>NC_137465.1:130975234-132175234 GCF_964235325.1 Thermobia domestica | reverse complement strand
CCTCCTTCGGTCTTCTTACCTTATGTAGTAAATTCAAAACAATTTCAATTCAATAGAAATACATTGTAAAACTTTTCCGTAATTAAACATCTAGGGAAAATTAAACATTTAATAGGGAAATCTGTTATCAAAATATCCAAACACGTAGATAGAAGACTATCTAGTGAGAAATATTGTGAAACTTTATAAAATTCTCCAAATTAGAATTAACATTTACTGGGAAACATTCGTTATGCGCCAGCGAGCATATGGTGAGCAGTGAGCACAGGGGAAATAATTACGAAACTGTTTGCAAACAAAATTAGGGACGCTAATGCAAGTGCGACAACAGCATTTTTTCTTTTTTTGGTATCGTCATGAGTTTTACACATACGTTACAATTTGATTCTTTCCCAAATAAAAAAATAAAAAAAATAACCGTAGTGTTGTGATAAAAATGATAACGGCACTTTCACGGGATCGAACCCGCTACCTTCAGCATACAGACTCGTTGCTTTAAGTAACTGAGCTACTTGTTTTTCTACGTGAACTGAGCCTGTTCCGGTAAAGACGATATTTCATTACGATCGTCCTACCAATTCGTCCTTTTCCATAGATAATTTCCACTATTTGCTCTATCTTTATGTTAATACTTAGCATATATTCATATATTTGGAGTTTGCAGATAATGCATATAATAAGACATACTAGAAATATTCGTTAAAAGTTTAGTTTGTAGATTTAATCCACATTTCTCTCAATGGCATAGATGTCGCTGCTTCGTGTTGAAATGCAGAATTCCCTCGTGTTCTTGAAAATTTCCCACTTTAGCAGAGTTGGTAATTCTCGAGATTTCTGTCGATTTAATGTTTTTTGCTTCTAATTTCTTTATTTTAAGCTAATATCTAACACAAATATTAAAAACGGGTTTGTTATTAACCTGTCCTGCTGGGGAAACCTTCCGAAATTTCGAACATATAAAGAAAACGGAGATATTTTCAAAAAACTTCAAAATAAAGAGACGCGTCATTTATTTTGCTCATGGTAGTACATCAATTTCATCTAACTTTCCTTTGTAGCAATCGGACACAAATCATCATATTTCTTCTCAAAAAATACAGTTCAATTTGGATTATTGGGGGACAGCCCCCCCAGTTCCAAGATTGGAAGGGACATGTCCCCCTCATCTTCCGGGATTTTCGCCAGTGTTCATGTTCATTGCGGGTGTATCTTATCACTTTTAAGCAGCACAGACAGTAATAACCGTCACATATACGAATCATCAGACTATAATGCATCTGTTTCCTTGAGTATATACTCTGCACTTCAAAATAACAAAACTACTAACAATACTAGGTAGACGATGAAAAGTTAGAAAAAATTGCAAGGCAAAGACCAAAACCAAGAAGCTGGTAGCTTATTATCTTCAGGCTCGAGGGTTTTGTTACAAAGTCATTTGAGTTATTTTAAACCTACTATAAATAAGTCAACGTATTTCCGATAATTAACACTCCTTTTATGAAAGAGGAACATTCATTTATTCACGTCTATTCCTTTACTTTTCTAAGTCAATTACATTAATATGAATAACTCGTCTAGTGAAGGCAATAGATCCGACGAAACATGCAAAGATAAATTTGACAAAGACTTACCTTCAATTTTCTCTTTTAAAAGGCTTTTAAGTGTTTACGTTTTATGTTATGCGTATTCCCAAACGGATCTTGTGAGAGTATTTTTTATGGGACAATAATCAGTATTTAACTTCGGAGATGCAAGTATTTTAGATTTCTAGAGAGGTCAAAAACTCAATTTTCCTTTAAAATTCCCTCCTGTAAAAAGCATGAATTTTGTCACTTACGCCTTTTGTTATGCAGGTGACGACATAATTCTAACAGTGATGCAAATACTACTTGCACAGTAATTCAGATTATGACATTTGTTTACGTTAAAGCTATTAGTGAAAATATACACTATATAAAACTATGAATACACTGTTTAGATTCTCAAAGAGTATGTATTTCTTAAACTAAACCGTACAATTTTATTCAGCCTGTTTTTAGCGAGCTGCAGACAGAGACGTAGCAACGGTTTTCAGCGCCTGGGTACAAAGACAGATTTTGCGCCCCCCTTATAAAAATAAAGTTAGTATATACATTTCTGCAATGTATATAGAATATACGTTGCAGAAATGTATATGCAAACTTGAGTGTTAATAGGGTCACCAGCTTCCACTTCTATGAGGTGTGTGCTATTGCTAGTCACGCTCTCATGCATATTGTTTAGTTTTAGCACATAAACACTTGGAATTTTAAGGTACGTACAGAGTTAGTCAAGAATATTAATACATAGGCATGAATGAATATTAAAGAAGAATAAATGAAGAATACAAATGAACATTAAATTAGATTTATATTATAGTTAAATGTTACACAAACAACACTGCGAATATAAACATTACATTAAACAGCGAACAGAAAAATAAGCATTAAGTATGCTTTGAACATAAACTGGAAGTTTAACAGAAACTAAAAAAATAGTTTGATGTAGTGCTTGTACTTCACATTGAACTAATGTAACTTGAAGGGGAATTTTCCTTGCGTTTGCTGCTGCAAATTTATCGATTACTTCCTCAGACTCTATGTTGTCCTTTACATCCCGCCCCACACTGAGCACAGCCAAGGTAGACAGTCTTTCCTGTCCCATAGGGGATCTTAGGTAGAAGTGGATAAGCTTTAGCTTACTAAAGGACCTTTCACAACGGGCAATTGATGTTGCAACAGTCAATAATATCTGAAATCCAACTCTTAGATTTGGAAATATATCACCTCATACTGCACAACGAAGCGAAACAAATCTTCTGGTGTCGATATGTGAACATCAGCCCTTGTTTTGAGTAGCATTCGGCAATCCACTATTTCATTGCACATTTCCAAGCCGTCAATATCTGTATCATAAAAGCTTCTCATGGAAATACATTTCTCTTTCAACATATTTTCATTAGTTGTGCACATTAGTCCCTTCACATCTAAAAGAAAGCCAAAACTGGAGTCAAATTTTCTCAAGTTGGTGAATCTGCTTCCCATTTCTACGTGAACTTTATTAATCATGTTATTCATCACCATTTCATTCTCTGTTGTAAGCCCTACATCCTTCATTGCTTCTCCAGGCAATTTCTTTTTCTTCCTCTGCATCAAAAGCAGTACACAGTTCCTTTCCTCTTTCAAGAGAATCCTTGCATATAGCATCACGGTTTTCTAGAAAGTACTCTTGCAAAGCTTGAAGATCTTGTGCAGCATTATGGAAATTCATGGTATGGTCTTGAAGCCTTTTCTGAACTCGATCGATCTTGAGAAGTACAATATTCCAGAACTGAAGAAGAACCAAAAATTCAAATGCTAAAATACGATGTATCAACTGAGCCTCATCACTTCGTGTTTCTGAACTTTCGTCCCGATCCTCTGCAATATTTTTCAGAAGCTCTACCAATTCTTCTAGTTTATCATGTATCGGCTTAACAGCTTCCACGCTGGTACTCCAACGAGTTTCTGACTCTGACTTCACTGCAACACCAAGATAACTTTTCAGCCTCTCCCATCGAAGAGTTGACCTTGAAAAATAAACATATACAGCTTGCACAGTACTAAAAAACATTACGCCTGCTACTTCGTGACTAACAGCATGAACCCCGACTAGGTTAAGAGTGTGGTTATCTCAGTTAACAAATGTAGCTTTTGGGTTAATTGATGCAATCCTTTCTTGCACTCCTGATTTGTAACCAGACATTACTGATGCATTGTCATAACACTGTGATCCCAGTCCTCGAAAGGTATCCTATCCTTTTCCAGTTGTTGCAAGATTGTTTCTGCAACACTTGCTGCATCCTTTTTGATTGTTTTAACGAACCCTAAGGAAGACTCCTTTATCACAACAGTTTATTTTTCTCAAAGTCTATATTTACGTATCGAATGGTCTCCGACATTTGTTCTCAATCAGCGGTGTCAGGAGTTGTATCAAACATTATTCCAAAATATTTGGCCTTTAGGATATCATGTATAATTCTCTCTAACTGTTAAAGGTAAAAGCTGTATCAACTCATTTTGTATTTCTGGTGAGAGGTAGGAGGTTGATCCTGGATTTTGTGGTACATACAATAGGTGGCTTTTCATGACTGAATCAAACTCGACAACAAGCTTCAATAAAATGCCCAGCATTTCTGTGACTCTCCTCCTGTTTTTCATTGTGAATGATACTTTCTCTGTGCGTTCTTAGATCCAAATTTTGTTTGGCCAAATATTTTATGCAGCATAACAATCTCTTAAGCACTTGCCGCCATTTCTCCATCTCCGTAGCCATTTGACTTTGAAGCTGTAAATCAATTAAACCTTCGTTATTTGTTAACGTCCTTTCCATTTCTTTCCACGTTGTAAAAGAAGTACGACGTGTTTGCGAATTCTTATGTGCCGTAATTTTTCTGGCTTTCTCCAACTATCATAACCCTTTTCAGTTTAAAGAGAGGAACACTTGCTGATTGCATCCTTTGATAGGAAAAGCAAACAGGAAAAACAAAAGGCTGCGCCCTTCACAGGAGAATACACTAACCATGATCGATTGACAGTATTTCCATTTTCCTTTCCCAATTGTTTCTTAAACCATGCTGAAATCATTGATCTATTATTTTTTTGGTGCAAAAGGTCCAGCACTATGTTGAAAATAAATCGACCCCTTCTGCACTATTTCCACGCGAAGTGCATCTGGCATGATTGCTTTTCCCGACGTATGGTCAAATTTCAAATATCCGAAGTCTTGATAGAGGATTACTTCAGGTACACCTTTAATACATTGTGGCTTGTCTTCTAAGACTGGACCAGGTAATAAATTCTCTTCAGAATTTGATGAACTTTGGTATTCCATGTTATCTAAATCTGGCTTCCTTGAATCAAAATCTCTGCTGCATTTATTTTCAAATTCTTCTTGTTCCAATACTTTAGTAGAATTATGTGATGTGGGTATCGGTACATACTCTGTTGATTTTGATGATTGACAACAGTCTTCTCTTTTCAAAAATGCTGTTAGAATTTTGTTTCACTTCGCACATTCTTGTTCTTGGGCCTTCCTTCGTTTCCTTCCTTCTGATCCACTTAGTTTCTTCTGTTGTGCGCTTTTCATTTTATTGTGCTTTTTTGTGACACGGAGGTCACACTGGGGCTAACAGGACCCCACCACTTTTTTTATCTTATTTCATTTTTGAAATATATTTTTGCAGTATTTTTTGTTTTTACTGTTCTGTGGTACGTTCTATTTACCATAAGCAATAAATTTGCACTTATAAACAATTTTGTTACTTTTATTACAGTTTTCATTAACAGTCAGAAGGAAAAATACGTTTTTTTCACTTAATAAAAAAAAAAAAAAAAAACTAAAAATCTCAACACTTTAGAGATCATTTGTAATAAAAATATGCATATTATATACCAACATAACAAACACGTGTTATACAAAATATGAAAAAAAAAAAAAAAACTCCCATACACTATCTTGCGAAGAACAGTAAAATTAACCTTTTTAGGACCGACAGGGATTAAAAAAAAAAACATAGACCTTTACGTTGGAGGCCCTAGTACCCCTTTTAATTGTCACAGAGATATGAACTATACCTCGTTGTAAAGCTTATGTAACACAGCCTTCAATAAGATAACATTTGTGCCACTCTTGCCAAAATCCTTAGAAGAAGAAGAAGAATATTTTAAAAACGAGAATTTATTTGTTTTTGGAAATTTGTGTAAGTCTGGTAACACTGGTACTTGTCGTACGGAGGGAAAAATTCACATGTACGCCAGACACTGGGTACAATCACGTAAAAAAAATGAAGGGCGAAATTCAATACCAAGTGAGAAAATATTGCGAACGTGTTTCCTAAGAGAATCATCCTGTATATATTTTATGAAATATTTTGGTCTACCCTGACGTTGGCTGCTCTAGGTACGCCCCTAATTTTCACAGAGACCTATAAACCATATTTGATTGGAGAGCTCATGGAACACAGATTTCAACGAGGTAACTCTTGTGGCCTCGTGCGTGACTAACAACAGTGTTGCCAGAACCACACTAACTTCGAAAAGTGTATTTTTCCTAACGTTTTACTTTCTTCTATTTTTACGGATTGGGCAGGGGAGGCACAAAAGTTACCTCGTTAGAATCTGTGTCCCATAAGCTTTTCAGCGAGGTATCGTTCATATATCTGTACCACTTAGGGACGTTGCTAGGGATGCCAACGTCAGGGTAGACGACAATATATATAGGATGATTCTCATATTTACTTTGTTCCGATTTTTTTTCTCCCTTGCTATTGTATCTTCGTCTTTCATTTTTTATATGATTGTTCCGAATGTCTGGCGTACATGTCATATTATTTTTCTGGCGTACAGTAAATAACTGTGTTGGCAGCATCCCACAATTTTCAGGTGTAAAAAAAAATAAAAAACTGAAAAAGGGTGAATTCAATATCCCTCTGATTCATCCCTTTTAAGCCCAATGGCCATACACAGATTATCACTAGCTAGTATGTTCATTTTTCTTTGTTAATGCCACTTTTTATGCTTGTAGCTCCTTTGCGGAAAGAGTTTCTCCTCTAAATGTTGAGGGAGAGGGCAATTAAATCATCCAATTTTCCACCTTACCTTTCCGTTGCGAGACCCTTGATGTGAACAAAATGCACACCATTGGAACGTTTTATCCCTCCTGAACAGATAGACACCTAAATCATCTCTCTACATTAATCAGGGGCTGAACTACGGAAGTTTAAACTACTAGCTCAGCACTTGAGCCGTTGGTCCTGAAAATGTTAACACTTTGGTAATTGTACTTTAAGAAAATACTAAAATCTTCTATACCACTGTCACCATCATTATTGGCAAGCAAGAGTTCAAGTATTTCATCTTCTTTTAACTTACTCTGAGTCATATTTCATGAATAGAAACGTCAGAAATAAAGGAAAATAGGTGGAATTAGAAAGCGAACAAAAGAAACAAACGCTTACGTGCCGGTCACACTGGGGTCTGTTGGACCCCAAACACACTTCACAATCATCTTGTATAGCACACAGCTCGCAATTGACGCAAGTTACCAGCCATAACAACAGGCGGTGTTACTATTGAATTTACATGGATGGAAAAGTTTTCAAAAAAGCAACAGAAAAACATCAGATCAAAAATTAATTTGTCTGGGGTCTGTCAGACCCCAGAGTGACCACGGAGGGTTAACAATTCTTTCTCGTGAAAGTTCTTTCGACCCTTTTACTTACTTCTCACTCCTCAGCAATTACGGATGTATACGAAGAAGAGCTGGAACGAAAAAAACTCAATATTGCCAAGTCAAAAATCTTTTTATCATGAAGTAACATCATTTCACACCAAAACAATGCAGCGGTCCTTATGAAGAATATTCTCAATAATTTCTTATAGGAAGTTGAGAGGAACAACTTTGTTGTTCAGAAATATCAATTCTGGCTTCACAACAAACCTCGAGTCATTATTTTATTACATTTTCAATACAACAGAACAACTTTTAACAACGTAATGTGTTTAACAGCTGATTATATGCCAATCAGAATTTAATTGTAATGGTAATTAGATATTAGATCAATTTGGCGCCCCCTGACCCTGCTCCCAAGGATAGATGTTCCCCTCTGCCACCTAGTTACGCCACTGGCTGCAGCCGCCATTTGCTTCAGGATCATATATTCAAAATGAAATAAAACTTTAAATCTATGTCCAATTAAAATTATAATGTTCTTTCTCATGTGAATATAATCAATCTGAAACAGAAAATCATATGTTGAGTATATTGTATGCTTATTTTAACAGGGCGAGAGGAAATGCGTAAATATTATAAAAAAATGTATACGTGGAATTCCGCTAAATATTCAATTGAGATGTGTAATTGCCATTAAATATTCGTTGAATCACAGAATGAAGTACTTTTAGTCAAACATATAGCGAAAGATTAAATTAACAACACAGTTTAATATTTGCACTACTTACCATAATTATTGATGCTATAAATAATATATAGGCTGTGTGGTACTGCGCAGTTCTGCCGAGTATAATGAAGAGGACCTCTAAATGAAGAGGACGCAGACCTTTGTTCAAAAACAAGCTAAAAGCACCTCGTCTCTACACCAATCATAGAATTTAATGAATTCCATGGCCACCGAAATGTGGTTTATTAATATACCACACAACTCTGCAGAGTGGTTTCAAGAGCTTTTCCAAACTTGAAAGCAAAGCACGCTTCATTTATAATCTGCGGACAAACATGGTTCCAACTAAATCAAGTCGATTTCACGTAATTTCGCGTTTGTTTTTGTTGTTAGTTCGTTATATCTTTGTTCGTGGGAATCTATTTTGCGTCCTTTAATATTCCATGACCATTATTCAGTTTCAATGGCTTTTAATGCAGTATAATATTATCACAGTCTTTACTCCAAATTGTTCACATTATCAAAGCCATTATAAACACTCATTCTAGTATTTGTTGATGCTGATATACCCTAATAGTCAATACACAAAATTTAAATGTTTCAATAACCAATCTTCACTCAATTAGGAAGATATTTAATGGAAACCAATGTAATTTTTTCCTTGCCGATAATTTCCGTTGTCATCTTGAGCCAAAACATAATTATTGTTTTTTTTTTAATTATTTCTAAAATATCAGTTATGATTTTATGTAACATTTAAAAGTCGCTTCACATTTGCAGTTATTCAGTTCTCAATTGACTAAAATAGCACTAGGTGATTGACGTAAACAATACATTGTAGTGTGGTTTGTTATAATACATGAATAATAGGTGGTTTTCGGGATGTGAAACGAAATTTTTAGTTTTACGTCCTACGTTTATGCCCTTTAGTTAAAAGTGACTGATCATTAATGAAAGTGAACGATTATGAAATAATTGGTAGAATAAGGTGTTAGGAATCAGCTTAAGCCCGAGAAAACCCGCGGGCGGGATGTTATCCACCAGAAACTCACATAGTCTGGAATCAAACCAAGGAACCCCTTACACCTCAAGTGAACTCTCTACCACTGAGTCACAGTGTTCCCTTCTACACAATAGGAGGGTCATGAATAATATTTTGTAAGTAATAACTTTATAACTGTATGAAACTTCTTAAATTATAATTTCAATGATGGTTTGAATTGACAGTGGTTTCTCCAGAAATAAGACGAATTGACTTTTCTCACCGGAAAATATTAAAAGATAAAGTATTTCTCAAAACAATGACGGATCCAGAGCATTTAAAATAGTACATTTAATATGAATTGAATAAATTATTATCCAATTATATTAGTGATATACATAATCCCAAATTCCCAATTTTACTATAGTTTAACTCCCAAATTCGTGAATCTTTTCAGTTCTCTTTGTTTTAATAATTTCATTCAATTTTAAGATTTATTTCCATGTTTTGTTATTCATTTGTTTTCCAAAATGTCGTAAATGATGATGTTCACGCTCAAAATATTATCAATGTACTAATTATAGCTGTCCACTTAAAATTAATTTGTACCTATTAAAATTTTGTGTAAAATTGGCACTAACGACATGAATAAAAATGTACACAGGTTTGCATGTTCGAAGAAAACAAATAAATTAATTTAAACATAACATATACATATCGTTAAGAAACAAAAATAAAACTTAAGATATTTTCTATATCGAAAATAAATATTTTCTACATATTAGCAGAACGATTGAAACATATTTAAGAAGGGAAATCAACAACACTACGTTTGAGAAGGAAGAAACTTTGTATATTCATATTTAAGGTAAAATTATGATTCAGAGTACTGTAAGGATCCACATATTTGTAAAATGTACTGGACCAATTTGTGATTATATTTTAATAGAGTGGTGTGTAAATAATATAAATGTTCTTAATTGTGCGATGCGCACCTATGTTGATATTTATTTATGAAAGTCTAACCTATTACTCATGGTTTCACTCATAAAGTAGCAATTTACCACAGTATACAAAATGAAGTGAAGTGAAGTCTCTGAGACTGGTGTGCTAACTCATGACGCGTAACCATAAAAGTATTCAAGAGTTAAGAGATTCACATATTTGTGAAATTTGCGTTAGTGATATCTTATGTTACTTTGAAACACAAATGTATAAACAAAGAAAACATATTGATATATTACCTAACGTCTTTAGTAATATAAATGCATAATCAAACACGTAATGTAAATGTTTTTATACCATATACAGTGCTTTGTGCTATCTTCGTTTATGTGTATATTCACAGTCCCTGATACGCCTGCTCCCTACAGCCGCATCATTCTCGCATCCCTATGATGTTCTCCTGAAGTGAGTTGGTTCGATAACATTCGTTCTTTTTATGGGTCCACCTAGCACAAGCTGATTAGTACTTTTGGACAATAGTTCGTATTGTGTATATACACTGAAGCCTAAAGTGAATATGCACAGAGGAATGCAAGTTCACACCCCAGAAATGAATGTTTAAGACACAAAGTGTCGATTTACAGGAAAAAGAAGTATATGTATTCGCAATGAATATGTGTATGAATCTGTACAATTAATCGGCACCAAAATTAGTACATACTGTTATATACAAAAGGAAGATGAAGTCATTAATTGCAATGATTCGGTAAAGCGAAAGCAATCCCGAAGCGATTTTCCCGAACCATAATTTCCGGGATTTCTCCTTCAAATGTAATTAGTGAAAATAAATCTACAGCAACTAAATTCTATTAATTTCATACAGTCATTCAGGGAGAATTGTATGCTACAGTCTGAAACAAATTTTGGTTTATGGTATATGTCAAGCAAATGCATTTGGGTTAATTGTATTTTATAAACAAACATATTAGAAGCAATAGGTTTATTAAATTCTATCATTGGGGCCTTTTAAATATTGACTTGCGTGATCGCAACGCATCTTTGAGATAAATTTCCGACAAACAACGTTAAATGTATTTTTTTCGGAATTTGTGTATTGACGTCAATCGTAAGATTTTCCAATCTTAAAACTAAATTTATCATATTGAAAGTCTTGAATCCGAATTTTAGAACAAAATTTCTGGTTAAAGATGTTATCTGTTTGGTGAAAATTTCTGCAGAGAGTGAGCAAAATTGTACAAAATTACAAGCTTTCATTCAAGATTTGACTAACATAGATATTTTAAATCCACGCAAAGTAAAATCGCAGAAACGTCGTAAACGAAGAGAAAAATTTTGCGAGACACTGTGATAGGAAAGGTTCGGAAGAACGATATATAATCTGCCTCGTTGTTTGTCATAAATTGATAGCAAAGATGCGTTGCGATCACATATTTAATCGGCCCCATTTTTCTTCCTCTGAAGGGTAAATGTAAATTCCGTCTACCAACGTTAACTTCCATGTTAAGAAGTTATGACGGTATGATTTCCTGGTAAAACATGTCCGCAAATAATTAAGCACTTATAAAATGTGAAGGAGAAAAGTATAGAATAAAAAGAGAGAAATATAAATAAAAAGAATAAAAGATTACATAATTCAAAAGAATATGAATTAATAATAAAAAATAATAAATGCAACAATAAATATCGAGTAAGTTACAACGATAACGCGTATTTATCATGTACTTACTTGTTTATCTTATTTAATATTTAGGGCAAAAGTGCTATTTTATTTGATACTAGCTACAAATTAGAAAATAAATGTTATAAGAAATATCATGAATAATCTTGATTTGTAAATGTTTTATTTTTCTGTCGCTAGTTATAAATGTTTGTTTACTAGTTAGGATAATCTGGTTACCAAGGTAACAGTTCTGTTCATATGTACCTGTTTATTTAGGATTATCAAGATATAATTCAAGAAGACGCCAAATAATATAGTAATGTGTTGAATTGGTGTAAAACAATTAAGAATTATTTTGAAATATAGTACTATTTAAGTGATCAAGTCTATCGTGTAATTCTTGTATAGTCATCGTAGTAAGTAGCAACAATATGTTATATGAGTTATAT
Organism: Thermobia domestica; assembly: GCF_964235325.1. Taxonomy (NCBI): domain Eukaryota; kingdom Metazoa; phylum Arthropoda; class Insecta; order Zygentoma; family Lepismatidae; genus Thermobia; species Thermobia domestica. The sequence goes on along the minus strand of NC_137465.1, from coordinate 132,163,220 downwards.
TACGAGATTTTTTAAAATAAATATTCGAACTAAGGTGTCGTAATAAAATGTACACTTAATATAGCTAGCCTATGCTTATGGGATACGAATTATAAATGGAATGAAATATATTCATAAACTACTGCAACTATGTAGGGATTATATTATTTTTATAATAATTTAATTGATTTAGGAAAAATATCCAATAGCAACAGGATAATTCATTTTTAAAACCTATGGAAGAAGTCAGATATTTACAGAATATTATATAGAACAAATAAGCAACAAACAAGCAAAGTCTAATAAAATTAAATACAATCATGTAAAATGTAAACCTAGGAAACAACTAAGATGCATGCTTACATATTCGTAAAGTCGATATTATTTCTTTCCTCCTTCAGCGGTGGTTAAACCAACGGAACTGCATGGTTAGAGATTCATTCCTATTGACTTCACGGTTGCATTTTCTGCACAATATGAATTATTCAATGGTACCTTTGTATGTTGACTGCATATTATATAGGTCTATACATTTTGTTCTCTTCTTTTTAGCAGGTATACAATACACTTACAATATATTACTCTTGCGCTCCCTCGTGGCTAAGCGGTTAGCGTACGTGCCTTTGGTGTGGGAGACTAGGGTTCGATTCTCGGCGGGAGCTCATGTGGTTCGGATTCCACGTTAATCAGTAGGTCCACGTCTCATATAGCCTCACTGCTGAAAGGGATGCTATACTAAAATCAACTCAACTCAAATATATTACTCTTGTTTATTCGATGTAACATTAATATGTCGTATTTTAATTTCATATTTATATTGTAACCAAATTAATATTTCGATATTAGCTTTAACGAAACAGGAACTTAAGATCCGTAATTTTCATACTAGAGCCAGTAGCTTTAGGGGCGACCTCAACCGTAATGTCGCTTAGCCTCACATGTTTTATCTTTCAAGCGGACATTGTTCAGCAGATAGCGTTATATTATTCATCATTGCGAAACAAACACTTTCTGCAACTTCGTCAAGGGGTAGCGGAGCGGTGTAACACATTCTTTTATGCTTAAAAATGTATTGAAAATGATGGATTAAAAAAAATGGAACACTTGATATTGGTATTAGTTATATAACTTCCTAATTTATTGTCATGATACAACTTCTAATAATTTTATAGTCTTAATATATGTCGTTTCAGCTACATTTTTTTATGTTTGACTTTTAGCACATCCCATAGCCTTTCGGTTAGGTTTGGTTCGTAAAAACAGAAACCTATCTAAATACCTATCTAAAGTAGTAACAGTCAGTAAGGATAATCTCTAATAGCAAACCCTCTGGCAAGTAGCGATAGAGAGACTGCAGGTAATTTCCGAATTTTAAGCTATCAATGATGATTTAATTAGAACGTCAAAGTTCCCTTGTATCAATTAAATTTCGAGTAGTTTGGTGTAACTCTTAGGAGTATTTGTGTCGTTGATAGTAGTATGCGTGTAATCGTTAGAAAAATACATAAAGCAATATATATGATCTGCTAATTAATAGCATAAATTTTCACATATATAGTATATACATAATCTTTTCCAGCAGAATATAAAGTATTGGCTTTTGTTAGCAACCGGCCACATACTTTTAAGCACTACAGATTTTCTCGGAAACTGTGCATGAGAATTTATCCTTAAACATCGAACTTTTTCAGCTCGATATCATCAATCAACTGATATTCCTTTAATTTAAGATATTAGTTTTGTTAAACAAAAATCAAGGATCAATAGTAGATTATAATTTTAAGTTATGTCTGATTAACCATGCGAGGTACTGTCATATACTGTAACAAAAGAAACACTGACCCAAGCTTAAACACACACTGTATTTTAAAGTATAATGAGTAATGGTTTCGGATATCTAACATATCCTTCATCAGACACTCAAAGGTAGTGTAATCTATATCGTCCTGTTGGAAAATATGTATCTTTTTCTTTGACACTCATTTAGCTCCAAGGACATGAGAGTTTAAATTTAGGTTACATACTTGAATCCTCTATCAAACTAACATTGTTAAGACACCCTTTCCGTACATTCGGCTTTCTCACCTCAATAATCGCTTACTGTATACCAATCCAAGCCTAATTTAGTTAATTTAAGAAAAGCAATTCAAGAATGAGTCTTTGAACAAAGTTCATAAGACATCCAATATATAATTAATGCATCATGATGTTGATGAAATAATGTTGCCTTCGTGGAATTATGTAGGACTAATCAGAAGGAATTATTATGTTTCAAAACCGTTAGTTTTGGTTTGCTAATAAAGCATTTCTTCTGTTTCCAACATTTCCCCGTTACGTTAAACTTAGCAACTCCGTTTCGATACAGTTAGGATTTAATGAAAGAAAGAATGTGTTATTATGAAACTACACAAAATTATCATTAATAACGAACTGTTATATTTGGCAAACAAGGTATGCGTCTGTCTCTAAAACAGTTTCCATGTTCATTCATTTCTGTGATTGTTTCGCTGTTTCTTTTTTCGTCAATGGCTGTAAAATGCTGCATGTGGTGCATGAAATATTACCTGTAATGATAAAGCATGATGTTTTGCAATTGATTAATGGAACGAGAGGAAAAACGATATTTCTGTTACGAATACATTGGTTGGGTTACTTCTTCTTTTTTCCAGAGTCGTATGACGCAATGCTTTTAATATATTAGCCAAACAAATAAATTACGATTTATAGATTTTCTGTTATTAAAACAAACACCGCTGTCCATATCGATGACAGCGGAAAAAATGAATGTGTAAAATTATATCTGCACGCAGCTACATGGATATCATATATATATATATATATATATATATATATATATATATATATATATATATATATATATATATATATATACAACGCATAATTACATGTATATCTCGGCAAAATAAATATAAAATATAGATTTTGTGTTGGTTGTAATTAAAGCTCTTTAGGTAAAAATCCTCAAACACACCTGGTTTCCTTTGAGTGTGCGTATGCGTATCGGATATTGTATATATTGATCCTCAGAAATTAGTAATTTTGTTTCAAAAGCATAACATGCACTAGTGTGGTTCAATCATGTAATATGTTACATTATTAGTAATAACATCAAGCTATCATTATTATCTTTAACTTAAATACTTCAACCGATCACCTGAATACGACAATAATTTACAAAATGTGTTTCTTTTTAACTTTTCTTGAGTGAAAGACTGGACACAAAATTTGAGGAAGGTTGGCATGTTCTCTAATGTATTTGTTTTCAGGGCTTGGACTATTAAAGAGTTTTGAATTAAAACATTTATGTTCGCATTCAAGATTTTGCGCCTTTACCTAAATAAAATAATGTTTTTATATGTTTATAGTTATACATAGTTTTAAGTTCATAGTTGTGCTTGGAGTATATTAGTGGTTTGTAGAGACATTTGTTTTGTGTCCTCGTTTACCATCTGCACCCACAGCATTGTTTTCTCGCACATAAACTATTTTTGTTTAAATTTTCTCCCAATCACATTGCACATAACTTCTTCAATTTGAAATTAAAAGCAACTCTCAGAGTTTATGAAAAAATATGGAAATTGCAGAATATAATATATTCTATACTTTTGCAATCTCTGTTCGAGTAAAACTCAAATTTGTGGCAAAGATTTGCAAATTGTAAATCGCTTTCACGTATTTTCTACTAGTCATGCTTTAAAGTTTTATACTAGAGAAAGGTAACTTTAATTCAATAGATGTAGCTACAAGGTAATTATTATTGTTTAAAGACACAGCTTTTAAAAACTTTTAAAATCCTGAACCTGCAATAATAGATATGTACGTTCCTTGTAGTGTATTTGTTTTCAAGTACGTTCTGGTTTGAGGGTAAAATGTGAAAAGAATCGGAAACCTTGATCTTAGTATACCATGTTAAAACTATATATTGACTTATCCTGAGCAGTTGTCAGCGAAGTAAATAATTTATTTCTCGAAAATTTAAATTGAAGGCAACACTTTGAGTATATTGATTTACTTTGAGAAGAAGGAGATATGATCTTCAATCTATAAGGCTGTATTCAAATCGGCTTACACAGTCTGAAGTAAAGATAAAAAGTAATTATACGTGGACAGTGTATCATGCAGTCCTGCAATCACTCTTAAAACTTCCCTACTAACTCTGAAATAAATACTTAATTAATAAGAACATTCAGAGGATGATCAAAGAACGCACAAAACATGTAGCAAAAAAAAAAAAAAAAAATCCAAAGTAGCCGGAAATTTCTTCCCCCCCCCTCCCATTTATCCAAAGATGAACGATACTCTTTAAGAAATCCTTTTCTCTGGTACTTTTATAACAACATTTAAACTGTTTACAAATTCACAATGGACGATTTCGAAATTTGCTTTCATTAACAATTGTCTCCCTTTATAATGAAATGAAGTAATTAAGAAATAAAATTCCTAAAGGATTATGGAGAGGAAATTGTTTGAATTATTAACATAAAACAGTTTTAAAGCCGATTGGAAAATTTTAACCCGTTGGTATATAGTATATTGGACAAGGTATCCATCAAGGAAAATGGACTACATATACCTACATTTTCTTTCTTCTTTCTTATCACAACCGTTGATCTCTGGTTCCTGTAATTCCGACCTGTACCTTTCCACCACCTTAAATATCCATTATACTTGGCAGAAATTTCACAAAATTAAATATACGAGTATATATCGACGATCGAAACGAGATCCCTCCTTCGTACACGGCAGATACGACGATAATGGCGTCATACCTATGCTTTCTTCTCGATGGACATATTTTTTGGGGGAACAAGGCATAGCTAGCCTGTGTTTCTTGTAGTGTTAACCTTTCCTGCAGAATTTCATTTCGCTGCGGTATCCTCTTCACTTAGACTTTCTTAAAACTAAATTTGTGTTCTATGCCGTCTTAGACACACGTGTTTTGTCCGAGCTGAAGGTGTAATTTCTTCACACCTAAAACTGCCCAAAAGAAGAAAATTGGGCTATTCTAGCCTCGAATAAGTGTCGTTAAAATGTTTATTGTCTTGTAACTGATCAAGAAAATGCTGTTTCACACCTTATCAACAAAATACTGTGTCGTCTTGTCTCAGCATTTTGTTTGATTTGAGATTTAGTGTCCATTTCAACATCAAGGCCATATGAGATGTGGACCTACAAGTTAAAGTGAAATCCGAACTACATGAGCTCTCACTGGGAATCGAACCAGTTCTTCTGCGCCGAAGGCACGTCTCTAATGAGAATGTCCTGAATCTAACATTCATATTTTTATGTCATGTTTTGCGGTTGATTTGGCTGAAATACAAAAGTCTCATCTGTTGATAATGCTTGTCGTACATTACCGGTTATATATAAAAAGTGGAGTTAGGGTTCCCAATTGTTCCGGCTTGGGCGTGATTAATCAGAAATTCTACGTCTTGACCTGTAGAACTCTCTGTTTACCAGGACTCTTAAGATCATGAAATTCAATTTTCTGTCTCTTGAATAATGAATATACGTTACGTTGGTTATAATAAATAAATAAATAAAATAAAATAAAATAAAAGTGTTGAACTACCACAGTCAAAATGTTTGTCACAATCGCAAGCTCAGAAAAGTATATATTTATAAATTCAGTTAAGGCAACGAAGACTGATATTCCCAGCAGTAGTGGTTGTATGTAAGGTCCATATCTTATATGGCCTCGATGTTGAAACGGACACTACACCTCAAATCAAACAAAATGCTGAGACAAGACGACACATCATTTTGTTGATGAGGGGGGGAGACAACATTTTCTTGATCAGTTACAAGACAATAAACATTTTAAAGACACTTATTCGAGACTAGACTGGCCCAATTTCCTTCTTTTGGGCAATTTTAGGTGTGAAGAAATTGCACCTTCAGCTCTGACAAAACTCTTGTGTCTAAGACGGCATAGAACACAAATTTAGTTTTAAGAAAATCTATCCTTTAGAAACTGAAACGTCCTTGAGAAGGAAGATTTTAAAACATAACTTGATATAATAGTTTTAGCTGAACCTAAATTTTATTTTTTCTTTCCCAGTAAATACGACTCTAAACATATTTATCAAAATGGTATATGTCATAACTAAAAGTACTTTTTGTGTATTTGATGATAATAGTAATATTTCTACGAGATTTAATTTTTCAGAGAAGTATTGTCTTACGCAGTTATCTTATGAAAATGTGTAGGGTATATCACAGACACGGAAGTTAAAGAAAATTAATAGCAATAATACTGATTATGTAATGTTTAGAAATCTGTTTTTTTTTCCTTCAAATTTGTATGGTTATAGGCTGAGACGTACGTAGAAATTTATTTCGGGAGGGTTCTAAAGCGTTTCGGGGGGCTCCAAATACAATTTGAGGCTAAATTATATGAACATTTCTAAAATTTCCCCTAAAAATAGACTACATTTACAAAAAAGTTGGGATTTCGGGGGAAGGGGGATCCGGACCTCCAGGACCCACCCCCTGCGTACGCCCCTTGTTATAGGTATGTTGGTCACCTCTTAAGTCTCCCCAGGTAAACGAAAAAATGAAATGAAATCTTTAAGTTTAACGTCCCACGGTTATGCCGGTTAGGCTAAAGGAGACGGTGATAATGAGATATGAGTGAAATGGTGGAATGAAGAAAGTGGGAGGAAACGGGAGAATCCGAGAAAACCCACGACCAGGTAAACGAGTACACACAGGTCTACTGTAAAATATTTGAAATGGATCAACCTATAGTTGGAAACCCTAACACGGACTATTTATCATGAAACACCCTTGTTGTTTTTAAAATAATTCAATGAAAATGTTGAAACTTTGCAGGAAGCAAATATCGGAAGAGGGTGTTGTCTGACAGACTCTCCAATACTACCAGATTAATATTGCCAACAAAACTTGAGGTTGTATTTTAACCCTTGTCCGGGCAAGACAATTTCGTAACGTAGACGGGCAACCGGGGCCTGTCAGGCCCAGTATGTATTTTAAGTGCAGAACACGCAAAATTCAATGCCCATTGTCACATACTGTTCCGTCTAATCTAGAATGTACATTTTTTGTAATTCAAGGTATATTTATTTTAAATGTTATTATTTACAATGTACAATTATGTATGTAGAAATTAAAGTTATATATGTACACTCATGTCCAAAATGACTGTCGCATATCTATAACAACCTTCTTGTAAGAATATAATTTGATAATGATTTTGCAGGATACTTTTAGTACTGATACTATGTATATAATCGGGAAATGTGTATTTGTGGTAAATTTTATAGGAAAATAATTATAAACACGAAAATTGGAATGAGTAAAAAACATGTTGCTAAAGGGACAAGAAAGTTTTATTTTCGTTTTATTGCTCTTATTTACTGCACTTTTGACATAAAATTTACCACATACTTGTCTTTGTCGATTATACACATACTAACATTATAAGAAATACCGGGCGAATTCGTTATCAAATTATATTTCTACAACATATTTATATTTCTACAACATTGGACATAATAGTTTTTCTTGTTTTCAACACTTTATATTTTTTACTTGTTTTTCATATCAACTTTCGAGTGTCCTTATTCACACGTGTGTCTTGTATCCAGATGGAGGAATTTAGTCTCTTTTTACATTTTTTACAACTTATGGTTGTCTTGCTGAGTTCGTTGGATACAGATTTACTGCAAACGTCGGAAACTTGCTTTTGTTTGCTTCTTTTAGTCCACGACAAAGGTTGCATATCTTACTCTTCTTAGTATCCGCCTTTGTTGATGATGACGGTTGTATTTCAGGCGAGATTTGCTTTATAGTTGTGAGTTATATTTTGTAGGCCCTTAGATCTTCTTTGGATATGACCTTCTAAGACTTTCTGCAACATCAACCAGGAAAAGTCTTCTTATATTATGAGCACCAACATGCCACTCGAGGTATTTGTTCACACATCATAAACATCCACGCCACAGACATCTAAACAATTCATAAAAAAATGAAAAAGGCTATGGATTAGTTTTTTTTTTGACATACCGGGTATATACATATACAAGCTGGTCCAAGAAATCTACACTTCTCTTGGTTTTGTTGTACTGTAGAATTATCTCTGGTTTATTATTCTTTTCTTACGCAATAGTGTTATCATTGTGCATTGTAGATAGAGAAACCACAGCTCTGCCTACGGATTTATTGATGGTAATTCCTTTCAACAATGGTAGTTGTACACTCATTGTTAGCCAGTGCCATGAAGTGGAAATTCAGCGCCCTGGGCGAGGGTATAAGACAGCGCACCCGTACATATGAGTGTTGTCAGCATACCAGCCGCGAAGCGCCATCATGGTTGGCGGGAAGGATAAGAAAATTTTTAAAAAATAAAGGCTGCTTTTCCTTGATTTTGAGCAATTTTCCTTACTTTTTTCTTCCATTTTATATATGTGCACATGCATTTTCCTAACATGACTAACATTATGATGAGAATCTTGTGTCCTTTACTTCGGCGCCCGGGGCCGTGGCCCCGTTCCTCCCCCTTACGACACGACACTATTGTTAACACAGCAAATAGGAAACAAATATTGGTTCATTATTTCTGCTTGCTTATTCAAAGCATTTCTACGAAGTAAGTAAATAAGATAATAATAATAATAATAATAATAATAATAATAATAATAATAATATAAACACCTGCCGTTAAGATACAATAGCCGCGTGTTCAATATATAATTATCTGACCATTTGATCTTATATTTCATGAGAATAGCATTAAAGTTATACGGGGTCTCAGGCTCCGGTTGCTCGGTTACGTCCGGAAAAGGTTTTCATTTTTAGATAAGGATAGAAGAATCCATTTTATGTCGTTGAAATATGTATGGTTATTGAGAAATTAGAATAAAATAAAGCTACCGGGCGTGGGAGGTTCCGGTTGCCCGGATAAGGGTTAGAAAAGCAGTATTACTGTAGATTTTTGTATATTTCAAATCTACATGTAAAGCGAGAACTTACAATAACATGATTATTGTTCAGTGGAACAATTGAGACGGACATGACACAGAACCGTCGTTTGGAGAAGACAAAATGGCAATTCGCCTTTCTCTTTTGAGTTTAAGAAAGACGTATGTTTAATTAATTGTATACTAATATATATCAATACAAAACATGAAATTCTTCTAGAAAAGTATGAGTGGAGTGTCTTGCTCCCATCTAGCAGAATCTGAAATTTCACTATTGACGTGTCAGTGCATAATGAAAGTGCATTGTCATCGAATACTGTGACTATGAGACGAAAAATTTCTATGTACAGTATAAAAACAAGGTTAGAAGGAACTTGAACATTGATATTTTCCAGAGGTTTTATTTCAGCATTTAATTAACTATCACATCCAATCACATAAACTGTTTTGAATAAACGTAATAATTATAATGTCGTTCACAACAATTTGATATTTCAAACCATTCTGAAGATATGATTAACATTGTAAAAGATTGCAACGTTGCTTAAAATTGTGTAATTATAATTACACCTACAAAAATATTGTTGTCATAGAAGGAAAAAAGTAGCAATTTAAAAAAAATCCCACAAATACGCCATTTTAAGCAGTATGAGAATCTTTGCCCATGTTTTTCGTATCTCCAGAATGCGCACAGTGTGAAATTTCAGCAATTTAGGTGGAAAAAGATTAAAATATCTATTTAACGAGAACCTCTTGTGAACGCTACATTTCATTTCTAGGATGTCTAGTGCTCAATAAAACCACGTTAGTGCACCGGGTCCCCACCAGACGGAGTACTAGGAGCACGCCAAACATTCACTAACACGTTCGCACTTCAGGCAGTTACAACCGCGTCTCTTTAGAACAACGAGTTTGCTTGACCTGTGTCCTTCGTCTGTTGAATGTTAAAGCCTGAAGCAGTTGTGTGAATTTGTAATACTTGCTTAGCTAGTGTTGTATTTAGATGAACAGAAGTTGAAGTTGTCTTCCCGTTAAAGTCTGTGGAAAAGGTGTATTTTATATGCAACATTGTAAGTCATAAGGGATATTTTGTAAATTATTAATTTTTAATTTATCCAAATTCAGCGGAGTGCTTGTGTTAATATTATAGCTAGGACATTTGTGATTTTATATATCAAAAGAGATTTTGCGAATGTTTGCAAACTTTATTTTTCTTTTGTTTCTTCCACAATGACACTTCAGATTTCCCAAGGAAACTGTTTTAAATAAGTTCAAAGTCCAAAGGACACAAAGTTTGACAATTTGATTGCTCATATCTTTCAAGAAATAAGTAATAAAGTGGATATTGAACGTGAAAATATTTATCTAAACACTACAATAAGAAATTTTTGTCAGCAAATCAAAAAAGAAGAAGATCGGGAGACATAGATAACGTTTTCTTCATTGCCATTCCCATTGGTTTGATGGGTACGTTACTATTTCCGATGACATTGTTAACATTATTCCTAGCATATCACTAACGTCCACGGTAGGACCTGGTCGGCCAAGGAAACCATTTTCTGTGTGTGGTCCTAAAGCTAAAACGATGAAAGTAAAACATCTTCTACAGTCATCCACCGAAGAACTTAGCACCGCTATTGCAGCACAATTAAGAAAAGAAGACAAACGCGATTCTGCGGTTATTGTCAAAGAACTCTCCACTGCATTTCCGAATAGAGGCACAATAGCTAAGAAAGCTCGAATATCCTTGCTTAAAAAGCAAGTTCGTCGGAGTACCTTTGCAGTCGCTCATCGATCGCACGGTTTCTCGCTTGTCTTAAACTGAAAAGGTCAGTAACAAATTACATCTCTCTACAATTTTTGCTTTTCACATGATCATCAAGTGGGAATGTGAGTTCTCTGAAGAACATTTCAGTGGTGCAAATCTGTTTAGCATTTCTATGGTTCCCTTGCAAATGTGTGGGGAAAACGACTCTGTCACAATCATCTGGCAAAACCCTGCCGCACCTGTAATAAGTACTGCCTTCCTATTAAATTTACTTTTGCACACAAATTGGATAATTTAAATATGACAGATGTTGTTAAGATCAAACAGCGAACAGATACACTGATCGACACTAAAATCATTCTTAATTGTTCGGAAGTAACCGTAAAGTGAATTTTGTTTCGTGGTGGATGGAAAAATTGTGTAATGCTGTGTCCGCATACTCTTCCACTCAAACGTGTTATCTATGTGGGGCAAAACCCAGTGAAATTAATAATTTGGATGTAATCACGAAGAAAGAAGTACGAACCAAATACTTTTCGTTCGGTGTATCACCTCTTCATGCTTGGATTACAGTCTTTGAATGCATTCTCCATAAACCTTTGGCTAGGTATTAAAACGTGGCAAGCAAGGGGTTCTGGAAATAAGAACAAAATTGCCATGAAGAAGAAGAAGCTCAGAAGAAACTAAGAAAGGAACTAGGGCTTTTAGTTGATATGCCTAATCAACAAAATCAAGAATCCCGAGCAAGCTGCGAAATCACTGCAGTAATTGAGCATTTAGGCACTATCCTGGAGTGCATAAATTGTGATGATAGGAAAGTTAATTTAGACAAATTCCAACGATTCCATTAAAGACACAATGGACTTATACCTCCAAAACTACAGCTGGTACCCAGTCCCTGTGAGCCTGCATAAAATTTTATTTCACAGAAGAGAGATACTAGCCACATGTATATTGCCTACACGGCAATTTTCAGAAGAGGCCCAAGAAGCAAAAAATAAAAATAGTAGACGGTTTCCAGAAAGGTTTACGTGAAAAACTTGTGGACACAAATAAGGACTTAATCAATCGGCTCCCTATCACCTCAGATCCATATCTAGCGAGTCTAAGAAGTTCCCCACATACAAATCACGGAAAGATTGGCGAAGATATACAAGAATTGTTAGAAATTGAGAAAACACTTAAAGAAGGAGCCAATTCCGTCAATTCCAATTCCAGACAGATCAGATGAGGGAAGTGACTTCAGTGATTCTGAATGATGTTGTAAGTATCTCCTTTTGTCAGATAGGTATTTTTGTTGCTTTTGTATTTCATACTTATTTTGTTTTCAATAGTCATTCATGATCGAGTTACTTTAGGATCCCAGAAACATGTAATTCACCACCATTTTCAATGTATGTATGTTATTAGCATATTACATTTGTCATTTTGTATTAAACTGCAAATCTCTTGCCAATGTTTGTTTTAGTGTCACAACTACCATATTTAACACTGGAAAGTCGAATAGACTGTTCTTTAGTAAAGCTGAAAATATTAACACTGTGGAACGGATTGATATCATATGTCAAATTCTTTTAAACGACATCATAATTTTTACCTTTATTTTATAAATGATCGATGAGTAAATCGATAAGGTATTACTGGAAATATTACATTATCAAATGTAGGTTGAATCTGAAACTTTTTCTAAAAGTTTACAACGAGAACGTTTATGAATATTTAGTTTTAGGGCAACAAAAATAATAGTCCGGTAACTTATGATAACAAATGTTGAGCCCAGACTTATTTAAACTTGTTTTGTTTATGCTGTTAAAAATATAATATGGAAGCCATTGCTAATGGAAGTGTCTTTCTAATTACCGCGTAATAAATGATAAGTATTAAGGAAATACAAAGTTTAAAACAAACAAAACTAGCTTTATTTATTGAAATAATTACCGTAGTAAGTTCTGGTGGTTATTAAAGTAATTTTAAACAAACGCTGCAATATTTAATTGTGTATATGTATGTTACAAGTTATTCTAAACTTTTTATCATTCGGCACTAAAACAAATTTAAAAAAAAAAAAAAGTTCTAGGAAATTTATTCAAACTTGACTTGATATTTAATCTCTACCCTCTTATAACAGTTTTTATCTAAGAAGTTAAGCATAACAATGAAGAGATCATCAATTACTTGGTCTACAGGACAAAAAGTGATATTTGTTTAAGGATTAATAATAATGCACTGGAACGAACACCATTGTGTTGTTTGTTGGATGAATTTAGCATCGTTTTCAGTACCGAGGCTATATAAGATATGGACCTATAGCTTTTGAAGATGGATTCCAAATCACCACAGTGCGCCTAAATTTCAATGATTCCCACCAGGAATCGAACTGGAGGAGCACGCATTAGCCACTTTTTTAAAAATCTTTTCAACCGTCCATGGTCTTATACTGAATCTTATTCAATATTCTACATAATCCACTGCGACGGGGACACGAACACAGAAACTTTGAGGACATTTAAAAACTCTAAATGATATTCGTTCGGACTCGAATCCATTATGAATTTCGTCTCCTGATCAGAAGCAGAGACCACTTGGCTATTGTCACCGGATGTTCATTAGATCAGAGGTGAGGGTACCACTTGTGTTGCCCTCAGGAGTAAAGCCAGTGTGAAATTCGTATGACTTAGGAAAGGAGAACGTAAATTATGTGCAAAACAAAAAAGATGTTTTCTTTTTTCCTCCTTTTGATGAATGTTGTTCTTTCAAGAGAATCCGGTATTTAAAAAAGAACGGAAATTATCGCTGGTTCGGTTTCCGCGATTTTCATATTCAAGTACCACATTTGTCTTTTTGCGATGGATTCTACAATTTAAAAAAATGCATTATAACACTCAGTATGTGTTAATTCTATATTTATGAAAATGAAACTGAATCTCTCAGTTTTACATCCCATGGTTATGTCGAGTAGAGTAAAAGAGACGTGATGATGATCATGAACGAAATGATCGGATGAATAAAAGAGCAGAAAACAGGAAAATCTCGAGAAAATGGATGTGATATTTAGTAGGGATGCGCACGAGACAAGATTTGTGACTCGAAAAATGTATATTTCTCTATTGGAAGAGCCGTGTCTCGACTCGAATTTTGTCAGGAAAATCCTGTCTCGACTCGTCTCGTGCGCATCCCTAATGTTTAGAATTCTATGTTCAGTTCAGGGCTGGATGTGATAGAGTTTCAAACTAGCATTGCATTAGTCACTCTATGTACAAGTTATGCAGCTCAGCATATCATAAATGTCGCTTTGATTGCCTAACCACTATATTAAGTGCATATATATCAGTTGTTTAAATCGTATCATATCTTTTTATGAGCTCACTAAATTCAAATTTAGAGGCAACTTAAAAGTACCGGAAACCAAAGATCAGATACAGAACTTTTTTGTTTTGATATAACATTTTATTTACATCTTGTTCTTGATCGTAAGCTAATCGAGTTCATTTTACAAAATTATGGCTATGATGCTAGTTTCAACATGGTAATAAAAGTATACTATATGCTTCTTCCATGTATACTTCTTTAACTCCTAAACCATACTAATAAATACAGTTTTAGTTTACTCGTAAATCATAAATAATAATTTTGTTCCATGAAATGTATTAAATTTTCAGAACAGTTATTGCTGACTTACTGAACTTTTCACTGAAACATTCATCGTTAAACATCTAATGGATCTACAAACAATTCGTTGGAATTATGATTAAAAATCTACTGCGGCTATCGGACTTTTTGTTTCTTTTCTAGTGAATGAAAGGTGTTTCTCGCTTCCTGAATATTTTCTTTTTCTCTCTTCAACATACAGTAATTGAAAATCATTTTCGTGATACAATGGGAAAAGAAATGTGAAAAAAATATATTTCTTCTTTAAAATTTAAATGTTCCAAAATGTCCAAAATTTCCAGACAAGAAAGACGTTGGGAAAAACTTCGATTTCTTTTTTAAAACGTTTCGAGTAATTATATCTCTAGTAAATAGGTTCAAGTTAAAACAAAGGAACGTCGAAAGCCCCTGAGTTGTAAGTCAGAAGAAATTAAAGAATCAAAAGTGCTAATAAGTAAAAGTTAATATTTTATTGCAGTACCTTTTACATTTGTATGGAAGAAAAGCATACAATCGATTATATGTGTAGGTGTGTATTCCACAAAAGAGCTCGCTTATCCTACACCGAATGCGAGATCGTTTTTTTTTTGTTTGTTTGTTTTCAGAAAAAAATTGTTTCATATGTAATATGAGTATCATATCTTATGACAATGTTAAAAAAAAAGATACCGGAATTACAAAACCGTTGTTCCACTAAATTTTAATTAACGAAAATAGTGTACAAGCTCTATTCGATTAATTTGTTTTTCCCTTCCTGATCACTTCACAAAATAATTGCTATTAAACGTTTCATAGCTGAATGTAATGACATAAACAATGCCTGATAGGATATGCTTCTCTCTCTCTCTCTGTCTCAAACTGCCTGCTGTATCTCTCATCATTTAGCCTGTCCAGTCATTTCAACACCAACTGACAAATTATATTGATACACTCACTGCTTCAACTGCATTTGTGTAGAGAGTAATCAAGTTGCATTATGGTAGGTCCCTGTTTGCAACCAAAAACTCTTGAATATTCATACGTCTACGTGTGGTACCTGTCAATACCCTAACAACATTGGCTTCTAATATTCTTACATGAAGGACATTGAGTAATTTGCTGAAACTCATTGGAGTATTGTAATGAAACTAGGGTGTAGTCTATGAATAAAATTCTGCCCAATTAATGAAGATCTACGGTCAGAAACAAATAAATTAACGCATGTATGCATGTTCTATAAGTAATTTTGAGTTAAAAATGCTTCTAGGTTTTCGTAAAAGCATTGGATTTGTCAAAAGAGTGGCAAGTATATATAAAGTGACTAAATTAAAGTACTTTCGTTAATATCTTTTCTTAGAAATTTGTCAGGTGTAACCGATATTTCCGCCTTTTTTTTAAGTATAGGAGAAGTGTAATATTTTCTACGCATTTCAACTAGTTTGTAGGTCGGTTCTAGGAGTATGTGTGCGTCACTGTTACGAATGTCTCTGTCACCGCGAGAAGGAGGCAAATAACAACAGATACAATTTGCTATTCAATAATATATTTTTATATACATAGTATGTGAATATATAAATAATTTATTCCGGTAGAATAAAATATATTAATTATTATTGCCAATGAACGACATACTTTTTTAGAGCTTTAAAAATGTGATTTGTCTAGAGTTGATGGAAATTGATCCAGAATAATTTACAATAAAGAACACAATTTACAGAATAATCTATTGTTCTGTTACATGTGGTCTACACCGACCCCGCTAATTGAAAAAGGTTTGAAAGAAGAGGATGTTGTCTGCCAACAGATATACTTAACATCTTCAGACACTGTTATAGTTAAACTAAAATTATAATTTAAAACGTTACTACTAATTTGGGGCTGATATAACATTTTGAAACCCACATGAAACCCTCTCACGACGGCCCTAGGTTGAACAATCCTGAACTAGTTTGTCTCAGTAGAGGATACATTCCAAGAGAAATAACTATGTCATTCCGGTAGATATATCTCTTAAGAGTATCATTTATCGTTTATGAAAAGTATTCAAATATGTATGTTGTGTGGCAGTTGGGAGCATTTGTAATGTAATTATAAATTTCTCTGTTCTAACTTATTTTATTGTAGAATATATCCTTGGCGGCCTGCACTAATACACTATTGACTATCTATTATACATTTATGCCTTCTCAATTTTATTTCTTTCCTGCGTCTTAGTTCTGAAATTCCCCTAGCTGAAGTTCAGAAAATATCCATTTTTACTTCACGGTAACTTTCAATGCCCTAATACATTTGCGATGCTCTGAATTATGTAAAGTATAAGAATCAATGATGATGCTAGAGGGATAAAAGGGGTCGAGCGTTATCCCTTACCCCTCGCCATTCACGACGTCTACCGTCCGACATGGTGTATCGAAATGCAGGTCAAATAATACAAAAAAAACTACCTTGTTGAGTAAAGTAAAGTTGCCCCCCACCCAAGAAATTAAAACTGCTTCATGACTATTCACCCCTTTCACTACAATTTATTTTCTGAATTCTGATAATTGGAGTATAAGTTATAAAAGTGTATTATAGATGGTTAATCAGTACATAACTTTCAAAACATCAATATAGTAACCCTACGAGATGCTACAATAGTTTAAATTGTATGATGAGTGTAGCTCGTCATTGTGCGATTTGGCACCGGGAGGCCATGACGAACTAGACTCATCGTTTCAGCGAAAGGGGTTAAGAATCCTTCAGTGAGTTCCTGTGTCAATTTCTTCCAAATTTGAAATAATTTTCACCGAATGTTTTACAGGTTAAGAAATAGTTATTGTTAATCAAATAGGTAGTCTGTACAACTTACCTTACTATTGATGATTACGTAAGTCTTGTAGAATCGATCTTAAAACGTCTGCTAAATGCTGTACATACTGTAATGTGAAATAATATGAGGTGCGCCCAGTAAATATCTGCACATGTTAATGTCTTGACCTTATCAGATCTTTAAACCTTAGATCCTGCCACTTCAAAATGTTTTTGTCATCTGGCTGTGCGCATTTTTATTTCGGCATTCTAGAATTCTATTCGACCGACCTCCCACCATTAGAAAGCCGTCTAAGTCATTTGGTTATTCGTAATACGTTTAATAACGCTTAAGTCTCATAAATCGATTCTACTTTATGTCTGTATAAGCTATTCATGTAATTTACATTTTCTTACAATTAGTCTAGAACAGCAGTTCTCAACTTTTTGAATATTACGTTCCCCTTTTGTATGGGAGCCCGGGATCTATCCCTCGATGAAAGCTCATATGGTTCTTATCCTTCGTTATGCTGTAGGTGCACGTCATATACAGCCTCGGTGGTCAAAGAGACAATAAACCTCAACAACAACAACAACAACAACAACAAAAATAAAGATGGCTAGATACTCCTGAACACTGTTAAGACATAAATGAACAAGAAGTTTTAACAAATTTGGAAAACTGGTGAGTTTTGTTGCTTATGTCGACTCTTCGTCCAGTACCTTACTAACCCACGAACTAAAACTACAAAGAAGTTACTGCTACTAGTCACTGCTAGAAACCAGATGAATTTAGGGATTAAAAAAGCATTAAGGGAAGTTTGTCTCCAATGGATTCTAATATTCCATGTGACTATTAATGATTTACATATTGATATCTCCTGAAATTAAAAAAGAAAAATGGTTGTCGTTATAAGCACAGGTGTGAAGTGTAAATGGCATGATAAAACAAAAGTGAAAGTTAATTTGTTCCTTTAAAATCTAATATAAATAAAATAAAGAGTTTGATTGTGTTTTTGTCTGTCTGTGTGCGGCCTGGGGACAGACGAGTGGACCAACAGTTACCAAAATTTGGTCACGGGTACCTTGGTTCAAGGCCCAGATCAAGACGAAGCATTTTTTTTTAAATTTCGAACCAGGGTGTCTCAGGGATGGCATTTACCAGGACCGGCATGGGGACCAGACAAGTTCACTGAGAGTTACCAAATTTTGGTTTCGGATACCTTGGTTTAGTCCCCAGACCAAGACGAAGCGTCTTTTTTTTTTTATTTCGAACTAGGGGTCTCAGCGGGGGGGAGACGTTTACCAGGACATGTAAAAGTAGTAGAAAATGACCGATATTAGTGTCGAATTCATATTTTTCGCGGTCGCTGAGAACAATGGTGAAACTCCGATCGCATTAACTTCCAAATTCATCCTATTCGGTTTGCGGGCCGGGGTCAGCGTAAGGGGATAGGTAAGAGAGACATGTAAAAATAGCCCAAATTGACCGATATTTGCGTCAAATCCATACTTTTCGCGGTCGCTGAATTGAATGGTGATAATTCCACAAGCGTTGATTTTCAAATACAGCCTCTATGCGAAGAATGGGTATATTCAGCTAGTATTCAATATTTTTAGTGAGAAAAGATAATTCATTGCACTATAAACTTTCACTTAATTTTATACAGGATATAACAGTCAACCCTTCGTTCAAAACACTACACAATAAATATACAGATATGAATATTTCCTAGTTTATATTTTATTTTCCCCTGCTTGTGCTTATCGTTTCGGAAAAGCTATATATATTTTCATATATATTTTCAGGCATATATATTACTGCATATTGTAAAATCAGTATATTCTGAATAAGACTTTTTTTAAGGAAAGGGACTAGTCTATTTGGAAAAGAGAATCGCCCTTAATAGACGATTCTACTGAACTTTTATTGCAATTTTATGAAACCCACATATATTTCCTTTATAGCAACTCTAAAGTTTCTCGCAATGATAATTATTATTTTAAAACAAACTATATATTTTCTCAGTTTCCTTTCAAAAAATGTATGACGTTCAACTTTAAATTTATAGGAACATTGCCACTGGTAATTGTTTCAGTATTCATAAATACAGATATTCTCTACCCTTTTTAAATGTATTGACTTCCATATCGTTTAAAATGTTAGAATACACAATGAAGATACAATTGTATGATAACTTATTAAAATTATGTCGTTAATGAGCTACCTACGTCATTTTAATATATGATTTTGTATGAAAATGAATTTAATGAATAAAGGTTTTAAATTCAGGACAGAATAAATCAAATTCTCTGACAGTCATTTAATATATGATACGATATTTTTTTTTAAAAAAAATAGTCGACTTTTACTAATTACAGAAAATGTTACGTATGCACTCTTTAGCATATATCTGTAAACAATTGTAAAGAGTAAATATATTACCTGTTGTGTGATAATGTTTAATGAATGAACTACTGCTGGTTATGTCAGTGAATATTTTTAATAGTTGGAGGAAAGTGTACTTGCTGAAATTGAATAAATTGAAGTAGAAAAAAAATACAACACAGAAAATTGAATGTAATATCCTTCTCTAATCAAAATGTATAAAATATTTAAACTCTTAACTCGAGCAGCACAGAAGATAGCGGCCAGCTCAAGACCAGAATTTTACCTTCTTATTTAATTAAATTATTTCCTATTTCCAATGTATGTACTCTTGACAATTTTATTTGCTGTGAACTTCATTTCATGTTGACCAAGTGGAATATGTCTGGCGGCGCTTACGCTTTTCTACACTTTTAACATTTTACATCCTCTACAACAGTGATTCTCAGACTTTCCGATAACGCGGACCCCATGTTCTTTCGGAAAGTAACCTGCAGACAAGTGTTCATTCGGGAAGTCATTTGCGGACTCGGTTGCAATGCTATCTGAAATTTCACATGGTATTAAAAATATACTAATCAGGTGAGGTGATTTTAGTTTAGTGTCCCGTTCAAAGCGAGGCTATATGAGACGTGGACCTACTGATTAACGTGGAATCCAAACCACATGAACTCCCGCCGGGAATCGAACCCGGGTCTCCCACGCCAAAGGCACGTACACTAACCGCTTATCCACGAGGGAGCTCAATATACTAATTAGAATTATCAATGATAAGAAAAAGATAAAAAAATAATGCAATAAGTAATTTACTCTAAAGATACATGATTGCTTTCTAATGAACGAGATTTCAATTAAAAATACACTAGCTTTCAAGACTGAATTTTTATTTATTTTTTAGAAAGGAAATCCACTTTATAAACAATGTTCTTAACTGTGGAGTCACTAATGTGAGAAATGAAATTCTTTGTATTTTTCCATAATTGCATTGAAATCCGGGATAAGTTTTGTCACCATCAATCTTAGGTCTGATTCGACATAAAGGCGATTTTGCTTTAAGGTTTTAATATTGCTAAGAGCAGAAAAGCTCTACTCACATAAGTAAGTGGTAGGGAAAGGCATCAAATGTTGCAATGTTTTTATTGACAACTGTTTATACTCACAACACACACGCAACCAAAAGATACAAAGTTCATTTCCTTGAAAACGTTTTTTCCATGAACTATCGCAAGATAGTTCCAGTAATTGTTCTTGTTCTGTGTTAGAGAGCTTCCTACCTTCTATGTCATGGATTTCTACGTCAGTGAAAGGATTTTCACTTCAACCATTATCAGCTTGTCGGGCACGGAAATATTCTCGAAAATTTGCAGCTAATGCTCTCAAGTGTACTATTAGTGTTTTGTGCATTTTAGTGGAGAGTTTTGCACCTGGAGAATCAATGTAATCCTTGAGCACTGGAAATGATAAATAGTTATCGATTTGCACTCTTACTGCCACAGCTGCAGTTTCTTAATCTTAAAAATACTTCTTGCATAACAGCTATGAGTTCCATTTTATTGCAACACATTTCAATTTTTAGGAGTCCGTGGACCCCACTTTCAGAACCACTGGTCTACAATATATATTTCTTCACGGGAATATCGGATTAATACACGTGTCATTGTTTTCAATATTTTTTTACATTCGAGTTGGCTACTGAGCTGCGACTTTTAATAATGAATATCTCAATAGAGGTTAAGAGAACAAAAGAAAAAAGTGAAAATGGAGAGTGTGTAATTGCAAGTGCTTGTTTTTAAGATTCGGTTTTGATTCATTTAGAAGAATTTTATAATCTTTAATCATTTTCTTTGGACAATTCATACCATAAATGAAATTAAATGTGATAGAACAATTATTAGATAAGATGATCTTTTCCAAATTAGGCGTGTAGGTTTCCCACCACAACTTAAAGTGGTTGTTGCTTTGATTTGATCTAAGTTAAGCGAGCCTTTCAGTAGCAAAGCCACATGACAAGCGGACTTACAATTTAATGTAGGATGCGAACAAACATTAGCTTCTGGCGGGAATCGAACACAGATTTTCCACAAAAAAGTCTGTGCACGAACCACATATCTAGGAGCAAGTACTTCTAAGCAATTGTAAATATCCTTTAATACATAATACGAGCGTACGTTGTGTATATTAACAGCACCGAAGACCAACCACAATTGATAATTTAATTGTTCAAAAGTATAAAGAAAAATCAATTTAACATTGACTTATGCGTTTCTAGATGTGTTTGTAAAAATATAAACCATGAATGAAGCAGCATACAGCACGAGGATCCGAAATATAGAAATTGTAGGAAAGAATATATGATACATTAAACGTAAAAATGTGTTACATGTTGACATCTGGTACGAAAGGTCCCAGGATCAATCAAACGTCATGAATAGTTGTGATAAACCACATCATGTCTCTGAGTTTTCTGTAGACATTGCAGTCTCATTTCACAATTTCTTCCATTATCAATAATTTGTGCATTTTGTTTAATCTGAACGACATACCCTTCGAACATAAAATTAAATTATACATTGTATGCAATTCATTTTCACAAACTAATGCAAGATTTATGCAATGAAATGAATACAAATATTAGAATGTGATATTCAGGAAACACATGATATAAAGTAATGATGTATTTATGAATATTAGGTCTCAAAATAATCGACAAACAATATTATTTACATGGAATGTGTGTGTCACTGTTAGGCATATGTAAGTCATTGTTACGAGAAAAAGCAACAATATATACAATCTGCAACTTAACACTGCACTTTTACATATATAATAAATAAATAAACAAGTTATTTATTCCCCAGAATAAAACAGACCAATTACATATCCAAACACAAGAAATAGAAATTCTGTGCAGCGGAACTTAAGGGTATGAATTCGACGAATTTTGTTTCACAGAATTGAAATTTCGAAACTCCAGGTCGATTGACCATGTCAGTTTTCTGTTATGGGCGAAAAACTTTAGCTATTTTGGACAGAGAGGATACACGTAACATAGCTATTAAAAACAAAGTTCTGCTCAGCAGACTCTAGGACATGGATTCGATCTATCTCGTTACACAGAATCTAAAGTGTGAAACGCTAGAACAATTGGCAGTGCCATGTTTTTTAAATAGGCGAAAAACGTGTGTCCTCTCTATCGCTCAAGTTTTTCGCACATAAAAAAGGAATTGACACTTCCAATTGTCCTGCGGTTTTCAAATTCACATTCTGTGTAACAAAATACATATTATCCATACCTTGGAATCCACTGTACAGAAGTTTGATTTTTTTTTTTTTAATTTTGGATAGCTTTGTTACTTGTATTCGTCTTGTCCAAAATCGCTCGTGTTTCGCCCATACAAAAAAAAAATGATAAGGTCGATTGTCCTGGGGTTTCGAAATTTGTAATCTATGTAACAAAATACATAAAATCCATACCTTGGAGTCCTGTGCACAGAACTTTTATTTTATTTTATTTTATTGTGTGTGAGGTACACAAAAATGTATATATTTTGTGTTTATATAATTAATTTTAGCTTAATTTTATATTTAATCTTTACATTAATTAGAGTTCATTTTATTTAGTTGTGTGTCATATAAAGGATTAGAGGGAAGCTACATTTATTAGGTTAAGTGTTGTATGTAAATATTTACTGTTTTGTCTCCTTTTTATGTGTGGCATCGAATTAATATTGGTATATTTTAATTATGCTGCATATAAAAAGTAAACTTGAAATATATTCGTAAAGGTGAACTCATAGAAGAAACGTACTTGGAGCTTGGCATGGACGACGAAACGGTTGAAAAAAAAAAAAAAAAAAAAAAAAAAAGAACTTCGAAGCTCAACCCTTGTTCCAGCAGAAATTCAAGCTTTTAGCAGCTGTTACCATCTTCATTTTGAGAATAGTATACGATAAAAGTTTAGCTGTCTAAGAAAGAGATAGGGTTTCGATTTTAGTCCCTAGTAAGTGGGTAAGATACAGTGGATCGACGAGACAGAAAGTCGGAACAGTGCATTGTTTTCCAAGTTTGCGAAACCTTCGCATGTATCCTCGTCGCCATAAGTGCCTTTACATCGCAGTGACGGGTATGTGACCGCTCAGTACTCCAAGGAAGGGATGGTTGTATAAGAATTTGTGATTAATTTTGAAGAGTTTTTATTTTGACTAGGGAATTAACATAGGTGAAGGGAGTAAAGACACAGATTTGAAGCATCAGTTCACTGTTATTGAAGCATCAGTGCACGAAAAGATTCGTATTCTCAGTTTTTCTATTTATTGTTTTATATGTTAAGTTAAACACCACAATATGTATCACTGATATCGCAGATCGTATTATTTTTTAAAATCGTGTTTGTAACCTATTGTCAAAACATTCATCTCCAGACATGATGTAGAGAGAAGAGAAAGAGATACGACATCTGTAATATATGTATATGTGATTCACTAAGTAACTGTAGAAATTAGTTAAAGGACAGATAAGAGAGCGAAAAGGAGCTCTAGAAGTCTGAACTTTTTAGAAACGTCCTAGATAGGTGAAAATATAGTTAAAAATTGCAAAAGGTATCATGTAAATTACCTCTCTTTTCTTATATTCTAGTATACTTTTTCTTTCACATCCAAACATCTCTAGTCTGAATTACAAGATAAAGGCGAAGAGAGAAACATTTCCATTTCAAGAATTATATCAGGAAAAAAATCTTTTGACTTAGATTAGACTCGAACTCGCAACCCTTGAATCCATGGCTCAGCGCTTTACCGATTGAGCTAACAACTATTGTCGGAAAAGCCAGATTTCTACAACTACCGGTTGCTGAATGGTGTGTATTAACCAAGTTTGCCGAGATAATTGCTTCATATAGCTATAATAATAATAATAATAATAATAATAATAATAATAATAATAATAATAATAATAATAAAGCAGAAGAAGAACAGAATCTAAAAAGTCACATATGTTAAAAGTTTGACGTGCAGAGTAAGTCCTAATATGAGATTTTATTAATTATATATAATAAATGTAAGCGTGGTTTATTCGTGTGTGCTACTCAAACTGCGCAACTCACTACCCAGTCCGATAAGGGTTGTACGCTTATGGTATAGTAGCCTTGCGTCCTCCAACCGTGAAGAATGTTTCTGTTTGAACCTGTGCGTGCCCAAAGAGGAAGGAGGAGATTGAAACAAAGAAAAGTGGTTTAGAAATTATGCAAACGTAGATTATGTCACGAGGTGAGGTGATATAGAATTCAGCGTGTCTTTCAGCTACTACTCTATACAAGACGTGCATCTACGACTTAACGTGGAACCCGAATCACACGACTCCTGACGGGAATCGAAACCCGTATCACCTCTAGTTCTATCATGGGAGACACAGGAACATGTAAAAATAATCGAAAATTTCTTCTATCTTTCTGATAAAGAAAACAAAGTTGATACCAGATATAAATAACGAAAAAACATATGAATTTAAATGTAAAATTTGAGTCCAAAATACCCACTTATAAACAACTGCTGAATTTTAGAAAATAAAGACATGTAAATTGAAGTTATGTGATTAACTTGTAGCTTCAAAAACCAACACCCAGAAACCGCCGTGTAAAGTCTAACTGATGCAATTTTTTTTATTGCATAACTTGCTTTCGGCTAGGCGTGGAGTCCGCCCCCAGACGCTTGCATTTGCTCTTTCTCCGACCTCTCACTTCTCATATCCCTAAGACCTCTGATTTTTAAGTGGTTTTGAGATATGGCTATCTTATTGTAACAATTTCAACTCCCAACTTTGACTTCCTGCTGTTTTTCTTCTAACCGTAATATATATATATATATATATATATATATATATATATATAACGCTGAAATACATCTTTAATCAAGATGTTTCTACTCTTAAGGGATTTTGGAATATGGCCATTCTATTTTACCAATTACAATTTAAACCTTTTTTTTCTAAGGAAAAATGAAAAAACGCAGAAACTTGTCTATAATTGTTTTACTTGCAAAACCTAAACACCAATTTTCATTCCCGGCGGGAGCTCATGTATTTCGAATTCCACGTTAATCAGTAGGTTAACGTTTCATATAGCTTCGCTACTGAATGGGACGTTGAACTCAAAATCAACTCAACCAATTTTCATGTCAATAACCTTAACGATTTTCGAGTTATGACCATCCAATTATAACAATTGTAACTTTACCCTATTTTCTTCCTTTCTAGGGCAAATATCATAAAAACGCTTACATACATACCGGTATCTAATTATTTTAAATGAGAAGTCCATATACCAAATTTCATGTCGTTAACACTCAAAGATTCCAAGGTATGGGCATTTTAAGATAATTGCCACTCCTCTTTCTCCCTTTTCCCTTCAAATTTCCAAATATTCTTCTTTTAGTGGAACCTTACATTACAAATCATATGCCCTTTCTAAACTTCAAGTTTCTAGCTTAAGCGGTTTGGCCTAGCGTTGATCAATCAGCCAGCCAGAACTTGTTATTTTATATAGAAAGATACATAATAAAGCAAATTAATAACAAAAATATTACTACAAAAGCAATATAGCAAAGAACTCATATACTGTGTTAAAGTATGTAGATATTCATTCATTTGGTAAATTTCATAAAACTAAGGGCACAAGTTTAGCGTACGCGCGTTTGGCGTGGGAGACCCAGGTTCGATTCCCGGTGGGAGCTCATGTGATTCGGATTCCACGTTAACCAGTAGGTCTACATATCATATAGCCTCGCTGCTGAACTGGATGTTAAACTCAAAATCAGCTCAGCTCTGGTAAGGGCATAAGCAGCGTGGACCTACGGCTTTTTGGGTCCAACCACAGATGACAAAATTACACCCCTATTGCTTTACAATTGCTGTAAATCTCCCTGCTTTGGAAATGAACGGAACTTGACATTCGCTTCACCAACTTTTCTATTTCGTGTGTTCATTTTAAAGCCGTACACAGCGCATGAAGGCATTGCTAAAGTTTTCAAAGTCAATGTAAGAAATACAGATGAGTTCTATTTACACAATGTGTACAGTAGAAAATATTCAATAATATTCCACATAGAAAATATCATACACAACAGTGTGTAAGAAATTCATCAAATGTTTAAAAATCAAAGAAAACGTACTTCAACACAAATGCAATTAAAACCTGACTCTGAGAGCGCAATAATGTTATCTTGTTCGAAGGGTTAGTGATTTTGTGCCGAACAGGCTGAGCGTGGGCTTACCCTGCCTTATGTTTCGCAACATTGCTCTTGGTCAAGTGGTTTATTGCTTGTGCCTTTAGGTATTTGCCCTAAAGCTATACAGCGAGTTGTGTGCGTTCTTCCTTCCCTGCCCCTCGCTGGCGAAAATATTATTTGCTTTTCATGCATTAGGATAAGGGGCAAGACAGCTTGCGACTTTGGAAGGGAGTAACATATAAAATGATCGAAAACGACAACCGATGTTCATGTAGAGTTCATAGTTTCGAGGTCGCTGAGATGGTTAGGCGTAAAGCTATCAGCTATTTTCTGTTAGTGATTTCTTCATATAACCAAGTTAACGAATCAGTGATAGAACGTTCACCTCTGGTGCTTGGGGTCACGGGTTCGATCCCAGTCCGCGCCAAGTGAACTTTGTGGTGGATAAACACCGTGTGCATCTCTCACTTTCACTTTCCTCTCACTTTCTTCATTCCACCATTTCATTCATTATTCATCATCACCGTCTCCTTTAGCCTAACCGGCATAACCGCGGGACGTAAAAGTCAAAGATTTCATTTCATTTCATTTTCAAGTTAACGAACCTTGACTTACCTGCGTACAGTGATTGGTTAGTGTGTCCTCGATGGCTATTTTTACTTTTTCCATGATCCTCCCATACCATACAGTATTTTTTATGTTTTAAAAAAGCTTGATTCTATCAATTCGTTAAACAACAATGTTTCTTTTTTCTAATCATGTTTCTTAGTATTATCCTCTTCATTCTAACTAATTTAAATATTTTCAATAATTCAGAATTTAGACTAAAAAATGTTACAATGATCAAGAATTGTATAAGAAGAGGACTCTTCATTTCTAATCATTGTCATAACCGGAAGGGAAAGCTTTAAAAAAACTGAAATAACTTAGCAGATGTAGAAAATCGACGGAAATAATAAACATCAACTATTAGTTGACTCTTAGAAGTATAGTATATAGTTCTCAACCCAAGTAGAAGATGCACTCTTTGCTTCATGAAAATAATAAACATTTTTCAAAAATAATTACAGAAAAGTAATTTCATGACATTTACTGAGCGAACGTAGGTTACTGGTTAGCGTTGACCTTTGTCATTGGGAGTCTCCAGGTTCAAATTTCGATACGAGGCATCCTGACTAGTGATTTTGCAGTACCACTGGGCGAATACCGGGATACTTTTAATACATAAGCTTTGGGAAATTTTATTGAAAACTTTGTTCTTATGTTGTTAATGTTTCAGTGTGAAATGGCATTTTGCTGCATGGAAAATATTTTTAGTAAACAAAATATAGTAGATGAATGGTTAGTATAAGGGACTCCTACTTGTTTTCTTTAGGTTCAAATCCCGACTGTTCTTATTGATTTTTTTCTTTTAGTTACGCTCATATGTTGGGCTCCAGAAGTTCAATTTTGAATTAAATGTAGTCGCAGCTAGTTTAAACTGAAATTATTTTCAAAACTTTTTCCTATTATGTGTTTTTGTTTTACTTGCGATGTTTCAACTTTGATATTAGATCTTAGACCTTAATGTAACTCATTTTCCTACGTCATATTATGATGAATGTTTTCACAACAACGATAGTCGGGCGGTAATACAGAATTCCATTGTTACTGCAGGGCCGGATCTTGAATCCTGCGAACTACGCGTTCGCAGGAGGCGCCAGGTGAACAGGGCACCAAATTAGAAAAATGAATTTTGTTTTAAATGTAAATATTCATTTTAAAAATGTTATGATGAAAAATTTTCCTCATATAGCTTCGAATAAATATTGTACAGACTGAGATACAGATAAAATACATCAAAAGGACAATAAAGTCGAATCTTCGCTTGGTTGGCTGTAAAACACAACCTTTACAAATGAAATGGACTCGCACATCAATTTCTTGCTGTACTGTACTGTGGAGTTACAACCACAGTTATTTGCTCAATTATCAGTTCTTTACTGAAAGAATGTGGGGATAGCACTTTGCATGGCAAGAGAGAAAGTACGTGGGGATCTGAGCAGTACAGCGCTGAAGTAATTAATTGGGGATGAATGAAATGAAATGCATGTTTTCTAATAGAAGAAATCACAGAGACACAAAGGTTAGGAAAGGAAAGGGTTTTACTGTACCTCAGCCATTTCGGTATGATGAGCCTCTTCAAATATCGGGTGAAGCCTTATCCTCCAATTCGTTGAGTGTTTCCGTCTGGTATCGATCCCGGACCTCACGTTCGAGAGTGAAGAACCTCTCGACCTCAGGGCAACAGCTCCCAGATGTCCTGGCCTCTTCAGAATGACACCTCTGTCATGCAATGGTTGGTGAGGGCCCAAGCGTGCCGACCGTCTTTCAATTGCTGCTACGACCACTCTTCTGAATAGGGGTCCAAAGTGTGTTTCTGGCGGCTTCTGTCACACTTCTCACCTCGAGGGTCCCGTGTCCCCTGGTTTTGTTCTACTTCTTTGCTTTCGCTTCTTTCTGGTGCTCCGCACGTGGATGACTAGCTCATCACAATTATCTTGGTCAATAGGGAAGTTTGTTAATTGCTGAAACGGCGTGGCTGAGCTTGTTTTGATGAAGTTACGGAAACTAGGAAGAGAATGGTAAGCATGAATTTGTATTGGGATGAGGTGACAACATAGGGAAGTCTCTTCTTTATTATTTAATAATTACAATTTCTTGTTTGAAGAACAATAACAACATACAGGGAGAATTCAAAATAGGCGCTAAGCCTGATATCCTCTAGAAATTGATGCCAATGCCACACTCACAAGAGATGCTAGTTTGAGGAAAATTTCCATGGCACAGGATAGATCTTTTAAAGAGGGAAAAGGGATATTTTACGAATATCAGATAAAATCAATGTAAATTTAGCTTTCCAATAGATGTTGTATTAAGCACTATGACCGTAGAGCTAAAGACTGGTATTCTTTCCCCAATCCCACCATATGCACAAAATACAAATATAACAGACTCTTCATTCCTTTCTCAACAGTTAAGGGTTGAGAAAGATCACCGTAAATGAAATGCACATTATCAAAGTTGAAGCAAGCATGGGCACCCAAAAGGGGACGAAAGGGCCAGGCCCCACCTGGCTTACGACAAGTATAATGTATATGTATAATTTCTTAAGATTTTCTTAATACACATAAAAATACCAAACGTAATATAGTAACGAGGGAGATCACCACCCTAAAAACATTCTTCGGGCTCCCATGCAAGCAAGTAGGCTTTCTTGTCCATTCGTCCAGGGAGTGGAGCGAATACTAAGAAAAGACGGACGGTACAAATGGGTTCTTTAAAAATCATTTCTGAGGGAAAATTTAACTTAAGTTCCTAATGACTCATAATCGCTGTCCAGTGCTTAATGCTCACTTTGTTAATATCTATTAGTCATTTGTCATTCGTCAACATTTTCATTTCTATCCTAAATCATTTTGTTTTTGTTTATATTTTTAACTTATAATGATGTGTGCTTTCACTTTTTAATAGTACTTTGTTTTTCATGTAATAATAATGACCAACAATATAAAACCAAGTGAGCATTTTATCGGAAAAGAAAGCTACAAAACGTGAAAGAAGATAAGAGGCAACCGAAGGCTCTAAAAAAGTTTCTTTCGAGTGCTGGACAAAATTAGACAAATATTGAGGTGGGGAGTTGTCAATATCAGTCACTGTTAACGAAGCATTTGCAGGTCGACATTCTTTTGAAGCTGACAAATTTATTTTAACCTGATTGCAGTAATTTAATTGTTGAATTAAAATGGAACGATACGGTCATTTCGGTTACGGGTCTGAATTAAATTTCATGTATTTCAAAATTTGTTTGAATACAATTAGTTTTCACGTGGCATATAAGTATAGAACTTGAAAGGATATAATCGAAAGCGACGAAAGGTCATTTGGATGACAAGTATTTTTTTTTCAGTACTCTCACTTTCAATCACATCAGCGTATACAGATGCTCGTTTTATTATGACAGATAACAATAATTATTAATCCATTCTCTGCTAATAAATTTAGATGGAGCGATATTTTAAATTAGTAATAATTCTAATGCAAAGTAGAGTTTTGATTATTAGTTACTTGTGTTCAGGGATGTAACGACATAGGTGCTACGGATGCGCAAGGGGCCAGGTCGAGACAGAATTTTCCAGATAAAATTCGAGTCGAGACACGGCTCTTCCAATAGAGAAATATACATTTTTCGAGTCGAGCCATCACTTTTACAGCACATTTTCGAGACGAGACAGCCACAAATCTTGTATCGTGCGCATCCCTAATAGGTGCAGTTTTCTATTCAGAAAACATCTTCCGGGAAGCACACTTAGTAGGGCCACTGCTGGTACTCTTTTATTTATTATTATATTATAGACGTATTATTTTGATCTCCTCCCGGGGGGAGTGGCCCCCTAAAATATGTGTGGACGAAACACTGAACAGGCAGTCTGAGAGTCTGGATCCCCCAATTAGCATAATTTCAGGGGGCAAATACACAACATTATTTGCATTTTGTAGGCTATTCCGAGAAAATCTTCGGACCTCAATGGGTGCATCATTACTTGTGTTTACATTGTGTTACTGCCTGATTTCGAACGTCTATGTTGGAAAGAAACATGAAAGAATTGAATTGTTCTATAGGCATAAGGGGCCCTGAAAAGAATTTTTGCGGAGAAACATGATTTTAAAGTTCTGCCACTGATCGGGGACAAATTACATATAAATTAAGACACACTTTTGTCATTTGTTGTGTATTGAACTAGTTTAACTAAAATTAATAAAGAATTATTTGAAATCAAGTATATCTCAAGAACGATTAAATGGACTAGCTTTGATGGCCATTGAAGATGACATTCTGAATGAAATTGATATGGATGCAATAATAAGAGATTTTGCCAAATTGAAAGCTAGAAAAGTGTCTTTATAACATGAACTTTACAGTAACAAAGAAAACGAGAAATTAAGCTAATTACCATATTTGTATCACTAGAAAACACTATTTAAATATGCTTTTAATGAAGTGTAAGAGCGTATCTCTTTGTCAAAATCAAACCTGTGATAATGTTAGACTTGAAGCTCATTAGTTTTATTCTATTTCGACTTTTATGTTTCAACTGTATTTGTCAAAATACATCTTAGGTATACATTTTAGTTGTTTCCTGTGCTTATTTAATAATAATAATAATAATAAAAAGATATAAATTATTAAAACTGGAACTTTGGTCATGATTCATCCACAGTTAATTAGGTTTAATTTTGCCGTCTTCCTTTAATACTCACTGGAAGACTGAATTATTATATATTGAAGAAATTTGTAATTGTAACAATTATCTGAAGAATTTTTGTCCATTACAGCATTCAATTCTTTTATTATCATATAGGCGGGGCGCCTAAATATTATTTGCTTACAGTTACGAAATGTCTACAACCGCCCCTGTTACTGTTATATATATATATATATATATATATATATATATATATATATATATATATATATATATATATATATATAGAGAGAGAGAGAGAGAGAGAGAGAGAGAGAGAGAGAGAGACAAAGTTTTGACTCAGAAAAAGTACTGTTGAACGTACGATGCTACATGGGCTCCTGGAGGGTGCACAATTTACCCCTAAAAATGCTTTCGATCACTGAAATAAATTCCTGCCTACGCCCCTGTAAAGCAGTAAGAATGTTAGGGACTAATCAGGGGGTAATGCCTCCCTGGAGCAACGACAGTTCCCCAGAAATCATACCTCTGATAGGTCCGGATGTGACACCAGTATTTGTGTGTTACCACTCTTCCCTCTCAGTGTACTGAAACTTAAGTCAAAGGAACTGTTCTGAAATCTTCACCGATTCTGTCCTCTAAAACCACATGCGAATGGGGCCGACCTTGGTCATATACCACATCTGGAATATTACTATTTATGTCAGAGATACCGAAAAATATATATTCGACACAAATATAGGATGTTTTGATTTTATTTTATTTATTTTTTACCTGTCACCCCCCCCCCCACTCTGACCTCCATGCCAACCAAGGCTTAACTTCTACCTAAGCAACATCGACAGCGTCACTATTCATCTGCGACCACGAAAACTATGATTTCGATACTAATATTGTTCATATTTGACTACTTTTACATGTCCCTTCCCCCTTATTACGAATGACTTCAGTGTCTCGCCTCACTGGAGCAATTTCGTCAAACTTAAGTATAGCTATAAACCACCACCTGTAAAATAAATGTGCGGGTGATCTTTTTCGGAGAGGAATTCATTAGCTGCTTTTCCAATGTGGTGGCTTTATTCGCTTCCCATGCTAAAGATTGCCAAAGAGCTCAACTTTATTTGCACCACTGTGCTATGAATATAGATTTTAATGGCATTTACTTTACTGAATGCTCGCTTAGGTATTGCTCCCGTCACAGGAAAAGTGAGATACTGTTATAAATGAGTAGGGATATAAACAAATACGGAAAACTATTAGCAATGACACCACTCGAAATGAGTTTTTGCAATATAATGAGGCAGTATTTTATTCGAATGTGAAGGAAATCATTGCGTAAATTGTCCCTTCCCCTCCTTAGAAGTCTAAGCTACAATACGTATCTAATAATTTTGAATTAGAAATATATGCATCGAGTTTCATATCCTTAACTTTAAGGTGTCCTGAGTTAAGTAAATGAATAAACTTCCTGCTAACGAAACAGTAAAGCTTTGGGCTTTAATAGTATCGGGAGTGTAATTATGCATTTCAGTGACCCCGAAAGCTATTGAATAGACACTCATATATTTTAATTAGGAATTTTTAATTTTCACCCCTCCTATTAAACCTCCATGCAGATAATGCTAAAATTTGATGTGAACGATATAGAGGGTATCATACATAATTCATGCACTCAAAAGCTATGGATTTAACATTAATATCGTTCATTTCCGATTATTTTTACATGTTCCTGTGTCTCCCATGATAGAACTAGAGGTGATACGGGTTTCGATTCCCGTCAGGAGTCGTGTGATTCGGGTTCCACGTTAAGTCGTAGATGCACGTCTTGTATAGAGTAGTAGCTGAAAGACACGCTGAACTCTATATCACCTCGCCTCGTGAGATATTCTACGTTTGCATAATTTCTAAACCACTTTTCTTTGTTTCAATCTCCTCCTTCCTCTTAGGACACGCATAGGTTCAAACAGAAACATTCTTCACGGTTGGAGGACGCAAGGCTACTGTACCATACGCGTACAATCCTTATGGGACTAGGTAGTGAGTTGCGCAGTTTGAGTAGCACGCACGAATAAACCACGCTTACATTTATTATATATAATTAATAAAATTTCATATTAGGACTTACTCTGCACGTCAAACTTTTAACATATGATGTGACTTTTTAGATTCTGTTCTTCTTCTACTTTATTATTATTATTATTATTATTATTATTATTATTATTATTATTATTATTATTATTATTATTATTATTATTATTATTATTATTATTATTATTATAGCTATATGAAGCAATTATCTCGGCAAACTTGGTTAATACACACCATTCAGCAACCGGTAGTTGTAGAAATCTGCCTTTACCAACAGTAGTTGTTAGATCAATCGGTAGAGCGCTGAGCCATGGATACAAGGGTTGCGAGTTCGAATCTAGTCTAAGTCAAAAAATTTTTTTCCTGATATAATTCTTGAAATGGGAATGTTTCTCTCTCCACCTTTAGCTCGTAATTCTGAATAGAGATGTTTGGATGTGAAAGAAAAAGTATACTAGAATATAAGAAAAGAGAGGTAATTTACATGATACCTTTTGCAATTTTTAACTATATTTTCACCTATCTAGGACGTTTCTAAAAAGTTCAGACTTCTAGAGCTCCTTTTCGCTCTCTTATCTGTCCTTTAACTAATTTCTACAGTTACTTAGTGAATCACATATACATATATTACAGATGTCGTATCTCTTTTTCTTCTCTCTACATCATGTCTGGAGATGAATGTTTTGACAATAGGTTACAAACACGATTTTAAAAAATAATACGATCTGCGATATCAGTGATACATATTGTGGTGTTTAACTTAACATATAAAACAATAAATAGAAAAACTGAGAATACGAATCTTTTCGTGCACTGATGCTTCAATAACAGTGAACTGATGCTTCAAATCTGTGTCTTTACTCCCTTCACCTATGTTAATTCCCTAGTCAAAATAAAAACTCTTCAAAATTAATCACAAATTCTTATACAACCATCCCTTCCTTGGAGTACTGTGCGGTCACATACCCGTCACTGCGATGTAAAGGCACTTATGGCGACGAGGATACATACGATTTCCAGAATAGAATAGAGCGTGAATTTTGCTAGCCACGCCTACTTTTGGCAACCTCAATATGGATAGCGTAGCTTGGCCTAACGGATCCCCCGACTGGCCAAGTGAGTCTAGAAAATTCAAAACTCTGAATCAACAGGAGCAGCCGACGGAACCTGGCTGTTTACCCTAAAGATGTCACCTCTGTCTAATGTATGACGTAGCTTCACCTATAATTCTTTATATCAATTTGTAAAAACTTTCTGGATAATGTACGATGTATATTTAGTAAGTATTTCGTTTACGTGAATGAATAAACACAATAAAGGCTTATATCAATATATATATCTTGTAAGTGGTCGCGGTACTGTTAAGCTACATGTATACAGACGATGTACCATATTATTTTTAGTTCTTGCAGACGCCAATCTGAGGGAGAGAGGTAATCTGTA
Organism: Thermobia domestica; assembly: GCF_964235325.1. NCBI lineage: Eukaryota > Metazoa > Arthropoda > Insecta > Zygentoma > Lepismatidae > Thermobia > Thermobia domestica. The sequence continues at coordinate 132,127,710 of NC_137465.1, read as the reverse complement.
ACTTTACAGATGTTTACAGAGTATGACAGCTCTTGAGAGGCTGCATACTAGTCTATTTTTATATGTTATTCAAGTTCTATATGTATAATTATTATTTAAATGCTCCAAATCTCAAAAAACATTCAAAACTTCCAATGTTTACTACCCCATCCCCTCTTGGTCATACAGGTGACAACTTTGCTATTTTGCCACCAGGAGGCAGCAGGGGATGGAAGTTGACATCAAAGTGAGTGTGGAAGAAAAAGTGATATAATATTTTGTTTTAAGTTTTAAAGTGTGAAACTTGTGATTTATATAACATGTTGCATATCAACAGAAAGCTAGTTGCGTTCTCTTTAAGGTGAGCATATTGCCTTGTAAATATCTAAATCGTGTGAAACAGTATTTAAAAGAAACTACGCCAAAGTGTAGAATTTGGTCAAATGTAGGTCACACAGGTGAACCAAACAAGAGTGCAATCATCCTACACCCCCTCTCTACCCGGCATTTGAAAAGTGGACAGCTCTACAGCGGGTTTTTGGAGCAACAAAGAATTTGCCGGTTGTTAAAACAACAAGATTCGAAGACTCGTAGTTAGTGAGTTATTAGTTTTGAGAGAGTACGCGTCGGACCTCGGCTATTTCTCTCATTGGCCTATAATAATAATTGGTCTTAGACTTGCGGGAAGGACGCACAATGTCCTTCAGATAGTACAACGGCCGATAGTTTGTTTTCGGTGTACCGGGAAAACTTTAAGAATGTATTTCCGCGAGTGAACATGTTTGAATATTTGAAAGTGAATTGGTAGTGACAAACTATGATGCAAGCTTCTTTTATGTTTGAGTGTGCTTGATAGCCGAACAGTGTTTTTTCAAGTCGTGCAGATAATACACTGCGTGAAGAACAGTGCCAAATAGCTTCGCGCCACTAAGTTCAAACCAAGAGCTGCATCAGTCACTTCTATATAGCTGTACATAAATATTCATAGTGCCTTGTATTGAGAATCAACTTTATTTTGTGTCGTGAGACGTTCTACATGTAGCCCATGAAAACTGCTTATACAAACTCTTCACTGAGAGGTGGCGTCATGATACGAGGTCAACGCCCAGGCTAGTAGCGACATACCCTAATGTTTCCCGTCAGAGAGGACTAATTGATGGTGAACGCCTTCGGCTAATAATTCAGTAGAGGAGCCCAAGAAGAAAGTGGAAATCAACCCATTCCAGAGATTTCTACAGGATGCTGAATGGTGCAAGACATTTCCCCAAACCGGAAGAGGTGGAGGAAACAAGGACAAGACCGGAGACACGCCACTGAAGAGGACACCCTTCAAAAGAAATACGCGTGATCACGGACATTGAACTTAAGTAAAACAAATTCACAATCAAAGGCCTGATAACATAAGTTACGTAAAGTCAAAATTTTTAAAATTATTTTTTTTCTCGCTTTTGTTTGTGAGTGTTAAAGTGTATAGTTTCTCTGTGCATCCATGATCCCCATTAAAGGATTAACAGGAAAGCCTGGAGAGTCTCCTTTATCTGCACCCTCAGGACAGCAAAAGGTATGTGCAAAATATTTAACTGTGTCATGTTTCTTTACAGGCTGTGCATCATGATCAGGGTAATGCCATGAATTCGCGTGACGTAATCTGTTTATGTTGTGAGTAATTTCCGCTCAGGTTCTGCGTTAAAACCACCAAGGACCCTGAAATCTAGAGTCTGTGTTGTAAATTACATAATAATTTCAAAATTGTGCAGTTTGCATACAATCCTTTGCTCTACCGACATTTACATTAATTCTTTTGGCCTTCATCCTTTAAATTATATGCAAGGTTCCAAATCTTTTAATCCCCACATTTGCATACGCGATTATAACATCACTCCTCCCACATTCGCATCCCACACCATTTTACAGTTTGTGTGTGTGTGTGGCTGTGTTATTATTGTCATCGATGGACACACTTTTTAGACCTTTAAAATTGATTTTTCTCCATTTTCTCGAAAACAGTGCATGAGAAATTCCTCTGAATGACCTCATTTTGTTTAGCTCGATGCGATCTATCGATTGATATATCTTTTTTCTTACTTCTTGACATTTTTTATTTCAGATCTTAAACAAAATAAAAAATAAAATTTAAAAATTAATGATAATTTTCTACTATATGTCATTAACCATACTGTGTACTGTATGTTTGTTTATGAAAGTTTTGCCTTCCCCTACAGCACAGAGGCGATATGAGATGTAGACCTACTGGTTAAGATGAAATCCGAAATGTAACGCGTTCAAATATTCATGCTCTCCCATGGGATATATTTCAATATTATTTTTGTTTGAATAAATAACATGATCGTCGTCCAATATCTAGAGTAACCCGGATTAATTTTGTCAAAAGCTGCGCTTGAGGATTTACACTTACCCATATCATTTCGACCAACTTGATAAAATTTATCGATTGTTACAGTCTCAACTTTTTATGCTTATATGCTTATATTTATGCTTATAATGTAATTTTTTAAAACATGTCAAACGGCATATCAATATAAGATCTCACAAAGGTGTTTCAGACATTACATGCAAGATATGAATCGTATTTCCTTACATTTTCTTTCGATATTTATAAGCTTCATATATAAATTACCGGTAGTTTGTTTCACAGATCCTGAACATTTCTAGAGAATGATACTTTTTATAGTCTTTAATAACCTGTTTGTCGAACTGTATTTTAATTTATTTGAGCTTGTAGCTAGATTGTTGGAAATGAAATAACTTTACAAATTTTGAGTAGCTTATAACCTGCTGAAAACACAATTTCTAATTCATATTTACGCAAGAGTTCTAGATGAACTATTGATTTTGAACGTTTGTTATTGAGGTAATTGTACACATTTAAAATACACGAAGTTTGTTGTGTATATGATACGCTGTATAAACATTTAGAAAAAAATACTAAAGGAGAGAAACTAGAGAGAAATCTTTAATGTTCTAGTTGCAGTGAAATTTAGTTAAAATTTAATTTGAAATCTGAAACTTCAGCTTATGCGAAAAGAAAGAGAAGGAGAAAGAGTTTCTAATTTCACGAAAGAAACTTTCCGCTGCAGCTATTTAAGTAGATATATGTATCTTCGCGTGTTAGTCTGTATGTGTATGTGGAATTGCCTTGTGTTTTCTCCCTAATGACCGGCAGTGCAGCTACCAACACCTACCACAACCAGAGACGAGTCGGAACGTTAAAAAGGCAATCAACCTAATAGCTCATAAATCCTGACCAGACACAGCTTGCTTGCGAATTAAGACGAAAAGAAAGCCCATGAAATGTAGAAAGCGATAAAAGAACGAGGGAAGGAGGAGCGAGAAAAGAAAAGGGAAATTAAAGACGACAACATAAACCCTTTACCCTTAGCATGTACGTCATTTCTTTTCACCTTCTCCTCTCTTCATAATGATCACCGACACGAAACGTAAATCAGGGTTGTGTTGATGTTGCAGATGGGAGTGAGATGGCATGTTACCGTCAACAGTCATTGAACTAATATAGGTAGAGCATGATTCATGACCGTCTGTCAGGCTTCGGAATGGTACTGTAACAATTTTATTTTCCGATTCGAATGGTGCTCGTAATGTAATGTAACCACCTTAAGTTCATTCACTTTATTGTTACTTGAAATTATTATTATTTCTATTCTTAACTGAGATTCCTACAAGATGCCTATCCGTAAACCTTCTGTAAACGTCTTTTAACTTAATGTTATTCATATGATTAATATAGTTCTTGGAAATAACAACTTTAATTTAGGTGATGTAAGTACGTACTTGAGTCTGCACTCTTCGAACAGAAAGGTCAGTCACCAGAAAGTAAAATTATAGCTTCTCAAAATTTTCGGACAGTTTCCATTCTTGAAATGATATAATTTAAGCTGAAACAGGTAGGACTTGCCATTGATGCCAAAATAAACAACGTCTGTGTGTGTGTTACTACTAACAGTAAGCGAAGGACTGATTTTATGATTACCCCAGTGTACAAAATCCTAGGGGAATTCGGAGGAACTTCGCCATGTTTTTTGAAGAAACTTCCCCACTAGTAACTTACTATAGGAGAACAAAGTGACACTTTTGCCAAAAAATTACAAATTACTTGCAGTGATTCAAATGTGATTAACGTAGTAATCAGTATTCCTGATATCGCATGCTTTAATAATTCCAGATGTTCAAATAAGTAAATCCTCTAACGTAAGTCGAAACACTCCAGTGTGAAGAGGTTTCTTTTTACATTTCTGTTTCCCTCCACCCTCAAATACACATACTTCGGCTGTTATAATTTCTCACTCTGGAATAATCCGTTAGGAAATGATTTTTTTTTTTTGTTTCAGAAATAATATTTTCTTTTAATCATTTGTAGGATAAGTAGGAATGAAATACAATAGAACTCAAATTTATGTTATACATTTATATATACATAACAAAGTGTGAATATATAGTCACGCTAGTCCTTTATGAGTACAAATGTAAATATATGAAATAATTTTATACATTGTTTAAATCCTGCTGTGATCTGTTTTCTAATGCAAAATGTATGTTCATACATTCAGATCTCTCTCTTAAGTGACGCATATTTCACAATTGAAAGCAATAATTAAGAAAGAACCCTTTATTTATATTGTATCTAATAAATTTCTTACTTTCAAGATGCTTTGCACAGTATGATTGGGAAGAAAACCTGGGTCACCCAGAACAACATTTCGAAGAAGTTTTCCGAAATAAAAATAAAAAAAACATCTTTTCGATAATTTTTTATCTTACTAATCGTCTAAAATAGTTTGGTCTTAAATATTTAAATGTGTACTTAATAAAAGAAAACAAAGGACAAAACGAAGAAACAGGTAAGTTGTTAGTATTTTCCCCTTGAACTGTTATCTTCTTTTGTTTGTAAACTATTTTCGAAAATTTCATTAACTCTGAAGGCAATGCGCGACCGAAAGATGTTGAGGGATTTAAATAATACTTAAACATAATTTTTGGTAGTTCCGATATATAAGAAATTGAGCTATCACATTTAGGCGGAGGATACGTATTTTAAAAATGTTACAAATTATCATAAAAATGTGATTTTTTTTCCAAATTTCGGCAGGCTTTACAGCACATGCGCGACAGGAAGATAAAAACCGATTTTATTTCTTTTTTCCTATTGCTTTTTACTTTCCCCGATTCGCAACTTTTCCATGGTATTACGACTTGAAAACACAATATAATTTCTTTTTTAAGCTCACCCTAATAAATATACTAGACCGTAGTACCTCGTAAGAATGTTTTAAACAGGTCATTGCCAAACCGTCGATCGCAAGCTACTAGTAGCTCGCGATTTTTCGGTAGATCGCTTTAATGCTCCAGTTGGGTAAGCTTGATTCCTTCACTGACAATGAGCTGACATTAACGACAGAGAGCGCTATCGACAACAACTGCGTGTTTCTCCCGCGGAAGTGCCAATGTCAGCCTCATCTCACAGATGATTATATACGCGTAAGAGTGTGCACATTCTGTTTTTCGTGTGTGCATTAGACATTTGCGATTAGCTTAGTTGGATAGTTTTATTTCATATTTACTAGAAATTAGGGATGGCCAGAACCGGTTCCTGGTGGAACTGGTTTTAGGGTTTGAATGGATCCGGTTCTAGAAGATCCGGTTCCGGAACCGGTTTTTCCATCCAGATGTGGAACCGGTTCTTCGGATTCAGGTCTGGAACGGTTTTTCGGATCCAGTCTGGAACCGGTTCCAAAGATTTGGTTCTGGAACCGGGTTTTCCGATCCAGGTCTGGAACCGGTTCCTAAGATCCGGTTGTGGTACCGGGTTTTCGGATCCAGGTCCAGAACCGATTCTGAAAAACGGATCTCAGAGAACCGAAATGTAGGTTTATAGGTAATAAACAAATGTAAGATTTTCTTTTAAAAAAGTTGAAAGTTCTTTTGGATGGTAGCTCAGGGTAGAATTTAAAAACGGTGTGGTAGCTCAGAAGCTTCGTAAGTATGGAGACAACTGTTTTAAACTGTTGCTCACACGTTGCTTAAACATTGTCGCATTAAGCAATTTATTCTAGCTTTGACCTCGTAGCAAGGATTATTCTCACTACATAAGGATAAATTCAGAGTTTACTGTAGCAAAGCAGAACTGTTTAAAACCAAATTTCAGTCACTATATTTTCTATCCAAGGAATTCTGGGAAGAAATTTTCATATACAGACAAAAGTGTGTATATATGTATATGTCAAAGAGTTCTCTTCCAGCAGAGTCTTGTCACAAAACGCCTCTAGTTTCTATGACAGGGCTCTCCAGCAGTTTTCTTTCCTTTCTTTCGTATATCCTCCTTCTCCCAACTCCCTCCCTCGCTTCTATCTCTTTTGGCGAGATTTTAAATTGAACTCTGAATTGTCGCATCCATCATTTTGTCAAGATTTTCCCGCAATCTCACCAAAACACAGGCACAAGCGGATGGGACACATCCCCGAGCGCCTCTCGCGCTAGACGGTCGATACGCGAAAACTGTCACAGCATTGTTTCTCGGAATAGTGGATCCATCAGGCATTCAACAAAATATCTCTGATGCGTGAGCGCTTTTCTTTTGTTCCCTTTCTCTTTTTTAAATAAAGAATTTTATTTTTGGTATGCAGTTTATTCCATTAGTTTATGAAAATTGAAATGTAGTGTGCTATTTTCTTTTATGTTTTTGTTTTATCATATTTAATGATAACAGTTAGAAAATATGTCACCTAACTAGGATTTATTTTTCAATCACCGAAATTTAAGTTGAGTAGGGGAGACCGGAGCTGGTTGACACAGGAGTAGGTTGACACATTGCAAATTAAATCCACGTTCAGCAGTTGGTACCCCCGATATTCATGTCATAGTAGTGGCTACGTATGATGCAGTTGCTGTTGTGCTTTCATAGATATAGGAGAGTGTTTCAAGATTTGAGAAGAAAAAAAAAAGTTTTTTAGAGGGGGCAAGTAAATTTTTATAATTCTACTTTTTATGTGATTTGATGTAGTAATTTATTAGTAAAGAAAATAACGAAAGACTCATTTCAAAGGTTACTATTTCGCCTATAATAGGCATTGAGATAAACAGTGTATGATTTATAGTCATTGTTTGCAGAAGCAAATAAGCTGACATGGCACGGTGGGGCTGGTCGACACAAAAGACTTGTGGTAGATTGACACGTGTGTTAACCAACCCCATGAGGTGATGAAATATATTTTGAATGTGTTTTGTTAAGTTTTATGGTGAGTGTTGTTTGACATATTCTTCTTTGAGTTTGATACTGTATTCCTATATTTATTGATCAGAACTTCACTTCGCTTCACGTTAACCAACACTTCTCTACCCTCTGCCCCAAATCACTCCTTTCGAAACACTTCCGATTTAGCAGGTCTATTTTCTTATCTAAGAGAGCATTATTTTCCACACTTTATTTAATTCGATAAGCAGGTAATGATAACAAAGGGGGACTTCGAAAGAGTATTTGCTGTATATTTGTCTTGCGTTTTGAGCATTGAGACGAAGGCAATGTTTCTTGCAACTGTAAAAATACTTTCTGTAACCATTTTTTAAACAAAATTATTCTGCAAGGTACGGCCATAAATACAGGTCCGCTTTTAGAAAAATGTACTTTCATAAAGTTCATAAACCCTAATTATTCTAAAGTCATGCAAGAAGGAACTTGATGCTTATAATGTAAAAAAATATTCTAAACAAAGTATGATTTACGATCATTCAGCGAACAGTAGCCACGGGGAAATGAGAGATCGGAAGAAGGACAAGGAATATTACCCGCAAGTATGGTTCTTGCTTTTTTGGCCCGAGTGTATTATAAATTGACCATCACTGAGTTAGGTGATTAGTTAGATTTGGTTATTACCAACAAGACAGAACTACAAGCCATACGTCTGGCTTGAGCTTGGTTGAACTCGAATCACTTTTAGGTACTTTTGTTTAGCAAAAACTTGTTTTTATGTTTACCCTGTCAGTCGTTGTGTCCATTCCTTCGAGAGACAAAAAGTATCTCAAGATCTACTTGATGGATTACTATTAAATTGGACTAGGAGGTAGAGCAGTGATTGCCAAACAACCATCGATCGCTAGCTAGTAGTAGCTCACGGTGACATTTTTGGTAGATCACATTAATGCTCCAATTGGCTAGCCTTCATTCCTCCACTGAGCTGACGCTAACGACAGGAGGCGCTGAAAACAACTGCTTGTTCCTTCCGCGCAACTGTCATTGTCAGCTTCATCTCACAGTTGATTGTATACGCGTAGGGTTGTACAGCCAGCGACAGTAGAAAATGGAGGTTGGATACATAAGAAATGATAGCTTTTTCCAGTATCAGAATAGTTTCACTCGATGTCTGATAGTTGGACAACCAACATGACAGCAAATACGTGCCCGAAAACATAACATGCCAGGATATTCCTCCACTCGGAGGAAAAAGTATTACTATCTGAGAGCATCATTTAGAGAAACAACCACGAGATAAATCTGCAGAAATTCCATTCACATTATGTTCAAAGAGATAGGAATTAATGCAAAGAAAACGAAAAGAATAATACGCTTCATGCAGAAACCGAAAAAGTACGGATAGCTAAACAAAATGAGAAAAGAAGGAAAGAGCAAAAGATATGGGAATAAATTAAATTTTAACACTTAAGGATAAACAGTTTCCGTCTTTCCCGCTGCCCCCATCTTGGGTTTTCTTCCTTCATAGGATAAATCTCTTTCAGTATCAAACGCGAACATCATTTAGTGTTGAATTCCTTGAAAAAAAATTAACTCAGTTTAGGCCGAGACTCGAACCCCAGGCCCTTAGAATGACAGTCTCAGGCGGTACCCATTTACCTACACAGGCTCTATCTACTACGTTTATAAATCTGCTATTACCCGCGCTGTTATCAAACGTGTTAAATGAGCCATTGTCGGTGAGCTACCCAAGTTCCATTTGAAGTTTAAATTTTATTTACCTCACTTAGCCATCTATGTGTAGCAGTCCCCTTGCTTTCATAAAAAGCATTTGTTCTGTAGATTAAAATCAAGAATGAATTAATCTGTACTCTTGTGAGCTTACTGGTGCACCAACATATCTATATCTATCTATCTATCTATCTATATATATATATATATATATATATATATATATATATATATATATATATATATATATACAGGGTGGGCCATTTTAATCAATCCACGGAAATATCTAAAAAATGATAAAACATAGAAGAAATGTTTGAAGTACACGTTATATATTGCTAAGGGGGAAAACCAATTCCGTCAAAAGTACCCCTCTCCGCCGCCCGTAAATGGGGGTAACGGAGGGTAACTCTGAAATGTCAAATGGGAAACATGAGTCGAGTAATACCTCGTTCGAAAGGTCTTGGAAAACTAAGTAACGCTGTACTAAAAGATGTTTCATATGGAGCACCAGTTTCAAAATGGCCGCCATGATATAGTTCGGAAACTCCAGTGCCCGCAGTATGAAAACCATGGAAGGTAAATGAAAAATTGAAATGAAATCTTTGAGTTTTACGTCCCACGGTTATGCCGGTTAGGCTAAAGGAGACGGTGATTATGAGAAATGAATGAAATGGTGGAATGAAGAAAGTGGGAGGAAACGGGAGAACCCCGAGAAAATCCACGCACACGGTGTTTGTCCACCACTAAGTTCACTTCACACTAAGCTGAGATCGAACTAAGGACGCCATGCATTAGAGGTGAACGCTCTACCACTGAGCCACCGCGGCCCGACCATTATTATTATTATTATTATTATTATTATTATTATTATTATTATTATTATTTTATCGAGAATGTACTTCTGGGTTTCCTCCTAAAAAAATACACACACTATTTCCAACTATAGTTATCCTACTTTTTACAAATTTGTCTAATTCAATATTGGTTTAAATAGTAGTAGTTTTCAAGCTACATATATGAGTTCTTTGACTAACTGAATAGTGCACGCCCCTTCTGGCTCACTCGCCACTATTTAACATTAAATTTCAGATGCCTCGATATATTTGCGTAAGTTTATTATTTTTAAAATAAACATTACGTAAAAGGTCTATTCAAATTGATATCAAGTTTTTCTGACATTTGTATATTACGCATACCTTTCTTCATTTGCATTACTCACATTACCCCAGAGAATGAACAAAGTTTAGAGTTCTCGTTTGCACTTCTCTTACAATAATAAGCAAATATACGAGGAACAAATTTACCATTATTGACGATGCGGAGGGGAGGAGATTTTCTGGACTAGGAAGGAATGTGTGCGGGTACAGAGCAGAGATCTGCACGGGTCGGAATTTTCAGCCTGGGCCCGGCCCGTGAATTTACAATGTGAGGCCCGACCCGAGTCCGAAATATGTCTTAGCATTTAGGCCCGAGCCCGGACTGAGCTCCGTGATAATCAAATGAGCCCGAAATAAGCCCGAATCACAGAAACTTAATTATTAATGCAAGATTGTATTTTTATTTACAGCAATTCGAGGTTTGATTTTGCAGTTGTGTTTTAAAAGTCCTTCAGAAAGAACGGTGCAATTTGTGTTTTACACTATATTTACAAAGTTAGGCCCGAAAAAGTCCAAGAAATATGGTTGTATAATTAAAAATTCACAGCCCAAACCCAGGGGCGTCATTTAGGGGGGCAGGGAGGGGCATTTGCCCCCCTGAGTTTGAGATTTATATAGATTTTATCAATAGAATAGTAGTAAGTCAGTGAAAAACGCGAAATTTTACATATATCAAGGGGTCTTGCCCCCCAAGCCAAATCTGAAATGACGCTACTGCCCGAACCCCTCCCGGGCCCGAAGTGATACATGCTTTGTAGGCCCGAGCACGTGCAGTCCTCTAGTGCAGAGGCGTTTCAAGTGGTGGGCGACTGCCCACGGTCTTGCATCTTTAGGGACCTCGCAAAGACCAACGAGCCTAAATCGATTTGGCTCTCACTTTTGTCGATGCAACAATAGAAACAAGTATGAATTCGGACTTACTTACAGAAAAACAATACATAAGGCTTCAAACTAACTTTTCATCTATTCGTATATATTAGATCGCTAGCATACGCGACAGGCGGCGAGTTTATTTTAAGATTGCAATAATGAATGTGTATAAGTCTTTATCGTTGGGATAAATTGTTTTCGATAAATTTTATTATAATTAGCAATTTTTAAAAAAGGGGCAGAAAAAGGGGGCAGGAAGGACTCGTAAACCTTACTCGCCTTGCTGTGCAGATGGTATAGTCAAAATCAATACTGGATAGTGAAAGTGTAAGTGTAAAGGCTAATATGGAACAGAGGAACAAAAGAGAACTTCTTCAGAAGGGAATTGGGAGGGGAGGGGAGGAGAGTACAATGCTGTGACACTTGAAATGCGTCTTGATCTGTATACTTCAAGAAACTTTTCTTATTAGATTACGCAATTTCTAGTTTCTTACTCCGATTACTCAAAGTATTCAAATGTTCTCGGAGGGAGTGACCGCCCCTCCCTTTAATCCGTCCGTGGTGTCATTCAGTTTTGCTTTTTGCTACTAATTGAAAATGCTTTCCGAAACAGGTTGTCTTCTTGTGACTGCAGGGGGTGGAAGAAACAAACAAACCGTGAAAGGAAGAAAGAAGTGGTTTTGGGCTCTTCCAGTCCACACCATTCTAACCACTGAGAAGTGAGAATCACATTAAAAGCAGCTAGAACAGATGGTCAGCCCTCTCCCCTCTGCAGCATACTTTTTATTCTCTGTTGCCAAACTTACTGAAGAATATATTGCAATTAATCTAACGCATGTAACGTAAATTGGAAACCGTGGTTGGATTTATATGGGTCTAGTGTATTTGTATTAAACATTTCAAGTCATTACCTGCAATACTTTGTTAGAAATTACCATATTAAAATTTACATGTTTTCAAATGGGAACTTAGAAACATAAGCGAAGAGGTAGAAGATCCCCTTAATAGGTGAATAGAAGGGACCCGAATCCATGACGTCAAGACCCCATTCCTTGAGCTTCGTGGCCTGGGCCAGACTTTTGACATTACTACTGCACTCAGGGGCAGTGGTTAGGGATGGGCACGAGCGAGTTCGAGCGAGTTTTTTTTTTTGAAACTTGATTCGACTCGAAACAGACATCTTTTAGCTCGTCTCGAGAACTCGACTCGACTCAGGGGACCCGGACCTTTCCAACGCTACCACTCGCGTCCAGCAACTCCATGTCTAACATGGTCGTCGTGACGTAGGAGAATCGACTCCATGCTTTTTTCATAATTATTCTCCAAATGGATTTGTATACAAGGTAGTTTGGCAAGTTTAGCAGCAGGTCTAAAATAAGCCTCTTGAGAGTGACTCTTATTTGTTAAAGAATACATAACGATCGCTTTTGGCTGTCTAAGCGGCTTGGTAAAAAAAAAAAAGCGTAGCATAACAACAAAAATGTGTTTCTCTTATATGTTAAAAATAAAAGCACATAAAGTAAAGTCAAATCTTGGTAAGGTGAGTGTCGGGGGACGCCGAATTCTACTTTGCCCCGGGCAACGAAATTTCTAGCTACGGCTCTGACCTCCAACACATCGGCCTTTCAGAGTCTCATCCCTTACCTACAACAACGTAGTTTGATTAACCTGTTATACAAAACGTTTGGAAAGAACCTGTGAGTCTGACTTATTGATAGCTATGCAATATATTGACAGAGTGCTAGTCTTCAGTTTAGCGACGAAGTTGCCCTTAGGCGAATATCATGTTGCTCTCTACTTTTGTCTGTGCCTTGTAAATCGTAACATTGTGTTTAAAGGCAAACAGAAACAATTTCAGCTGTTTAGTTGTTTGTAGAACAACTTGATAAGACGTTTGTGTCTTTTACACAAATACTTTTTGCCAGATTGCTGTTTAAAGCCTTTTTGCATTATACACTATAAAACAACATATCCAGATTCAGAGAAATACACAGAAAGTTTAAAGAAGGGTGAAAAATATCTTTATTATTCAGATGCTTTATTATTATTATTATTATTATTATTATTATTATTATTATTATTATTATTATTATTATTATTATTATTATTATTATTATTTTCTTGAGTACAGAGATACAAAGAACAAGAGCTCGTCACCAATAACATGGAAGCGAAAATGACTTCGAATTGGATAGAATAGATCAATGTATTTAATTTCGGGGAGAGGCTATAGGGCAGACACGGATCCAGGGAGCGATCGGGGCAATCGCCCCCCTCCCACGGAAGAGGAAGCTTTCTTATTTTATATGTAAATAAAACTCATCCCAAAATTTGGAGCTCTTAAAACTAGCTATGTAGTAGTATTACAATCCACCCCCACCCCCAGAAGTCCGTTCTGGATCCGCCCCTGCTACAGGGGTACTTTAGGGTTCACTGCTTTTCCTTGCAATCCACGCTCATTGCTGGATAAGTATTATATTTTATTATATTATTTGTCAAATTGAGCGAAATAGTTTTACCACAGCGGCAAATTCAACAATTAGGTTTAGGAAAAACAACTCATTGGTTCAAACACACACAGAAAGACAGAGTCCATTTGTTCGGGATGTTTTTTGAGGTTCGCGGCGTCTCCCAAGAAGAAATCTTGCTAAAACATATGTTGTTTTTAACAAGGAACGTAAATGGGTATCAGGTATATCAGTACTTCAAATGAAAAGCAAAAAGAAAAGAGAGACAAAGATGAGTGTAATTTCCTATACTATCTTTTTGGCATTGAAGAATACCGTTACTGTTTTACTGATCTACTGTACGCACTTCTGCGTTTTACTAACCAAGCCACAATCATGCTATATATACCATATATCGGCTAGGTTCAATCTGATGCCAATGCGCCTTTTCTTCAAGGAACATTTTTTTATTATTATTATTACACGCTCAGAAACAAGGATAATCACCCAAAACCTGAGAAGATCTGAAGAATGACCCAGTAACAATAAACTGACAAAGAGAAGGAAAGACAAAAGTGGAAAACTATTGTAATCCAAAGTCGAGGCATTTTTTCTTGCAATAACCGACCCTTCAAGTCGGGGGAAGTTTCTTGAAATAATAGTAATATATTTTTAACTTGCTCCTTATTTTAGCTTACGTAGTAATTTAAGACACAAAGATGTATCGCAATTTGCAATACATTTTTCAATTTGCAGTGCAAACATGTAAATGCAATGTTGCATTTCCATGTTTGCACTGCATTGCATTCCCATTTGCACTGCAAACTGCGATGCGATACTCCATTTAAAAAATGCAAGGAGATTCCTGGCCAGTTGTTCTTTCAGAAAAAAATGTTCAGGGTGGGGGAAGGGACACTGCTGGTGCTATTCTATTTATTATTGTATTATAGACGTAATATTTTGGTCTCCTCCGGGGGGCACTCTCAGACCTCCGGGAGGGGGGCAGTGACCCAAAAACATATCTGGAAGAAATACTGTTCCTGACACCAAGATAAGACAAAAGGTAATAACAAACCTGGGCGCACAAATGCTTAATTTCGGAGTTATAGGCTGCCAAAAATATGAAGAAATGAACTTTAAAGGTCCATAGCTCCAAAACTAGGCGACCTACCGTAGTAGGGTCAAGACCTTATTTAGGAACTAGTACGTGAGCTATCCAAATATTCATGTTTCAGAATTCTGCCATACTTCTGCAACAATTTTTATACAGGTATTTGGTGAGTACTTTAAATTATATGCACATAGCCAAAGTTCCTCTCTAAAAATTGTCGCATGTGTACTTTAGATTCTGAAACATTGTATATTTGGATAGCGCACATATTAGTTTCTAAGTGAAGTCTTAACCCGACTACGATAGGTAGGGATGCGCACGAGAGAAGATTTGAGGCTTTCTCGTCTCGAAAATGTGCTGTCTCGACTCGAAAAATGTATTCTTTTTTATTGCAAGAGCTGTGTCTCGACTCGAAATTTGTCAGGAAAATTCTGTCTCGACTCGTCTCGTGCGCATCCCTAACGATAGATCCCATAGTTTTACAGCTATGAACCCTTAAAGCCCCGGATCTAGGATATGATCAAGGGAGCGACTAAATCACAGTTTGCCGCTTTATTCAGTGTAAAGCAGGATTGAAGCTTATTTTATCCAGTGTATACCTGAGTGTCAAGAGGGCTGTAGCTCCCCTTGGATCCGCACCTGTATAATAATATATATATATATATATATATATATATATATATATATATATATATATATATATATATATATATATATAACTCTTTCTGAGTAATTAGTTTCTTCAAAACTATTTTTAAAAATATGTGAAGAGTTTTGAGACATTCGAGTCGAATCAAGATTTTTACGAGCAGTCTCGATTCGACTCGAATTTTACAAATTGTGTCTCGACTCGTGCGCATACCTACTTCTCGGTTCGGTTCGATATTGAATAAGCTGTGAGCCAAGCCGCACAAGTCGTTGACAACCGTAGACCCAGGCAGAACAGTTTTAAACATATTTGCCTGGCACGCTATAACTTTTAACAAATTTTGGCCAAAGCACGAACACTTGCTCCTCTGGAACTCAAACCCAGAACCTCGTGAACGATGTCCTTGTTTCCTAGATTTCACGACTACCGAAATCGGCAGTCAACTAGTTTTTAGTATTCACACGCAAACCGCCTATCTTTCAAGCTTAATTACAGAATTTAATAATAATAATAATAATAATAATAATAATAATAATAATAATAATAATAATAATAATAAAAATAATAATAAGTTGTAGTGGAAGTAGCAACATTGATAATAATTATATTGTTTATGCAGAATAAGTGAAAAACGAACTTGAAACTACACACAAGATTTGGCTCGACTTGGCTCAACTCGACTCGAAACTCGATCCAAATTCGAGTCGAGTTGGAAGAAATTTTTCGAGTCGAGCTAAAAGATGTCTGTTTCGAGTCGAATCAAGTTTCAAAAAAAAACTCTCTCGAACTCGCTCGTGCCCATCCCTAACCAAGTGTGATTATAAACCAGCCGTTACCCGCGCTATCAAACGTCTTAAATCAGCCATTGTCGGGAGTTACCCCACTTACACTTGAAGTTTGAATTTTATTTACGGCCTTTAGCTATCTACGGCAACAGGCCCCATGTTTTCATTAAAAGCATTTGTTCTGTAGATTAAAATCAAGAATAACTTAATCTATACTCTTACTTACTGTTGTCAATATATATATATATATATATATATATATATATATATATATATACAGAGAGAGAGAGAGAGAATTGTAGGTATATAAAAATCGGATTAATGGGGGTTAAAAGAGTGATTTCGTAACTGCGAAATGGGTGATCGCATCACTACTGACATCTGGTAGCGGTGTTACGTAATACACCCATTAGAAATAACGCTTCGAAACGACAAATTGCATGTTGTGCCGTGGATAAGTCGATAAGGGGTCTGCTTATTGAGTAGGCAACTCGAGTTCGAGTCTTGAGTGTACCAATATTTTTTTCCTTCAAAATACATTTCTATATTTTTATATATGTTATTAATAATTGCTTTCCTGCATTTTTTGTAAATTATCTTAAATTAGTGAAGGTTCAGTAAAATCAAGAAGGTTAAAATACATATATATGATTGTTTTATCCGTATGTACAGTCCAGAGATGGAGCGGGTCGGGGGGCCGCGGGTCAACAGAACGTGACCCACTGCAACCCCCCACTCTGACTTAACAATGTATTACGACCCACAGACTCATTCTGCTCAGTGCATTGTAGACAGCTTCTGAACACTGGTGAATTTGTCTACTTTCAAGGCATCCTTTTTCTTTTCATTTGTTTCTATTGACAAAAGAACTTCAGGCAATTTTAGATATTGATATTTGCAACTGTAATAATAGCAATAGGACTTATTTGAGACGCAGCCTGTGATTTCTTAGAGGAGCTAACTACTGGGAAAAATGTTTCAATCATGTGTAATATATGAATTATTATATAAAAAATTGAATGTAACTATGTGTGCATGATCATCATATCCAAATTGCAAAGTCAAATGAAATGATTTTTGGTATATGCTTAGGCCTCAATCATAACTAGGAAGTTATCAAAAATTCGGTATCGATTTCATTATATTACATATTCTAAGAGGGTCCGAATTTTTGCGAAAAATTTAGTATCTCACAAGCCGTTCAAGTTGGAGAGCTGATATTCAGTATATTAATTCTTTATCTAATATAAATAAAATAAAGAGTTTGTTTGTGTGTTTGTCTGTCTGTCTGTCCGTGTGCGGCCTGGGAACCAGACGAGTGGACCGAGAGTTACCAAATTTTGGTCAGGGGTACCTAGCCCAGGCCCCAGATCAAGACGAAGTCGTTTTTTTAAGTTTCGAACCAGGGGGTCTCAGGGGGCTTTTACCGGAACCGGCTTGGGAACCAGACAAATAGACCAAAAGTTACCAAATTTTAGTCAGAAATACCTTGGTTCACGCTCCAGATCAGAGTTAAACGTTTTTCTCAAAATTCGAACCAGGGGGTCTCAGGGGGGCGTTTATCGGGACTGGTGTCTGGTGATTCACGTGTAGAGAATTCATTTATGTCTTTTAATACTAATTTAGATAAAGTAAGTGTAGACATTGCTTCAGACAGCTTTAGTAATTTATATAAACAAATCCCTATTTGTGATGGACAAAATTATTATGTATTATTTCAATTTCTATTGTCAGTTTATAAAATAGCTAGTTTGAAAACCTTCCCTGAAGAAAGCATTCTCACGGCACCTATAGGAAAAGTCATAGCCCATTCAGCCCTGACCAACACAATTGTGCACGTAGAATGAATGACCAATCTTTCCATCTTTCGTAATTATTAAAATAAAACAATACTGTTTTTGTGGAAAACTGAATTTGTGATTTGTAACGTAGCCTGAGTGGAAGATAAAATATTTCCACAAAAACTAACGCTATGGGACAAGTACTGGTAAAGTACATAAACAATTGGTTTTAAATAACTAAAGAAATATATATATATATATATATATATATATATATATATATGTGTGTGTGTGTGTGTGTGTGTGTGTGTAATAAATAAGCTGAAACAGAAGCATTAATACTATCAACTGAGTAAATCGCTCAATAGGCTATTTGAATTATGCAATGAAATAATACATAAAGTTCGTCGGATATAATATGTAAATTTCATTAAGGAAACAGGACATAAAATTTGACTTAAATAATTTTATAGACAATTTGATCACTCCAAAATAGATCCTACAACAAATATAAAAAATTAATAATTGTGTATTCATTGATTATCAGCACAAATATATTCAATATTCTATTAAAGTTATTTTATTTGATAAACTTCAATAACCTTCAATCAACTTAATAGGATAACTTTGAGATAAAAGAGTATTCAATTAGGAAAGTTAACATTTACCAATATTTTTCGCATATCAATACAACATCTTTCAAAGCGAATATTACACTTTATACAATAAATATATGGTTTTGTTCCAAAACAAGCTAATAAGGAACCTTCGAAACAACTTTAAACACAATTCATTTATACTCAATACTCACAAGAATTTGACTAATACATACACTATAGCCGTATTCACAAAATTCATGAAAAGCAGAATAGCATTTGCCACTAATAAACTTCAACATATTTTTGGATCAATCACAGAATATAGAATAAATCTTGAGATATTGGAAGAAATTGCTATATAAGGCGTGCTATACACAACAAGATCAATCCTAGGAAATATCTTAGGATTTATCTTCGGAAAAATGTTATGACATATCTTGTAGGAAATCCTACCCTTTTTGTGCCATACACGTGAAGAGTTTTCCTGTCTGACCGAATGACGTTTATTAGCATTGTGAAATAGTTCTATTTAATAAAGGTGCAAAGTTGAAGCATTACTATGCTAACCATATTGCACATCCCACTGATATTAATATCAGGCGCTATATTGTTAAGTTGGATACCTCTAAAAAACATAAATGTCACAAGGGTGCTGGTATAGTTTTGGCGCACCACATTTTAGAAGATTTACAAATAAAATTTAATACTTTGCATGAAAAGACATATTTATAAAGATAAAATTTCTTCAAACAACAGAATTAAATACAAAGTAATACAGCTGTATTTTATGTTTACAATTATAGGGTTACTATTGTAAAATCATTATAAATGTTTTAACGACGGATAAAATAGGTGAGAGACAATGTTTAGCAGAAAGGGTCGAGCTAATTTTTCTAAAAAATGTTACAATTTTGGTACTTTCTATTTTCATTAGTATAGTTTAGGCCGATTTAGGTTAGTTACGGTATCGCTCCAGCTAATTTTCAAAAGTGATAGAATTTCGCTTACTTTTATTAATATTAAGTTAGTTAATTCCATTAGGTTAGATTTGGTTAGGTTGTGTTAAGTCTAAGTACTTGCATCTTCCATTTCTCCTATAAATTTTGTATGTTTTACCTACTTTGGACCCCTTCTGCAAAACATTTACCTAAGTGAGTGCATATGAAAGATAACCGGTGATACTATTTTCCACCACCGGTTTATTTCTGTATAGTTTACAGGAGCTATAGTTTATGTTTACAAGTGGAGCGCTACTACCACGATAACATGACAATTGCTATTTAAACTCTTATCATTGTCGAAACCTACTCGTTTTCACTACATTCACTGACGCGCCTGCTTCCTTCGCTTGCACCCCCTGACTGACGATCGGGTCCCAGCTTCGCCCTGCTGTGACTCGGCTACATAGCATTAGAATTTTGCAGAGGCCATCTAGTACAACTTGGTTTGCGTTTTTTGCACTATAATTTTTATACTATATATCTGGACCCCGTATTTGTACGCAAATCGTAAAAGAATTGTAGTTTAACAACAATTGCTTTTGATGGTCCCCTTGAGGGATTTTATCTTTACTATGTGAATAATTTTCATGACGGTCAACGTAAATCATTTAGGAAACAGTGATAAATTATAATTTTTCAACAATTATTTCAAGTGGTGCACCTAAAGCAAACCTGCACGATCAGAACATACTTCATCAGTTGTGTTTTCACTTGTTTTATTTTCACTTTCTCTCACCTGATGTCGCTTAAATCGAAATCTTACGAATTTTCTTTCCGAAATAGAGCGTGCTCTAAACAAGAGAAATCTCATAGGATCGTTCAGAACACAGGAAATGACATGCGATCTGATGCCATACACGTTGAGATTTTGACTCTAGGACAAATCGTAAGAGATTTCCTAGGATCTATCCTATAGTGTATAGCGCGCCTAACTCTACTATCCATATAGCAATAACTTGAGCGTTGTTATCACAAAATTTCATACAAAACTTAACTTCCCGTAATAACATACAGATTCTTGCCTTTCACGTTTCTCTTCCAGTTTCGGAATGAAATTGTTACAGAAAACATTTCGTCGATATTTGATAAATAATACTCATGAATTTGTATACATTTCCATGTTTTCACTTCTGACTATGTATAACTTGTAGAAAACTAAAATGAAGACCCAGGGTCAGATACTGAACCTTGAGAATTTGACTGTCCACTTCTCTATCGTAGTCGTAATTATGAACATACGGACGGCTACGGACAAATCACAGCCTAGCGCACGAGTTCCAATTCTATCCACTATCACATGAGTAGTGCTATTTATACTTTAAATTGACTGCCGATTTCCTCACCTTTTTAACTTCAATGAAATCGTTACACACATCCAGCAGTATATTTACAAACAAATACAACGTATATTTTTTCCTAATTATGAATGTAAAAGTACAATAGTCATCTGTCAAAACAAAAATTAATAATTTAATTATCTATACCCAAGTAATAATAATATTCTAACTACAAAATAAAAATCCCCAAAACTAAAAATTCCCAAAATAAACTACCTAAATACAAACAAGAAGACCCAAGTATAAACGTCAAAACGTAATCTATAGTCTTAAAAGTCCAAGTACTAAATACATTCATAAACAAACATATAAATAACTAGAATCCTGAAATAACTATAGAAATCAAATTTTCCATAGATGTGTATAAATAAATGTACAAAAATTCACAAAAGTAAATCCCCACGTTAAGCGGGTTTTCATATCCAGGCTCCTAACTATGAAAACATTTACGATCACTCCAACCCCAATCATTTCACAGATTCAACCTGTTGTATATAAGTTATTAGGACGTAAAATTGAATGTAGTTTATACGAAAAAGATTTTTATGCATTGCAACACCTGTAACGCCCAAATATTCACCACAAACTTATAGTCGTATCGAAATAAACAAACAAAAAAAAATGTGGAGCAGGAAACTACTTTACACAAAAGTCTAAAGAAGCTCAGTGAAAACGTACGAACTGGTGGAGCGGTTTGGGTGAATAGTCTATCAATCATAAGTGTATGTGTTCAAACCCTGTAGGTATTATTCAATTTGTTTTTTTTTCTTTCTTAAAAGTGTGTTCATATTTTCATCAGAGGACTGAGAACATTTCTTTGAATAAATCTTTGGCAACTACTTTTCTCTCAAATTCGATTAGAAAGGAACATTATATGAATTGCAGATCTAAAATCCAAAGCTGAAAACAAAATATTAAGTATGTTCAATATTTCATTATTATCCTTTGATTTGTAATAAAAAACTAATTATAAGCATTGATAATTTCAGAAGATTCTCCCCGGGTAATGGTCAAGATATGAATGAGAGAAAACTGATAAAACATTATTAGTCCACTTTGAGCATGATCGAAAATATGGCCACGAAGGGGGAAATTTATGTCGACAAGGTCTCAAATTCTCGAACAGGTAATGCCCTGAAATCATCACTGTTTGAAAGGTTTCCTTAACAAATACCTAGGTAGAATCAGGGGCGGATCCAGGAGGGATCGGGGCGTTCGCCCCCCCCCCCAGAAGAGGAAACTTTATATATAAGGTTTCTATTTATATATAAGGTTTCTATTTATATATAAGGTTATATATAAAGGATAACTTTATAACTTTATATAAATACACAGGAAGCTACATAACTTTACAGTTACTTCTTGTTAGTTAGTACGAATAATTACGACTACGATTTTGTTAACATAGTCTGAGTGGGGGGAATAAAATATTCCAACAAAAACTAACGCTATGGGACATGTACTGGCAAAGTACATACATAATTGGTATTAAAGAACTAAAGAAGTGTATATATATATATATATATATATATATATATATATATATATATATATATATATATATATACCAGCTGAATATACCCGTTCTTCGCATGGGGCCAGTACTTGGAAGTCAACGCTTGTGGAAGTATTACTTTTCATTTCGGCGACAGCGAAAACTTTGGATCTGACACTAATATCGATCATTTTGGATTACTTTAAAATGTCTCGGTATCCCCCCTCCCCGCTGACTCCCGGCCGCATACAATTGTAGCTGAATTTGCAAGTCATCACTAATGAAAGTCTCACCATTGATCTCACCGACTGCGAAAATTATGGAATTGACACTAATATCGGTTATTCTGGATTATTTTTACATGCCTGAGTATTCCCCCTCTGACTTCCGGCCCGCATACATATATAGCTGAATTTGCAAATCATCGCTAATGGAAGTGTCACCATTGATCTCAGCGGCCGCGAAAACTATGGATTTGACTCTAATATCGGTCATTTTGGATTATTTTTACATGTCTCGGCATTTCGTGTCCCCTCCCTCCCCGCTGACTCCCGGCCCGCATACAATGGTAGTTGAATTTGCAAATCATTGCTAATGAAAGTGTCAGCATTGATCTCACCGACTGCGAAAATTATGAACCTGACGCTAAAATCGGTCATTTTGGATTATTTTTACATTTCTCAGTATTCCTCGCTGACTCCCGGCTTGCATACAATTGTAGCTGAATTTGCAAATCTTCGCTAACGGAAGTGTCACCATTGATCTCAATGACCGCGAAAACTATGGATAGGACACTAATATCGGTCATTTTAGATTACTTTTAAATTTTTCGGTATCCCCCCTCCCCGCTGACTCCCGGCTCGAATAAGGTGAATTTGGAAGTTAATGTGATCAGAGTTTCACCATTGATTTCAGCGACCGCGAGAACTATTAATTCGACACTGATATCGGAAATTTTCTACTACTTTTACATGTCCCGATAAACGCCCCCCTGAGACCCCCTGGTTCGAATTTTGAGAAAAACGTTTAACTCTGATCTGGAGCGTGAACCAAGGTATTTGTGACTAAAATTTGGTAACTCTCGGTGTATTTGTCTGGTTCCCAAGCCGGTTCCGGTAAAAGCCCCCTGAGACCCCCTGGTTCGAAATTTAAAAAAACGACTTCGTCTTGATCTGGGGCCTGGGCTAGGTACCCCTGACCAAAATTTGGTAACTCTCGGTCCACTCGTCTGGTTCCCAGGCCGCACACGGACAGACAGACAGACAAACACACAAACAAACTCTTTATTTTATTTATATTAGATAAAGAATTAATATACTGAATATCAGCTCTCCAACTTGAACGGCTTGTGAGATACTAAATTTTTCGCAAAAATTCGGACCCTCTTAGAATATGTAATATAATGAAATCGATACCGAATTTATGATAACTTCCTAGTTATGATTGAGGCCTAAGCATATACCAAAAATCATTTCATTTGACTTTGCAATTTGGATATGATGATCATGCACACATAGTTACATTCAATTTTTTATATAATAATTCATATATTACACATGATTGAAACATTTTTCCCAGTAGTTAGCTCCTCTAAGAAATCACAGGCTGCGTCTCAAATAAGTCCTATTGCTATTATTACAGTTGCAAATATCAATATCTAAAATTGCCTGAAGTTCTTTTGTCAATAGAAACAAATGAAAAGAAAAAGGATGCCTTGAAAGTAGACAAATTCACCAGTGTTCAGAAGCTGTCTACAATGCACTGAGCAGAATGAGTCTGTGGGTCGTAATACATTGTTAAGTCAGAGTGGGGGGTTGCAGTGGGTCACGTTCTGTTGACCCGCGGCCCCCCGACCCGCTCCATCTCTGGACTGTACATACGGATAAAACAATCATATATATGTATTTTAACCTTCTTGATTTTACTGAACCTTCACTAATTTAAGATAATTTACAAAAAATGCAGGAAAGCAATTATTAATAACATATAGAAAAAATATAGAAATGTATTTTGAAGGAAAAAATATTGGTGTACTCAAGACTCGAACTCGAGTTGCCTACTCAATAAGCAGACCCCTTACCGACTTATCCACGGCACAACATGCAATTTGTCGTTTCGAAGCGTTATTTCTAATGGGTGTATTACGTAACACCGCTACCAGATGTCAGTAGTGATGCGATCACCCATTTCGCAGTTACGAAATCACTCTTTTAACCCCCATTAATCCGATTTTTATATACCTACAATTCTCTCTCTCTCTCTCTCTCTCTCTCTCTGTATATATATATATATATATATATATATATATATATATATATATATATATATATATATATATATATTGACAACAGTAAGTAAGAGTATAGATTAAGTTATTCTTGATTTTAATCTACAGAACAAATGCTTTTAATGAAAACATGGGGCCTGTTGCCGTAGATAGCTAAAGGCCGTAAATAAAATTCAAACTTCAAGTGTAAGTGGGGTAACTCCCGACAATGGCTGGTTTAAGACGTTTGATAGCGACGGTAATGGCTGGTTTATAAACACATTTGCTATAGCGTGTGTAGGTAAGTGGTTACAGCATGTGACTGTTATGGTAAGGGTCCGGGGTTCGAGTCTCGGCCTAAACTGACTTAATTTTTTTCAAAGATTTAAACACTATAAATGATGTTCGCATTTGATGCTGAATGAGATTTATCCTATGAAGGGAGAAAAACCAGGACGGGGGCAGGAGGAAAGACGGACACTGTTTATCCTTAAATGTTAAAATTTAATTTAGTCCCATGTCTTTTGCTCTTTCCTTTCCCTCTTTCCTTCTTTTCTCATTTTGTTTAGCTTTCCATACTTTTTCGGTCTCTGCATGATGCGTATTACTCTTTTCGTTTCCTTTGCATTAATTCCTATCTCTTTGATCTTAAAGTGAATGGATTTTCTGCAGATTTATCTCGTGGTTGTTTCTCTAAGTGATGCTCTCAGATAGTAATACTTTTTCCTCCAAATGGAGGAATATCCTGGCATGTTATGTTTTCGGGCACGTGTTTGCTGTCATGTTGGTTGTCCAACTATCAGACATCGAGTGAAACTATTTTGCTACTGGAAAAAGCTATCATTTCTTATGTATCCAACCTCGAGTTTCTACTGTCGCTGACTGTACATGTTATATTTTTCATGCATTTATTAAACATTTGCTAACTTGAATAGTTTGATCTTATATTTACTAGAAATGTAAGTTTATAGGCAATAAACCAATGTAAAGTTGGTTGTTCTTTTCTTTTAAAAAGGTTGGTAGTTCTTTTGGTTGGTAGTTCACAGTAGGACTTAAAAACGATACGGTAGCTAAGAAACTTCATAAGTTTGGCTACTACTGATGTAGGAAGAGGGGGGGTCAAGAGTTAGGAATTGAATTCGTTGTTGAAGGTGATATATAAATCGAAGTGGTAAAAATCAACCAGAGCAATAACTATAATACGTGTATAGCGAGAAGCAGTTTTCTGCAATTAAGCGTACTAAGAATATGTTCCAAATGAAAATGAAATGAAATCTTTGAGTTTTACGTCCCACGGTTATGCTAAAGGAGACGGTGATTATGAGAAATGAATGAAATGAAGAAAGTGGGAGGAAACGTGAGAACCCCGAGAAAACCCACGCACACGGTGTTTGTCCACCACAAAGTTCACTTGGCGGGGGCTGGGATCGAACCCGGAACCCCAAGCACCAGAGATGAACGCTCTACCACTGAGCCACCGCGGCCCCAAGAATATGTCCCATTTAAATGCTATCATAGCTATTAAAATCCGAAGTGATAGAAATCTGATTCCACTTCTGGTTTCAGTATAAATTGAAAAAAAAATATATCACGTCATAGGAACCAAACTTCTTCACATTGTGTACTTGTTTAAAACAACATTTTCTGGGCCTATCTTCGAGTGAGACACCTTGTATATGTCTCTTCATGTTATTTTCGGATCTTCTTTTGTGCTTATTGGTAATTTAACTAATGTCATAAAAGTTGGATTGTTTCGTATTGTTTCATACATTTTATATTATACTGTGATATGTGTTCAGTATTGATCTATATTTCAAGCTTTTAAAAAATATTTATTTCTATTGTATTTTTGTTCTCCTGCAAAATCAACAGCTCATTTTCAGATATTTACTACCTTGCTCTGTAGTTTTTTTTAAACAAGTTGTTTATTACGTTGCACTGTTATTATATCAACAAACATGTCCTCTTCTGTTCGCTTTTGTTTTGTTTCTGTTTTATTTTATTTTATTTTATTCTAATTTTAATCCATGTTTATTTTATGATCAATAAAACAAAAAATAATAACTACAATACACAGAAAACAAAACTACAAACCATTGTGAGTAACAAAAGAAATTCATTGTCTCATAATTATATTATATAATGTAAATAAATGGTTGCAGTCAAAGTAATGTGGAAGGAAGAAAACAAAGAAATGCAGTTTGGTTCACATTAAAAGTTACATACAAACAACAGTTCAGTAAAGAAATGAAATTAAATTAAAACTTTCAGTTTAACTTTCCACGTGTATGTCCTTTAGGCTAAGGAAGACGGATTATTAAGACAAGTGAATGATGATGGAAGAATTGGTGGAGTGACAAGTGGAAGGAAACAGGAATACCCCGAGAAAACCCACGAACACAATAGTTTCCATCACAAACTTGCTTGGTTATAGATCGAACTACGGACCTCACGCAAATTCATAGAACGTAATTTAATTACGACACCATTTATGCTTTTCTGTTATGTTTGCTCTTAGATGAAAAGAACTGCGTGTCTATTAAGTAGTTGCATTCCTACTTAAAGGTAGAGTATGCTTGTTGAGCTCGAAACCCAGTACTAGGCCTACTGGAAAATATTTCTATGTTAAATAGAAGCGTGCCTCTCTGCGCTTTATATGCATTAGAAATGCTAATCTTGCTCAAAGATTTTATTTTTTCAATTATGGTCACATTGAACTGAAAGTGGTGATAGTATAAGGTGGCACGAAAAGCAGGGAAAGTCCTATATCCTGCAGTTGAAGTAACTTATTTCAGCTTTCCTAAATCTTTAGTTATATCCGTAGGTTCTACAACAATGGCTTATTTTTTTCTGGATTCTCTGAGAACCCCTCGGAAAAGTGATTCACCCTGAGTTCCTGGATTCCTCCTTTCCTAGCTTCCGTCTTGATTTCATTGGTGAGAGGTTGGGAATCGTCTCTTCCTGTTATCCTTCCTTCTGTCTTGGCTGGTGGCTAATAACTCTGTGACCACCGATGTCTGACCCCGTGACCTCGTTATCTAATGATTATATACAAAGGTACCAATCCCCCCAAATTAAGAAAATACCCCCTCTAGTTTAATTTTACAAATCTTCCTCTCACAACACGTGAGATAATTGGCTAAAAAAAGGACATTGCCATCACACAAACTCAAGACTCACATTGCAATCACACAAACTTTAAATTTAAAGGTAGTTTATTTCAACGTAAAATTGAAAAATAATCTTAGTACATTTTAGGATGTTTCATTTTGTAAGACAATCAAATGTAAAATTTTTGCATACTTTGCTTATGGCCGAGCCTCAGTGATATAACAAATTTCAAGAAGCTGGATAATATTTAGAGTTTGCACACTTTGACCAGTTTTGTAAAAGTGGGCAAAAATACGATTTTTCGATGTTAATTACTTTTATTTTTAAAACTAAACTTCACAAACTTAAAAATAATGGTCTGGCAGTTCCGCGAGGGAAGGGGATGCCCATGGGCGGCGATTAGCGGGGGCAAGAGGGGGCAGTTGCCCCCCCACTTTTTTGAAGTGACCACTTAACTCTTTTAAATTATATAATCTATTTTTCGGTGATAGGCTAGAATCTTCATTATTCGATTTTAAAAAGTACCAAAAAAGCTTTTTACTTCTGTTTTTTTTTCTCAAGCCTGGAGGCATTGTAGAACACGTAACATATGCTTTCACGTCTTTCTGCGTCAAGACATAGAGTGTGATGACGTCATAACTAATTTTTTTTTTTGTTATGACTTTTTAATTACATTTTGCAGGGCTTACTTGAAAAACCTAGAAGATTGAACTTTTGCACACACATTCAGTGTAATAATATTTTCCAGATTCTTTTCAGATTTTTGCGAAAGGTAAAACAGGGGGTCCAGAGGGGCAAAAAGGTAAAAAAAAAAAAAAAAAAAAAAAAAAAGAGAGAGAAAAGGAATCTTTTTAACAAAGATCCCTTTTTTCGCGATTTTCCTTCCTCAGATGCATGACAAAGACATTGAATGGTACCGTTTGAAAGGCTGTTCTGTTCTAAAAAAAATGATGTACGAACTCTAATCGTAGTATAAATAGGGATGTCTCATTTAATGTTTACCTGAGATTCTTTTTTATACGGAAATCTGGAGTATTGTAGAGATATTATTTTTGGCGGACTTACTTTTGCACCTAGTAGATTGAAATTTTGCACACACATTTAGTGCACCCCTTAGTATTTTTCAATTTGTTTCAGATCTCTGCGTTAAAACAGGGGAGTACAGAGGGTCAAAAAAGTACAAAGAGGGAATATTTTTTAAACAAATAATCCATTTTTTCATGATTTTCCCACCTCAGGTACATGATGGAGACATGTAAGTGGTACCGTTTGAACGTATGTTCTATTCTGAAGGGAATGATGTACAAATAATGATCATGGGATAAATAGGGATGTCTCAGGAAAATTTGATATTACATCCGGGTCATCTGGGGCATTGTGGGAATGTTCTTAGCTCATTGGTAAACATTTTCCCGTACTTAGTTTTCAAGATAGAAGCTTGAATTTTTTTAATATACGTATTTAGTACATCCCTTCGTATTTTTCAGTTGATTTTGAGATCTGTGCGTTAACAAAGGGGATCCAGAAGGGATCAAAGTTTGAAAAAAAAATTAGAAAAAATCCAGATTTTTCCTCAAAATTTCCCGTCTTAGGGACACGATAGGAAAACGTAAATGGAACCGTTTGAAAGGTTGTTATATTCTGAAGAGAATGAGGTACTAACCATGATCCTAGGATAAATAGGGATGTTGCTGTAGCTGATTGACTGAAATTCACTAATTTACCTTTAAAAAGCCATAATTTAAAATGGTTAATGTATATAGTTTCATTTGGAAATGTATAGCTTTTGCACATATTACTGGTTCATAGAAAAAATGGTACCATATAATATTTGTCGTTGTGTAAGTGTGTATTGGTTATTTGTCTTCCCGTAGAGTTAAGACAGCTACAGGAATTGCGTTTTAATTGCATGCGTCGTAGCATATGCTTGTAGTATTTACTGTCTTTCATTTTCTAAGAGTATTAACATACGTTTAATGGCAAGTGTGGAATTAAAAATGTAAGTTGTTCATTAATCCCCAGTTTCAATATAACTTCTACAAAACAAGCCTCATTATTCATTAGTATGATCAATAATATTCTTTCTATTTATTTTTTTTACAAATATATTATTAAATAATCTAATCACACAATTTTCCAGACAGAATTTTAATATGTTCATGAGCAAGGAATCAAGGGTTAGTACCTATGTGCGTTGCTCTTGTCAATTTACTTAATTAAATATGAAACACGATATACGGTATTTTAACTGAAAAAGTTAGTATCCTATTAGTTATACAACCTTTCGTAAGAGCTCATCCGTGGCTAAGTGGTTAGCGTACGCGCCTTTGGCGTGGGAGACCCCTGGTTCGATTCCCGGCGGGAGCTCATGTGGTTCGAGTTCCACGTTAATCAGTAGGTCCACGTCTCATATAGCCTCGCTGCTGAGAGGGACGCTAAACTAAAATCAACTCAACTCAACCTTTCGTAAAATAGTGTTAGAAACAACCAGGAACACTAACATTGATATACACATATTCAGATCATATCTTGCCCCCCACTTTTAACGTCCAATCGCCGCCACTGGGGATGCCAGTATTTTCATTTGGCGCTAAAAATTGTTTTCTTTTCCTGTTTGCAAAATTATTTTTTCACTCGTTTGAAGCTTATTGCCTAGTCGTACTGGCAAGAGAAGGGTAAGCAGGGCAGTACAATGATGTAGCAATTGACAGAGTAACTAGATTTTTTGTCTTTGCATGAAAATGAGGCAATTTTAATTATTTTACATTAAAAAATCCCCCCAAAAATGTTAATGACGCCATAGGCGTCATGTTCCCTCCCCTTGTGGGCACCCCTGATTATATATACGAAACGAAATGGTGATGTAATCCATGGCTTGGGTCACTAATGAACACAACTTCCTACTTGTAATTAAGAAACACTGTACGTTTCGAACATGTGTTTGATTTTTGCAATTATTATGGCAATGTATGGAAGAAAAGAAATTCTGTCTCTTTGTTACATAAATGATATCGTAAACAATTTCTGAAACCCTGTTTTTAGATTAATTTGGTCTCACTACTTTCAGAAATACTTCTTCGTGACAACGTACCGAACGTGTCTAATCCCGGATTATCGCTATAAACAGTAGGTTCTGCCACACATAATCCTTGGCTGAAGATGTTAAGTAAAATAAATCAATCAAAGCTACTTTTACAATCTAGTTATAGGAAATTATATTAGAAATATACCTACACCGTATAAACAAAATATTGTCCTAAATTATACAAAATGTTTTCATGATTCACTTCTTTTATATTGATATGTTGCGTGCACATAACGGTGTAAAGCAGAATAGCATTATTTGGGAAAATCTACACCAGTAGCGTATTTACAATGGAGCGAGTGGAGCAGAGTTGTTCCAGGGAACACAGTAAAAGGGTGCAAAGGCGAAAAAAAGAATACGGAGAACTGTTCCTTATGCAAACGACATTTGAAAACATTTCAAAAGGTACGCTATGACTATTAGCAGTTAACTGGCAACAGCCGATACCGGGGTCGGATACAGGAAGTTTTGAGGAGGACGCAGGTCTGAAAAATAAACTTGAAATTTTTTTCGATATTAGGTTCGCTAACTAAAAATGTGAATTGCAGTGCACCATAAGAAGTATTTATCCCCGCCCTTCTGGAGGCGGCATTCAGGAAAGCCATGTTGTTCATCACGAGAGAATGCAGGATTACCATTAACTGGAAACGCATACATTATCTGCGATGAGTGGAGAACGCCTTCAGTATCTTCCTTTTGAGATAAATTTTAAAACTTATTTTTCCCACAGCCTTTGAACAAGCGCTTCATTAGGGATTAATTTATATAATATTACTCCAAATGGAGGGGCGTGCGATCCCCATGTCCCCTTTCTGAATCTCTACTAGGCGATATCCGGACAATCGTCACTGCAATATTTGCCTAGCTGGCAGCCTAGTGAAAGTTTTGCATAATGAGTCATTGCAATCAGCACGCCGCGCTCCCTCCCAGGTTCCACCCTCATCCGGGAATAAAACGAAAGTTGGGCCTGTTTGAACCTAGTTGATACCTATAAAACTATATTATCTCTTAGTGCTTGTATAATTTGCTAGAAATACATATATGTTGAAAATTTATATCACAAGTAATTTATTCATATACATATACACATAATGTTAGACCCTATATATAAACGAACTCTACACTTACCAGCCAAATCATTATGATTAACTTTTACCTTTGAGTGAAGTCAACGGGCTGGCGGAAAACTCACGGGGAACGACAGAAACACTCTCCAGACGGTACGTGAATCTTTCTTGATTACTCAGTGTGGTGCCTGTCTGTAGAATAAGAAAAGCCAGCAATATATCACAGTTTAATTAGGGCCAGATTGTGTTGACAAGATTGCTGGAATGAGCATCTACAAAACAGAGCAACTTATCCTATCTCTGCGAGCTACTGTGGTAAATTGTTTCAAATGTGGAAAAGGACGGTGAAAGCAGCACCAACGACAGGCATGGAATCTCCACATCTCATTGAAAGTATCGGATATCATAGACTGTTAAGGTTGACAAAATAGGCCAGGTCACAGACTGTGACACAATTATCCATAGACTTTAATTCACAAAGACAGAATGTGTTTCATCACACGTATCTTCATATACTGTTTGAAATGGACTCTCGTAGCCGATGTCTCTCACGTATATCAATGTTAGCCATACAGAATCATTGATTGCGTCTGGAATGGGCGGATGGCCATCGTCATTGGATGGTCCGAAAGATCATGATACTGAGATAATGGTCTAACCAAAATCCATCATCTTCCAGGGGAAAAGCTTCCCAAGTCGTGCACAGTAAGGCGACGATAGGCTGGTGGTGTCTCCATTATAGTTTGGGGAAACCTTCACGTGATCATATTTGATCCCAGTAGTGAATGTGCACTATCACTGTAACACTATCACTACTTCTGGGTATCGACAGGTCATTGCTTATCATGTATACCCATTCATCACATTGCCATGATTCCAGCTGGCAATGAGATCTTTCAGCAGGACAACACTACTTGTCTCAAGGTCGACGTTACGCTGTAGTGGATCGAGGAGGAAAGTGGTGAATTTCAATTTACAACCCAATTGAACACTTTTGAGATGACATTGAATGTGAGATCCGAGCTCATTCGAATTCTTTCGTAGATTTTATAGGAATTAGAGGCTTGTGTGTGCAGATATGGTTCACCATCCTCCAGCCACCTACCAAAACCTAATTGTTTTGAATTCAAACCGTATTACTGCTGTCCTGCGAGGCAAATGTACACGTACCAAATAATAGGTAGGTAGTTATAATGTTTTGGTTGATGAATGTATCACAATGCGATCTTCATATTTGTAATATACCAGTATAATAAGAAAAAGAAATTTATGATGTTTAATGGTAATGTTAAGCGTCTGTATTGCGAAAGTAATTTATAACCGTTATATCATTCTTCTCTACTTTCTTTTGTATTTTCGTATAAAGCTGTCATTAAAAAGTATTATGTCCTTAACGTGCCATTTTTAACTAGATGATTTATTTATTAGTTTTTATCTAAAGGATAACCACACTAGACAAGTGTTATTTTTCATCATATGTTTCATAGCTGGCTGTAGTCTAATAATGTTACTTAAAAATGTGTACCGACTGCTATTGTGCTGTCTTTTCATTATGAGATCTCCATTCCGTCTTTATGATAGAAACAAAATTACATTTTAGTTTCACTTATTCAGTTATTTAGAAGTGACTTGCAAATTAAAAAAAAAATCAAGATGTTCATGCCTTTTTTCCAATAACATGATAGCCACAATTCAAAAATCAGAGTTGAGTTGAGTTGATTTTTAGTTTAACGTCCCTTTCAGCAGCGAGGCTATATGAGACGGAACCTTCTAACTAACGTGGAATCCGAACCACCTGAGCTCCCACCGGCAATTGAACTCAAAAATCAAAGAAATAATTCTTTCTACGCGTAGTCTCTAGTAAATCTTGCTCATCTAATCTCCTTGGCGAGACAATTATTTGTAATATGTGAATTAGAAAATAATAAAATATGATATCACACGAATGAACTTTATGTCGCATCATTAAAATATTTTTCTCATTGATGTTAAGACCAGTGATGATTTCAGACGATTTCCCTGGAGGGAAATTTCAATGCTCAAGGGTGAAACTGGAATTGCGAAAATATAGATAACTGTTTTGATTACTATTGGATATTTGCCCCGAGGAAAACTTTCGCATCTCTAAGGCAAGGATCGGAATCTCACTCCAGGCCACCCTTTGAAATTATCGCTGGTTAAGACAGGGATGCAAATAAGAAACACAATTTTACTCGCCCCAAAAAAAGCTACTAGCAGACATCCCACAATAGAAATGGTTTACTTACCTTCGGTATGATATCAAATACTCGCCCGCACCGATAAACCACTCGCCCCGGGCTAGTGCTTATTTGCATCCCTCTGTTAAGACGAGTTATACTATCTTTTGGTTTGTAATACAAAACATGGAAGTTACTTGTGTTAATTCATCATCACATAACAATGACTAACATACCGTAAATAAACTATTAAATTGGCTAGAGAGTTGAGAGATTGATTTTACAATTTGGTCAGTCAATGACGGTTAGCAGTGCGGAATTCCGGTTGTTCCGCTCACTAATTCTTATTTTCTATGTATATATAGACTAAGTTACAATATTCTTTCTGTTTTCTGACCTTTAAAGATATACATGATTTCCAAAACGCGAAGAAAAAGTAACTTTAATCACTTACAACTTTTCAACGAACTTAAAAACTTCGTTACTGAATTCTCTATGTCTGTGTGTCTATCCGTCTGTCTATTATTTACGACTTTTTCAATTTTGAACCCAGCATCCGATAGAGCATCAAAAACTATCTGAGGAAGTGATTAAAGTTTTCGCGTCACAATTACCGTTCCCGAGATATTGGCCAAAAAACTGGCCGATTTCCAGGCATTTAAGGAGCCATATCTCGGGAACTATAAGTCAAGAGAGATCATATTAGTGTTGATCAATACCTAAGAGGATGGTAAATGTTTTGGTATCAAATTGTAACCGGCGGCCACTGTCCAACTGACCATTGGTTTGGCCAGTGGTCGCCAATAATTATAGCTACCAGAATGTTTACCACCCCCTTAGGTAGAGATTAACACCAAAATATCATCTCTCTCTGACTTACCGTTCTCGTGATATTGGCCAAGAATGACCGATTTCCAGATATTTCAGGAGCTATATCTCGGGAACCGTAAGCCATAGATATCATATTGGTGTTGATCAATACCTAATAAGATGGTAAATATTTAGGTAGCAAATAGTAACCCGTGGCTACTGTCCACTAGTTTGGTAAGTGGCCTATTTGGTACCAAAATGTTTACCATTCTCTTATTTATTGATTAACACCAATATCATCTCTCTATGACTTACCGTTCCCGTGATATTGACCAAAAATAGTATCGATTTTGGAAGATTTAGGGAGTCATATCTCGAAAACAATAAGTTACAGAGAGATCATATTAGTGATGTAATATCTAAGAGAATGGTAAACATTTTGGTACCAAATAGCAACCGGTGGCCACTGATCGACTGGCCACCGTTCCCCAGATATTGGCCAAAAATGTTCGAATTTCGGGAGATTTAAGGACCCATATCTCGGGAACTGTAAGTCATAGAGAGAGATATTTTGCAAATTTTTCCGAGAAACAGAACAAGTTGCGGACAAAAAGATTTACATCTAGGAACAATCACAGTTATCCTTCCCGCTCCATCTCTTCATTCTTTTTAAGTTCGTTCTGGCAATGCTCTTGGAACATTCTCAACTGATTTCTTGTGGATTTTCTCTAAATATTTTTTGATATGTAAGGAAATAATTATTAGCCACAGTAAAACACTTTCCTACTTAGTCTTAGGAAGCACACATGAGCTCTAGTATAATACATCGATTATTGCTATTGAGATGTTATTATATTAGTATATCTCTCCTTCTTAGTAAACAAACAATCTCAAAACTACCATATTAACCATAGATAGGTAACATGCTCAAAAAGTTACGTTAAAGCTAACATATCGTAAATTTTACGACTGGTTACTAAAAGTTAACTACAGACATATATTTTGTAACATAGAGCTTTAATGATTACAGTTAGTAAGATCACATATTAGTGAACAGTTTCGTAGCAAATATGGTTGTAGAAATCTCTTCTGTGCAGTAGACACATTTCCCACAATGTTCTCGTCAGATCCGCTTGTTGCAGCGGCAGCAGTACAGTGGCATCCTGCTCTTGGCCGAAGATCAAATCCGACAAATTGTGCTAGGGTTGTTTTGGGGCTGGATAACATTATTCTTTGGCAGGGGTATTTTCAAGATATCAGCAATGGACTGCCAAAGATTTCGTTGCAAAATTTAGTATTGAATCTGTTGTTGGAGCCATGGTTCAATAAGACTGCTGTGGATTTTCATAGCGAATTTTCTTCTGGGAAGAGGTTTCGGATCCATTTTCACCACATTGGGGATCAGCATCCGAGTCATTGCTGGTTATAACAATCATGTTTCATACAGTATTGTTCATCATCAGAACTAATATAATGGTCCGAAGTATCATTCTCACACTCATTTAGGTATTTTAAAATGATGTCAATGTTATCAGTACTCTTCCGATTCATTTTTTAACTTAACTTCAATAAAAACTCTAAAATGAAACCAACATTTTCACTAAAATGTAACTGTAAGTCAACCGTTGAAGTGAATAGTAATAAATATATAACAATCTAAGCGTTATTCCTAAAATATCGTAAATTTTACGAGCGACTAACTATTTTAAACACAAGGACAGCCGGAAACTGAGGAAGATATGTACTGACTTGTAATACAGGCGTAGTGGAAAACGAAACTCAGCGGGCTAGACCATTATCGCCGGTCAAAGGAAGTGAACATCAAAATGGTACAACCCGATCGTAAAATTTATGACATGTTAGCTTTCTATAGTTAATGACACCTCTAACAGGGTAAATTTATTCTATGAAAAAATACAGTTTACCATATCAGTATTTAAATATTTTATTTTTCCTCACTTCGTAAAGAATTAAAGATTATGTTATCGAAAGAGTGATTTAATGAATATAAACAATATTTAATAAAAGCTATGCTAAGTCGCTTAGAGCAAAAGCAATAAAAGAGGCAATGTCCAAACAAAAGCCAGTCATATTTCTAAAAGAAAAGGAAACTGAGTCCATCAAAGATTTGCAGATTAAGCTTGTAAAGTCTTTTAATCCAATCAAGAAGAGAGTTGTCTCTGTTGAGCCAGTAGATTGGTCATTATTCATTGAGACAGATAAAAAGAAGATATAGAAAAATATCAAGATACAAAAAAATAAAGGAAGAATTCAAGATCGAAGCGAAAAGGAAAACTTGTTTTTATTAGAAACAAATTAATAAGTAGACAATTAAATATTATAGATAAAGTATACAATGGACTTGAAATACAGATACATTGTAAATCAAAAAAGTCTTGTACTAATTAATGAATATATTCCAAACAAGTATACATTTAACGAATGGATAATTATTAACTAGCTGTAAAAGTTATCCTACTTTAATGGTAGGAGACTTTAATATTGCTACATTCAACAATTGAAACTTTGAAATATCTACAGTTTTGTGAAAATTATGGTTTCCTTTAGGTAAATATCAAATATCCGACCAGGTAAACAAATATTAATAAAACTTTGATTGATCGTGTATCAGTGAATAATTCACGTGAAGTTGCCACTTTTAATTATATAATGATGTCAGTGACCATAATATCTTAATATGTAACATAAAATTTCACGTATATGTTACTATGAAAATAGTAAGCAACATTTAAGTTTACCTAAAATAGGTTACAGTGTACTGAATAATTATTTTAATAATTCAAACTTTTATTTAAATGCTAATAGTATTGATGAACATTACGGTCGGTTGATAACGTACTTATCAGAAGAAATTGAAATAGCTAAATGTAATAGTACACGCAAAGTCTGAAGCAAAGGATACAAACAAAGTCATCTTGCATAAGCGAGGATGTATTAACCTTAGCAAAAATAAAAGATAAATGTTATTCTCTGATCAAAACATCCAAATAATCTAAATATATGTATTAAGCATAGAAAACTTAGAAATTTTCTAACTAAGGCAAGACGGCAACTAAAGAATGAGTATTAACACAAAAAATACAGAAATGTTTGTCTGACAGTGAGAAATTTTATGGAGGTATTAAAGAATTATTAACCAATAAATATAACAATAAAAATAATAGAGATTGTATACAATCAAAAATAGGGAATGTTTTAGTTGATAATGAATGGTATTGAAGAACATTTTGTAAGTATTGATGAAACACTAGCATCAAAGATACTCATATTGGAAAATAAAGCCATCAATATGAGTATTCCAATTGATCACTCTTTTTCTTCATTCCAGTTACCGATTTGAAAATTATTGGAATAATTGGTACTTTAAAAGAAAATGAGATACGAGATGGATTACATAATGAAATATTAATCAGGTGCAAGGACACAATAAGACAAACAATTATTAAATTAGTAAATTCTTCCTTTATTCTAGGTGAATTTTAAACCCTGTATAGAGTTGCTCAGTAATTCAAATTTATAAGAGTGTAAATAAGTTGGTTCAAATAAAAATACACACACATATAAATTAAGTTGTGTTTCAAATGTAATTAAGGAGTGTGTACATAATAGAGGACAACATGTCTGGAGTCTATATTGGTTTTACAAATAGCAATATGATATTAGAGAACAAATCGTGTGTCTTGAACGCTGTAACTGATATAGTTGTGGAAATTTAAGAATATCTTGATAACAATAAACTTGCAGCAAGATATTTATTGATTTGATGAGAGCATTTGATATACTCATTCTAACATATTGCTAAGAGGCATGACTCCTTCTTAGTACAACAGTATATCACAATATGGCACAAAATGAGTTGAGTTGAGTTTGAGTTTAACGTCCTTTTCAGCAGCGAGGCTACATGAGAAGTGAACATACTGATTAACGTGGAAGCCGAATCATATGAGCTCCTGCCAGAGTGCCACTATATGTCTTAGCAAACAAAAAGAAAGCGATCACTTAAAAATAGAATATGGAGTACCACAAGGGTCCATATTGACACATTTACTCTTCTTAGCATATGAGAATGATGTACAATTATTTAAAGTACAATTATTTAAGAGGTAATATAAATATTTGCTCATGACAGTGCTATATTTTATAAAGCAGACATTATTCAAGAATTTATATCATATGTTAAGTAATACATATCTATATTAGTGTTTATGTACAATCTCTGTCTTTAAATTTAGAAAAGTCAAATTATATAATTTGACACTAACGGTTCTGAAAGATAACTTTGAGCAAACAAAATTGGTATTAAGAACTTGGAGGTGAAAAGAATCGAATGGAAACATATTTAGGAATAGAATAGATCAAAATCTGGCTTTGGAATTGCATATTAAAAGTTTAGAAAAGAAGATAGTTCTAAAAATTTAGTTCTAATTAAACGAAAGATGTGTATATTTATAAAACGAGAAAAAATGAAATTGAAATAGATAATGTTAATTCAACAACCTGTGGAATAAATAGGTTAACTATATAAAATACGAAGATGTTACGAGATAAAAATACTTAGTTGCTTAATGTAAGCTAATACTCGTTGGGACTACCTAATTCTCAGTCTTTGCTTTTCAATCATCAACAATACATAATACTTCAATATAGAGCTCCTTCGTGGCTAAGCTATTAACCTAGCGCCTTTGGCGTGGGAAACCCTGGTTCGGTTCCTGGCAGGAGCTCATTGTGGCTCGGATTCCACGTTAATCAGTAGGTTCACGTCCCATTTAGGCTCGCTGCTGAACAGCACGTTGAGCTCAAAATCAACTCAATACTTAAATGTGTTCTCTAGTTATTTAAGTAATGACATCAGTACAACGGTAACTTTATACTAACTTGGATTAAACCAAGTACTATTAAGGGTCTTCACTACATCGAAATTAAACTACCGCTAAGTTTAGAGTTTTTCTGTACTAACTTCAAAACAAATAAAAATATTCGAAAAGCAGAAACGTAGTGAACTAGACAGTACGATTTTGCATGTGATATCGTTATCACAACTCATCTATCTGCTTTCGCCTTGCAATTGTAGATATATTGAGCATTTTTTACGGGTTCTATAAATAGCGGCGTATCAAAGGCAGATAGGTGAATTGTGGTAAAGGTATCATATAAAAAATCGTATTATCTAGTTCACTACGTTTCCGCTTTTTGAATATTTTAATTTGTTTTGAAGATATTGCAGAAAAACTCTAAAAATTACATATAGTTTAATTTCCCTGTAGTGAATACTCTTAAACAAATATCAGCACAGCGTTTCTGCTTGCAAGATTACCATTAACTTGTTAATTACAATTTTATATATATTATAACCTGTAAGTTTATTATAATTATTATTAGGCGA
This sequence comes from Thermobia domestica, assembly GCF_964235325.1. NCBI lineage: Eukaryota > Metazoa > Arthropoda > Insecta > Zygentoma > Lepismatidae > Thermobia > Thermobia domestica. The sequence continues at coordinate 132,087,602 of NC_137465.1, read as the reverse complement.
AAATTAGTTATGAGTCCTGCATATCCCGTTGTAATATTTTATATCACGCATTATTTCTAATGTTTAATAATCTATTTAACTGCTACTTATCGAATTTTCGTCCTACAAAACTACATTCAGACTATACAGGTAGTAGTTTTCAATACCATTTTACATTTTAAAATAAAGAAGTGTCTACCTCCAATACTTTTTGTTTTATTAATCTTTACAGTGTAGGAGGTTTTGTTAGATTACCCTGTATGATGTATCAATGGTACACAATAACTCAAAATTAATTTTAACTTATTATAAAAGGCTTCATACTAAAAATAAAATGTGTCGTATGAAATCTACATTTATAGGTGTTTTGGATGACAAAATTTAACTTAAATTCTAATAGTTCGTCACTCAGCGGTTCAGAATCAGTGGTTTTAGACGTACGTGTAGAGAGTATACCCACCGAACCAACCAAACATACCAAGGCCAATTATAGAATGCATTCTTTTTCTACGTGACCGCCAGAACTGAAGAAAGCATAAGAATTCGATGATTCCCGAATATGTGTGAAAGGAATCTTCACTATATTTGGGCTAGAAGAAAAAAGTGTTCAGTTTGTTGAACATCGTATGTTACTCATATAGGCCTGCTATAAAAGGGCCTCTGTGCAAATCTTAATTTTACATTTAGCATTGTTATAAATTGTTATTACATCATCACCATATATATATATATATATATATATATATATATATATATATATATATATATATATATATATATATATATATATATGTGTGTGTGTGTGTGTGTGTGTGTGTGTGTGTCATGAAACCATCTTCCCAAAAACCATAAAATGACTACGTTAAAATGCATATATTTTCTTACGTTTCAAAGTTTCTCCACACGTGAATCTGTATATCTGAATTTACTAATAAAATTAAGCACACTTCAAAGAGAAACATCTACTCATTTTCTGTGGTAAACGACTCTAATGCGACTGACAAGGAAAGACATCACGCCGCTAAAGTCGGAAACTTTACATTAAGCCAACATCTCATTCAGACACAAAAGATACACCGAAATATATTCTTAAACAAAGTCATTATTCTTTTGTTTTGTTCCGTGAAGATAACGTACATAAAGGGGAAGAGAATAGAAGAAAGACCGCGAAAAGAGAATGACTGAGAAGATTTTCCAGCCGTGAAAGACATTTTGCAAGAATTAATGTATATAAAAACGAAACCAAGAAGAATGGACGATATTAACATCTTATATAAAAGAAGAGTTTCATTATATACTTTCCCTATGTTGTGTAATTTCAAAAGATCAGTATCTTTTAAAGCTGCTTTGTAATAATATAACTGTAATATAAAGTAGATCCTATTGTAGTCGGTATCTAGAGTCTAGCTGATAGGTGTTGTATTGTTATTGCATGAAAATTGTAATGGCCTTACACAATTTATTTGAACATGATATGTAATAAAATAACTAATGTTAATATCTTTATTTATATTGATTTTATGCGCAATCTTATACACATTAAAGCTAACCATGCAGTGGGAAAATTCTGCAGTATTAGTAGAATTTGACAAAAAAATATTCGGACGGGAAACGTACAGGATCAACTGATAGATCTCATACAGCTGAACGAAACGATACAACTGAATTTAAATCATCATGCGTAGTTTTGGAGAATATCGTAAACATGATTCTTTTGTAAACTTAGAAATTGATGCTATACGTTGTGCTGTTGTATTCTGTATTTTTTGTTTGAATGTTTTTCGTAAGAACAAGAATTTACGTTTGACTATAAGATATGGTATTAAGTCAGAGTAATACAAATTCTAAAATATAGGAACTATTAATGTTTTAGCCGTGTGTGCTATTCCTGTTCTTATTCAGTTGAACGAATTCTCTCTATTTCAAACCACATCAAACAAATTAAGGTTTTATAAGAATATCCATGAAATTCCCAAATAGTTGATGAATGTGGCACAGTCTTCACATCAGTAAGATATTGCGAGAACTGAGCCAAGTGTCCGTCCGAAATACATCGGATCGCCGTTTCCAGTTTATGGGGAAACCAATTTTGGAGTTGCGGTATGCACTTGCATATGAAAACACAAAAGAAAACGACATAAAGTGAAATTTGATCAAGATCCTTAACGTAAAACAAAATTATCATGTAGTCACGCTGTGTACATATTACAAATGAATTTAGGAATTGTCATAAAATAATGAGTTTTTATGCTAATAATATATAGATACAATGAACAATAGGAAAACTTTAAAAACATTCATAAGTGTATGAAATTTCTTCTGTTAGCATATTACTGTTTGTCATATTTCATGTAGAATAAAATAACGTCAGAGCTGGATATTAGGTTAATAACGTATGAGGTAACTCTTGACAATTAGCACTATGATATGCCGAAGGAACTTTCGTACTGTGAACGATGTGTAAATGCAGATGAACGATAAGTATATTGTCAGTGAGTTGATTGTGAGTTTAACGCCCCGTTCAGGTGCGAGGCTATATGAGACGGGACCTACTGATTAACATAGAATCCGAACCACATGAGCTCCCGCCGGGAATCGAACCCGAGTCTTTCACGCGAAAGATGCGTACGCTAACCACGAAGAAGCTCATATTGCAATTAATTTCGTATAATGAGCTTTGGAGTCAGGCATCCAGTCGGAAAATTCTACGGTATTATTAGAATTTGACAGAAAATTGTCCGAACATAAAACATATATTTTCTGGAATTATTCTGTAAATCTGGAATTATTTTTTTTCACGATTATTACAGGCGTTCTTTTCATTATCAAAGCAGTATCAAAGATTGTGTTGAAGTTATTGTTTTAACGAAATGTAATATTGTTATTGTCTCGTCTTTGAACATTATATTATGTTATCTTCAAATATTTTAGGTTTTTGATTAAAGATCACATTCTGCGTGGGTCCTCTGTGATATTTTCATTTATTATAAAATGTTAGAAGTTGCGCAGTAAACTTTCTAAAAATATGGTCTACTTACAAGAACTTCTAGTTTGTCTACTTATTTTGGAGACATTTGATGTAGTCACTGGTATGATATGTTCTTGAAAAGAAACACAACATTACCAGCAAGTTTACATAACACTAAAAGATGAAATCAGTAATGTTTGTTAGTGTGAATACATGCTACATAAAGAATTAATTATATAAGAGGTGGTACTAGTATGTGCATTACTCTTAGGATTATTTGCGTCACTGCTACGTAATGTATTTATTTGAATAATATTGTTTTTTATTTAAAAAAAATATTGCTAATAAATACACTAGGGAGAGAAATGTATAGCATCCAGTTTCCTCACACTAAGATATCAGAAAGATAGTTTACAATCTACAGCTACACTTAAAAATAACCGTTTACTGCAACGGAGAACGTAAGTTGGGGTCTCTCGTAACTCATCACTGTGATGCAATAGAAATGTTCACGTATTTTAAATAGCTATCAACACGAAATTAACTTACAATATGATATATCACTGAACCTCATGTTAGCAGAATAGATGGAATTCTAGTTTTGTCATACAATTTAAGATATTAGTTAAATAATTATTGGAGCAAGTTATTTTAATGTTTCGTGAATAGAAATAATCTCCTAAAAAAGTTATATAGAAAATTTACGTTTCTTATGTATGTTGCTCTCGTCCGAAATTACCATTTATTGATATAGTGAAAATTCGACTGACCCACGAGTAAACAAAACAATGCATGTGTTATTATAATAGGAAAAAATATATAGAATTAAATATATATTATATAAAAGAAGAGAGTCAATATGAATAGGAAAAATATAAAACACAAAAAATAAAAGAATATTCATTAAGTAGGAAAGTTGTATACTTACCATGCATTGAGAAAATATGAACGTACCACTAAATGGAACCAACTAGAAATTAACCTAATTAAATAGTAGAAGAGGAATGGTACGGTAATTGGCAAACGTACGAAGATTGAATGTATTTGTATTGCGGCTAATATATTTCTAAATTTTCAAAATATGAATTGCAGAAGTTAAACGGATTATAAATCGATTTCGTACCTGAAGCTGTAATAAAATATGTCATTTGTAGTAAGTGTTTCCAAGTTGACTTTATAAAGCTATGTTTGGTAGTTTTCTGAAGTTTTTATTTCCAGGACGCAATAGAGTGATATATATATATATATATATATATATATATATATATATATATATATATATATATATATATATATATATATATATATAATAGAGAGAGAGAGAGAGAGAGAGACAGAGAGAGACAGAGAGAGAGAGAGAATTTTCGTTAAGGTTTTATGCTTTTCCTACCTTACGTTGCGAACGTATATTCCCCAGTTATTTTTCCACATTTCACCACGAATACTTTTCTCTTCTGTTTGATTTCCTCTCGTCGTTACGCGCGGTGATGGTGATCCGTTTGTGCAGGACCAAAATATCAATTCAGTTTTCAACGAGGATGATAATATTGTTCAAGAGGATTACGCTATTTGTTTTTCTTTTCTTTTCTTTCTTTCTTTCTTTCTTTCTTTTTTTTTTTTTTGACAATTTCAATTTAATACCTTTCAAGTGTTCCGTGAGTGTAGATGAAGTGAAGCAGTGGTAGTACAATAATTTTTGGCAATAGAATAATAATAATAATGATAATAGTATAAAGAGGAGCAAGCAAAGAGACTTACAACAGTACAATAGTATTTCATAAAAATCATAGAATTTTTACGAAGATTTCGCGGAACATATATTTTTATTAAATATGAAGTAGGGGAGGAATATTCACTTCTTCATTCTTGACTGACTTTAACCCACAAACGCCCCTTGTGCCACCAGTGACCCACTTTATGTTTCACTACGTTACATGGGCTATATCATTCATTTAGGCAAAAAAAAAAATCCGTTGTTCCACTTCAGGCACTACCCGTTCTCTTGTAAGAGTTTCGTTCACTTCTTTTCTCAGGTTTTCGATGTAACACGGTATTGTTCAGGCAGTTGCTAGTGTATGCAAATTTTTGTTACCTAACTGGTCTTGGGGGGCCGCGGTGGCTCAGTGGTAGAGCGTTCACCTCTGGTGCTAGGGGTCTCGGGTTCAAACCCTGCTCCCGCCAAGTGAACTTTGTGGTGGACAAACACCGTGTGCGTGGGTTTTCTCGGGGTTCTCCCGTTTCCTCCCACTTTCTTCATTCCATCATTTCATTCATTACTCATCATCACCGTCTCCTTTAGCCTAGCCGGCATAACCGTGGGACGTAAAACTCAAAAGTTTCATTTCTAACTGGTCTTGGGCGTTTGTGGGTTAAAGCCAAGGAGTAGGTACGATTGGGGAGCTCCAGAAAAAATATATGCAATGAAAAAAATTGAATATTTTAGTTACGTAAGTTATAATGGAACATATTTCTAAAATAGACGAAGACTAAATTTATCCCTTTGTTCATTACTTATTTTAACTCTACGCAGTGGGGGTCATTGAGAAGGCTCAAATGAAATAGAAGCCTTATTCAGCCAAAATCATATATATATATATATATATATATATATATATATATATATATATATATATATATATATATATATATATATATATACAAAAATTGTCGTTCAAGATTTTGTTAAATTGCATAATCATGGTTTTCTTCACAGACTTTAAAACAAAGCAGTGAATATTATTGACAAATCTTAAAGAAAATATCTATCCAGAGAGAAGCGGAAGTTTGTTGCTACACTCAATGAAGTAAGGATTTATCTATCAGATTGTGGCAAGATCTGAGGCATAACATGCTCTCAAGAGACGCAAAATTCTGTCCTGACTTTGTCCGTCAGTACAATGCAAGTTTACCTAAGGGATTTCTTTTATGAAGGCACGGAAGTGATTCGATACGTGCCTAAGAGCTGCAAAATGAGCTTTGTATTTTATCCGCAACATATCCTTACAAAATTTTGTACAGATAATGCTGTTTCTGTATTGCCTTTGACGACATTTTCCTCAATTTTCTTGCACAAGTTGTTTATCCAATTTTCTTTTTCCTTCTTTACTTTTCTCTTGATGTGATTTCTGCACCTTCTGTATTCCTCTTCTTTGTTTCTTATCTTGAGCTGTCTTCTTTTCTCCATCATTTCCAATATTTCTGCTGCTATCCACGGTTTATATTGGGTTCTCATTTCTCATCCTATGTGCTCGTCGCCCGCTTTTAAAATCCCTGCTTTAATGGCTTCCCATATACAGTTGATGTCATCACCTGCTAAAGCTACCTTAGACGTCTCTTTGTCGCAGTTGCAAATTCCTTTTCCATGTTTTCATCTCTTCTTAGCTTGATTGTGTTCCATCTTTTGTTTGATGCGATCACTCTTTTCTTCTTTAGTTGGAGTTCGCTCTTCATCAAAACTAAATAATGGTCTGAGTCAACGTCTGCTTCTTCGTAACTCTTTCTGTTCCTAAGTGCTTGTCGGACCAGTATATATTCTATTTGGTATCTTTCTTAGTCTACTGGTCTTGTCCATGTGTATCTTTCTCTTAGTGGTTGTTTGAAAAGAGTATTTGTTACAGTCAGATTATGGCTTTTGCAGAACTCAACTAATCGTGCACCTCTCGCATTCCTTTCTTCTAAGCCGAAATTCCCAGTTACATTCTCTTCTTTGCCTTCGCCGACTACTGCATTCCAGTCACCATGATGATTAAATTGTCCTGGTCTTGAATTTTTATCAATACCTCTTCTATTTGTTCACAGGTTTCTTCTACTTCCTCACCTGTATAGCCTGATGTAGGCATATATACTTGAATTATCGTCATATTCCTCGGTTCTGTTGCTATCCTTAACATTACTAGCCTTTCATTTTAGCTCTAGCATCTTATAACTTTCTGTCGTATCTTCTTATTCAACTCAAAACCGACTTCTGCTGTACCGTTTACAGCTCCTGAGTAAATTATTTAGAAGTGTCCAGTATACATGTCTCCTCCATTAGGCCACGTAACTTCGCTGATTCCCAAGATATATATACAGGTTGTTAATATATATATATATATATATATATATATATATATATATATATATATATATATATATATATATATATATATATATATATATATACGGAGTGCTAATGAACTATACCGACAAATTGTAAGAGGTGATTCCTCGCATTGAAATAGGAGAAAAAGTTCATATGAACCTATGTCGAAAAGCGCATAGTTTCAGAGCTAGGGCTTTCCAAAATCGCGAAAAAAAAACATTTCAAAAGGCCCTATTTCGAATTTCAGAAACTGTGGATGGTAGTCCTTATCAGCGTAAAGAAAGTCACGCATACACAATCCAAAAATGCATATTTCATCAATTTTCAATGGGTGTGCAGGGTATAATTTTCAAATATGCTTTCAATAGAGTTTACAGATATACCCTGATTTCAAGGAGGGTCCAAAGTAGGCAGGAGGTTATCCTTGACAACAATCGACATCCAGTGCTTCGGAGGGAGGCCGGAAGTGTTAAGAACCAACAGCTCCATGTTTTGTGTGAATGTGTGCGTGTGTGTGTGTTTGTTTGGAATAACGTGTGATGCGATGTATTTCGTCACGGTATATTTCACGTTTTCTTTACTTACAATTTGAAAGAATACACCGCAGTATGCTTTTTCCCGAGTACAAGATACTGTGCTGCTGACGATCCTTAACACTTGCGACATCGCACCAAAAAATTCCGTGTTCATTGCTATCAAGACTTATCGCTTCCTTACTTTGAACCAATCATAAAATCAAGGCATATCTTAAAATTCGGTTGATGACAAGTCCCTGCAGGAAATACTCTTTACACCCATTGAGCATTAATGAAATGTTCATTTTGGACTGCATATGCATGACTTCCTTTATGCTGATAAGAACCGCCATTCACAGTTTCTCAAATTCGAAATAGGGCCTCTTGAAATTTGGCTTTTTCGCGAGTTTGGACAGTCCTAGCTCTGAAACTATGCACTTTTCCGCATAGGTCCATAGGAACTTTTTGACTTAGTTTGATGTGAGGAATCACCTCTTACAGGTTGTCGGTTACTCAAATAGGAAATTCCATGGGGCACATAGAATGATGTTGTCCACGGTGCCCCCAGGGCCGCCCTCTATTGGGACTCAGGGCACAACTTTAAAATTTAAACATCGGGCGAGTGATACCACGTTCGATACATCTTTAGTAACTAAAAGGTGTTGTGGCAAAAGATTTTTCATATCGGTCATCATATTCAAAATGGCCGCCAAGAGATAGTGCCTTTATCAGATAAAACGTCCAGCACCACTAATATGAAAACGGTTGAACATAAATGAACTAAACAAAATCTCAAATAGGAAATGCCATACGACACATAGAATGTGTTGTCGCCGTACTCTCCAGGGCCGCCTTCATGGACGCACAGGGCCAACTTCAAAGTTTTAAATGGAAACGTCGGGCGAATGATACCTCGTTCGATAGATTTAAAAAAAAAAAAAACTAAAGAGCGCTGTGGCAGCAGAAGATTGTTTATATGAGTCACCATTTTCAAAATTACCGCCAAGACATGGTACCTGTATCAGATAAAATGTCCGCTGCCCATAGAATGAAAACGGCTAAATACAGATGAACAGAACAAAAATTCGAATAGGAAATCACAGAGGGTATTTATCATACCACGACTCGAGAATGTTACGACAGAGGAAAAGATTAGCGTAAAAAGTGCCATAATGCGAAGGAGGAAATCTAATTCCTATAAAAAATATCGCTTCAACCTCTCTCTGTAACTGGATGAAACGGGAAGAAATGGTGAAATTGCAATGGGAACCTTAGTTTTTGCAAATTAAATCTACGCAACAAAATTACCTGAAATGTGTTTATATGAGATAGATGTCTCTGTAATGAGAAAAAGTATATAAAATTCGTGTAAAATGGTACCTTCCATTTTTATTGCAAGCAATGATTTGATGCAAAAAATGAATCAACTGAAATGTGAAACAAATTGTCGAACAATAGGCCTACTATTTTTAGAACGATGTGTACAAACGTTGGTTTTGTTCAAGTGCTGCCTACATGATATCGGTTCGATTATATCAAAAGTTTGAATATTTATCGAACGAGGCATCACTCGATCCATGTTTCCATTTAAAATTTTGCGTTAGGCCCCCCATGAACGTCAGTTCTTGGGGTTAGCGCGAAATCATTCGACATGGCCCATGCCATTCTTCTCTTTCACTTTGTGTTCTGTTCATTTATCTCCAACCGTTTTCATATTAGTGGTACTGGATGTTTTATCTGATACCGGTGCCATGTATTTGCGGTCATTTTGAATACGGTGGCAGATATGAAAAATCTTTTAGCACAACGCTCTTTAGTTTCCAAAGATCTATCGAACGAGGTATCACTCGCTCCATGTTTCCATTTAAAATTTTAAAGTTGGGTTCTGGGCCCCCATGAAGGGCGGCCCCGGAGGACACCGTGACAACGCCACTCAATGAGTCCCATGGCATTTCCTATTTGGGTATTTTCGAGATATTTTCGTGGAAAGATTAAAATGGGCCACCCTATATAGGGTTCATTATGAAAGTAATGAGCATGATGGTACCCTGATTCAACAATCCACCGCAGCGAGCGCTGCCGGCTCGGAAAAAGCAGTGGGTGGTCTGTCCTTCCCAACGCGCCCGAAGTCAGTCTGCTGCGAGCAGTGACAGCGTGTGGATGTCGATCCGCGTGAAGCACGTTTTTACAAGTTGTAACACGGCGCGATGGAGGGTTCGCTCGAACAACGCTACGCCATAAAATTTTGCGTCAAGTTGGGTAAGAATGCTACGGAAACTTACCAGATGCTGAAAGAGGCCTACAAGCAGGAGTGTTTGTCAAGATTCCAGGTCGGAAAATGGAACAAGTCGTTCAAGGAGGGTCGGGAGGCGGTCGCCGACGAGCCCCGTTCTGGACGTCCAACAACGGCCAGGACCGACGACAACGTTAACCGTGTGCGTGAAGTGTTGCGCTCAGATCGACGTGTGAGCATTCAACAAATCGCGGACACCCTAAACATGTCAACATTTGCGGTGCATGAGATAGTGACCGAGCACCTGCAAATGCGAAAGGTCTGTGCGAAGCTTGTGCCGAAGGTGTTGACGAACGAACAAAAAAAACTTCAAGTTTTGTGCTGCAAGGAGTTGTTGGAATTGTGTGTGAAAGTGATCCGGACCTTTTAGACTCGGTCGTAACTGGAGACGAATCCTGGATGTTCGAATACGATCCAAAATCCAAAAGGCAGAGTGCAGAGTGGCACACCTCATCCTCCCCCCCCCGCCCTAAAAAGGCGCGCATGAGCAAATCCTGAATCAAAACCATGCTCATTGTCTTCTTCGACGTTCGAGGAATCATCCATTTCGAGTTTGTGCCACCAGGACAACCTGTCAACGCAGGATTTTATCTAGAAGTGCTCAAGAGACTGAAACGCAGGGTCGCTCGCGTTCGAAGTGACATCAAAGGCTCAATGAAACTCAACCACGACAATGCACCAAGTCACACCGCCTTTACCGTCGTCGACTTCCTGGCCCGGAGCAGAACCCCAGTGGTCCCCCACCCCTATAGTCCTGACCTGGTTCCTAGTGACTTTTTTGTTTCCCCGTTTGAAGAGACACATCAAAGGAAAACATCGGGACTCCGTGCAGAACATACAAGCCCATGTTACAAGGGTTTTAAAAACCATTCCAGCCAAGGACTTTAAATATGCTTTCCAGGCGTGGAAAACACGTCTCCAGAAGTGTATCGATGCAGAAGGGGCGTATTTTGTAGAATTTTAAAGATTTGTAACAATCGGAACAATAAAAGTTTTTCCAGAGTTTCATTTGATGACGACCGAGGAGGTCCTGCTTTGTTTCCCTCCACTGCCGGGGACGACCCTCTGTGAAACCCTCTTTGCTGGGGACTGAATGAAGTGGTATTGTCCCAAGTAATTTAACTTCGCAGTCAAACAGCCATAGAGGACATCCTGTCCCTGCCTGTTTTTATCCACATCTAAGCCTTATCGATGTCAATCATCTTCATTCTCAGTGTGGTAATGGTAGAGCTGCTGCTCACTACCATAATATCTCTCTTAGTCTGGTCCTTACCCCTAATGACCTGTCTCATATGGGAAGCCCTCTGACAACGTAACTACCTCCGGCATAGCTCTTGGGATCATTAGAGCACGCAAGCCCCCTACCGCGGAAAGGTGAAGATATTATCGAGGAGAATGAGCTTTACTATAGCAAACGAATTTGGAAGTTGATTGCTGGATCCACACAATATCCCGCAACGTTTTGAAATATTAGTGGCATATTTTGTAATACATATAGATAGATTGCTTTTAAATTACTATGCTACTAACACTCAATTAATTTCAGTGTTGAATTCCATGAAACTTTATTAGAAATTAGAAAGTGACCAATATGAACGTCTGATCTCAAAAATAGAAACCCGTTCACTTTGTTATAAAACGAAAACATAATAATTAGTAAAATGAAAGTCGAGGAGTGGTGGACCAACTCCAGTCTGAATAACGAATGACACAAAAGAACCCGCAAATAACAAAATATCCTGAGAGGGTAATCTGAGTGTCTACTTCTCTTTTACGATAGCTATTTGAGGTGACCTTATAAGTTCTGCAGTACCACTTATGATTAGTCCATTAATTTCACTCGCAGAATTTATGTGCATGGAATGCTTTCAATAGACTTCAAAAGAATAGCATTGCAAATATTTCCTAGTATTCTGGGGGACCTTTTTGTTCATCCATCCGTAGCGAGTAAGGGCCTACCATCATATGAAGTGATGGTATCCTAGAGTGATAAGGAAGGATCATCTCCTCATTGGAGAACATAGACCCATGGCATGACTACACGCTTACTGGGTCATCTCAAACTAGGATCCGTAGGCCAAATTTGGAGCTCGGATCCTAGACCTGCCTAATTCTATGTCTTTCAACTGGCAGCAGAAAATACCAGCCAGATGTCAACCAACTACTTCCCGGATCCAAGGGCACCCTTATTAGCCCATTTGGGAGGTATCCCGAAGACTTTTCTCTTCCAGTACGGATGACAGGTCCCAACTTCTGCCTATCTAATTGTACTGAAGGGTACATCATCCAATGGGTGATGTAGTCCGCCTGCTCCAGGCAGATATTCCCATTTAGAGGGCACCAATCGTTCCTCTCCGAGAGGCCTGACTACAATAGCCTGCAATAAAAATATTCGCAGTGAGATACCATGAACACTCCTGAGCGCAATGATTTGTGCCATTAATCCGTTTAGGAGGTTGATATCCTCTTCTGACCTCTTGCCTCCACCATCACCTTCACCTCTGGTTATTGCCATGCAACAATGTCCCATAAAGAGGTAATGTTAAATAGAGCAAAATCAATTTCAATAAAATTTTAAATGAATTTAAACAACAAAGTTGAATTACTAAAATATGGCCGAATTTTAAAATATTAATATATTTTTAACGAAATTCACTTTGAAAATTAAATATCACATTGACTATTAAATCGTACTTTAAAGAACAAAACTACAAAACATACCAAACTCTTCTATACTATAAAAACTAAATTTTCCTTTGAAGTAAAGCTACATTCATCTATCATGTTGATATAGCACATAATATATGATATATAATGGGAATTGACTTTTAAAAGAATTTCGCATAAGAATTTCCCGCTTCTAGCGCATGAAATACATGTAAAACAATTATTAAATAATGTCAACAATAATAACTAAAATTCACATCAGAATGGCTACATAGATACAAAAGGGAAAAACATGCTTCTAAGCATTCATACTTCCTAATATTCTCCCAACACCTGTACATTGTATATTCTGCTTCAGCTACAATGCATGTGTGTGTGAGTTGTTCAAGGTTTGACGATATGTCTCACCAGGGGTGTAGCCAAGGGGGTCCATCGGGGCCAGGCCCCCCCAAATGGTTTCCTGCCCTCCCCCCCAATGGTTTCCTGCCCAGGTTTTAAAACATCAGAAGTAAAATTATCTCGCTTAATTCATTTAAAAGTAACAAAGTTTATTGACAATTAACAATTTACGGTAAAATAGTATGGAGAAATATGTTTTTTTCCATACCGATCGAAAAATAGTATAGTATCTCTTCTTTATACTGATCGAAAAATAGGATAATTTTTGTGACAGCAGATTACACAATTTACTGCGATTTATATTTGACAGTATGAAGACAAACGTTTTAACAAGGTACTACAAATAAAACCATAAAACAAAGGTACTAAACTGATTTGTAAGTACAGTATATTTTATATGCTTTAACAAATGTTTTAAAAGACATAGAGGATGGAAAATTTGGTGAGAAACAATGCTTTTATTCAATTTGAATTTCATTCGCTCTCTCTTTTATTTCTACTCAGTGTAATAAAATAATTATGTAATTTTTAGTCACGAATAACAAATAAATATTTTTGTCAGGAAACCATAAAGAAATTAAGTGAAATTTCAAAGAAAATCAATCTTGTGTAGATAGGTTCTGTATACAAAGTCTTAAATTTAAATACAAAGGTAACCAAGAAAAGTTTTGTTGCTTTTTTACCCACCACCTTCGAACATCGATATGTCACCTAACCTGGAAGATCAAAAATAGTCCGCATCAGCATCGACGACCTTCTGAAAACGTCCTGGAAGGCCATGCAATCCATCGCGGTAGAATTTGGTGGGCCGTGAAACGGAGAAAGTATCAGGTGCATTTTGGACTTTTACTAGGGATTTGAACTGGCGTCCTCTAAGGTGATTGTCCAACGAAAGGAACAGGTGATAATTGGACGGTGTAATACCCGGGGAATATAGTGGTTGCAATATTGTTTCCCATCCAAGGCGGAAAATGATGTCCTGAGTCATCCTAGCCACGTGGGACTTAGCGTTGTCCCGTAAACGAGGACCCATTTGCAATTCAGAAGTGATGGCTCCAGAGTTTTGAGTTTTTGTTGAGCATAGCTCAACTGCTGACAGTACACAGTTGCATTGATACACTGACCATCTGGTAGCAGTTCCCGATGAACGATGCCCCAAACACACAGAAGAACCTTCTTCTGGTACAGTGCTGGTTTCGGCTGTTTTAAAATCGGTTCATGGCATGCTAACCAATGATGACGGCGCCATGGAGCTTCGTATAGGACACACTTTTTATCACATGTCAACGCCCTGTCCAGAAATGGCTCCGAAACAGTAAATAAACACAGGCGACTGCCGCGTTGCCTTCTGGCCCGGAGTCAAAATATCGTCGACAGCGTCACAAACTGTCGTATCTCAGTTTTCTAAACTTTTCAGGAGAGCGATTTTTAGGTTTTCACACAACTTTGAACAGCCATAACTCCAAATCTATTTTACCGAAAGGAGAGAAAATTTACCAAGTTATAGCTTAAATCATAAGAAATCAGTGTACAAAGTTTTATGGAATTTGCTTGTAAAAGCTTGTGGAAAATTTGGCGGGAAAAAGATACGACAGTTTGTGACTATGGTAATCCTCTCTTGTATGAAAGATACGACGCATATTTTTTATACTGAGAACTACATTAATAGATGAACAATCGGAATATATTGCACTTTTATTGAAAAACTTCGTGTTTATTACACAAAATAATTTAACAAATGCTTCCTGAGATTCTTGAGGGTAAAAGGAAATTTCTGAGAACACACAAGAAACACAATATTAAGAGCATACTAACCATAACATAAAATAATGCTATCAAGTTGTAATTGCCAGAATATAAAATCTTGCAAAGTAATTTGCAAATTGCATGTTTTGATATTGCACTTGAGAAGGATTGCTAATGTGGTAAGTTTCTGTAAAATTGATCATGTTCAGGGTTTCGGATTGGAGTTGGGCCCGGACACAATGATAACGAGTCCTCGTAGGCGTGGGAGACCCGGGTTCGATTCCCGGCGGGAGCTCATGTGGTTCGGATTCCACGTTAATCAGTAGGTCCACGTCTCATATAGCCTCGCTGCTGAAAGGGACGTTAAAAATCAATCAATTAAATAATCAAAATGAGTCCTCGTACTTCTCTGGAGCGATAATTTTTGACAAGTCGGCAAAGTAGGAACTTCTATCTGGTGGATTCAATCTGCGTTCTTTTGAGGGAAATAGTTATGTAAGTATCCTCAAAATGACATGTCTTAAACTGAATGCAGTTTGGATAATCTTTGTTCACTTTCACTTCGCGCATTTCCATCCAATTGATTGGAACTCCATTTTCGTCATGTCTAACTGACAGAATACAAAGACATTGGGACATAGGTCTAGTCTCATACATCGCTTCTGTCAACACAATGAACGGTATATGGGTTCTTTTTCCTTGCCAGTTTAACAATCGGTTCAAGTTGCGAGGGTACAAAATTACTGCCACAGTGCTTAATAGATGTGCTTATAGCACTGTGGACTGAATCTTCCTCATTTTGACCATGCCTAGATTCAGAGAATCGGAGAGAAATTTCTCTGATGTTCTTACATGTTTGCACCGCATACCCCATCATAGCAACCAACCTGAACTCCTACTAGGTCCATCCTGTATTTCTCTAACTCATTCGTTACGGATTTTAACGCGCTTCCCTATAAGGAATTCAAATATTCCATGTTCCAAATCTCATGTCCATTTTCTTTTGCTGATGTCATGCCAAGTTATCAGTCTTGGTCCGAGGCTTCTGTGATTGTTTCTGAAAAAGTGTCTTTTTTTTCTATTACAGGATGAGTTTGTTAGGCTCACCCAAACCCCCAAGCTGGAGAGCCACTCCTTGTCTGCCCGCGACTGTTTATTCAGTATCTTCGCAGCTAACCTCTATATCTAAAGGCCTCCTCGATCCGCAACCTGGGGCCGCGGTGGTTCAGTGGTAGAGCGTTTACCTCTGGTTCATGGGGTCGCGGGTTCCAACCCTGCTCCCGCCAAGTGAACTTTGTGGTGGACAAACAGCGTGTGGGTGGGTTTCCTCGGGGTTCTCCCGTTTCCTCCCACTTTCTTCATTCCATCATTTCATTCATTTCTCATAATCACAGTCTCCTTTAGCCTAACCGGCATAACCGTGGGACGTAAAACTCAAAAATGTCATGTCATGTCGATCCGCAACCTGAGGACGCCCCATGCCGTGTAAATATATATGTATACAGCCCCGCATTAATCAAGTATAACGTTCTAGCTTATAAGTTTATTTGCTTCGGCTGTTCCGAGCTTAAGATATAAGTAAAAATACATTAGGAACAAATGATAAAGAAACTAAGTCTACCTGATGGATAACAATAAGAAATGATATAAAAAACAATGAGTTGATCAGTACGGGACTGTATACTTACTTTTGGGCCACTTTGTATATATAAACAAACTCCTTTGAATATAGGCGTATCTGTCCAGTTGCGAAAGATCTGTTGCTCACAAACTGTCGTAACTCAAAATACGACTGTTTGTGAAAATGGTTTATATACTTTATCTTAAGATACGACACAGTGACGTCATCACCACCGTCAAAACAACGCACATCGCAGATGTATCGTTTTGGGAAATTGCAGAAGTCAGTGTATGCAACTACATAGTAAAATATCTCAATTTTCGGATTTTTTTTGAGATACAACACTTTGTGACGCTGTCGACGATATGAGAGACCCATCGACCCCACTTGTAGTGCTTCACAAGTTGATGGATGTGCTTCCGAATGGTTTCTTCACACACTGAATTGTAGTCCCAGTTCCTCTTTGTACATTTGTTGGTCTTCTGGCACGTGGTGTTTTCGGGTGTTTCGTCATCGTCCTTAAACTTGTTAAACCATCGCTGCAATGTCCGCGTCATCACGACACTCTCACCAAAGGCCTGGCATATCTTCTGTCCCGCTACAGCGGCGTTTGACCTTCATTTGAACTCGTTCAGCATACATGCTCTTATGACGTTCTGTGGATGTCCTATGTTCCCTCTGTCTTTACACAAGTTCACGGTGTGTCTGAATTGCCACAACCAGGTAGTATATTGGATATACCCACACCAACAACTGACGTTCGCCTTATCTCCACTCGCATTCAACTCACGGTGTGAGGTCCAATTGAACACAGACTTAACGAAAAGGGACATAACTTTCTTGGTTACCTTTATAGTTATGCACAAAGTATAGCGTTTGGTTCCGGGCAATAGTTCTTGATTAAGCATAATAAAAACTATCTTGAATATAATTTATGGATAATAATAATAATAATAATAATAATAATAATAATAATAAGAAGAAGAAGAAGAAGAAGAAGAAGAAGAAGAAGCTAAAATAGTGTTTTTAGTCTTCCAGAAGGAAACCAAAATTTTCCTTTCTTTCAGGTCTCCAAAACACTAGCAGCAACACATTTTTTTTTTTGCTTTGTACATTGTAGCTGCCCCCCTGAAAAACGACAGGCCCCCCTACACAAACCTGCTGTTTACAACCCTGTGTCTCACTCATATTCAATGTGAGAATGGTCTGGCAACAGAGTTGGCGTGGGTCAATGAAAACTTGACCCACGACCCACTGACCCACCACCCATCGTGACCCACTCTGACCCACGACCCACCACCCACCATGACCCACTGTGACCCACCATGACCCACTGTGACCCACCATGACCCACTCTGACCCACCACCCACGGTGACCCACTCTGACCCACCACCCACGGTGACCCACTCTGACCCACCACCCACGGTTACCTACTCTGACCCACCACCCACCATGAACCCTCTCATCTACTTTGACCTACTCTGACTCACCAAAATCCATCGTCATCAACTCTGAACACGATCCACGGACTCTTCTAAACTTACTAAAGAGTTTACACTTGTAATAAAACAAGACTGTAAAATTGTCACTAATCGGAGTTTGAATTTCTAGTCTATCGCTCAAGCAACACTGTTACAATAACGGTGGATCTTACCTTTACGATATAATATGGTAAAGTGTTTGCCAGTGAGGAAATTGAAACAGTCCGAGGTTGGGGGAAAATTAGTGTGTGCCTAAAATATACTTGTACTAAGAGAGTATTCTTGCAAGTGTTAATATCTAAACTCATTCCAAAAGAAACTTCTATTCGCAGGAAAATACCCCTCTACAATATGAAAATGGTTATGGTTTCTCAGTTCACAGTATTTTTCTCACAAAAGACTTGAAAAATCAGTTGTTCATACGGTATAAAGGTGCTCGGTTACCCTCTGTGAGAGCATCTCCATAAAGTATGCTCATAATTGTAATTTGTGTAATCACTAAAACACCATGTTAGATTTAAGTAACAAATATGCATAATTGCAATTATTATGAATATTTATTCAAAGCAGTCTATCTAAAGCAAAGAAAAGACTTACTAAAAATTAGGCACAAAGTTGAATAACACAAATAAGCCATTAGTAATACAAGTATACATTTTCCATAACTCGTAATTTTCCAACTTAAAACAAATCTGAAATCTGGTTTATATTTCTGTTGGTAACTTTTCCGTGGTAAATCATCCGCAGCGGAATACTCTTCAGCCAAGAAATAACTATCTCGTCTACTTTGAGCTTGTCTATCGGTGGGCCATTAACATTGATGAGCAACAAGCTAGACAATGTTTGACCACTTAGTCTATTTCTAATATTAGTCATCTTTAAATTCATAAGGGGAAATTCCCGTTCGCACTCTGTCGTGGAAATTGATAATACTTCTACCCGATTTCTGCAACTTCTCATCAACAATCTACTTGTTAGACTTAAGTCTGATAACGATTTTTCTCGGTCAGTTTTGAAATACTCAGCAAGAAGTATCAGCTCTCTATCACCATACATCTTTTCCATATCGACCATGTCAGTGGGTAATGGCGACTCATGTAGAACAGAAACTTCATCTACCACGCCTCTGATAGGGAATCTTGTGAATAAATTATCAATTAAAGCCTGATAAACTGATGATTTCTTATTTGTTTATAAATTTAAATTTTGTAATTACACATGAAGGCTTGATACCATTACCAAGTTCCCTCCCCCGTCTAGAAAGCGAAAGGGAACGAGGTTCCTGAAAAGTGTTCAGAGTTGAATGATAATTTCCCTTCTTCTTCAACTTCAATTACCACACTGCTGTTTGCCATGTGCCAAATTACGATGAATTTCAATTAAATTATCATAGTATAATTATTTCCTTGTTGAATTATCAATACTTTTCAGTGGGAAAAAAGATGAAATTTCAAAGTTCCAAATCAAAGTAAGTAGACCAACGTAAAGGGAGAAAAGTGTAAAATTTTCCATACAATTATGCGTACAATCCAAACTTCAAATTTCTGTGTAATTAAGCTTACAGTACAAATTTTATGCCTATTTTTCTCACAACTTTATGGGTTGATTGCCCTGTGCTGTAAGCGCTCCAAATAATAATCATAAGCTTCAGCAATTATTATAGCAGAAAGCAATGGATACATGAAGCCAAGCACTGTATTTTTTATTTCTAATTTTTTTCTTAACATCGATCGTTTTCGATCATTTTTACAAACGAACTCACTACCAATTTTCCATATATAGAAAGTTCCCCCCCCCCCATAAAGGAGAATTTTAAAAAATGCTAGGACACACACTGTTTATTTTCAATAAAGAGTTAATACACTGAATTTCATTTCCGTAAGTTTAACAGCTTGCGAGATACTAATTTTTTTTTTTCGCAAAAATTCGGATCCTCACTACCTCCTTAGGATAATATGCATTGTAATAAAAGCAATATAACATCCCAATTTGGATTAAGGCCTAACTATATACCAAAAATAATTTCATTTGACTTTGCAATTTGACAGTGATGATCAAGCACACATAGTTACATTCAATTTTTTATATAATAATTTATATATTACAATGATTCAAAAATTTATTTTTCCAGTAGTTACCTCTTAAAACACACAGGTCTCGAAAGCCAAGTTGTAGTGTAAGTCCTATTGCTATTATTACTATTAAAAATATCAATATCCAAAAGTGCCTGAAGTTCTTTTTTCAGTTGGTTAGATATACTCACCTCAGGTAAGTAGACAGAAACAAGTGGAAAAGAAAGGGAAATGAAGGTCTTGAAAGTAAAACGGAGACAAATTTATCAGTCTTCAGAAGATACTGTCTACAATGCAGTGAGCAGAGAGGGTCGGTAGATCATACTGAGTCGGTGGGTCGCAGTGGGTCACGGTGGGTGGTGGGTCGCAGTGGGTCATGGTGGGTGGTGGGTCACAGTGGGTCACGGTGGGTGGTGGGTCGCAGTGGTTCATGGTGGATATTGGGTCACAGTGGGTAATGGTGGGTGGTGGGTCCCAGTGGGTCATGGTGGGTCGCAGTGGGTCACGGTGGGTGGTGGGTCACAGTGGGTCAATGCTGTTGACCCACGACCCACTGACCCACCAAGAAAACTTCACCCACTTGACCCACTGACCCACCGACCCACTGACTCACTCCATCTCTGTCTGGCAACAGTTCAGGTCTGGAGTAATGAAGCACATCGTGGGGAATTGATATCACGAGTTATGTTATGGTTACCAGAGTCCTTATATAAATGATTTTGACGCTTCGTGTCTGTATCTGTTGACAGTGTGAGAATTACAAGGGGGTGAGAAGGAAATCCCTTTTGGTAACACTGGATGTTGCTATAACCAAAGGAGATTTCCCTCTTATTTCCCTTGTAATCAGCGGCGCAAATCTGTCGTCAACATTGGCGGGAGGGAGTAAGACCGTTCCCATATTTTTTTAAGTGATGTTCAAGATATTTATGAAGTTGAAAACAATGCTGTGGAAGACCAGGGGAGCAGAGTTGTCTTCATACTGGAAGGCGGGCAGATTTGAAGCTTATTCTGGGGGGATATCAATTTCATCTCACTTTCCTTTGTGGCAATCGGACACAAATAATCACATTTCTTCCCAAAAAAAAAAACACATTTCAAATCGGATTATTGGGAGGTACAGTCCCCCAGTTGCAAGATTGGAGGGAACACGTCCCCCTCATCTCCCGTGCCATTTGCGCCAGTAATTGGCACACTGTCAACAGATGTAGAAATGAAGAGTCAAGAACATTTTTTTTACACGACTGTAGTAACCATAATATAACTCGTGATATCAATATATTTACGAAATAATTACATTTTATTGCTAGTTAAGAGCGAACATTTAAAAATTTTACAACTGATTTGAATATTTCCATTGTTTTAATTCATTATAAATATATGGGAAATTGACATTTTACTTGTAGCTACAAATGGCTACTTTATTGGTTGAAACAAAAAAAAAAAAGTTGACTCCAGCAGGAATCGAACCCGGGAACATTTGCACGTGAGAACATCCTTGGCTAGGACTGTGGCAACATTTGTTCCGTGTGAATGTTTTGATTTCTCGGGCTACAGCAGATCGATGTGGTGATCCACAATTATTTCGTCTCTGTTTTCCTTTGTTTTTCTTACCGTCTATTGTATTGTTTAAATATTTGCCAATTAACTTGCAAAAAAGTGTTGTAGTCGAAGATTGGACTACTTGTAGAAATGATATTAAACAATATATAAAAGAATTATCAGTGAAACAAGTTTTGTGTTGTATTCAGAAAACAAAGGGCTCTTTACTAAATTGCGGTTCTGAAATTAAAATATCGTGGGCATTCGTTAATACATACCGTACATGTTGGTTCTCAGTCATCCTGCAACTTGGAATCGTTTAACATGAGTTTTACGGGAAGAAAAAAGGACATCATTTCAAGTAAACCGAAGAAACTAATTTTATACATTTCAAACAAACTTGGGTCGGAGGATAAATTTAGTTCCAACTTAGGTCTTTTTAAAAATATTTTTAGATATGGGTCGTTCAGAGCACAAGGATCCAAGTCCATTTTCAAAAAGGTTCATTTTTACTCAGCAAACATAGTATCTTCGTAGCGAAAAGTCCGAAATAAATGCAACAAAAACCACGTGAAAAGCTGTAGTGTGGGCTAGAGTTTCATAGGACAACCGCTAGACAAGGGCGTTTCTGGAACGGGGGAATAGGAGGGCGAATTTTCCCCTCCCTGCTCATAAATTTAAGATATTGTGTACGCTGCAGCGTGAGAATGATTAATAAGTCAAGTTCCAAATCATAGTCATAGTCAAGGATGCATAATTACATTAAATAAATGCAGGGTGTGTCAAAAAGAATTTACCGACGGAAAACGCCATATATTCGCAACCACGAATCCGAAAAGAAAGAAAGAAAACTACGTGACAAGGTGCAACCTAGAGCTTTTATATGATTACCAGTACAGAGGTCATCCGCCCTCCTACTGCCAGCCCTGAATTTCAAATTTTGGGACAGTAATGCAGATTTAGAAACCTTTTGCTGAGCAAAGTCCAACAGAACAAAATTGAAGTCCTTACTCCGAATAAATACGGAGTTTGATAAATTAATATCCATTTCCATTGGTCGCAAGGAGGTATAGGCTTGCTATTGCTCTTTTGCATTTTTATTCTTTCTGACCCAAGGATTCCAAAGTTGGCTCTACTTTCGAGTTTCGGGCAGCTTAAAAGTCTGGAAATTGTGCCTAAGCAGCATTCCAGTTTTGATAATCTATATTTTCTCCGTATTTTTTCGGCATAAGGACTTAAAACTTGTTCTGTTGGACTTTCTTTATAAAAAAGTTTCTAAATTCCTTACTGCCCCCAAATTCTGAAATTCAGAATGGGGGTGGGCGCGGTTGCCCTCCTACCCCCACTGACGCCCCTGTCTAGCGGCTGTCATATCAAACTAGCCCACGTCCTTTCACGTGGTGTTAATTTCATTTATTTCGTACTCTTGACTGCTAAGATATTACGTTTTGAAATAGCGTTCATTTGCTGAGCAAAACTGAACATTATTGAAAATAGACTTGGATCCATTGTGCTCTGAATGTCCCAAATATTGGTTCTCTTCAATACAATTATTGATTTAAACAACAACCAATACACAGACTTGTAGAAAATATTCTAAAGTTAGCACAACACGAAGTGTGCTTGAAACCTCTCTTTTTCTAAGATGTATTATTTTAAAATAATTTTATTAGCATCAGTATTCCGAAATAGCAATCAAATTTTTGCAACTACAATTTCACCCAGCTCCAGGTGATCAATTGAGTAAAAATTATGTACATGTGTGCAAAATTCCAATAATAATACAATTATTTGAGCCAAATTCCGTAAAAAACTGTCATGTTAACTCCAATGGTCATTCGAAAGTCACTTTGCAAACCACTTGTGTTACACAAATTAAATTAGGTAAAAAAAAAAAAAAAGTGCGTTATCAGTGACAGCTTACGGAAATAGAAAGTCAGCATTTTGAATCCGATACGGACACTCAAAAGTCATTTCCGAAACCGCTGATGCTACAAAAAACGAAATTTGATATATGTGCATTATCAGTGTACTACGAAAATATTTAATCTTTTTTCGAAAATCATCTTGAACAAAAAGTTTCCGATTAAAATTCATTTAAAAAACTATATAAAAGCCACTTTTAGTCAAACGATTTTATTTCTGTTATCAATGTTGCACTAATCATTATATACAAGATGAATCTGTAATACTGGTTGCAAGTAAAGAGTAAAAAGTTGTAACAAATAAGTTATTACACGATTTTGAAATATGTTTTAAACTGTTCAAAATGTTTAAAACGTTTTTCTCTCGCTCGTGTTTTAAAACGTTTAAAATATTTTGAATATCTTTTTCATGTTTTAAACACATGTTTTGTTCTTTTTTTTTTTAAAAAAAAAATGTATTTTTTCCAACCCTGTTTGGGACTCGCACTCTCTCACACTCAGGCTCTGGCTCCCTGTCAACTTACAAAGATTGTCATGGCAATGCTTGCGCTTAATTATTGAGCCTGAGAACTGTGCTCGCGAGTTTCAACATATGTGTTATAAATTCCCACTTAATTCCAATTTCATACTTATTTACAAAAATATTTTTATTAGGTATAGGTAAGTAATACTTTGTTCCAGGTTACCTGGGTATTTAAAACAAATCCTTTTAACTGTGAGGTATCTCCCTTTAAGAATACGATAGTAAACGTATAAAAAGGGTACCAAACCACAGCGTTCCTAAAGTAGGCTAGTGAGGAAGTGAATTGAAGACCTAGTTCTTCTGAAAAATCCTTTTGAAACGAAGCAATGGAATACAAGAGAAAGAAAAAAGAAGGAAGAAAGATATGGAGCCTGTTTACGTCGTTCAAAAAAGTAGATACGTTCACTTTGGTTTTTCATGGCAGACTGAGAGATCAGGGTTAGAAAAAGATTTAGTGGGGCGAGTGGAGGGGAGTAAGAGAGGCAGAGGATAAGCATAGTACACAATACGAGTCTGCAGGGAATTTCGTTGAAATTTCTTTCGCCACTGAGATTAGCTCTGAGCTTTCACGACAGATCCTTTTGGATGTGACAACCGAGAGCGCTTTTAATCCCTTGTTGGGTGTCTTCCGACTTCCAACAAGAAACGTCTCATGAAAGGTCCTTAATTATACGCTGCTAAGAACTTGTTCCACGACGAAAGGAATTGCCTTCGTCCCTGTCAGACATAGTAGCTCTTTCTCGCCATAGCTCTTTCTCTCTCTTTTTTTTTTTTCTCTCACAGAATCATCTTCCAGTTGGACTACTTAGTCATCTCCTGATTTTATTATATGTTTTTTGTGTTGATGTCCTTTTTTCGTTTTAGTGGGTTTCATAGGGCTGCTGTGCAGGAGTGGCGGTACTAGGGTGGTTGACAGATACTCTGTTTTATTTGGCAAATCATATAATTTATTCAGTGCAAAAAAGAATGCCACCAGAACTGTGAGAAAATCATATTAAAGTATGCTACATATCAGTATGTTTCTATGTGTGCATCATTCACAGCACAGCATTTCTCCTATATGGTTTTCATCGTTCTTGTTCACGAACACATTTTACTCGCACTAAACGTCATGTAGTGTGGCCCGAAATTGCTACATAATTTACGTACTGATGATAACGAATTAGCAGCACTTTAATTCCGTGACCATTCCAGTATCATTATTCAATGTTCTGTGGATGTTTCGACTTACAATTTCACTCGTTTTCAAACCTTACCGCACCTGCTCTTCCTTGAAGCTGTTCATGGCGTGGTAACACATTATTTAAGTTGACAAACCAAATGGTATATAATTAAAACATTGAAGTGATGTTACTCCTTCACAACAGCCTCACGAAACTCCTTATTCATTCTCGGTGATCCTGCCTTCAGGGATATCGTTTTGTATCCAATGAAACTCCACGCTTATAGATTGCGAGACCATGCGACACGTGTGCAACCAACAATCTAGCATAGGTTGCAGTGAAATAGTTCGAAAATAGAACTTTTCAGTGCATAGTACCCACCCACTTTATTCACAAATCTATCATAGACTAAGGCGTTAGTAGCTCTAAGTGAATAGAAACTGGTGCAAAGACACGTGGTCGTCAGTCACTAGAACTCGGAAGACGTTGTCGACTCGTAGAAATAGACGGTACGGTATTTACGTGTACCAGTTTCGTGGCACGAAAATCTGCCTTTTTGTAGAAAACCATTACGCCATTAAAATGCAGTTTCCCTGTTTATATTGTGCCCTTTGATATTGGTAAACCATGTTCGTACGCTTTTTATTTGATTGCTCACATCAAATTACGTGAGAGCTGCATAAACCGACATGATGCTGTACTACTTTCCGCAAAAAATACTAAGGGCATTGCTAAATCCACATGTGCCGTTGTAACCATTTCTACACTCCGTCGTAGAAGTTCTGTGAGTTTGCGTGTTTTCATCATTATTTCTTCCTGTTGTAGTTCTCAAAAACGTAAGGTATTAAGTAATAAGAAGCTTTTTGCAGTTTTGAAAGATAAGTATGTTTGCTGACACTTTGTATATAATTATCGTAAATGTTATTACATTCAGTAAGTAATAATTCTTACGTAGTCTATAATTATTTGCAACTTCATAAAATTGTGGTTTATGAACATTGCAATTCTCCCAGGAGTTGATGAGAAGAACCTAGTAGATCGTAGACACAGAATAGGAAGCTAGCAGATGGAGAGGGGCAATTCAAAAGTAAGTATATAGTTTATTATTTTTTATTATTTATTATTTTTTAGATAATCATTGCTGGTAACTAAACAGTCGACCAACGGAATTGGATAATCAAACAATACTGGAAGACGGAGAATACCGGAAGGGTTCCGCGGAATGGGGTACGGGATTTGATATATCTCCACCAAGTAGACTAACAACTTATAGAGTAGGCAATAAGTTTGATGAAACTTGCTCCATTTATAATGAGGCAAAGAGTGGTCGATTGGTCAATGTTACTACCGAGGACAATGAAATGTTAATTGCGGAGGCATTTATAAAACGCCCCCTCGCCCCCAAAAAAGGATAGCTTCTCGTGAGTTAAACATTTTCCGTATATCTTTGGGGCATTTGTATTTAGCTTTGAAAATGTATCGGCCAAAATTATTCATAGATTACTTCAAGAATGATCCGAATTTCCAATACAATTCGAGAGCTAATGTTGACTGCAGAAAGACAAGGTGATGGTATTATTCAAAAGTATGTAGGTCAGACGAGGTGAAGTTTAAACTTTCAGGCTCTTTAAAAACCATAAATGTGTCTTTTATGGAATTTAAAACCGTCACGGTACACTTGAACAACACTTGAATCAGCCTAGAGTTACGTTTGGGAGAGCCTTTCATATAAAGATGTCATTCAGCCTATGTATTTTAATGCAACTGTCATCACGATCTAACTCGCATAGTATGATGATCTTAGCCCGTATCGAAAAGTGTGAAGAGAACACACTTTGAGTATACAAGCTCGAAGTATACAATTGGAGTGCAAAATAGACAGCATACGCTTCATCAAATTAACTTCTATTCGCACTTCGTTCCAGACTATGAAACATTGATAACATCATCATGGCAGACTATGAAACATTGATAACATCATCATGGCAGACTATGAAACATTGATAACAAAAGAACTGAAAATTTCTCGTATTGAAAACAGAAACTAATGCTCTATTTTCTTTCAGATGAATGACTTTCCGATTATGTTAAAGATAAAAATATCATGCAGATTGACATTTTGGAGCAACCATAAAATTACTTATACTGTACTGTATGCTAACAGCTTCGGGAGTAGTATTTGATTTTCCGTGCCTGAAACCATTTTTAATTTCGGATCTCTTACGCACAGATTAACAAAAGTGGAGCGTAAAAATGATGCCTATATGAATATTGTGTTATCGACACAATACAAACCAATTATTGGTGATGTTCTATTTTATTAGATATTCGTGCATGAGATAATATTTCTTAACCCACTGGGAGGAGAATTGCATTCAGAGCTAAGGCGCCGATGACACTGCTGCGCGTGCTATTTACAAGCAATGTGACTTCTTAGTCCCTATAGCTAATTTGAAACTTTCCTATACTATTTGAAATTCCATTGTATACTAAGAGAGCATAACAAATATATTTCAGTTATTTTTTTTATAACATTTTGATATTTCACTTATAGAATCACTACTTTGCATATTTATCAAGGAATATCAATTCCCAAAAATATTCACGCCAACAACAAAAAATATTTAAAATATGCCGTTTAAAATTTTATTTAGAAATTATTTTGACAGTATCATTGTTCTTACTACGAGGAACCGTCATCTTATGTACACAACTGTGCTTACGTAGTGTACATCTGCACACTATCCACTACGCACTCGCAGAATTGTGAACTTGGACCACGGACTTGTGAAGCGTACTTCGAATGTACACTTATATCTTTTGGACATGGCATTAATGTACTAAGGGACTGTTATTCCACAATTACGATATAACATGACAAAGACGAATTCTATTCACAGCAAGATGAAACTCGTTCCGACTATGCTGTAACAGTACACGAATTTCTTAACAATTAATTACCCAATCGTTGGAGGGATTAACGAGGGCCAAATGAATGACCACCACTATCATCAGACTTCACTCTAATGGACTTTATCTTTTGAGGTGTTTTCGAAAATAAAGCATTTTGGAGGAAACCACATACTATTGACGACATGACTAATTTCATTAGAGAAGCCTGCCAAGAAATTAATAACAATGAAAACCTCTGTTTCAAAGTGTGCTTGAGTGTAGAAACTAGGTTGAGGAATGTGTAGATCCTGAAGGCCGGCATTTTGAGAACTTCAGACATTGTGCTTAATTGTAATTCGCATATCATCCTGATTGTGACCTTATAAATTTATTGTTTTTTTCATAATCTAGAACTCATTACAACTCTTATGAATGTACAGATACTGTTACATCCCCTTGTATAACTGGGGCCAAGCTGGGTCTCCACACAATGTATTTAAACTCACATGTACATATTTCTATACCATCGTTGCTATGAATAGACCTAGTAAGTTGTATCTGGGCACTCACAAAGGTGTATAAACTATTTAATGATGTAGACCTTTTTTTTCTTTTGTACATCTCAAATAGAGAAAAAGGTAGCAAGAATCTAAGTGAGCGATATTCATGTATCCACAACGAAACCTAATTCAACCTGCAAAAGCGGTTTTTCATAATTGGTTTATTCTCAAGAATTCTTTTGATCCCTCTACACATAGTTGTTCCACGATCATCTGAATGAAGATACAAAGTAGGTAAAAAAATCTTTTGAAGTGTTTTTCTTCTTCCTTTTTCCTTTCTTTTATTTTTTACATGACCAAAAAATCTATGAAGCCCGGCTTAAAAATACAATATTACCTTAGGGCTTCAGAGCAACATAAAAATATCGACAAATCTACTTACTTTTCTGTGTGACGGTTTCCACACTTTTTCTTCTTTACTATCTGTATAACCATACATTCTTTTAATTTAATTAATTTTCGAGCTCACAAATAACACGATCGTCATGAGACTTGCGTCCTCTGCCTACGGTTCTTAATGGAAATCTAGAATGCCATAACAAACAAGCAGATTATAGATATCTAGTGACCCCAGGAAAACATGCCTCGTATCACTGCAATATTTTTTGTTTTTCATGACACTCTGAATAAACTGAATTGTATACAGGTCATTGTTTATTTTTTTCTCTATACTATGTTATGTATAAATTTTTTACTTGTGGATACAGTATCCTTCCTTGTCTAATCGGTCGGATGCGTACCTTTGGTGCAAAAGTTTTCAGGTTAGATTCCTGGTGGGAGAGTATTGAACGTGTTATGGAGCTCAATTCCCACTTTAAATGGTAGATCTGATCTTCGTGATAATAAAGGACGTACATATTTAAAGAAATACTAGATGTGTGACTTATGGAACCCGGAGGTTCAATGATGCGTTCAGATAAGTTCTCCATTGACTTCTGTACTTAGCCAACTGGACCAGTCTCCACTTTGTATTCCTATTTCTTCAAGATCCATCTTAATAATATCCTCCCATGTGCATTTAGGTCTTCCTAATGGACGTTTACCGATTGGATTTGCAGTGAAAACTTCGAAATCATTTCTATTTTCTTGCATTATGGCCACTTGAGCCTTCTAGACTTCACGACCCTAGCAATGTTTGGTAAATTACATAAATTATGCAGTTCCTCGTTATGAAGTTTCCCTTATTCCTCATTCTCGCTCCTCTTGAATCTGAAATATAAATGCAAGGTGTAAACAAATTATGAGTACATAAAACTCAAAATGGTTCAAAAGTAAGAAGGCATAATTCACCAATAGCATGAGTAAGGCGAGTGTAAAGACTAGAGTATCACCAATAGGAAGCAGCACTATCCTCAAACTTTTAAATGTATTTTGCATGGACAGACAAGTTCCATAATAATTCAAACAAATTCAAGAGATCAATATTGAAACTTTGCCCCAAAATCAATTAAATTACTTATCAAGGTATAACCCATACAGTTTTCAGTTACAAGTAATATGTGCATAAAGGAAAATAAACAGAGTGTTAATAAGCTATACCGACAAACTTTAAGAGGTGATTCCTCACATCAAAATAAGAGAAAAAGTTCATATGAACCTATGGAGAAAAGTGCATAGATTCAGAGCTAGGGCTGTCCAAAATCGCCACCTTTACAATTTGTCGGTATACTTCATTAACAACCTGCATATATCACCGTTAGGAAACAAAAAAGATTAATAGATATTACCAGCTAGTTAAAAGTCTATTTTGCTACAGATATAGTACATAAAGTTACAGCAAAATAAAATCGTTCCAATATTATTGACAACAAACGTCATACTTTTTTCGTGCCACAAAAGTTCTATTTCGAATGATAGAGGCAAGGCGGCATGGTCACCTCAAAGGAACGAAACCTGCTCTATTCAAAGATGGGTATGCCGCAATCGTAAAATCAGTGCACAAGGGATTCCCCAAAGGAGCGTAGGGACTCCCGGATAAACTGTTAGGTAAAGATACGTGAAAATAGGCGTGAATGGATAGGTTTCCCACCTGGTAACCATAATTAGTTGTAACCATATCGAGATCTCAAACAGACGAATTGATGGACGCGTCATATTAGGTATATGTGGTTGCATAACCAGCAGGTACTGATGGTGACCAACAATGAAGTTGTGGATATGAAGTGTGCGTGAATACACTTCGGGAGATGACTCCACAACTGGAAACAAGGAAACAAGTCATGAACAGAAGTCGAAAGAGGTGGCGTGTACCAGCAGGAACCGAGCAAAAGATCGCCCACACACCGTGGGTAAAGTAGAATATCTCCCGAACGAATTGAGATAGTGATGTCGGTCCACACAATGAGAAAGAAAATCATACTCAAGGGAACTGATAGTGCAAACGGAATGGAGCAGATGGAACTGCGCAATGGGAGTTCATACAGAAAGAAGGGGATTCCGCAAAGCAGACATGGTAGGTGCAGTGAAAAGTGAAACAGATGTATGTACTATGACGTGTTACGTATGGCTTACGTACGAACTGTGGGGTGGTAACTGGAAAAGTGGGAATTTTCAATTGCAGCGTCGGGGACCAATTCAAGGCAACACCACCGGACATGGGTGTTGGTGCAGCGGTTCCGCAACAAGCAGAGTACGCAGACATTGCAGGGCCGAGAAAAGCTGTAGTCCATACCGAGTAGGCAACTGAGGCATGGAAGATGTGAACAAAAGTAAGCATGCGTACAATCAAACATGGACTGTATTTTCAAGGATGGTACACTACAGCTCGTACTGGTGTCCGTGATGAATAAGTATCACAAAGAATGATACTAAAGGTTTCAGAAGTCTTACAACAGTCTTACCTGTGGCAACACTAAAGAAGATGCTCAAAATGACGTCCACCACTCTGAACACAGGCATTCAGACGTCGTCGCACAGACCGGCGCACATGTCGAAACGTGTCTGGTTCTTCCCGCGAAGCGTCGCAAGCGGCTTGGACGCGTTGTTCCAACGTTTGGATATCAGGTACCGGAGCAGCATAAACAACAGTTTTGAGATGCCCCCATAAATAGAAATCCAGAGGGTCAAATCCTGCGACCGGGCAGGCCATGGCATAGGACCGCCACGGCCGATCCATTTGCCCGGGAAAACAGTGTTCAAATAATCACGCACGGGGCAACAGAAATGCGCCGGAGCATCATCGTGCATATACCAAATACGTTGTCGTAAGACCAACGGCACATCCTCCAGAAGTGTAGGAAGTATCTCGCGCAATAAGTTCAAATAGATAGGCTCAGTGAGTCGTTGTGGAAGAACAACTGGTCCAATGCGATGGTCACCCAGAATCCCTGCCCAAACGTTGATACAAAACTGGTGCTGGTGGCGGGCCTGTACCATTCCATGTGGATTATCCACAGACCACAGATGACTATTATGAAAATTCTGGATACCATCCCTTCCAAATTGGGCTTTATCTGTGAACAAAATGGAGGAGAGAAAACCGACAGTTGTTGCCACCAAATGGTTACAAAAATCCAGCATGGGAGGAAAATCCCCTGGTGATAGACCCTGTACCCGTTGCAAATAATAGGGGTAAAAATTGCTGGCATGAAGGATCGACAACACCCTCTCATGACTGACATTATGCTGACGAGCAAGCTCCCTGGAACTTACACCCGGGCCATCGAGCACATGTCGTAAAATACGTTCTTCGGCATGCACAGTGGTTTCCTCACGTGGTCTTCCCGTGTCATACATGGAATGGTGAATCGTTCCGGTCTCACACAAACGACGAAACAGCATTGCAAATGTTGTATGATGCGGTTGGCGTCTATTGGGATATCCATCGTTGTATAATCGGGCTGCTTGCCTACCATTTTCATGTGCTTCTCCATACACAAAAATCATCTAGCCCTGTTCGTGATTGGTGTAATGAGCCATTGTCATAACACACTACACTATGAACGTAATTCACAATACACACGTAGTGGTTGCCCACTTCAACTTCACGGATGACTTTGACAGACAAAGTAGGTCTGCTCATTTGTGATGTATTGTTTGTTGGTTGTGCTTTCAGTGTTTCTTCAGTGCTAACTCCTTGTGCATCGAAATAACCTGGACTGCTAACTTGGAGGTCCTCTCAAGGCAAATCAACGAAGTGCGTATGTACTGTGGTTTAGCCGTACGGTAGCTATGGCCCTCTGTTTGTGACCGTGCAATGTTCCCGAAAATAGTTAATGTTTTGCTGTCAGTAGTGTTCGAATAAACGAGGGGGTGCAGGGGAAATCACCCTCACGTAAAAGCTTATACTCGGCTTATATCATGAAAATAATATAGTATCCCTGGCAGGAATAATTAATACCACTGCATTGTTGGTTACCATCAGTACGTGGCGGTTATGGATCTTCACCACAGTGAAATGAAACTACCGCTAATTTTAAAGTTTTTTTATAATATCTTGAAAGCAAATAACATTATTAGAAAAACTAGATAATATTCCGCATGTGATACCGTTATCACAACTCACTTATCTTCTTTGGGTGTGCCGCTATTTACAAAACCCGCAAAAAATGCTAAATCTTTCGGCAGTTGCAAATGGAAAGCAGATAAGTGAGTTGTGATGACGGTATCACATGCAGAATCATAATATCTAGTGCACTATGGCACAACTGATTATGGTTACCAGATGGGAAACCTATCCATTCACGCCTATTTTCACGTATCTTTACCTGACAGTTCATCCGGGGTCCCTACGCTCCTTTGGGAAATCCCTTGTGCACTGATTTCACGATTGCGACATACCCATCCTTCAATAAAGCAGGTTTCGTTCCTTTGAGGTGACCATGCCGTCTTGTCTCTATCTTTCGAAATAGAGGAGATATAGCCCTCAAAATTGTATTTTGCCACGTTTTCGGCATCATGTAGCTCCGAAACTGTGTGTCCTAGAGAAAAGTACAAAAGGACTCTTTTCTTGTTTCGGTGTCGGGAATCACCTCCCGAATTTTGTCGGGGAGTTTCCTACCACCCTGTATATATATACAGTATGGCGCTAAATTCGTTGTACAAAAGCAGAGGAATGATTCCTGAGATTAAAACAAAAAGGTTCCAATAAACATAGGGCGAAAATCGCGTCGTTTACGTGTTATATGCTGCCGAAACTGTGGAAAAACAAACTTTAGAGTTAAATATTCTATATACAAATTAGTGACTGTAGACGTGATGCGGCATGGTATCATCAAAGGATCCTAAACTCTTCTATCCAAATTTTCAGTTTTCAGACCCATGCAATGGCGTCGCAAGGAATTCCCCAAAGGACGTTAGGGATTCCCGGACTTTTATAATGTAGATTGAGTGGACAAGAACACGTAAAGGACGTCTCACTGTCTGGAAATAATATTATGTGGCAGGACAGAACTCATACACCCAGATTAAATGATGGCTGATGAGGTAAAAAGCACTTTGCATGGTTGCATACCTCCTCTAAAAGTACAAGTAAAGACGTTGTATAAGAATTCACTGGAATCACCAAGTCGGTATAATATAAAAATACGTACAATACAAGGCGATAGGTAACAGAAAATAAATTCCGATTGCTGATCTGCTCATATTAATTGTGAACGTGTCGAATTTTACTACTACAGGAAATGAACAAGAACTTCTATTAAAAGCCAAATAAAGAACGCGTAATAATAATAATAATAATAATAATAATAATAATAATAATAATAATAATAATAATAATAATAATAATAATAATAATAATAATATATATATTTTTTCTTTACGAAACTTTCACTGTAGAAATGTCATTGAAAGACCATCATGCAACACGATCACTTTCTTTCTCAATTGGAATTTGTTTCTGTGTCTTTTTTTTTTTTTTTTTTTAAAAAAAGAAATATTACGATCAGGCCACTGTCAAAGAGACTTGCATAAGGGAAATATGAAAAAAATGCCCTACTTTCCTGATACAACAAAATTCCAACATAAAATATACGTAACGGAGTAGTAAGATGCCAAACGGTATCATCTGTTTATGACTCAGATCAATTTTTAAGCGTGTGTGTATACCTAATCTTGATTCAACATTTTGCAGTTCATAATCTTGATTCAACATTTTGCAATTCAATTGTTAAGACGTAGTTTACAGCAAACTTTGACTTCCAATTTATAAGACGCACAGAATAACTCAAAGAATTTGGATAAGTCTACAGGAAAAGTCATGAAAACGATAACCATTGATACGGAAAATGTTTTATGAATTGTTTTATGAAAACGTTTAACTTTTTAAAATGTTAAAATGTTAACTAATGGTCGCTTACTCTGAGGGAAGAACATAGACTGAAAGTATTTGAGAACAAGATCCTGAGAAGAATATTCGGACCCAAGAGGAACGAGAATGGGGAATGGCGGAAGCTTCATAACGAGGAACTACATAGTTTATACGGTTTACCCAACATTGTTAGGGTCGTCCAGTCTAGGAGGCTTAGGTGGGCAGGTCATGTAGCTAGAATGGAAGAAAGTAGAAACGCTTTCAAAGTCTTGACTGGTAGACCCATAGGAAAACGACCATTAGGAAGACCTAGGCGCAGATGGGAGGATAATATTAAGATAGATCTCGCAGAGATAAGAATACAAAGTAGAAACTGGATCCAATTAGCTAAGGATAGAAGTCAGTGGAGAGCTTTTGTGAACGCGGCACTGAACCTCCGGGTTCCATAGGTCATAGAGTTAGTTAGTTAACTAATAACAGGTAAGGGCCACCGCACTGAACTTTCTCGCTCCAATTCTTTAAACCAAATCAATGTTGTGCTACAGTTATTAATCAAGCATTTTGTTTTGAAATACGAACAAAGTTATAAAGCGTTTTAGGGAAACTTCACCCGAAAAAAATCACCACCAAAAGTAAACTGTC
The DNA here is from genome assembly GCF_964235325.1 of Thermobia domestica. Taxonomy (NCBI): domain Eukaryota; kingdom Metazoa; phylum Arthropoda; class Insecta; order Zygentoma; family Lepismatidae; genus Thermobia; species Thermobia domestica. Next base: position 132,052,285 of record NC_137465.1, on the reverse strand, counting down.
CTTTGTGGAATTTTAAAATAAGAAATGGCCTAGAAAATTTATTAGGATTATTATTATTTTTTTTTTAAAAAAAAAAGTTGTTTATAAAGTATCAAAGAATAACATAAATCATATTTGAGAAAATTGTCAAAAACCAAAATGAAAGAGAAACTCAAATCCAAGATGAACCATCTCTTGTGAATATGTTCATGGAATTAATTTATGCAAAATTATAGTTATTAATGAAATACAGTATTTACTTTTTTATAGTTACGAACAAAATATCTTCTGTCGTTTTTAAGAAAATCGTCTAAAAAGAAACATCCCGAGAGTCAACTACCTCTCATGGATATTTTCATGACAATTTATCCAACATCACTAACTTAATAATTAAACATCTGTTTATGAAATTGAAGAAAATGGCCGGCCACTTTTGAGTAAATCATTCAAAAGCGCTCAGTCGAAGACTAAACTCTGATTGTGAATTTTTCAAGACAAACTACTTATCCCATATTATCAGATTATTAATGAAATAGTTATGAAATACAGACAAAATCGTCTGAGTCGTTTATGAGAAAATTAAAAAAAAAACTATTCCTAAGAACAAATTATTCCTCATTAGTGTTACCCAGGATAAATGAGTAACACCATATTGTGAGGTTATTAATGAAATATTTATTTACAAAATATGGAGAAAATCGTCTGATTCGTTTCAGAGAATATCGCTCCAAGAAATCACAAGCCTCGAAATAAACTACCTCTCGAAGATTTTATTCTGGTCATATTGTAAGGTTATTAATGAAATATTTACACGAACAACAACGCCTGTGCAGTTTTTGAAAAAAATGTCCGAAACGAAGTCACCTCGAAGAATCTACTACCCCTCGTAGATTTTTTTCTCACAAAAATTTCTATAGACATGTTAATGAAATATTGATACAAGAAATCTAAACAAAATCGTGCTGCTTTTTCTTTGAGGAAAACTATACTTTTATCCATCAGTAAACTACTCTTAATTTTGGAAATAGCAAGAACATTCCAATTCTCATGCCCCTTAGAAAATCTTACAAAAGAAAACGAAAGTGTAAAATTTGGTGCTGATACATTGAACAATATGACCTCCACGCGAATGAATATGTTTACTTGGTACGAAGGAATGGACAGACAGGCACTCTAAAAACAATTTTTCCATATGAGAAATGGACATGAAACACGTAAATCCATTCAAATCTCGAACTAGATTTCTTTGTTACAATCATACTTCTCTTGTATCGTTGCTCGAAAATAAATTTAAAAAAGTGAGGTATGGAACATATAATTTGAGAAACAATTCATATACAAAGCACTACTAGGCATAATGTTAACTAACGCTTCATTGATGTTTCCTGTGAGCTGATACCTTTGTTGGAAACTTACCACGTAGCAATGACTTGACCAACTGACCAATATATGACTTAGGAGCAATCTACACAGAGCAACAGCATAGAGAAACACAATGAGAAATGAAGTGGAGCGCATGAAGAAGGAGAATGAAATCAAACAAGTGTTGCCAGTACATAAATAGCCATGGCTCCTCGGATATCATATTTTCAAACCCGTTGATTACTCTATCGGTGATCTGGCTTTACCTGCCATCACTGTCTTTTAGAAACAACGTGTAACCTGCCTGCTCCTTCCCTTCTCCATTTGGTTTACCGAAAAGGGGATTTATAAACTGTGACGTCACAAAGCATTTATTTGCAGATAACTATTTTTTACATTAACACTCACGGCAGTATTATTTACAGGAAATATATTTGAAAATATTAAATATATATTTGCAGCATGCTTTCAATATTACAAGCTTACCTGGAAAATACTGACATTTGTAGGGGTCTTGGTACTAATAGCTACAGCACTCCATTATAGACAGTATAATAGCAAGTTTAAATGTTGCTAGAAGTAGCGTTCATAAGATACGTAAGTAATAATTCGTATCGTAGCTTAGTAATAAGCGCCTGCACGTCGCGTAAAAACTTACACAATCTCATATTTTACTTGCACAGTACAGTCGACTTCCGATTTACCGGGGACGGCTTAACTGGTACTCCCCAAACAAAAGAAAGAAAAGAAAGATCGAAAAGATTTACATCTTTCGCAAAATCATCAGCAGGCACGCTAGAGAGAGAGATAGAGAGAAAGAACAGACATGGAATTTGACATTGAGATTCAAATTGACAACGATTTTTTCAGATCTCCACTAACCCTCCCGTGTTACCCACTTTTTTTTTTTTTTAAAAAAAAAGGAAACTGACTACTGTTGCAAATCCCTTCCTTACGTAATAGAGCATTTCCTTCTGAACTAACTGAAAAGTCAAGAAAATAGTATGCTGAGTGAGAAAAACGATTGTACGGAAGATAAATTCATCGATCTTTATATATAAAAAAAATCTTTGCGAAGGTACAGAAAGTTTTTACTGACTCTCTTAGGCGAAGTAGAACAGTCATATTGTTCTTTTCCTACGTACTTTTTTGTTTGATGGTACAGTTGATTTGAGACTATTAAAGCACAATTCCTGAAGATACAGTACAGGTAAATTGATATGTAGAATTTTTCCATACAGCATATAGTTGTTATTTATTTTATCGTTGTTTTCCCTTCTGCCTTTTTACTAATCGTGATTTTGAGTTAACCGTGGACATCTTCTCTTCTATTAACCCGGTAAATCATGAGTCCACTGTGTTTGAAAGGTAAATACTTTAATAGGCAATCTGTCATCTGGCGTTTGAAATCGAAAAGTGATGATTTAAACTATTAAAACTAGTAAAAGTCAATTGATTGATCTAAAGTTTAACACTCTCTTTTAACACTAAAAATTATAACGTGAACCGCATATCGTGACTTAATGTGAAACCTGAATAAGGTCAACTATAATTCTGGGATTCGAACTCAGTTCCCTCACTAATGGAGAATGACAATTATTTAACACGATAAAATTTGTGCTATACAGAGAAACATGAAGGGGTAGAGAGGGATGATTGTTATGCTTTGAAAATTTGAACAGTTTCTTACGTGATATTTCAGTTGGTTTAATGGCTTATATTTTTGTCGAAATAAGTCCTCGTGTTTAAAACGATAGCAGCTCTATCTATTGAGTAAAAATTGACGTTGATTAACGAGTTAGCTCATAACGTGTTTTCCTGTGTACATAGGTCGCTAACCAGTGGAGAAGCGGGGAGTTGGGGTAAAGGGAAATTAAACAGGGGAAATTGATGAGCTTTTAACAGCTTCTTGTACCTACAATACTTTAAATGAAGGCCTCAGTGGTTAACAGAAACAATTATGCAATGATGAATAGTTGGATAATTTGTTTAGGCAAAAGCAGGTAAGGATATAATTGGTTGATAAGTGAAAATAAATGGTTTGCTACATTCCATACGTGTTCATGATTTTTCTCCGTTTATCGTTTATCATCAAATGGGACACGCACGAACTCAACGGAATTCATTAATTGCTGATAATGTCATGGGGAAAACTGTACGCAGAACTCTGGATATCAGCTCATTTCATCTTCAAAATTTTAAGGTAAGTTTGCCTTGTGGTATCTTAGTACAATTTTGTCACGAAAAAACTTTATTTGCGAAGTGTCAGAGTTCTTAGAGAGATCTTAAATTGTTAATTCTTATTTGATTGATTTGTAAAGTTTGTTTAATGTATTTCCAAACGTAATACACCAAACGTAATGTGCTCCAAGAACATTCCAGTTGAATTTCAGTTAGAAAGATAAGACAAAGTAATTCTAGAATTTAACACAGGTTTCCTTGTCATAAGCAGTAGGAAGAAAGTAAATCTGTATGCTTAATTTAAAGGATATTGCATTTTTGAAGTTTCTAATTCTGAAAGCTACTATAATTTCAAAGAGATAACAATATATTTTGGTGGATGCCAGGACAAACAACTATACTGTTTAATCATTTGCTCCCTCCGTTCATGAGCTTCTATTTTTTCATATAACACCTTGACACTTTTTTACCAAATTTAGCATAAAACTAATGGACTGATTGTTCAGATGCTGTCCAATAGTTTAGATCTTAAGTGAGACCTAGATCGCATGAAATGGTTTTGAATAGAACGTTTTCTTGTAGTTTACAGTTATTAGTTACATTAATAATGCATCACATTCTTACTTCAAAATACATAACACAAGAAAGTATTACAAAGTAAAGTAAGAAAAATTATGATTCACTTAGTTTTTGCTCACTTAATGTCTACCCAGAAATTGCTTTTGACGAGAAGGCTTTGTTTGGAATTATGCTTCTCATATATTTCATATTAATTATAATTTTTCATTTTCATAACAGACCTAGAAGGTGGCGAGTCTAAAGTCCTCATGTTCCCCATCCCTGGTCTAGATTTATAGGCCTTCTGTAAAACATAACGTTTATTTTTCAATTCTAAATTGTTTTGGCACACTCTGTGCAACTGCGCGACACACGTTTTGGCAATCATTGTTTCAATCAGTAATTGACATCTTACACACTTATGTTACTCTCATGCTAATTTGATTTGATTTGATTTATACTCCCACCGGGAATCTAGTTAGAATATCCCACACCAAAGACGCGTACGGTAACCGCTTAGCCACCAGGGAGCATGTGAAATGGTTAGGATGAACATAAACTTGGAACTTTTCTTCTAACGAAGTATCTGGATCCGACATTCGTAACTGAAGTTTGATTGCAATATTATAACTACAGAATGCTATAACTGAACTACATGGAATCATTTAGATGATTGTAGGAAATTTGTTAAAACTTAGTAACAATAGCATGAACTTATAGTAATAAGAAAGAAAAACCTGCATTTCTCCTGTAAAATTGATTTTTACAATTGCGCAGTAAATATCTATTAACATTCGGAACAGCAAGATTGAGTCAAAATAACCCGGGAAACTAGAAATGTTAATTAGTCAAGTAACATATTTAACAAAGACATGCGTTGCTTTAATTTTGGAATTAGTTCGCTTCGAGAAATGTACATTCGAGAAAAATGACTCTGGACTTGGTATTTCGTGAGGTGTTTCTTTTTCTACGGTCCGAGATGGTTAAATGACAATTAATGTCATAGTGGATAAACATTTTGTGTGAAAAACATAATTAAACTACCCAAAATTATCGAAGAAAAATTACATTGCTCCAGAAATATGTTAACTTACAATAGTTGCAAAAAAGGCAAATGGTCCCATAACCTCATATTGTGCAATCTGCTATGTGATATATAAGATATAATACTAGACCTATAAAACAAGTTACCTTACAACTTTTAATAAATTTTACTCATTTCTACTATTTATATTTTTGATCTCACATACAGATTGATATTTCCTCTGCTAAACTACTGGATGAAAATATAATAATTAGTAACTTCTGAATTATACTTACACATTATTCTAGTCTTCAGTGACAAATATCTGTAGACTCCCATGCCTTTCAGCAGTATTAACAATATATTTGTAGACTGGTAGGGTTCGAATTTAGAGCCTCGTTTTGCACAGAGGCTATACAAAACGCGGAACTACAGCTTAAGGTGAAATTCCAACCACCACAATACGTTCAAATATTTCAAGAGTTTCCACAGAAAAACAAACTTGAGATCTCGTGTACCAAAATACACGCTCTAGTCACTCAATCAGCGATAATGCAACTGTACATATCTGGTGTAAGTAGAAAGTAACTTCCACAAGAGAAAAGTATCATGTTTCTAAATCTAAGTAATAATCTATAGCATATAGTAATACATGATTTGAATGTTCTACATATTTTATCTTGTCAAAAGACTGCTAACAACTTTTGAAGTGCGTTTAAATAAGATATAATTCTTCTTCTCTCTCTTTCTACATTTGTACCTGCCTGCAAGATAAATCAGTGGTGGGTCGTTTGTCTCCAGATAGTGATTTATTTTTGTCTGTGTTAACTCCCGGTGTCTCTCCCAAACAATTCTCCATCTCGTCCGTTTCTTGTTTCTTTTTTTTCGCAGTCTCTCCTTCCCCGCTTTAAGCATACAACTTGATCTTCAGTTTTTATGCGCATTCTGAAGAAGGTAGAAAGACACCCACACATACACGGGTTGAAGGGAGCTCTGCTGGCTGGAAAAAGAGAAATACCGGAAACTAGGTCCACTCCCTCGGGATATGCGAGGAGGTGCTATAAATCGGAGAGTAGACACCCCGGAAATGGAACCAAGCCCCGGAGCAGGAAGGAAGCCGCGGGTTGTAAATTAAGAGCCTTAACCGCAGTTCAAGGAGGGGCAGTGGGGGCAGCCACGGAGGAGTAAAGAGAGAATTAGTAGAAGGGAGTTTTCTACAAACATAGATTCTCATTCTATTTCATTCTCTGCTAACTGCTTTTGTTTCGTACTTTCCCTTAGTGCAGGAATCTAGCTTATTCTGAACTGAAGTCCCCTTAGAAACAATCCTGCAAGGACAAATTGAGATTGCACGTAATTCAAGTTATAAAATCTTCGGCAGATCTAGCGGTATTTAATATTGTACAGTAATTATTAAATTAAATAAGTGTTTGCTGTTAAGGTGTGCGCTTACTAAGTTCGATGCGTATATTGTATGCGTTTAATGAGCAAAAACAAAATTAAAATTCAGACTTAATTTGCATTCACACATTGAGCAGCCAATTTGGATATTTTGTTCTTTAATTTTATAGATCTCGTTAAATCTTAATTACTCTTGTGGAAAATCAGTTTCAAAATCTATAATCGTCTACGCAGTTGCGAAATCTATTAATTGCAGAAGTCAGGATGTAGAAACGTATTGGCGACTTACGACGATTGCAACACTTAGAAACTCAAATGTTGGTTGAAATTAATCATTGCCTGCTAACGCTTTCTTCAATTCACTGTGAAGACTCATGTTTCGACTTCGGATCGTATTGAAAAATCTAAGTTTAATCTATAGTTACAATTTGAGCGCAAATGTCTTCAAGATTGTTTTGCGGCTAACCCCAATTAGTGTTTACAACTCCAGTCATCGCGATTGTTTTTGGTACCCTATTGTTTTTATGTTTAAATATACGTGCCAAATTTTTGAGCCCATTCTTTACTTATCTGTAACTCTTCCTCTATCTTCCACAATTTCCCAGTCGAACAGAACAAATTTTTCGACTTTCGCTATGTTTTCTTCAGTGACCTGGCACTGGCACAGGACGCCCTGGTTGGAGGTCATCTTAACAGCTTTCTCGCTCTTGTTAGAAGAGATGAATCCAATTTTTTTGACCATGGTATACGTAGGTTCAGAATCCTTTATGGTTGAAGACATCTTCCAAAACTTATTTAGGCAAGTTTCCTTTCTTTATGAGTTATTTTATCGTGGAACGCTGCTTGATTGCGAGAATGTTCGGATTCGGATGATATGGCGATGTTTTGTCCTTCTACAGATAATAATGTAATGAGATTATTATTGAAATCAGTTGATACTACCAGAGAGTGCCGCAATTATTGATGTTATTAATAAATACAAGAATTATTACTAACGAGGAAACCGATCCAAGTGTGACAGGAAATTGTTGACGAGTTTATGTGCAATGGAAGTGTTTTCGTGAACAATGAACTCCATTAGAGGGAAAAACCTCAACCGTTCCGGAGATATAAAGGAATATGGGGAAAGCCGGTGCTCTGATATTTTGTGGATTTTCGGCTGTGGTGCGAGTGAAAATGTTTGAAAATTGTATTTAAACGTTAAGAAAGATGCACCAGAGCGAATGAAAGTGGGGTTGAATGTTGAGGTAAGTGTCGTAGCTTTTACACGGGGCCGAAAAAAGAAGTCTATAAGGAATAACAAACGCCATTGACACGAACAACTAAATTGTATGGTATTACTTGCTAATATATCATGTCTTTAGTTCGTAGAAAATGAGAAAAGGTGATATGAAAATGTGTTCATTATATTGTCAGGGGAACAGAGATATTATTATGTGAACAAAAATCAATTCCCATCCATGAGGAGCAGCGTACTCATCGAACAAACACAACGAGCTCTTGAACGGGAGCAGCAACTTTGTCTACAAACACAACTGTATTTGGACAAAAGAAAATAGAAATATCAACTGATATCCTCCTTTTTTTCTTCTACCGTACGACCAATAATGCACTGTACCTATTTGGTCCATCACGTGTTTTTTTTCGACGTTTCTTCCTGAAACATTTTTTTAAAAACCAATATCTGAATATGAGTTAGTATTTGTCAGAAGAAAACCAACTACTACATTAGTGTTCGTTTAGCTGACCATCAACGCTTTCATTAAATTAGCATTGCCAGAAACATAGAACATTACGAATCCTATTTCACATTTTGGCACAGGGCTGTAAGAGACAACTAGATCTTTTTTATTACAAACGGTCGCCAGTTTCAAACTTTATTGTTGAATTATGCTGATGTTTCTAATCGCCTAAGGTATTGTAAACATCCATTTGTGTTCTAACTTTGATTCGTATCGGTTGATAATTGCGGAAATTACGAGTATTTGGAAACTTTTAACGGCTGTCACTTTCAATGTCTCCGATAGATCGTTCCATTTTCACCCTCTACTGTTACATAGTCAAACGCACATTTGGGCAATTTTTCGTTCCTATCGGTTAATATTTGTAGAAATTACAAATGTTTGCAAAGTTTGGACGGCCACCATTTTTTACATTTTTCATCCTGTTTGACCTGATGATGCTTTTATTCGATTCAGCGTACAAAGAAACCTATACATAGACAACTTACACCCCTATTTCAGTCAACAATAGAATTCCGTTGTTTTAGCCTTCCCCACAAAAACATTGTTCTAGAATTTTTATGGAGTCTTCGGTTTTGGAACCCTCATGGCTAAGGCGACGTATAACTACAGTTTGGTAGATGAAGGACTTCTTCATTTTTGACAGTTTCTTTTACTCGTACTATAGCTATATATTCAAAAATTCGCAAAATATCGGAGCACCAGCCTTCCCCTTATTCCTCTATATCTTTGGAACTGTTGAGATCGAGGGTTTTTTTCCTCTAAGGGGTTAATTGTACACGAAAGCACTTCGTTTACGCATAAACCGGTCTACAATTTCGTGTCACACTTGAGTCGGTTTCCTCGTAAGTAAAATAATTTCCAGCTGAGATAAAAGAACTGAAAATATGAAATATGTTGTTAAAAGGTTCATTTTATAGATAGATTTATGTTGTCAGATGTGTAGAAAGAAGAAGAAAACTTACAAGAAGGAACTTTGCTCTGTTTAATTGTACTGATATAACCAAATGATTCTGTACATTTCTTATTTTATTGTAAATGTAAGCTTGTAAAACGATTTTGTCGTACCTTGAAGTGTTTGTAAATCTTAAAGACTATACATCAATTCGTTTCGTACATCGTATCATTATGTACAAAGTAAGGTCAAAAGAACCCAATAAATGAATAGAGTTAATACCTTTCTCTCTGCCAATTGATATGGCACCCTCCCAATATATGTAGTACCGTTCTTTTAATGGAATCAGACCATTCCTATTCAAATGCTTCCTTCTATTAAAGTGGGAGTCTACAACGTCTCTTCACAACTTTGCATATTTATTACGCATAGAATGTATGAGATGAGTAAATGTGGTTAATCATATAGTGAAGAACAAAGAATGAAGACCTTATCAATCTTAATTACAAAACCTCAATGTCCACATAATTCTTTGTTCATATTACGTCGCGTAACAAACATAGCCGAAACTTCAGTTCCAATCATGTCTACTGCAGCATATTACCAGCGATGCTTAAAATTACATTGCTGATGCTCGATTTCAGGACATAGACGTCCTGTACTTTTGCCTGATAAACGGTAACCTTAACATCTCCATAAATTCCGTAGGCGTAACGTCTGAAGAACAAGGTGATCATACGATTGGGTCATTCTGCCATATCATTCCCCCTCTTAGATAATGTTATATTCAAAAAGATTCCTGTCTCCAATGTTGTAACTTCTCGTTCTATTGGAATATTGACTTGGTTGGAAGTTCCCCCAATTGTGACCCAATCAACTGAGGTAAAACATGAGAAGTAGGAGGAAGTGAGTATAAAAATAAAATTATTAAAAATAAACATAGAGAAAGTGGTCCTTAAAAATAATTGTGATTATTGAACACTTTATTTCATCATGTCTTCTTGACACCTACACACCAACTGTGTACACATTTGCATAGGGCTCCAAACTTCTATGCCATGAACAATATCCCTACTTAGGTCGATTTAGTGACGTAGTTGGTTCATATTAATAATGAAAGTTTTCTCTCACAAAAATATCCAAATATTAAGAAGTCGTACCATTGGAACGTTTCAATAACATTTTGCCATCTTCATCGTGTGTTTTTCAAGGAAGAAATTTTCTGGTAATAGAACAGCATACTTTTATCAATATCTTCCAATTATACAGAGATATCTTGTTAAATATTTCTTGAGTCGATGTTTTAAATGTTTCTTGTTAAAAACCACTAGCTTCAGTGCTTAACATTCACTCCGAAAATACTGACAAATATACTGTACTTTATAATAATACTTGTTCATTTACATTTTTTATACATAACCTATAAGACTTTGAGCAGACAAGAAGAATGTCTCTTATATCTGATTGTCACTACTTCACTTGAAACTAAAATGATGATTAAGTAATGGCAATTTTGTTTCCTTTTTCAGGTACTAACATTACTAGGAATAACATTGATAAAAATTCAAATGAAAGATATTGATAAAAATATGTAGTTCTACAGGCAGCATAATTTTTACTTAAACACGCGTTTAACGAAGGTGACAAGAGGTCACTGAAACGTGGTGTTGACATTTGGGTGCCTCAGTAGTTTTTTAAAAGAAAATATTTGTTTATATGCCTACTTAAACAAATACCTCTGACATAAACAATACCTCTACATTAGAGATGAGTGGTTTCTACCACTACGTATTCACTCGCAATCTACAGCCAGCTACATCTTATTGGCCGGTACTGTTAACTGCCCGGTCCGTATTTCTTCATTCATTGGACGATGTTAATTCTCGTACACCAGATGCACTTTTAAGATTTCTTCCTCGGGTTTGATATTCGCATAAGCGAGTAACCCAGGTATTGCTCAGGGAGTGTGGTAGGCCCATTTGCAACCACACTGCAGTTCTTAGTGCCTACCAATTTTTCCTACTGTTCGTGAAGGCCCTAATAGCGAATAATCTCATTCCATGCTCTGTAAGGATGGCGCGCGAGCGTTATAAGGAAAATTCGCTTCCCCCCAAGTGCATGCACTAACTACCAAATTTCGTGGTTTGACCACAACCCGGCAGATTCCAATCCTACCCGGGAGTCCCAGACGAACCCAAGTGGGCTTGTTCATTTCCATTCCTGCCTATCCTTCAGTGGCTATCACCTTCCTCATAGAGGTACTGCGAACACGTATAGCTACTTCTATGTCTCACTCAGAATCCAATGATAGGTGTAAAGTTCCATTTAGATTTGATCTAGCCCTATATCCAGGAAAGATTCCTAACTTCCAATGGGATCGGAAACCTTTACCCAGATCTTCGGATTCGTACCTTACTTAAGTCTTTGTTCAGTCACTCTCCAAGGAGTAAATTGATGTCCTCTCCCTTTCTCTGGTATTATTGTTCAAGCAATACGAGACTTCCTCTAAGTATGGTAGAAGCTCACCATCCACTGCTAGAGCCAGTGACAGATGTAAACGGTAAATACAGACATGATCATTTGGGAGACCACCAAAGTTTCAACTCATAGCTCTAGCAATACGGGACTAATCTCTTTTACGTGTTCAGGCACCACGTACACGTTGTAGTTATGCTATGCTAACTCAATGATACGTACAGGCCACCATTTGAGAAGAACAACCACACTTTCCCTCAGTAGGGTCGTCCAAGTAATATGTTATATCCTTCGTTTACGAAAGAGATATACTATACATTACCACACCCAATGTAGACAGACTACTATTAAAGACATGGCCACTTCAAAGTGACGGTTACCAAGGTAGGATCGTGATTTCTGAACTCAGACAATCTTGAGGCAAAGGAGTACTCTCGCTATCTTCTTACACTTGAGGTACGAGAGTGCTTTAGGATATTAACCCCATCCTGGAGCCAAGAGGACGCTCTAAATGATCTTTGTGGATGTCCAGAGAACCATCCACCGTTTTGGGTGTGGAATCCATCCCACTGAATACACTGACTACCCCTTTTCTATACACGTTTTATAGCATGTAATCTTGTCTCCCGGAACTAAGGGAAAACCTAATTTCTCTTTTCGGAGAATCGTTGTAAACTACGTCACCTCCACCAGTAGGAGTGGCAGTTCATATGGTGTTCTCCCTACCTCAATGAGCCCGTTATGAGGTCTCACATTTCCTCTCAGATCCGATGGAACGGATTAGTCGCTATTTGGAGATCCGACCGAATCCTGAATTCCATGGTAGGTTTTGTCCGGCTCCTCTGCGAATACTCCATGGATGTGACAGCCATTTGGAAACCAGACATAACGGGAATAATGTGTTTCTATGCACTTCACAAGTTTCAATCTCCCTTTTCCAAACTACAGATTACATATTATGAACATGATCTTATCTTATAGGGAATCCCTCTCCATTTCTCAGCACGGGCTTGGGATTGGCCATGGATGAGTTAATATTCCTTCATCTATATTCACTGTGAATGTGCTTTCTTTCGGAATTCTTTCTTATCCTTCCACATTCTTCTTTAAGATAGCGTCGGCAAGTAATGTCATATGAAACGTTGTACACTTGTAGCATGAATCTATGATTCATAAGTCAATCATTCATTGCTGCAAGGTGTGCAGTGGTATTTTACTTTGTGTATAACAGAAACAATGGTCAGTCAGGTTTCAGTTAAGAGCAAGAAATTAATAAATATAGAAGTGGTAGCCGGGTCGAAAGAAGCGTCCTGATTATTTAATATTAGTTTTAGATATGGCTAATGGTGTACGTCAATAGGAAATTATTACATTAGAGATGATATGTGCATGGCTGATGTTCTAGTTTTAGAAAGAGTATTCAAAAATTCTATCGTTTCGAAAAATAACTTCATCACTCTTTCGGGTACTAACGTCACTCCAATAAATTGCTAATATAAAATAATACTTGTGTCGGACATGCACAAAATCCCATATTTTGTGCATTTTCTTTTCTAAATGGAAAGAAAATGTCAAATATTCCTGCAAGATGATCTGAAAGTGATTTATGTCAAGCTCTGATAGCCATCCATCAAGCTATGGAAGTCGCACGTGTTGCATGTACGTTCAACATTCTTCCCTAAACATTGACAGTCTGGTTAAAATAAAAGCATCAAAAACCATACAAACGTTTTCTATTGTCTCAGGAACTCAAAATATAATTAAAACAGAGCATAACTCATTTACAGTGATAGATTTTGTTTAATCAGAAAGGACTTTTGTGAGGCCGCCTATAGAACATGTCAAAATGAACACCATAAGTTTCGTACTGGAAGTACTAAAAATCTTTTATGAATTTATGGTAAGACGCCCATATATCATCTTCAGAAAGACAAAATTCGAGCTATGAGGGACTAATGCGATTCAACAAAGCAACAATAAATGTCGTTTATATTCTTTTACAGAATACACTTGTTGCTTTGAACAAAGGTTTTCAGCGGCTATTCTTATTGCATTCTGGCAAAAAAATGAGAGATTCAATAATCAAGGATGTAACCTATCATTCGATAGGAAAGAGGGGCAATTCGGGAGACCCAATTGGTTTTCTAGTTAGAGCTAATAGTTTGTAGACCTAGTAAAATAATTTTTAATGAAGAATAGAGTGAACATTTGTTAGCAATAGCTATTCTGAAAATGCAAAAGTAGTTAAACTTTGTGGAACAAAAGAATCATTTAGAATTTGGGCATAAACCTCCTCAGTTAGTATCCTTTTTGGAAGCTAAGGATACATTTTATGTAGGAAGAAGAGCACAAGTGTATCTACCTGTATAAAGGTAGCCGACGGACAGAACGAGATCTATTAGTGAACCGCAAGTCACGAGAGGTAGCTCTTGACTATATGCATAGATCACTATTATTGCTTATTAGAGAAACTTATGAACACCATAAGTTTCGTACTGGAAGTACTAAAAATCTTTTATGAATTTATGGTAAGACGCCCATATATCATCTTCAGAAAGACAAAATTCGAGCTATGAGGGACTAATGCGATTCAACAAAGCAACAATAAATGTCGTTTATATTCTTTTACAGAATACACTTGTTGCTTTGAACAAAGGTTTTCAGCGGCTATTCTTATTGCATTCTGGCAAAAAATGAGAGATTCAATAATCAAGGATGTAACCTATCATTCGATAGGAAAGAGGGGCAATTCGGGAGACCCAATTGGTTTTCTAGTTAGAGCTAATAGTTTGTAGACCTAGTAAAATAATTTTTAATGAAGAATAGAGTGAACATTTGTTAGCAATAGCTATTCTGAAAATGCAAAAGTAGTTAAACTTTGTGGAACAAAAGAATCATTTAGAATTTGGGCATAAACCTCCTCAGTTAGTATCCTTTTTGGAAGCTAAGGATACATTTTATGTAGGAAGAAGAGCACAAGTGTATCTACCTGTATAAAGGTAGCGGACGGACAGAACGAGATCTATTAGTGAACCGCAAGTCACGAGAGGTAGCTCTTGACTATATGCATAGATCACTATTATTGCTTATTAGAGTCCTGAAAAGGTAAGTAGACTGCCAGTGATCAAATGTAAAACCGTCGATCATTCATGAACTATATTCATAAATTTTTAGAATCCATATTAACATATTGACACGATATAACTCTAACGATCGAATATTTGTGTAACTAACGAAATTTTGCAACCGTTAAACTAACAACATACCCAAAAAAGTTCGTTCATGGCTTTAATTTAGAAAGTTGAACTTAAATTAGATTCTAAAATTCATGGAACAGAAAACGAGATGTAAGCGGAATTCCATACCAAAACAAAAATCAGTTTGTATCTGTTTCTTGGTCTATGATACTTTCTTTCTTGTCTGGCAGTTTAAATCCAATTAACCTGTACGACATACACATCAGATCACTTATAACTTTGGGAAGCATGAAAAGGTGTCTAGACAATCTACACGTTCCTTTTGGCATGCTTTCTGGCTAGCAATAAAATGTCAATTCAAAAAACAATAAAGATACTAACCTTCAGACTGAACATAGAACTCATACTTAGTGAATGTTGTAAGGGCAGTTACTTAAGTGCAGATTCCACTATAGGAAAACAATAGTGGCTCTAGAATAAGAAAACCCTAAACAGTAAAAAGGGCGAAAATTTCCGTCCCCGCAAAATTCTGCTTTTTTTAAAAAAATACCTTGATACTGAGAAGCCAGTGTTTTTGCATCTCTGCAGCCAACAACACATTGACGAGATGAACCCGATTGTGGTTCATTTAGTTCAGGTCTTGCCAGGGATCACGTTTCAATACGATAAAGCGAGTTCTCATTTTGCGTGTACTATCCTACACTTCCAGTGTTTCCGATGGGCGTATTTTCGCGATTCCTCGTCGATTGAACATATCTGGTCAATGGTACACAACGCACTTCACATCTGCGAACACCGCCAACAACAGTTGATGAGCTGTGACATTGTCTCGAAAATGCATGGCTTACCATACTCAAGGAAGAGAATCAAGGGCCCATCCTCAAGTTGCTTCGCTGTATTGGAGTAGATGTGACCGCTTGTAATGCTCCCCTATTATATATCTATACCACAGCGCATTACAGTAATTCTATATGTGAGTACCATAGAATAGAGTTTATGATATTTGCCACGTATTGTAATGTTTTATAATTGTGAAGAGTAAGACATTATTCAATATAACGTTTTCCAAAATTAAAGTATTTCTTGCTTCCACCAACTCCATAGAAATTCTTCAAGTTGGTCTATCGATTTCTCTAATATTCTATTTTTGCGCATTATACGGCTTATCTTGTATTTACATTTGCGAAAAACGTTCTCGCCCACTTCAACTATGTTGCACTTACCTCCAATTTTACACTGGTTTCTAATAGCCATATTCAAAAGAGTTCCCTAAATTCATGTAAGAGTTTTGTAACTGTGTTGTGGCTGAGACTTGTAATTACCGAAGTTGGGTATCGCAAAATCCACCCAAGTAGAACTTCAAAAAGCAAGTGAATTTTTAATTTCGTTACCGAAAACAAAGTGCTATCTTGTCGAAGACTTCTTCGTATGGTCTCTAGTTGAACCTCTGTGGCTCCGTTCCTTATCCATTAAAAAAAAGTACTATAGATTTGTTGGTATTGTAATTCTAAATCTGAGTTTTCTATCGAAAAATAAATAATACAGTAGTATATATATATATATGTTTGTGTGTGTGTGTGTGTATGTGTATGTATGCATATGTACATCTTTATGTATATGTATGTATGTATTGAATATATTGACAAATATATTATAATAAAAAAGAAAGTACAGCAGATTTCTAAAAGTAGTACTGATTATCTTTTTATACTTTCTATAGTCACACATTTTTAAAGAACAAGGCGGAAAATAGACTTAGTGCGTAATTGAAATATATATAAGGATCAGTATATGTTGTGTAGTTAAATTTTGCAATTATCTAAGCATCACTGTTAGATTTCACGTTTTAAACAAAAAAAAAAAAAAAAAAACATTTAATGTATCTTCTGTTCAGAATTAAAAAGTAAATGTCTATTGTAAACGTATCGTTAATAGGAAATGCTAATGCACAATATGAGCCTCACAAATTTTCGACTGTAAAAGAGATTACCGTTTAACAATACAAGAGAATTTGTAATATTCTACCGGAAAATTTAGCTCTTCATTATTTATGACATTAAGGAACATATACTTAAATTTCTGATATCTTCGCGTTAACCAAGTGACATAAATACTCGTATTTGCTAAAGGACCAAAAATAAGTCACCATTCCAATTTTTAAAATATTACTCTTGTCTCCGCATGTACAGCAGAATTTCAAAGCTTGAATCAGATGCCGGTGCAGAAGAAATTCTTTCAGTCCTTAAATAGACTGCAATGGGTATATATGTACCGTGTTATGCAAAAATGAACTAAGCGCCAAATTTTGAAAATCCACGCAAATGCGACGATTGGTTCCTGATAAGCATTAGAACGTTTTGCACAATCGAAAAGAGAGGGAAACCAACACCTTTCCAAAAAAAGAAACATAATTTCACTTTTGATTACGGCTATACTAATGCTGGACATCAACCTTTAAACGTAATTTTCTCAAAAGTACGAAAGTGGCGCTTAGTTCGTTTTCGCATGACACGGTACATATAGCAATAGTTATACGTAGCCCTGTGCTTGTAAAAGTGTTCATGTTGACTGGACTCGCCTGTAAACTTGTTGACAACTGATTAAAATGTGTACAATTAAAATGAGATAGTGTAAGTCTTAACTCGTATGGGTTGGCGCTGATAACAACTAAAAAACAAGAAGAGAGAGTGGCGTAGCCTCACGGGTGAGAAAATCAAATATTATTAATTGCTCAGGTTGTACGATCTCCAGGGAAGAAGCAAATCTTCTGATTAACACCCCGATAAGAGATGTGTAACCCTAAATGAGATTTACCCACTTTTACTTTTACATGTACTTCAAGTTCTTATTTGTTAGTTTCTTTGGATTTAAAATATCATTCTAAAATTTTTCATTTTCAAGTGCTCTTGGTTTTGAATTTTGAAATCATTGTTAACTTTTTAAAAATATTTTACATGTTAAAATATAACTTTTCTCTTTATGGAATATTATTTTATCATCAATTTCAAGTAAAAAGGCAGAAAGTCAGCTACTTTTAACATGAATAGAGATATTTACTTTAACAAACATACTTTCGAAATAAAGTTAGTTCGTTGCTTTATAGCAATAGTTTTGAGATTGTACTTGGTAAGAATAGAAAACATGTTTATTTCACTCACTTTCTCGTTAAGTCTCACATGATACATATATATAAATGTTCTGAGATCTTAAAGAAATCCTTTAAAATAGTATATATATATATATATATATATATATATATATATATATATATATATATATATATATATATATATATATATATATATATACACACGAATACAAGTATCAAAAAGGTGAAGATGGATTCTCTTTTAGAGTGAAATGATATTCATCTTGGATTCAGGCACCAATACATTGGATATAGTGTAAATGTGTATATGTTATATGTGAGCATACGAAGTCGAAGATTCTCTCAAAAAATATTTCTTTTTCAAAATCCGGATATGAAAGCTCCATAACCTTCAGCTTTTATTATTTAAAAATGTTCAGAATTTCTCATTTTTCGTTCACGATGTTATGATGTTATAGATCGTGAAAAGAGTATTATGAAATTTTAATTAAGTTTCTGGTTAAATAACGTTGTTTGCTGATATTGAAAGAGTCTACCTAAAATCTTCAATTTATCTTTTTGAATATTTTTTCATGATAAATGCAGCAAAATTTCCATAACTGGAAATTCAATCATATTGTACATTTTAATCTTCTTCTATCCAGATTTTGCTTCTGATAAGTATACCCACACGTGCAAACGTATTTAGAAGATATGAGAATTGTGTTTATACATTTTAAGTCGTGTTTTTATGTTATAAATCTGTACATGCAGTTGTATATATATCCAAAATCCCGCCATTCAACATGTGGTGGAGCAAAATGTCGCCTGACCAAAACCTCGAGGGACGAAATCTCGCCTAGAAAAAATTACATCAATACAAACCTTCGCTACGATTTCCTCAATCTAGAATATGTATACGAGGGTCGTTCAATATGTCTCTTGAAAATCCGAAAGGTGACACTCGTAGTATCGAATGCTGTTAAAGTTACAGCTATACTCGTCACGTGGTTTCATCGATATAGCCAGCTGAAGAAACAAATTTGTGTTTATATATTTTTGTGGAAAAAAATGAGTTTCATGCGGATATTAAATACTTTTATTTAACACTTTCAACACCAAAAGAGATCAAAGCCGAGTTGTATAAAGTTCATCGCACATCTACTCCGGTGTTTGCGACTGTTTAAAATTCGGTAAATGATAATAAACGTAGCCATACATCAACATTAACATCGTTCGAGACGTCTACTGGAAGTGACTTCCTGCGAAATGTTGACAAAATCTATGATATGGTCTTGGATGATCGACAAAACAAAGTGCGTGAAATAGTTGAGGCCACACGCACATCACAAAGTTTTCAATTTTGTACACACGGGATTAAACGCAATCATATGATTGATTCGAAGGCTGGTTTGACGCTTTTCTTTGCAATCCTGATGATTTTCTGGCTCGATACATAACAGGGACTAGACATTCATTCACAACTACACTCTAGAAACTAAAGAACGGTTGAAACAGGGGGTCTTTAAAGATGATTCGACTCCGAAGAAGACAAAGGCGGCGAAATCCGCTGCTAAGGTGATGGCTACAGCTTTTGGGGATGCACGCGGAATCATATTCATCGATTACTTGGAGAAAAGTCAAACGATAAATGGAGATTATTATGTGTCATTATTGCACCAGTTGAGAGACGAAATTAAAAAGTCTCATTTGAAAAAGAAAAATATTCTCTTCCATTATTGCAGGTTTTGATGGCGAGAATTATGAAATTAAAATTCGAATTATTACAACATCGACCGTATTCACCAGAGTTGGGCCCCAGTGACTTCTTTTAGTTTCTAAATTTGAGAAAATTGTTCTGTGGGAATCGATTCATACAAACGAGGAGATCATCGTCCAAGCAGATGTCTGTTTTGAGGACTTTTCAAAATTCTATCTTTTGGATGACTAAAAAGTTGGAGAAACCCTGTAAAAATGTTTCCAGTTAGAAGTAGATTATGTTGAAAACTTAAAAAATCTACCTAAAATGACTTCTTATCTTTTTCTAAGGACTTATTGAACGACCCTGGTATGTATATAGGGTGTAAAATTTATCTTGAAGCACTCTTGTAACTTTTAAACTATTGACCACAAACTGCTGAAATTTTCTGCCATACAAACACCAAGAGACGGACATCGTCTGACATACCCTGAGACACCACCAGATTAACAGTGTTGCCGTGTTGCCAATATCATGTAAGTTATGTTTTCCAAATAGCACTACGCCAGTTTATTACATTTTTCAAACCAACCGGTAAAACGAAAACTTAAAATGCCACACATGTTGCGCAGCGTTATAAATTAGTGACGCTATAGTGTCATAAACACTGATCCAAACATAAACAAGATCCAAATTTTGGAGCGCTTTAAACCAATAATAACACAAGTAAGAAGCACAAGGTAATGCACACTCAAAGTATCTTTGTGTCAAATTCTATGGTCTTCATATGATGCCTTTTTAACAAGTAGAACTAAGTTACAACAAATTAAAAAATTGACTTCTTTAAAAGGACTTAATTTCAAAAACCGATTTAGATAGATATTACATTTAACTATGCAGATGATTTTTAGTGTATATAAAGTTCATAATTTGATATCTGAAATCATGCCGGAGATACGAAGAAATGTTAAAATTTGATATTTTTCTTAAAGTGACGTATATGTGGGAACATTTTTAAAACCATTTTTAATTTACGTTGCTTCTATAACATTATAACAATACTTTCTGGTAGATGTAAATACAACCAGTTCTCGGATTCCATAATTTATAGCAATGTTGCAAACATTTTCGGTTTTCATCAAATCTCTAGAACGGTTTGAGATTTCATATTGCTATAGATTTTTATAAAGCGATTTGAACGCTTGAAGCGACTTAATGTTCATTAAGCTTCTTTTTCTAGAAGTTTTTTGTAATTAATGTCGCAAATAGTCTGATACTTTGTAATATGTGCCAAAGAAATAAATGCATGTTTTTATCAGGATAGTATCGTTTATTTTTTTGTTCCATTAATGGTATAAAAAAGAATGTTGAGTTGATTTTAACATCCCTTTCAACAGCGAGGCTATATGAAACGTTTACCTACTGATTAGCGTGGAATCCGAACGACATGAACTCACACCCGGAATCTAATCGGCTCTCTTACGTCAAGGGTGTGTACGCTAAGGCTTACAAGGGACATCACCCAATTTTCCGGCTCCGATTTCAATGAAATTTTTATTGCTGATAGAGGACATGTATTTATTACTTGTGATGACAGAAATTGTTGCCATGGTGCAGGTTTTCTATTTTTTAATAATTTTTAAAGGTTGTGATGTGGTTAATAGAGATTATTGCAGAAGTCCCTTACTACCCTTTGTAAACGGAGTGTTATTGAAAGAACAACCATGTAGATACGTATAGAGCCTAGGGGGAAGTCGTATGGTACGTATGACCCTGACGGCAGCCATCTTGAAATCCGCCATTTTGAATTAAGGTCAAGGTTTTTAAATGGGAATAGGGTAATATGATACATAATTTCGGGCTAGAATTTAATCAGGGAGACAATGGTGAAGTTAGTTTTAAGATGCGCCCATTTTGTGAAAAGTTACAGGCATATTAATTGTTTATACTTATTATGTGCGTAAGTCTCTTACCTCCGCTTCTAACCCGCGTATTAATGATAATAAGTGAATAAAGGTTTCGGTAATACATATTATGCCTAGAGGGAAGTGATACGATAAGGGTATCATTGACGGCATCCATCTTGAAATCCGCCATTTTGAATTAAAGTGAAGTTCTGAAAACTGATAACCATAGCATGTGGCAGCACATTTTAATAGTAAATTTTCCCCAAAAGCCAATGGTATGCTTATTTTTGTTCTATAGTTAACCACTACGAATTTATGACTCTTCTAATGTGTACGAAATGTCCATTATTCGATCTTTCAAACTGGCAACACTCCTAATTTTTACCGCATGTTTTAAGATTCCAACTGACACTTTGCAATTGTTTCCATGGCTCATGTTTTCTAAATTTATGACATTTTTTAAGAGTTGCGATTTGTCAGTTCATGAATAGTGTTGGGATAAGCATCCAGCAATCTTTCTGAATTTTGAAGACGCAAACTATAGTTGCAGTATTTTTGGAAGGAATGTCATCTAACTTATAATGCCTATGAGAATTGTTATTTTTCTAAAGTTGTGGAAACTACTCTTCCCACCCTGGAAAAACAGTAATTGCGTAAGTTCATCTTATACTCTACAACTAAAGCACTGTATAGCACATATTGTACTGGGAAAATATATTAAGTTTTAAACTGGAAAGTAGAACTTTATTTATTGCTTTTTTTGTGAAACAAATGCTTGTTTACTTTTATTGGAAACTGTTAATTTTGCCAAAAATATTGAACGTTGAAAAAACAGCAATAGAATTTCCTTATGCCGGCCAAAAAAGTGAGCTGTCATTTGCAGTTGTAAAAAAAAAAATGATAGGAGATAAACATAAATCGAAAATGTTATGTTGAAAACATTTTCATTGGTTTCGTCTTTTGCCTCAGGCACTGACTAGGTCAGACATATATTGACTATTACGTATAAAATTGCCTGAAGAAAAGTTGAACAGAATGCCACAGATCTTACTACTCAGTAAACAGTTGTGAAGTGCTCCCTTGAAGTCAAACAACATTCAGATGGTGATCAGAAGAATGGAAACACCTGCAGTTGGCAACACGTTAGATGTATGGGTTGGCAGTGGTGTCGTGGCGCCCGCAGCGCCGGACTGGTGGTGGTGGTGTGTTAGGTCGGTCTCCATAGTACGTCAGGCGCAGTGGAACAGCAGTGTCCAGTGGCTGCAGCAGACAGAGGTAGTGTAAAATGGGAGACCTCTCAGATTTTCAAAGAGGGCAAATTGTTGGTGCGCGGTTATGTGGAGTGAGTGTGACGGCAGTGGCTACTGTGTTAGGTGTGTCCCGTGGGACAGTGTCGAAGGTGATGACGGCCTACACAACACACGGGAAAACCACATCGGGAAAGCAGAACAGTTGGCGGAAGAAAATCATGAGTGACAGGTACGCCGGGTATTAAAATACATTGTCACGTAGAACCGTCGTGCCACTGCGGAGCAAGTGACGGAAGAACTCAATCAGCACCTCCCACACCCTGTTTCGACAATCACAGTCCGCCGGGAATTTCATGACATGAACTTACGGGGTCGTGTTGCACGGGCCAAACCGCTCATCAGGGACCATAACGCTTTCGCACGCCGCAAATGGTGCCGCAACCATGCAACTTGGATCGTTGAGGACTGGAAACGTGTGATATAGTCGGATGAGTCATGCTTCACCCTATTCCCAACCACGGGCCGTGTTTATGTGTGGAGAGCGCCCAAAGAAGCTTATGATCTGCAGTGTCTCCGCCCAATCCCGCCCAACCTCCCTCTGGCCCGCCCAATCCCCAGATCTCAACATAATTGAACATCTGTGGTCCGTCTTGGAAACACGACTTCGGCTACTATTTCCACCTCCATCCTCTTTCACAGAACTGGCCGATGCCCTGCACGAGGAATGGTGTAAAATTCCACTTGCTACCATTCACGACCTCTATGCCTCCATTCCACCTCGCATCAAGGCTGTTCTGAAGGCGAAAGATGGCCCGACACCATATTAATCTGGTACGTTGCAATTTCGTTCAGGTGTTTCCATTTTTCTGATCACCATCTGTATATCGAAATAAGAAGTGTTTTCTGGGTGGTTGCAAATAAAAACTACTATTTCACTAGCCCTTGGAGTAACCAACTGCGCATGCCGTTTGATAGCTTGAACTTAGAGGGGTACTCATTCAACGTGCAACTCGTGAAAAGGGTAGAAGTCACAAATGGCTGAGAGTAGAAAAGAGCGTGTTCTCGCTTTAGTGAAAGAAGGCTATTGCACTTCACAAGCTGCTGAAAGATGTGGAGTTTTACCAAGAACAGCACAGACGTGGATAAAGCGTTTTCGGGAGACTGGAGAAATTATGAGGCGCCGAGGTAGTGGTAGGCGTCGTGTGACGGCACCAGAGCAGGACGCGGAGTTTGTTGCTGCAGCGCGACTTAATCCCAAAATGACCGCCAGACAACTTTGGCACACATCGGCTTTTCCAGGCTCTCGAGATACTGCTGTACGCCATCTTAGGGAAAATAATCTTCACGCCTATCGTGCTGCTGTCAAAGAATTCCTCTTCGAAACCTTATAAGACGACGTCTTCAATTTGCGGAAGAAAATGTGAATCGTGATTGGAGAAATGTTGTCTTTACTGACGAATGCACATTTTCTTTCTCAGATAACGGCCCAGCAGTGATGTATTGTCCGAGAGGCTCCATGCATGATCCCAGATACGTTTTCCACAAACGTCACTGTGGACGCGTATCTGTATCTGCTTGGAGTTTCATGACATCACAGTGACTCGGAGTACTCCATAGGGTAGAGAGGTGTTTTACAGGTAAGCAATATTTTAATATCCTTCGGGATGTTATGTTGTCATCTGTGTGTTTTTTCTACCCCAAAGAAGTAATCCAGTTTCAGCACGACAGGTCTCCGGTTCATATGTGTCAATTAGTTCAGAATTGGCTCGCGGAGCAGGCTGATTTTGCGGTCCTAGATTGGCCACCGCGTGGATCCGATATGAATATAATTGAGACAATATGGACAGAAGTCAGAAGGGTGATGAAGGATAACTGGCCTAATCCGCCTACATCCACAAAATAATGAACTATTAGAAATGGTTGCAAACACCTGGCAGGAAGTCGCCCTTAGTGAACGCTTTCTTTGCAGACTTACCGAGAGCATGCCCAGAAGGCTTCAGGCAGTCATCGATGTAGAAGGTCATTGGACCTCCTATTAAATACTTATATATAAACAGCCCTTTTCAGGGCTACGCTTTCACTTCCTTTTTTATTGAATATCAATGAAAATGTTCTACGTCACTTTCACCGTTAAACAATGAAAATGGAAGAACATAACAGCAGTTGACAAGACTCGATCTGCGAACTTGTGTATTGTAATCTTTCACTTATCCCTGAGCCACGAAGTAACATCTGGAAATCTTTCTTGCAAAAGATATTAGTAGTTCATAACAACATGCTCTCATTTATATAATTTCGATGCCCCTTGTTGTTGTCGATGGCGTGAAAACAAAATGCTACACATTATCCCTTATCATTTCACCAGTAGATTGCCGTTTTCTGACCAGTTAAAACAGTATTCTTGGATACCTAAACGAGAAACGTATTTCCTTTTCATGTTTTTTACGAAAAACCTAAAGAGCAAACAAAATAAAAACGAAACAAGCAAAAAGATTCGATGTAAAGAGATTTGCCTTTCTCGAACATACCATTCAATGTATCAGTACCATTGCAAACAATGTCCCCTTGATGTAATGAATAGCAGCATGTAGTAAAGATCTTGGGGTCTTCAGATCAAATCCAGCTTGTGATATGGTTTTGTTTTCTTTACCACAAGAGAAGTTTTTTTTTAAATTATTCAGTCATATGAGAAAAGCAAATTTTGCGAGAAATGTTACATCTAGTTTTGAGAGGCATATTAACACGAAGAAATAGTTTTTTTCTTGCAATCTAAACCGTGAAGAATGAGCTAATGAATATGGGTCTTTCGATAAGCACCATCCAGTGTGTTGTCGTCGGCAACGTTACGTTAGTTTTTTCGTTTGCGCGCATCGCATTCTGATTTCCAATGAGTTCTACTGCTAAATTTTAATCCGCTATTACTTCTTTTGTCGTGTTTAGTTCCACCTGCAATATTAGATTTAGGAATAGTTGACTATCCTCTAATTTTTATCGAAGTTTTGTCTAGTTTCCAGTGGACGTCAGATAACCACTTTCTTCCAAGTACTAAATGTATTCAAATATTTATTTCAAACGGTTGTTTGAGTTCCCGTGATGATTGGAGAGACAATCACGATGTCACTTTTACATATTGACCGTCTTGGACCGACATATTTGGAACTTGCCACATTTTCCCCTCAAAAGTTGATTTTTAAGGACAACGGAAGATGGGCTCACATATCTTAAAATAAGATGTTTATGCTCATCTGTTCCTCTTATGATATATGTATTAATGAATGATAAAAACTCGACTGAACCAAATTCTAAATACCGTATATTAAAAAGATAATTTCAAGTGCCTCATCCGTTTTGCTGTGAAGACAAGACACAACCTCGATGTCAACATTCTTAAATATTGAGCAAAAATGATACAAATTGCACCTCTTTTCCACTTAGTAATGAAATTTCTAAACACGGTCGGACACGTGCACACTCGTTTTAAATAAGGAATTTATGTATTAAATATCATCTAACAAACGTAGAGATTTTATTTTTGGCATACATTTTAACCCCCTCTCCACTGTTAGGATAACCATTTCAATAAAAGTGACGTGACAACAACCCAGTCCGAGGTAGGTATATTAATAATATTCATTTCAAACGTTTCAGCCATTTTTCGTTATGATGAACAACGCGTTTTGCATTTATATACTATGCAGATATAGATTAATAGTATTCTTACTGTTTTATTTATTTATTTAAGTTATTTATTGATATAAAAATGAGGTGTTAACAATACCTAGCATTTTCTATGTTATTAGCAGTGAAGTAGTGAATTTTGTGTCTAATATTTGTATCATATTCAATTTAATGTGTCACGCTAGTAGCAAATTAAGCATGAATACGAACACATTGTTCAGTTTCAGTTCTCAAGAAATTTTCTTTCCTGTCTTTCTATTATTTTGTCAATAGCTTACAAAACACTGGCATCAGACTTTTGCATGTATATTCTTTAACATTTTTCCTATTTACTTCCCTCTATGTTTAACGGGAATCGAACCCGAGACTGCACGAACCAAAAACGCACGCGCTAGCCACTTGACCACCAAAAAGCACATAAGTTCTATTAACAGTATCATACAAATCTTTCGTGTGTATGACGACGCTTCGTCGCCTCCAGGTCTGTTCAAGTCATATCGCGACACGAGTGTGACTGCTTCCAGATCACGAAATTCTTAACTAGTTTCATCTCTGCTTCCCAATACCAGCATAATAAGAGGGTCTGTTCCAATAGGAACAGATAAGAAAATTGACTGTGTAGTCAGATACCTTTTTTCTAAAAACGGAGCTCGATTCTCGGCGGGAGCTCATGCGTTTCGGATCCCACGTCTCATATAGCCTTGCTGCTGAATGAGACGCTAAAATTAAGTCAGCTACTACAATAACAGGCATTCTAGAAAGGCCTCTGAATACCATTTTCTTCATAATAAAATTTCTTTTCGTACCAAACAGGACAAACATATATGTAGAATAACAAGCTTTCTCAAAAACCTTTCGAAGTATTCAAACACCTAAAAAAAAATGATATAGGAATTCCTACCAAAAATAGGTTCTAGCAAGCAAAGTAGGCTATTTTTAGCATTATTCAAATTGATCAGTTGCTACATTTGCTAATGAAATGTTGACGTTACATGTTCTCCCTGAATTATATGCAAAGGAAAACATATCTTTTCACCAAAAATCCATTGTTAAATCCACGTTAATTTATATTAAAAAATCGGAAAACAGGAGCGGGTTGAGTGAGTTACTCCCTAAATTTATCTCTAGTTCAGTCAGATTGTAATGACAATGATATAACCATGGGATATCAAATTAGTGTTGCGTTCTTCAAGGTATAAAGTTCTAAATATATTTCAGATTCTATAGATTATCAAATTAAAAATGTATATTCAAGATACTTGTATTTCAGCATATGAGGGCAAATATTTTGCCAACTTCAAATACCCTGCATTTCATTGGAGTTTATTTCATTATTAAAAAAATCTGCTTAATTCTATTATAGAATTGTTCATTATATTTGTCATATTGCCTTCGACATTTTCAAGCGTAAATGTATTATTTTTTCATTTCTTTATATAACGAAATGTAATGATATAGTGACATTTTGAACTATGATCTTTGTTTTGTTAAGAACTAAAGATGAGTATTATATATCTAAACGAAAAAATAGTTATATACAATTCCACAAATAAAGATGATGGAAACCATTGTTCTGATCACACACAAAATAACTGAAATCCATCTCCTTGACCATTGCTAATTATGGACTACAATTGAAAAGAATTGAATTTATTGTTGAGCTGTAAACTTATTCATAATTTTCATTAAGAGTAAAATCTAGAACAGTTTAACACTTGTAAAATGTACTTCATACAACAAATATATAAATAATTACTTGCAAAATATCGAATCACACCTTAAACTGTCACCACATTTTTCTTTTTACTGGAGTCCTACCTGATCAGTGAAAAATGATAATGAAAAAAGAAGTAAGACTAACAAGGAGAAAGCAGACTTTGGTAAATGAACTTCGCTGTCATTTTTTGCAAGGTGATAGTGCACAATTAAAATGTTCATATTACAAACTCGGAGAGCGCAATGGCCTAGTATAGCAGAGAAAAAGCGTCTTAAAGTTTTCGACTCGCCACATATGGCAACCTTCCGCTAATTTATGAAGTAATGGCGTGGCAAAATCAGTAGCATTTGTGGCTCACGTGTGAAGGATCACGTGCTCGATCCCCGCTTGAGTCAACTTTGTTTTTGCTTCAATCAATAAACTAGCCATTTGTAGCTACAAGTAAAATGTTAATTCGCCACATGTTTATAATGAAATAAAACAATAGAAATATTCAAATCAGTTATAAAATCTTTCAATGTTCCATGTTAACTAGCAACGAAATTTAATCTATTTCGAAAATATTTTGATATCACGAGTTATATTATGGTTACCGCAGTCTTAAAGCATTGTTCATAATATTTATGAAGTTGGAAAACAATACTGTGGAGGATCAGGGGAGCCGAGTTGTTTTCAACATTGAAAAGCGGGCAAATTTTAGGCTTTTTCTTGGGGGATATCAATTTCATCTCATTTTTCTTAGTGCAATCGGGCACAAGTCATCACATTTCTTCCCAAAAAACAAATTTCAAAACGGATTATCGAAAGAAACAGTCCCTCTGTTCCAAGATTGGAGGGGACTTGTCCCCCCTCATCCTCCCGTGCAATTTGCGCTAGTGCTTGTAATACACACACTGTCAATAGATGTAGACACGAAGTGTCAAGAACATTTTGTATACAACGACTGTGGTAACCATAATGTAACTCCTGATATCAATATATTTACGAAATAGGAACATTAAAAGATTTTACAACTGATTTGAATCTTTCTATTGTCTAAATTCATTATAAACATATGGTGAATTAACATTTTACTTTTAGCTACAAATGTTTATTTTATTGGTTGAAGCAAAAAACAAACAAAAGTTGAGTTTAGCGAGATTCGAACCCGGAACCCTTCGCGTTTGAGTCAAAGAAGCTTCTGAATCTGCCACGCTGTATTTTGATGAACTTGGCGCAACGTACGACATATACGACCAGTCGAAAACTTTAAGACGCTTTTTCTCTTCCATATTAGGCCATTGTGCTCTCCCAGTTTGTAATATGAACACTTTAAATGTGCACTATCACGTTGCAAAAAGTGGTCCCGAAATTCATTTACAAAAGTTGCCTTCTTGTAAGATAAGGAACGCTAGTTCCGGGAATGAGAATTCTGCACGGATTCAATGAACTACGGAATAAGATACGGCAATAACCGTAAGGTTCATGCTGTGGAAGGACGTTGTTTTTCTTCTTTTTCTTTTTATTAAGTTTTGCGATATTTCTATAGTGTCTTGTGTGAACTGGTAAGAGAGAGATCATACATTTATTCATTTGGTTAGAGATTTAGCTTTTAAAATCTTTACATCATTTAATTAAATAACAAGGTAGTAGAAAGGAACGTGTACCGATTTCATTCTCATAGTAAGGGGCAAAAGATACTATCCTATGCGAAAATATGCATTTTTTATGTGACAGGTAATACACGCCTTTGGCGTGGAAGACCCGGGAGTCATGCGAGCTCATGTGGTTTGGATTCTACGTTCATTAGCAGGCCCACGTCTCATATAGTCTCGCTTTTGAAAGGGACGTTAAACTCAAAATCAACTCAACACTATTTTTGTACCACCAATAGCAGCAAGGGGCAGACGATACTATCCCGAAAAACATGCATTTATTTCTTAGACACACATTACAAAGCATCGGACGATTTGCAACATTAATTACAAAAGCTTGAAGAGAAAGAATCTTTATGGACAATAAGATTCTTACATAAATTATTCAATTATGTCGGGCTACTATTTATCCTTCTTATTTAATTTATGGGGCGCGATGGTTCACTGGTAGAGCGCTTACCTTTGGTGTGTGAGGTCTCTGGTTTTATTCCGTCCAAGTAAGCTTGTGGTGGACAACATTATGTCCGTGAGTTTTCTCATAGCATTTCGTTTTCTGCCCACTTTCTCATTCCACCAATTATTATATCATTATTCTTACTTTAATCAATTTCTCCCTTAGTCTAAAGTGGCAGGGTTCTAGAACACTGGCCCATATACCATTTGAGTCGTGATAAAAAAAAAGCAATCAACCTGGTTACTAACCTTCCTTCACTCGTTATTACTATAAAAACTGTGTATTGAGGTTTGATAAAGAAAAGAACTAAACTGGTTACTCAGGAATACTCACCCAAATTAACCTCTATGTGTGGACTAGTATTGTAGAACCTTCCCGCCTAAAAGGCGTAATAGTGTTATATTAAACTTAAATATTTCATTTCATTTTCTTATTTAATTTAGCTCTTCTACATAATATTTTATCTATATATATAAAAGAGAACGCACAAAATCCTTTGTCCGCTCATCACGCTAATACGGCTGAACCGATTTCTTTCATTTTTGGGGGGTTGTTAGGATTTGGACCCTAGATGGTTTTTATCATATCACTTTAATTTTCAATTACCAGTGTCTTGAGATAATTGACCAATCAGGTGTCAATACGTACAAAAAATCCTTTGTCCGCTCATCACGCTAATACGGCTGAACCGATTTCTTTCATTTTTGGGGGGTTGTTAGGATGTGGACCCTAGATGTTTTTTATCATATCACTTTAATTTTCAATTACCAGTGTCTTGAGATAATTGACCATTCAGGTGTCCATACGTACAAATCCTTTGTTATTAGTTCATCATAGGTATAAAAATAAACGTATTTATATGCAACCCGCATGACCCTGTGACTCGGCGGGTTAACATAACTGACAGGCGCTATAAATCACTTGAAAGCGAAAAAGTAAAAATTATCTAAGTAACAAAGTTTATTGCGTTCCGGGATGACCGCAGCGAAGCGGGGCGGGTTGGGGTGACCGCAGCGAAGCGGGGCGGGTTAACATAAATGACAGGCGATATAATGTTAACATTAGTGCAATCTTCTATGGTTTTTATCATATCACTTGAAAGCGAAAAAGTAAAAATTATCTAAGTAACAAAGTTTATTGCGTTCCGGGGTGACCGCAGCGAAGCGGGGTGAACGCTGCTAGTCTAATATAATTATAAAATATTATCAAGTGCTCGTAAAGCTGGGAGCGAGCTCAGAATCTCCCGTAATGTGCGGTAATCTTATTAAGTATGTTTCACTACCAGATCACTTGTTGAATGTTTCATAGTGCTACACTAAATTCCATGAACATTGAAGCGAAATAAGTAAAATGATAAGATTGACAATTTAAACTGCACAGTATTCCAAAGCTGGCGGTGTAAATATTTACTCCATTACCCGAACTCTGTTCCAAAAACAACCATTATTATACACTTCATTTTCATAAACTTGTTCTTATAGCAACTATATCGATTTCCTAATTAAATTCAATTTATAGATAATTTTGTCTTACATATCAGCTGATACTCATGCTATAAACTATACAATAAGTTAACATCCGATGTAAGTAAATAAAGGAATGTAAGATGTTATAGATTCTGGAATTCCAATTTAATTCAATTTTAAACAGTATATATTTTCTATATGGTTGTTCAAATTGCTTTATAAAAATCCAGATTATGATTTACACTATTTTAATTAAAAATACAAGCATATACACAGTATTTTATCTCTCTCTCGTACTCTCACTCTCTCTCTGTACATATACATCTATCTGTTGCAATAGATATCAAAAACATGAATAATTTTCATTTTTGACGTATGGTTTAAGGTTGGTATTCAGATCACCAATCTGTTCTCATTATAACGGATGTGATATTAACGTTAATAAGGATTGTTAATGTTCCTCATTTTAGTGTCTTCGTATATAGCCTAAATGATGAACATAGTGAATAAATGTGACTGAGCTTTGAAAAGTAATTGTTCATCTGGTCTTGCTTTTTCAAGCACTTCAAAGTAGACATCTATATTTTAAAAAAGATTTTACTATATTAAAAAAAAAACAGCTTTCTGCACTCAAGATCGAATTGCCACCCTTCGATTCTAGAATTTCAACAGCATTGCTAAACCCGCTTGGCCACGGAGGCATGTTATTGCAATAACGCGTTGTGATATTACAAATAGAATCGCTCCAAGCGCAGGTTTACACTAGGAGTTTTAAATAGCCATTTTCTGTCTATTTCAATAATTTCACTTGAAGATATTGATTGATTTCCCACATTGGAACTTCGCGTAAAGTGTGAATTGTATGTTTATCTCAAAAATACATTATTTTCTGTTCCTTCAATTTTACGTATTTGTGAGTGCTCCTAATACCTGTGCCCTGTGTGGAGTCAATTTCCCTGTAATTTTCCTCGCAACATTTTTCGCGTAATTATCTGACAGACTAAAGTTTCATAACAATCAAAGTTTTTTTCTTACAATTTTCTTATTTTGCTTTATTTTTTCTCCAAAATTACAAATAATTATTCATTACTACACTGCTTTGTTAAGGAAAGCACAAAGAAGCGATAGTATAGTAAGAAAATTGAGTTATTGATGAAAATCATCTGTCTATATTCCTAACCATCTGCCTATATTTGCTATAGCTTTCTTCATTTGCGGACCACCACAGTAACCACGAATGCATTTTCCTTGTAGAAATATATATATAAAAAAATAAAGCGCTATATAATACAATTCTCAGAGTATTAAGATTAAGAATAGTTGCAGCCAGTGGCGTATTTACGATTTTGTTTCGGGGGGCTTTGCTAACTTTCGGGGGGGGGGGGGCTTTGCCTGAAAATGTGAAAATTCTGCAAGATATTTCATATACTTTACTATAGTAAGTTAGATTTCTGGGGGGCTTAAGCCCTGAAGTTCCCCTAAATACGCCACTGGTTGCAGTAATGGTGTAGGGTTACCAACTGCTAATATGTACAGCAAATAGTTGTAACAATATAAGGATGTAACAGGATATGGATTTTTTAAAGAGATTAAGAGCGTTTTGAAGCAGAAAGTGCTTATTTGTAGCCGTAGTATAGTAGCATGGCAACAAATCTACAAAAAGCTATAGTTTGGTGACTAAGATATTCCCAATCTCCGTGTTATTTAATTTGAACTGATATAGTACTTAGACTCCTGTGGGCCTATGCAGAGTCGTTTTGACGTATGATTAGCATCATACTAAAGGCTTGACTACTGCAGGAAACATATTTTAGTAGACCTATTTAGTATGGCACTAATCACACGTCAGAACGACTCTGCATAAGTCATCTGATGTTTTTGGCGTAATGCAATAATAAAGTAATCCTGCTTATACGTATCTAGATTATTTGTAATGATAGAACATTGCCAATGACCTTTACTGTATTTTAACATAAGAGAATATATGTTATTATTACGTTATGTTTATATACGGTAAGTGTATTACTTATTTTGTCACTTTTCCCTTCACTGTTCCACTAAATTTATTTGTAGCTTACAGTAAAAAACTGCAATATGAAAGGATTCTCTGAAATCTTGAATACAGCTGAGAGAATGATACCGAATTATGACGTCACACCGAAACGCTTGTTTCTGTTGTTGTGTTCTAAGCAGCTCATTTTTGCATTGTTTGAAGCGTTATATCTCCGTTGCGAAGAAATATTTTTTTCCCTGAGATTTTTGGTATGTGGTATATGAAAGTCTAGTTCTAGACATGATGTCTTCAAATTACAACCTTTCGTCAGAAAGAAACTGTCCATTATTCAAGTATTTTGTTATACCTAGCAATGTGTCAATTTAAATCACTGAGTATCAAGTAACGCACACAGCGACATCTATTTGCGATGGTTAATTATTATTAGGAATTAGCATAAAGCACATACTCTCAGATTAAATTGTTCGCCTTGTTTTAATAAAAATAGAATGCTGTTCGAGATTTTTCAAATTGGCCCTTAAAAATTGCTAATGCTGACAATAAGATCTTCAAATCCGTTACCATTATGACTTTTAGCAAGTAGATTACTACAATCTTCTTTTGTCTTCTTAGATAATAACTGCAATAGAGGTGCATACAGTATTTTGTATTAAAAAAAGTACGTTCAAACACCCAAGTAAGTATCTCTTCAGGACAAGTGTCATATTAAAATTTATATCTTAATAAGGGGGCGCGGTGGCTCAGTGGTAGAGCGTTTATCTCCGATGCTTGAGGTCCCTGGTTCGATCCCAGCTCGCGCTGTGTGGCCTTTGTGATGGACAAACATCATGCTCGTGGATTTTCTCGGGGTTTTCTCGTTTCCTCCCACTTGCTTCATTTCATTCATTTCTGATAACTACCGTCTCCTTTAGCCTAAGTGGATAGCCATCGGACGTTAAACCTAAAGATTTCATTTCATATTTCAATATGTTATTTTTTATTTCTAAATAATTTGTAAAGAGAAGTGTTAAAACCCAGTAACTCTTTTGCATATGCCAATAAATGCCATAGTGTAATGTCACCTTTTGCCAAATTATATAAATTAAATTTACGAAGAAAAAGTTTTATTTTGATATTCCGTTCATGTAAGTTTCGTTGTGTATTTCCAGACAACGTATTTTGGCAGTGAAAAAACCTTTACACAGTGGGTTTAACTTCTTTTGTTTCTCAACTCACCAAGAAAAGTGACTTACTAGTCTCATGAGAATTAAGGAATATAAAATAGTGGCTAGCATACTGGCGTGTTACTTCTCTGTCTGTCCTTCAACTCTGACAGACCTCGTCAGGGGAGTGAAAAAGAGAAATAGACAGTCTGAGAAGAAAGAAAAAGAAAGGAAGTTTGTTCGCTGAAAAGAGAGACAGAGTGAGAGAGTGTGTTCACAGATGGAAGTCGATGTTCATCTCTCTTAAAGTTAAAAACACGTCATGTCTGCGAAAACATTGTTGCGTCACACTTTGCTATCCATCTTCATCTGGGAGTTTTCTTGGGGCCCCAGTGTAGCTGACAGACTCTGGGTAAAGGGAAACCGCTGGATGCCTGTATTTCTTACACCATAGCCGGTTCGTTTCGGTGGTTTTAAAATGGAATGGGGAGACGGTGGAAAGGGTTTGCTTGATGCAGTCAGGATGAAATGGATGTAGGGTGGAGGTTCTTTGGGAGTTGGAGGGAACCCACATCGAAGGTAGATTTTTAGGTGAAGAGAAGAAGAATTTACTCCCACCTGTATCTCGTAAAAGACGAGGGTTAAGTGAAAAGGAAAATGAATGGGAAGAAAAAGTCGTTTATGGTAAGCTAGATTTTCTGCTTTTCTTTCACAGACTTTTGTTTAAAACCTTTCTCAAGATAAATTCATTGCGGAGAAGTATCTATATACGCTAGGTTTTATTTTGTTAATGTTTGTACCACTAAACCAACAATAATCGATTATATTAATGTTGGTGGTGACAGCTTCAAAGTATTACTTGTAGCTGAATGTACTTTTCTATAAATAAAAATATTATTAACGAAATTCATTATTTAAGACAAGAAATATTCGTATAAGGGAAATTTTATTAAATAGAGTACTAGTGAACTTGCATGTGATCGTATTTTTATTTTATATTGTTATTTTCTGATTTTGGATAGAAATCAAAGAATAGTTCTTCATTTACACTCTTGTAAACAATTAACTCGTTTCTCGTGTTGCTTAATGCTTCAATTTTAGTCGCACTAAAAAAAATCGTGCTTCACTTGATTTACGTTATTAGGAGCTAAGAGCCTGCACATCACAATATTCCATACACTATTATAGGTCAAGTTCTACAACTATGCCAAATTTTATCTAGATCTGATGGGTTCGGTTGAATTCGTACTATCCACTAATTGTTTAGAGAAAGGAAGAATGATTGAATGTTGAATTATACCTACATATGAATCCAACGGCGCCAATTTTCCGAAATGTATGTGGGTGCATATCAATGGCGGGACATGTTATATGTTTTCAGGTGAGTCTCGATACCTTTTGATTGATTTCCTTTTTCGTTAAAATCTTTTATGAACACTGTCATAAAGGGCTGTGCTGTGATAAAGTAAAATATACCGATACTATAAGGATAAGTTGGGGCTCCCTTGCTCAGTCGTTAACACGGCTGACTTAAACGCAAGAGAAACGGGTTCAAACCCGGCTCGAAGTTTAAGGGTAAGTTACTGTAATGAATATTCTCAACATATGTAACGGTAACTTTTAGCAACTTACATGATGCACAATGATTGCAAAAGGCAATGATATTTTCAACACGTTACTAAAAGAAAATACCACACTCATACAAATTAAAATGAAAAAAAAATATAAAAGCAAATAATTTTAATGATATTACGGAAAGAACTTGCATGAATTTTGTTGTGAACATAAACTACAAAGGACTAACTTAAGTGTGTTGCTTGGTTGCCTTTGCATAAACACATTTGAAACAAACAATTATGTTGTAGAAATTAGAAATTTTAACTAATATCTCAATGTTTTAATTGATTATTATTTGTTGATCAGGCAAGTGAGAAATATTTATTTTATTTTGTTTTTATCAAACTTTTAAAGATTATTTGTGTGGGCACTGGAGCCCCAGAACTTGCGATGAGCGCAAGAGTCTTAGTCTTGCAGTCTTTGCAAGAGTCTTGCATGCAAGACCGAGACCAAGACCAGGAATCCTGATGCAAAACCAAGACCAAAACCAAGGGGTGCAAGACCAAGACCATACCTGCAAGACAAAGACCAAGACCAAGACTCTTGAGCAAGAGTCTTGCACAAGTACCGGCTTTGTGGTAGAGCAGTTACTTGTGGTTATTGGGGTCCCTAGTTGGATCCCAGTTTGCGCCATGTGAGCTTTTTGGTGTGCAAACCCTGTATGAGTGGGTTTTCCCGGGGTTTTCCTGTTTCCTCCTACTTTCTGCATTCCACCATTTCATTCATTTCTCATCAACATCGTCTTCCTTAGCCTCGATGCATAATTGTGGGACGTTAAACTTGATATTTCATTTCATTTCATTTCAAAACATATTAATGGTGTTTTTCTTTTGAAACTAAAGAGAAATGTAGTATTGAACATCGGTAATTCCGTACACCATAGCCGACAACATGAATATGGCCTTGGGTACGACAAGCATCCGTTGGAAGTTTTTAATGTGTGCTCATAAAATTAATATCAAAATAACATTTTCACGACATTGACAAAAACTTAGTGCATGTGATCGCAAGCTTGATTTCGTGTCCGGATGCTTATACGTTGAAATATTGTTTATTAATATAACTTTTAGTCTCCTGTATGCCTTTATACGACACACTGTGTTCGGAATGACCAGAAAATGCTGTGAAACTATTTGGGAGTGTATTGAAAGCGTGCTTTTGTCAATATGGTATTTTTGAAGGCGCATTAGGCTATTTTCGATTATTCTGCTGTAATATGAATAGTAATTTACCATTTATGGTCATTGATCCTGGTTGCTTATGTAGGTAGCGAAAAAAAGTCCACATTTTCAAAATAAGATTTACAAATACCATCTTGTGTCGTTATGAAGAAAAAGTACTTTAGAGCCTGTGGTAATGCCATTCTTATTAAAATTGCACAATAAGGATCTCATTTAAACTAAAAAAACATATTTTTGGACGGTAACGGCACGAATAATGAATTTAACCAAAATCAGTCCGTGTAAGAAATGTTTACAGAAACGAAAGTATTTTTACAACTTGCGAAATTTGAAAACAAAATAGTGAGAGTTGTCCAATCAACTACAATAAAAATCACGAAATTCGATTGTGAAATTAAATACTTTCAAAAGTCTCTGGTGCCCATACATGAGATTGGCGATGGATATTTAAAAGTTGTAAAATTCTGTTCGGTATATTGTTATGATTTAGGGCATTCTGGGTCTCAGAGATAAAATTACCGGGTCAGACAATGGACAAAAAAAAGTTTTTCGGTATCACTTCTCGCGAAGAAAAGCACATAACACCAATCAAAAATTTAGCGTAAAATGTATGCAATTCTTTACACTCCGCAGCCCTGTGTTTCAGTAATTCTTATAAATATTTATACAAATTCCAGAGATAGAATTATCTCGGCAGATTTTGGTTTATCACCACAAAAATTCGAATGCATTCATCAATTACTGCACTCATGGTCTCCATGTAAATAAGCTGCATAAATGTAAAAAAAAAAAAAAAAAAAAAATCAGCCGTGTTTCAACTAAAAAAAGTCATGGCACTATTGTTGTCTGTTACAATTGTTAGTCAAGCAATTAGTAAAATGCCTAAACTTTTACTCTGTAGCGGTAGTTATGAAACAAGGAGGAGATGCGTTGTCACCATTCTTATTCAACTTTGTTCTGAGTACGCTGTCAGGGAAATCATAAAAAGCAAGCAGAGCTGAATAGTATTCACAAGGTTATGGCATATGCTGATAATTTAAATTTAATATGGAATGATAGGAGAACAATAGAAAAAAACGCAGAATCTAATTAAACGCTTGCAGGGACATAGATTTAGAAGTAAATGCAGAGAAAACTAAATATCTGGAAGTTCGTCAAGGTCATAATACGGCAAATTATGGATGCTATAATAATATTTTTGATAAAGTGGATACTTTTAAATATCTAGGATAAATATTAACAGACGGAAACCATATTCACGAAGAAATTAAATACAGACTAAAAGCAGGGAATTTGTGTTATTATTCAGTTCAAAATATTGTCGCGAATTCTGTCCAGAAATTTGATTCTTAAAATATATAAAACGATAATCATGCCTGTTGTTCTGTATGGTTGCGAAACATTGCCACTTACATGCAGGTGAAGAACGTAGACTGATAGTATTCGATAACAAAATCCGGAGACGAATATTCCAACCCAAGAGAAACGGGAATGGGGAATGACGAAACTTTATAACGAGAAACTAGTTAATTTATACCGTTTATTAAACATTGTTAGGGCTATGAAATATAGGAGGCTCATAGCCCAGGAAATAAAGGGATTTTGTCTGGAAAAATTCCAGACAAGTTGAACTTCTGATAGTCGTTAAGGCTCAACTAGAGGTTTATTTTACCTAATGTCCCCACCCCTCCCCTTGTGCTTTCCCCTCCTCACCTTAAACTTCCAATTTGCAAAGTTTTCGATTATCGGTTATATTTCCGTTATTATTAATCCGATCTTCAAACTCCTTTTACACTTTTTGCCTTGAACCGCGATCTAAAAAAAGTTATTCTTAAAAATTTTCACTACGTCTAACAAATTAAGAGATATTCGTAGAAATTTGTAAAATTTTATATTTTTAGTCTATTTTCCGTTTTATATATATATATATATATATATATATATATATATATATATATATATATTGTTATAGTCATTTGCTCGTTACATTGAGGTTTATATTTGCGTTCCCCGATGCAGATTCACTTTTGTACAGAGACACAAACCAATCAATTTCGTCATTGTACATATAAGTTTGCTACATATTTTAGCTAGAAAGAACGTGAGATCTTTAATAGTACATATGTCAAAGTGTAATGCGACATTTTCTCCTTTAACCCCTTTAGGTTCTAATTAAATTACAGACTTTAGGTCAAGCGGATACAGCATAATTCCTATTTACCGTTGG
Source organism: Thermobia domestica (assembly GCF_964235325.1). Taxonomy (NCBI): domain Eukaryota; kingdom Metazoa; phylum Arthropoda; class Insecta; order Zygentoma; family Lepismatidae; genus Thermobia; species Thermobia domestica. The sequence goes on along the minus strand of NC_137465.1, from coordinate 132,012,397 downwards.
ATCATGGTTCGTACCTAGTTTTTTTCACAATAGAGCAGCCTTTCAAACGGTATCATTCACGTTTCCCTACTGTGTCTTTGAGGCGGGAAATTTTGAAAGAAATCGGGTTTTTCCCTGATTTTTTTTCAACTTTCGAGCCTCTCTGGACCCTCCTGTTTTAACGCAGAGATCTGAAAATCAACTGAAAAATATTAAATGTGGTACAAAATTACAAGCTTCTATGTTGAATTGTAAAGGCGGAGAAAATATTTATAAATGATCCCCATAATGCCCCAGATTACTTTAAAAGACCCTGATCTCAGATAAAAGCATTTCCTGGGACATCCCTATTTATTATAGGGCCATGTTTTATAAATAATTATCTTCAGGATAGAGCAGTTTTTGAACAGGTACCATTCACATATCTCCATCATGTATCCGCAGGGTAAAAATCACTAAAAAGTCTTCTTTTTTATAATGTACTCTTTTTTACTTTTTTGCCCTTTTGGCCCTCTCCTCCCTGTGTTGACGTAGAGATGTGAAAAAATCTGATAAATACTACTCGGTGGACTGAATGTTTGTACAAGATTTAAATCTTCTAGATTCCAAAGTATGCACCGCCAAAAAATAATAAAAATAGGCATAACGAAAAAATATATTTTAAATTTGTGATGTCATCACCTTTATGTCTCGACGCACAAAGGCGTGAAACCATACGTAACGTGTTCTACAATGCCTCTATGCTTGGGGAAAAAAGAAACCCGAAATAAAAGCTTTATTGATACTTTTTAGTCGAATAATGCACTGCATCTACACTACTTCAATACCTAAAAATAGGTACTAGAACTTAGTTGAGGGTTAAACGTAAACATATTCCAGAAAAGGATAATATTTGTTAAAATAGGCTGCGTGTTACCTATGAGGTAGAACTTTAATTTATTCGCAAACCAGGTACGTATTAAACACGCATAAACAAAATTTATTTTTGTAAATAAATTCTCCTAGTTTTTGTTCCTACATTGCTTATTAGTTGCCTTATAGCTTGAGTTGTCAGAAATTAAACATAACTTTCTTACAAGGCTGTCTATATTCTTTATTATAAATTAACGAGAAATGTTACAGTTTCGGAAGTATATCACTTCCTTCTTCCGACTACTATTCCAACTGAAATCATCTTGTTAATTTATAATAAAGAATATAGACAGCCTTGTAAGAAAGTTATGTTTAATTTATGTTTAAGATGGACACAAGGCCTTTTTATAAAAATATCTAAGTTTTCAGAAAAAAATAATTATTGAGGCGGCTATTAAAATGAAGAAGAATGTTAAACCATTTCTGTACAGTTTTGCATTGCTGAGCAAGGACTTCAGCTGTAACTTCTGTAGTGCTCTGTAATATGGTGATTTAAGTTAATAAAGACAAGCTGTGTATGCAGAAACTAACAAGGGCTGTGGCTAAAATTGCATACTGTTTAGTATTACTTTAGGATATTGCAGGTCTAGTTAAGGAATTGATAGTTCCGAACTACTTCTTTGCATTGTAGTTGCGAAAGTATTTTTTCCTTTTTCTACAGAATAATTTAATGTTCTTGTGGTTCAACTATAACGCAGTAGTGCATAAAACAATACAGTCCTTCTTTAGCGACTCTTATGGAAATATTCTAGAATCTCCACATTTGGTACTTTATGAATAAATCAGTTAAGGCACCGAAATATCACCAAAATTAAACACCAAACTTCAAAATGTTAATTCACGCACGTAAGCTCATCTCAGATGATGTACAGACTTCTAATATTAAGTTTCAAAGCAGCTATTTATCAATGTTCGTAACCATGAATGCTGTAACTAGACGTGTGATATTCTAAACCTCCCAAACAGTATGCAACTTTAGTCACAATCCTTTTTAGTTTCAGCATTCCAAATTATTAACTTAAAATCACCATATTACAAAACAGTACATTACAGCTGAAATCATGAATCAGCAATGCAAAACTCACAAATGATTCACATGCATTATCCTCCATTTAAAATAGCATGCCTCAATAATTAACTTTCCATATCTCAAGTCATCAAGATAAACAAGCAAGGAATAAATAGAAACAAATAACAATTATTGAGAAAACGTAAGCAGTTCTTGCTACAACAAATTTTTAAAATTATATTTAATAGGAATCTATGAAATTTAGATTAATTTGCATTAATTTTAAATACGCACATTTCTTTTCATTTTATTTTTATTTATTTATTTATTTTTGTCTTCGTTTAATACGAGAACGTCTTAACTAAGATGTAGATAACAAATTCGTTGTACAATAAGAATATACTTTTTTCATGGTTTTTATATAAAATTTAGCTCTGTATTATTATTTCTTCATCCAGATATTCCAAGGTGGTGAAAACGAAGATTGCTGTTACTCGACCAGTCTGATAAGGAAGTACAAACAGTTCGTGGATGGTACAGACAGAATGGACCAAAGTACTTCGAAATATAGGATCCACATAAGAGCGAGAGAGTGGTGATCGTCCATATTCAAGTGGCTTCTGGACACTTGTGATCAAAATGCCTGGATCCTTTAAAGAAAAACTGAGCAAAACATGTCGCACCTCTAGAAGATACATCGTGGATGTGTTTTAAGTGTTTGAACATTGTTATATGTAAAACTATATTTCGTGCTTCAAATGTTGATTTCTCTTGCTTAATGTGACATATACCAATGGACCAGAACAAAATTGACTCATCTGCCTAGCGTGCCTTATATGTTGCGGGCCATAAATCGCTCAAGGTGCATTGTACATAACAATTTTCATTAAAAATATTAATTTGCAGTTCTAATGAAGTGTTTTACATTTAATCCTCAGATTTTCTTTGAAAACAAAATTCAGGCATGAACGGGTTAACATAGTTGCTGTATTCGTAAAACAGTAGTAAGTTAATTTTGAGTTTAACGTCCTTTCCAACAGCAAGGCTATGTAAGACACAACCTACTGATTAACGTGGAATCCGAACCACATGAGCTCACGCCGGGAATCGAACCCAGGCCTCTCACGCCAAAGGTATATCAGTAGTAATTTTACTAAATGAGCAATAGTAGTAATATTTGGAACATCAATTAAACAATAGATTATCCTAGCAGTATGTATGAGGAGCTGTCAACTAAAAGCCGAACAACCTCTCTAAACACATTCCTCGCAATAGTTGGGAACACAGTTCTTAATAATCGATACTGTCATCTGTCAGAGAGGACAAATACATATCGACAACTCACAGGAACATACAGTTTGTTTGTTGGTGTACATGAGCGTAGTGACAATTGTATTCGCCCAGCATTAAAAATGGAGGCAAGCAGAAAAGATCAAAGAAGTGTGGTTCGTTTCTTCGTGGCTGAGGTATCAAAGATCAAATAGCACACATGACCGCTATATACAGACATGCTCTTAGGCAGAATAAGAGATTGGGAAAGGAAACGAGTTTTCAATAATAATAATAATAATATAACAATGGGGTTTACAAGAAGGGTCCCGTCTGTTTATCTTGCATGGGATGACCGCAAATCTACGCTAATGGTGTCCCTTAGTCTGTTTGTCTCTATTTCCGTTTTCTGTGCTGTTAGGTGTTTATATTAAACCTTTACAATATGAACCTATTTTCTTATTTCCGAGTTTTTTTAAAGGAAAGAAACTGCTTTTCTCTGATATCTATTTCATACCATGCACCTTGTTTCGATTGCTTAAGTAAGACTATTTTGTAACTTTTTTGTGTCATCCATTTCCCTCACAATAATAAAACCGTTATTCTTAACAATTTACTTTATTCTCTTTTTGTAGTTTGCCACACTGATATATTTGTAACAGAATTGAGGTTTGGTTCAACGCCTTTCGAGTTCTGAACCAACTCAACGGCCGAGCTTTTGGGGTTGCCTATTATTGCAGGAAAAGTTGAATTGCAGGTGGTAATGCAATTTTGGAGTCGTGTATACCTTTTCCAAAATCAGCATTTTGTTCCGTTAATGGCAACACTGTTCAGATGACCCTTCTAGACTTAGAGTCTGTCTAAACAGTTCTTGTCAATATTTAATTTAAAGTGTACAAAACGTTAGTACTTCACTCTCTCTTTGCACCAAGTGTGTTTACACATGTTTCACGTTATTTCTCGAAAAGTTTGCAACACTGATCTGTGCTTACCATCTCTTATGTCTTCATTTTTTATTGCTGCCGCCAATGATCATATTTAATTTAGTTCATTCAATTTACAAGAACATAACTTTCTCTTGGGTTGGGAACACTGTTCATCTGGTGATGTTCTTCAATACACGGGCAGATGGCGCCTTCACTCTAGCTGCTTCATGCAAAGTTTCGTTTCTCTGTCCCTCTTAGTTTCTCCGTTATCACGGTTAGAAATTCTAAATTATATTATAATATGGAAACGTCATTTTATGACTTCGTCGTCAAGTTGGCACGGGTTAACGTTGTCGTAAAGAGCTGCTATTTCACTAAGGTTTTCGGTCACATAATACATTTGGGGAGTGTGTGTATGCAACACGAAATTACTTAAAATAAGGGACACCGTAATATATATACACAGGGTGTTAATGAACTATACCGACAAACTTTAAGAGATGATTCCTCATATCAAAATAAGGGGAAAACTTCATATGGACATATGGCGAAAAGTGCATAGTTTCAGAGCTAGGGCTGTCCAAAATCGTGGAAAAACTAAGTTTCAATAGCCCCTATTGCGAATTCGAGAAACTGTGGATGGTGGTTCTTATCACCGTAAAGAAAGCCACGCTTACGCAATCCAAAAATGCATATTTCATCAATTGTCAATAGATGTAGATGGTATTCCCTACAGGGTGTAATTCTCAGATATCTTTGCAATACAGTTTTCAGATATACCCTGATTTCCAGAAGGGTCAAAAGTAGGTAGGAGGTAAACTTTTACAACAATGAACATCCAGTGCTTCGGAGGGAAGACTGGAGTGTTAGGAACAGGTAGCTCCATGTATCTTTGTGTTTGGAATAACTTGTGATGATATGTATTTCGTCACGGTATATTTCACGTTTTCTTCACTTAAAAGCGTGAAAGAAAACATCGCAGCATGCGTTTTCTCGAGTACGAGAGACCGTGCTGCTGACGATCCTTAACACTTCCGACATCACACCAAAGGATTCCATGTTCACTGATATCAAGTCTTATCGTTTACTTACTTTGAACCAATCATAAAGTCAGAGCATATCTCAAAATTCGGCTGATGACATGTCTGGTAATTTCACCCTGCAGGAAATAATCTGTGCACTCATTGAACATTTAAGTAATAATGAAATATGCGTTTTTAGATTGTATATGCATGACTTCCTTTACGCTGATAAGAACCACCATCCACAGTCTCTCGAATTCGAAATAGGGCCTCTTGAAATTTGACCTTTTCACAATATTGGACAGCCCTAGCTCTGAAACTATGAACTTTACGCCACAGGTCCATATAAACTTTTACACTTATTTTGATGTGATGAATCATGTCTTGAAGTTTGTCGGTATAGTTTATTAACACCCTATATATATATTTATAGATAGATAGATAGATAGATAGATAGATAGATAGATAGATAGATAGATAGATAGATAGATAGATAGATAGATACCGAGTGATTCAATAAGAATATACCAGGCCTATATCGCAGCTAATACTGCATTTAAAGCCTTCAAACAAAAAATTGCATTACCAAATCGTACGTGTAGAATGCAATAAAAACAGTAGCGAGACCAGTGACGTCCCGTGAATACCTCCAACGGGGACAACTTCAAAATTTGAAATGGAAAGTGGTATAACGTTTGGAATCTTTCGAAAGGACATAAAATGTCATGAAACTTTTAGAGGACAAACTTTGTCGTATCCTTCCCCATTTAGACGCTAGAGGCGTTGTTGCAGACTTGTATCTGACAAAGGGGGCCGCGATGGCTCAGTGGTAGAGCATTCACCTCTGGTGCTTGGGGTTTCGAGTTCGATCCCAGCCCCCGCCACGTGAACTTTGTGGTGGACAAACACCGTGTGCGTGAGTTTTCTCGGGGTTCTCACGTTTCCTCCCACTTTCTTCATTCCACCATTTTATTCATTTCTCATAATCACCGTCTCCTTTAGCCTAACCGGCATAATGGTGGGACGAAAAACTCAAAGATTTCATTTCATTTCATTTTGTATCTGACAACTCGTAGAAGGCCTTTATCTAAGCTAATAATGCACATAGAGCCGTCAAACAAACAATTGAACTACTAAATCTTATGTATAGAATGCAATAAAAGTAGTAACTACACCAGTGGCGTATCGTGAATAACTCCAATGGGGGGCATCTGCAAAATTTGACATGGAAACAGGGGTTGATTGTGCCTCCATTGAAACAAGCGCATAATGGGAGAAACGTCGAGAGGAAACACCTTGGCATATTTCTTCCTCGTTGGCAACAACACGATCGCATTATTAGGTGAAATTCAGATGGTGTGAGGGTGTTTCCTCTCGACGTTTCTCCCATTGTGCGCTTGTTTCAATGAAGGCACGACCAACCCCTGTTTCTATGTAAAATTTTGCAAATGACCCCCATTGGAGATATTCACAATACGCCACTGGTGTCGCTACTACTTTTATTGCATTCTACACATAAGATTTAGTAGTTCAATTGTTTGTTTGACGGCTCTATGTGCATTATTAGCTTAGATAAAGGCCCGCTACGGGAAGTTAGATACAAGTCTGCAACAACGCCTCTAGCGGCTAAATGGGAAAGGATATGACAAAGTTTGTCCTCTAAAAGTTTCATGACATTTAATGTGCTTTCGAACGATTCCAACCGTTATACCACTTTCGATTTCAAATTTTGAAGTTGTCCCCCGTTGGAGGTATTCACGAGACGCCACTAGGCTCGCTACTTTTTTTATTGCAATCTACACATACGATTTGGTAACGCAATTTTTTGTCTGAAGTCTCTACGTGCAGTATTAGCTGCGATATAGGCCTTGTACGATCTTATTGAATCACCCGGTATATATATATATATAATATTAGAAAACACAGAATCAGAAAGCTACACTCCATATCCTTGCTCTTTTTCAGTTTTCTTCCTTGAAATTTCACGAAAGTGACTCTGGTCCCTTTTCATAATATGGATGTACTCAGAAATTCAATCTTAATACTTGACTGGATAAATTAAAACACATTAAACTTTCTGCGTATTACTCTTGATAAACTAAGATAGTCCAAGGCTTCCATAGTAACAAGGAAATTTCAGAGTGAGGAGACATAATGTAATTGACAAAGTTCATTTTAGATGTAAGAAACTAATTGTTACATTTACTTTTGTGAAATATACTATTTTGACCTTCGTATATATTTCTAACAACTGGCCTGTTTTCAAGAGCTCAGATTTGCTACCTATAAAAAAGATGAAATTAAATAGACTGAACATTGGATAAATAAAAGGTTAGCTTAAAAGTCTCATTTAAGAAAAAAGGTACGTCCAAAATCTATATTTACCAAAAATTCTATTCCAGTGAAAACATTAATTAACTATGGGTTGTCATAATGAGCAGAAACGGGATAAATATAACAGTACACCACCACTATTCACACCACTGCACATGAAACACTCCATTATTATGTTGCATATTAAAGTTGACTAAACAATTCGCAGGCAGAGGCTGTCCGGCACCAGTAAGCCTTGTACTAGTGAGTGCGCACTTGCTCTGTTAAGGTGCCCTTTTAAGCGGCCCATACACGTAAACACATGCCTGAAGAAACAGCCCGACTTGTATGAAAAATGATAAAACCACAGGCAAGTTGATCGTGTATGGCCTCGTTCATTCATGTTGAAAGTTTTCAAAATCTTCTGAAAACATGTTTGATGTTTTTGCCGTTCTGCATGCATGTTTACCGTGTATGGGCTCGTTCATGCAAGGTGGCTGTTTTATATTTAGGTCCGCCAATCACGAAAGCGGAAGAAATCACGTGACTCTCTCCTCCGTCGCATGCCAAGGTCGTTCAAGATGGCTGATCGTTATTCCTGGAGCATCAAAACATAGAGAGAGAGAGAGAGAGAGAGAGAGAGAGAGATGCGTTACATGACAAGGGATTCTGTGCATGCATTTATTCAGGTATACAAAGAAGTACCATGTTTTTGGAAGGTAAAATAAAAATTTAAAAAACTACTGTGTGGGGAATGACGTAAAGAATTCTACATTTGAAAATCTAGAAAAGCTGAGAGAATTTCAACCTCACTCCACACTTGATAGTTGTTAAAAGGAGGATAAATACGTTGCGCTCCAACTACAGAAGAGAGCACATCAAAGTGAGAAAAAGGAAATTAAGTGGTTCTGCCGCTCATGAAATTTACATGCCAAAGTTATGGTACTACAGGGGTGTAGCCAGCAGGCTTATCTAGGGGGGTCGTTTTTGAGGAGAGACAGCTACAATATACAAAACCCCAAAAAATGTGTTACAGCTAGAGATTTTTTTTGTTTCCGTCCGAAAATCTAAACACACTGTTTTTTTAAGTTTTTTTCTTCAAAAATATTATGTACCAGGTAGTTTTTATTATATTTAACCAAGAACTACTGCCCCGAAGCAAACGTTATACCTTTGTGTAAAACTATTTCAATCCAAGTCCTTGTACACAGAACCTATCTACATAAGACTGATTTTTTTTTTTAATTTCATTTAATTTCTTTAAAATTTCCTGACAAAAATATTTATTTATTATTCGTGACTAAAAAACATTATAATTATTTTATTAACAGCTATATATCACTTCCTGTTTTACACCAAGTGGGAAAAAAGCGAATAAAATTCAAACTGAAAAACTGAATTAAAACGTTGTTTTTCACCATATTTTCCAACTGATAAAAAAAATGTGTTTTTTAAAACACTCAGTTTACGGCGATAGTTTTGTAGCAGTATTTATAGTACCTTGAAACGTTTGTCTTCAAACTGTCAAATATAAAACAGGGGCGGATCCAGGACGGACTTCTGGGGGTCGGTGGGTCATAATACTGCTACTTAGAGCTACCTTTAAGAGCTTCAAACTCTGGGATGGGTTTTATTTATATATAAAATAAGAAATCTTCATCTTCTGGGGGTTATCGCCCCTCTGGATCAGCCTCTTATATAAAATCACAGTAAATCTTGTAATTTGCTGTTACAAATAAGTATATATATATATATATATATATATATATATATTTCGAAGTCCATTTGTTTGTTATGAGTTTATATTGACACAAATCTAAAGAAAAATTACACAAAATGTTATAATTTGTGTGGAATAATTTAATTCCATTATCTAAACCATTTCCATCCAATTTGGACATGTTGGCGTGGGAGACCCGGGTTCGATTTCCAGTGGGAACTAATGTGGTTCGGATTCCACGTTAATCAGTAGGTCCACGTCTCATATAGCCTCGCTGCTGAACGGGACGTTAAACTCAAAATCAACTCAACCAATTTGGAAGTGATCCGCACAGGAGCACTAGATCAATCGATTGTAGTAGATGTGGTAGCAACCTGTGCATTTGGTCATTCGTTACACAGAAGATACACCATATTATTTTTCAATCGGTAAATAATTTAACGTAAATTATTAATTATATGTAAACTTTGTTATATTTAAATGACTGGAGCAATATAATTTTACGATGATGTTTTAAAAACTGGTCGTTTAGGGGGGCCCAGGAAATCATTTGGGGGGACTGGCCCCGACGCCCTCCTCCCCATGGCTACACCCCTGTGATATTACGATTAACTTTTTATTTTTATCGGATTAGGAAGAAACACGTGTAAGCAAAAGCAACCTAGATGAATACAGCAGTGATGAAGAGCCTGACGAGTCATTGCCACAGGTAATTAAAATAAAATATTATTGCAACGAGTTTTATTTTCACACTTATTCCTGTGTACTGGCATGTAGAATTAAGAGACCTCGATGGTCACTACTAGTTGGTAGCAATCATATTGTCTTACCATTCGACTCTTCACGGTCTCCGTCCTCCACATTTCTCAAACAACTTCTAGTAAGTTGAACAGCATGTTGGTGCGTGTGTGGGCAAAAAATTCTTCCAACATACATGATGAGACAAATCTTTCATGAATGTTGGTCATGCAAGTGTGTACATGTATGGGCCGCTTTACACCTTCCCATACCTCTAAGTATATTAATATATACACCGTTTTAAAGCTGAAGAAGCATTCTACAACTTTTATTTTAAACACTTCTACAAATTACCGAATACATAAAAGTTAAAATATAAAACACGGAGAAAAGTACACATAGAAATGTAAAATTTTACATATTTCTACGAATATCTCTTAAACTATTAGACCTAGCGAAAATTGTTAAGAATAACGTAGCACAATAAAGTTTGCTGATGACATAGCATTGATAGCAGAGAACGATGAGGACATGCAGGGAGCACTTTCAAACTTGAACGACCAACTGGAAAAAACATGCAAAATGAAGATAAATAAGAAGAAAACGAAAGTGATAAAATGCACAAGAGAAGGACAAGTAGGGGCAAACGTATGGCTAGATGGAGAGAAAATCGAAGTCGTTAAGACGTTTCCCTATTTAGGAACTCTAATATCCACGGACAGAAGAAGTGAAAAAGACATTAGTTCCAGAATAGCACAGGAGGCTAAACAAGCATTCAATAGGAAAAGAGGACTACTAACATCATGAAATGTGTCGCTGGACGTTCGTAAACGATTTATTAAGACACTGGTATGGAGCGTGGTGCCGTACGGGTCAGAGACGTGGACATTGAGAAAAGCTGAAATATCCAAGCTGGAAGCATTTGAAATGTGGAGTTGGCGCAGAATGTTGCGCATATCATGGGCCGTAAGGAAAAGGAATGAAGACATTCTAAAGGAACCAAAGGAAGAACGACAAATCATGAAGATAATGGAAAAAAACAGCATGCTTGGCCATCTTATTAGACACTCCGATTGGATCACTGTGCTGATAGAGGGAAAGGCAGAAGGAAAACCAGGAACAGGAAGACCAAGGATAGAATATCTGGATACAGTTACGAAGAAGAGGCCTTATCAAAGTATAAACCAGCTCTCCCAAGCGAGAGAAAAATTTTAAAATTTCCATGTTGCCCACCATTCTATGGTTGAGGTTAAAAAGAAGAGGATCGAGGTTCAAGGAAAAAAACTATAAAAGGAGTTTGAAGATCAGATTAATGATAACGGAGATATGAGCGATAATCGAAATCTTTGCAAATTGGATGTTGAAGAGGGTGGAGGGGAAAGCATAAGGGGGTGGGGACTTTTGAGACAATAAACCTCTAGTTGGGTCCTAACAACTGGTCTCTGTATTTCCTTTCATTTCCTGAGCTACTCAGGTGGGGAGGTTATGTAGCCAGAATGTAAGAAAGTAGGAACGCTTTTAAAGTTTTAACTGGAAGTTCAATTGGAAAACGACCATTAGGAAGACCTATGGAGGACAATGGATGGATCTCACATAAATCGAAATACAAAGTAGAAACTATGTCCAGTTGGCTAAGGATAGAAGTCAATGGAGAGCTTTCGTGAACGCTGCATGGAATCTTCGGGTTCCATAGGCCATAGAATTAATTTAGTGGCAATGATACTCCAGAATAAAATATGCTACTGTAGAATAATAAAACTTGATAAAAGCAAATAAATACACAAAGAAGTACATTACTCACAACAGTATTAATTTTGTCTCTGTCAATCATATATATGCGTACATGTAATCGATATATAAAAGTATCATATACTAACGTACAATTTTTAAACAAATATTCGCAATTAGGTCTGAATTATACGGTAAAACTGGAATAGTCATTTTCTCATATTATATGTCAGATACTATGTCCTCCACATTCCTGTGAACACAGTGATTTGACAAACGTGACTCAGAAGACCCGGAGGAAATCAGTATCATGACCAACTCCAGACGCGGTGACCCAGCAGACCTATAACAAGTTGACTCTGATATACTTGTGACCTACTCTGGCATGGACAGATTCATAACAAAATGGCTCGGACAAATCCTGTGTTACTCAAAGGATACGAAACATATTCATATCATAGAGAGTATATGTGAGACTACTCACGTAATTTTAAGAAGCATAATTTCTCTTCTCTCACTCTATCTTCTCTTCAAATCTACAATTTCCTTCCTTGCTTGTTGTGTTTTGTATAGTTTTTTTTCCTAAAACCTACAATATTATTTTTCCTTATAGGAAAATGAACAAACATTAACTTACATTTGACATATTAAAGATATGATATCTTGCTTAAGAAATGACACAACATGAATCAAATAAATAAAGTTTGGAGCTCGAACAATCCACAATATTAATCCATATAAATGTTTGACAGTAATAATGCAGAGCTGATATTTTGGCTGCTTCTGAATCGACGAACCCGTCCTGGTCACTAGATCTCTTCAGGTCTGATCAAGTGTGAAAAGAGTCCCATGCAGAAGCGTAGGAGCAGTAATTAACGTAAACATATTCCCTAGTGGGTTGATGCAGTATAGCTAGAATATGATTTTTTTAGCATTGAAATTTGAAATAAATAATTATGATAAATTGAATTTATTAATAAGTATCTTAATATAATATTCGTAATTTTCAAATCTCTTACTTTATTTATACGTATTATAGATTATCCGTGGACTGGGTTAAATATCGACTTGCATAATCGTAAAGCAACATTTGAGATGAGTTTAGGACAAATGACATTAAATATTACTTCTTCGAGGTTTGCTTAATAATGTCAGTCTCAAAATTTTATGATTTTAGACGCAAAGTTAGCAATTTTATTGCAGGTCTCGTAATAGGATATTTAGGACAAAATTACTGAATAGAAGAAACAACTGCTTTGTGGTGTGTTTTGTATAGAGTAAGATTTTTTAAAAACTACAGTCCCTATTGATATTGGAATTATGTAACATTTATTCCTCCATTTCTGTGCTCACTTTCAGTAATATCAGAAAAGTTCATTTATAGTTTCGTTTCTCGTGTTTATTATACATATTGTATATATACGTCCTTAATTGTAGAAACTTCAACATGAAGAGGTAGGTTCTTGAAAAAAATTATAAATATTCGAGTGCCTAAAGCTATATGCAGACTATATAATTAAGTTGTTATGAATGCAATATCCGTTTTCAAGTTTGGCGGGAAACTTACCTCGGCAACCCAACACAGGACTATGGTCACACATATAGCGTCACAAGATCTGTACAGGTCCAACAAACAGGCTGGGGTACCTGACAATCAGACGGCAGTGCGTTATTGAACAAGGTTGTGTGAAAGTGTACCTTGGAGAACACACAATTAAAATGATTTTTTTTTTTACGAATTCAAACTAGGATATTGTACACAGCAAGCTGCAAGAAACATTAGCAGTGCATTAGGTCAGGAATAGTGAATGAACGTACCATTCACATTTGGTTTGCTAAATTTCGTTTGGGTGAGTCAGCCGTGGTTGTACCAACCAGCATCATGTCCGGATGAGCTCTCAGAAATAACGGATAAACAGATACTCCGGAGAATTTTCGTGTCATTGAAAAGAAATTAGCATCTATATCAGTATCGTTAGTCGGCTTCATGTAAGAGGTAAATCGAAAAAGTTGGATTCACAGATCCACGTGAGTTGACAGTGGCCAACAATATTCGTCGTCTGTATGTGTGCAATTATCTAAGTGTACAGAATAACCGGGAAAGTTTTCCTATATATGAGCGGCACTTCAGATGAAAAATGGATCCTCTATCATAAGTGGTCAGAATAGCGGTTTGGATAGTAATTAACACTCAAGTTAGTTGCCAAATGCCGCAGGTGACGTTGCTCTACAGTGATCACCTACGCCTAAAAAGGGCAGTATAGGCTCCTTGTGACCTGCAGAAGACACGCTTAATTACCCACTGTATTCGTTCTATATATCTTCCACTTGCTACCAGGATCAAAAAGGGGCTTCTCAGAAATTGGAATTGGTTTCTGTTTCACCATGATACAGATCCTAATCTCTGGCTGAGCCAGTAATTAAGAACGAAATGGAATAGAGATAAGTTTGTTTTAAGATAAATAGTTTAATTATCAGTACTTGACGTGGAAAGTTGGACTTTGGTAGTTACAGAAACACATAAGTACCACCACAAAGCAAGGGTTTTACCGTGACAAGGACACAAGAATCAGCATCAATATTTGAAAATAGTGTTTGTCGCCCACCAGGCCCGTTCAACGTTGTGTTTCCTGTGTGTTGTGTTCAGTGAATTTTCATTATGTAGTTGCCTGTCTTCAAATTTCACTAAAGCACTCGAATTACTCATAAAGCCTTTTTTACACTCAGTCTTGAATTTGTTACCAAAATGTTAACTCGTTTATTGTATTTTGTTTTATTTATATGGTACATTACTCTATGTTTAATTTTCCCCTCCCTTTAAATCTTGAATTGCGTCTCTATGAGTTTCTGACAGCTCTCTTACAAGTTGAGACGCTGAAACGTTCCTTTAGATAACTACACCACAAAGTTGCGTACATGAATTCACATATATATAAGAAATTGCGATGGCGAGTTTTGTCGTTGAAAGCCTTTCAAAAGATTTATTTATATCAACAACAAAATTCACATTGTAACAATTTCAAGTATCTAAATATAGGGCCTAAGCCTAATTAAAAAAAGGAAGAAAGATAGTTAATAAATACATCAATAACTATAGTCCTCACAGTTGGTCAAATGGGTTGTGTGTACGTTCTTAGTGCACATTGTCATGATTCGATTCCCAGTGGAAGAACATTCAAACTTTGAACGGATTATAGTGGTTCGGACTCACGTTAAACTGTAAATCCACATTTTATATATATATATATATATATATATATATATATATATATCAGTGCTGAAAAGGAACACCAAGAAACAATGACTGATAACTTACATCCTTCTATTTGAAGTTTCTGAAGCAAGCGCAAATCTGGAACTGCAAGTTACTTCTACAATAATAAAAAGTAAACTAACTGTGAATTTAAAACAAAAGTTATTAAAATCTTATCTTGGCATCATTACTTCGGTAAAAAATTCAGGTCCACTCTGAAATAAATTTAATATTAGATTTTAAACTACGAGTATATTCACTCTAATACCATTTACAATTCAAACTAAATAAAAGGGAAGATATTGCTTTAATATCAGGCACTGTGAGAAACGTAAATATTAAAAACATGATACACACACACACGCATATATATATATATATATATATATATATATATATATATATATATATATATATATATATATATATATATATATATATATATATATATAAACTTTTGTTGATAAGAGCAACAAGTTGTTTCAGCGATGTGTAAATATCTCTGAGGTACATACGTTGTTCTTCAATCAAAATTAACAATGAACTCTTGTTGATTGCGTTCGCTTTCTTTTCCTCTCCGCCGTAGTGTGTTTTTTCTGCGCTTCTGTTAGTGAAGACTTGTCTTGTAATATATGATGTACGTTCTCCTTTCCATCAAGAAAGATAAACATAGAAACTATTTATTTAATTTTACTTCAATACACTGCTCACTTCGGTTTAACATTGTGAGAATAAACAAAAAGAAATTGCAAAATATTGAAGGGGGCGAAAATTGATTCAATATGAATATTAATGTAGATCTATACCAGCCCCGTTTTAGTACTGCATGAAGGAGAGTTTCTGAAAGCCTCAATCATTGGAAATTTGATGACAAGGAAGCTATAATTTAAGGAATCTGGAAGTTTATTGTTACAGGTACCAAACCATTTCTAGTCCAAGCCAATCCTATCAGAATTACTTTACTCATTTCCCTAAGATCTTTCCCTTAGCTATACCTATTAAAACTAATGTTCTTTGAGTTTGTCAAAAAATGTATATACACACTTTCAACTGTCATACAAATTTTATTTCTCAATCTACAAGGTTAAATTTCTGGGAAAAGTAATGTTAAGTTTCGTCGAAAGCTGCCAACAGAATCGTTGGTACAGTTGCGCAACCCAGTAGTGGCAAGGGAGTAACATCAACATGGCGGATGGATATTTGAGCTTTGAAACAGGTTGTGATGTTGGAAGTTTGAGAATGTCTCTGCGCTTCAGTAACAGCGGAGACTTGAGATTTGGACTGCTCTCCTTTAAGAGTAACAATTGCATGTCTACGAGACAAATTCGAAATTTATGGAACAATGTGTAATGTACAGAAAGGCCATCAGGGAGAGTTTGCACAGCTACAAGTTCTAAATTCTCAGTTGCGGTACTGAAACTGTTTGAGCGTTCACTTCAAGGCAAAAATAAGGTGAAAGCGATATAAGTGCTTGCAAGTATGTTACACATACTCAAGAAATATAAGTGCGTATGTATATTCCAAGACTTGTGCAACAGCTAAGTAACGACGACCCAGATCTCAGGATAAATTTTGTGTATGGGTTCAGGAGATGGTTACACATGAACCAGATTTTATAGGTAGCATATTTGATTGGATGAAGCACCATTTAAACTTAATGGGACTATCAATATAAATAACTGTGTATACTGCTATGAAGATAATTCCCAAAATACTGTTGGATGGTTGCGAATTTATTTGGGATAAATATTTGGTGTGATTTGTTTGCTAGGGTACTCTTTGGGCCTTTCCTTTCTGAAGGCACTGCAACTCAAGAAAAGTACCTAACAACATGATGATTTAATTTTCCTTGTTATTCATGAAATGTATGGTAGTGACACGTTTTATTACCAAAAAGATAACACTCCGCCACACTATCATTGAAATATGAGAAAATACATCGATCAAAATGTACCAGGTCAGTGGATAGGATGCAGTGGACCAACTGAGTTTTGTACACTTTCTCCAGATTTTACGCCGCTTGATTTTTTCTTATGGAGCACAGTAAAACGTGAATTGTGCTGCCGTAAACCACATAACCCGGACACGTTTTGGGATGAGACTCAAACAGAAATTCCATTAGGTAGCATTACTTCCATTTGTGCAAAGCACGGAAGCATTTGTTTTTCGTATTCACAAATGTACCCATACTGAAGGCGACTATTTTGAACATTTACATCAACCACCATTTGGTGTACTCTGTTCGATCAGAAAGTAAACTTATTATTATGTTTTGACATTGGGCTGTATTCCTACTTTTCCCAAAATTTAACCTTGTAGGCTCAAAAATTAATTTTCTATGGCAGTTCAAATTATGAATACATTATTTGACGCACCTGATTTATATTACCTGCACTTACAGTGCATGTGATCGATGTCTCAGCCAATCTCAGGTTTGGTTTATATTATACATTAAGACACTAACAGCCTATCATGGCATATCAGGAAAAAGTAACATTCTTTTAAATTTAAATAATTCTTAGCATAACATATATATTGAGACATATAGGATTTCCTACGCGAGAGCATAATGCTACCTAAATGGGGCATTCACTGAATGGGGCATTCTTCTCGAGAATGCTCAATCTAACTTTTTTCGTGCGTAAATCGTATAACAAGTATTATAAGTCCCTATTAGCAGGGCTCTACAACATTTAGTGACTTCTAGTTAATTCAACGTTGTGTAGCTTTATAGGTTAACACGTTCGCTAAATATTTTTTTCTCAAATGTTTAACTATATTAACAACAATTCAAGGTATGTGCTGTATTTATTTGTCAATTGAAATCAAACTGAAATGTTTTTCTACTTTTTTTAAAGTGTACATATGAAACAATCACGAAAAACCTATCAACTTAAACAAATCTGGAAAATATATCAATATTAGTTTCCTCCCGACTGGGAGCTTTCGAAATGTGGGTGTGGAGAAAAATGGAGAGGATTAGCTGGTCGAGCAGAAAACGAATAAGAGGGTGTTGGAAATGGTGGGGAAGAAAAGAACAATTTTGAATATTATTGAGAAAAGGAAGATAAACTGGTTGGGACTTGGGACATTGGTTAAGAACAAACGGCATCATGAGGGACGTGCTAGAGAATATGGTCGCAGGAAAGAGCGGGAGCGGGCGAACGGAACTACAATTGATAGATGATATTAAAACAGGAAAAATCGTGAAGACGAAGAGGTTAGCTAAAGATCGTGCAGCATGGAGGCTTCTCAGTTGTGGCAAGTGGCCTGCCAGTAATGACCGAATACTTATCATGATAATGATGATACCTAAAAAAAATACCATAATGCTTTAGGTTCATTGTCGAATGAACTTTCCTTTTAAGATTACTTAAATCAATGCCGTTCAACTTCCAGAGTAAGTTGTGTATTCATTATGATTTTTGTTGTATTATTTATCCGGATAATGGTCTAGAAGCCAATTTGATCAAATCTACAACTATTACTATCTATCACATTTTCTGACGTCAGTTTCATCACTGTAGTAACTCTTGGCTGATAAAATGATTCTCTTTCAAACTAACTAAAAGGAACTGCACTGTAAATCAACGAATGGTAAATATAGAATCACGTAAACTGTTCATTATTATCTTTCCAAATTTGTGTTTAATAAATGAAGATACAAACCTACATTTCAAACTTCCTGGATCCACTTCATCATTGTCGATAATAAAGGCTTCATAATTAAAAATGGTGTAGGTATACTTATTAAAGGTCACTTGAAACATTCAATAATAATAGTAATAACCATAGCGTAGCTATGGGATGTGTCGGGTACGCAAGTGCTTCCGTGAAAAATGTTTTGATTATTTTATTCTTTCTTCAGTTGTCATGGATACTGAAATGTTCTCTGTAATTCTGTTGTCATGGATTCTGTTCACTGAAATATTATTTTATCTGATTTTTAGACTTCCACACTATGCTATGCTTAAATGTCGGAAGTTTTGTATGATACAACAACTTTATCTGCCCGTCCGTCTGTCAACAGGTATCACAGCAAAGACGGTAAAACATACCGAGGAGCGGTTTTTTGCAAACGATTCAGCGTTCCAAAACAACATGCCACGACTACCCACAACTGTATACCAGCAACAGAAGTGGTTCAAATTTACTATTAGTTCCTGTTTCAATTACGATTTCAATGTTTATTGACATTGAACAAAAGTGGTAACAAATAGCTAGAAACGGATTTTTGCAAATGAATCAGCGTCTCAAGATTCGATTACGAATATCGACAACTCTACCAAAACCAGAAATGGTTCAAATCTACTACTACTTCCGGTTTCAATACTGAATTCCGTAGAGCAAACACTGTAAATGCTATCAAGTTCGGTCCTTTTTCTTATTTGCAATCGATTCAGTGTCTTAAGAATAGGTTTCATCTTCTACGTTGAAGCTCTATTGAAAGCGGAAGTGGTTCAAATTAACCATTTCTCTTCAAAATTTAACACCATAGAACAGAAATGGTAATTGATACTGACAAACGTCTTCAGTCAATACAGTGTCTCAAGTGTTTATATATATATATATATATATATATATATATATATACACATATGTGTGTGTGTGTGTGTGTGTGTATGTGTGTATGTACATATGTTTATATCATCACAATCCGCTACACTGTAACGAAACCGGAAATAGTTGAGTCAACTAGTACTTATGGTTTCAGATTTTCATGGAATGTATACTGTAAGAAGTTTTTTTTTCAATCAAATCGCATCTCCTCCCTTAATCCTCTATTTAAACCAGAAGTGGTTGAAATAAACGATTTTTTTGTTCCAACTTTTATTACCATAGAACAAAAATAGTAAGGAATAGCAAATATTGGTTTTTTGATAGGCTATGCGTTCAGCGTCCAAGAAACAGGTTCTGTCTTTGATCTTATTACTCTATTGGAAGTTTGAGTATTGAATTCACATAGTGTGGACATCATAGTTTCACACTGTTAATCGCTATATACTACATTTAAAACCCAATAACATGAGAATTGTATAGTGATAAGAAGAGTGGGCTTTAATAATCTTTGTTTACAGTCATATAAACATTAGGTTTTAGTTATCTTCGTGCTCAGGTATATAAAAAGTTCTGACTACATCTGTGGTAACAATACTAACAATAATCTCATACATTATGAAATGAAGTCAAATAAGACGATGTATAGACTACACTGTTGATTTACCACTGCACTGTTAATTTATCAGAAATATGAAGGTAAAACTTATATTTGAAAAAATAAAATACATGTGAAAATGAATTGGAGAAATGGTAA
This sequence comes from Thermobia domestica, assembly GCF_964235325.1. Taxonomy (NCBI): domain Eukaryota; kingdom Metazoa; phylum Arthropoda; class Insecta; order Zygentoma; family Lepismatidae; genus Thermobia; species Thermobia domestica. The sequence goes on along the minus strand of NC_137465.1, from coordinate 131,992,214 downwards.
GTTAACTTTGACTTTACTTAGACTTATGCAAATAGAACTTTAAGTTCAAATTGTGCTCTATAACAAGCCAATATCATATTGTAGTTGTGTATGCAAAATATCTTATTATTATCATGAACAATTCTTACAGTGAGATATGAATTTAAACTACGAGTCACTGAAGATGACACAAAAAAAAATGTGAGATTGCGTACAAGGTTATTAAGTCGTAATACGTTCGGCACTCAAATTATTATAAGTAAAACCTGTTTAAATAAACTTAGAAAACATCTTGATTGAAACAAGTTATTACATAACAAATCACTGAATATAACCTGATGTTTTTTTTTTTTTTTAAATAACGTACAATATCAGTGTTTTCATCTTTCTAACACTATCATGAAATTAAGACCAAAAATGAATAAACACATTTGCGTACGCAGAATTTAAGCAAGTAGTGCGTTTATGCACTAAATCTCGTACCCTTTAAGGATAAACATGATTTTGTATTTGTATCTCAACCTTTAAATAACCTCAGCCGTTGTATGTTCCTCTCTAAATGTAAATCTGGTGAATAAACATTCCTGGGTTTTAGTCTATCCTCATAGTTTGGCATCAACTAACTTTATCATTGCATACATACGAACACAAAAAAGTACTGTAGTTTTTTTGCTTGGATCTGAGATACCCCACTAGAGTATAAACGTTAATATTGTTTATTGAACATTTTAAATTGTAAGCTCAATTAAATATATATATTTTCAGAATTCATTTTTTTAATAAATTTTGTATTTTATACACAGAAAACCCAAAGCAATACAACAGATGACATTAATACTAGCTGTAGCTAGCTCATTTTGAAATGGGAGTAATATTGCATTTTTTCGTAAAATACATGACACTGTAAAGTATCTATTGGAGTGTGTATATGAGAATACGATTTATTTGAAACCGGCAAGACAACAACTAAATATAAAGGAGAATGTTCAGAGTCTTGAAGACAGTTAGAAGAGTAACAAAGGAATAAATTGAAAGCCACAAAATTGAAGATCAATTAGAAGAACGTGGTCACTCAATCAATAGTAATGAGTCTTGTCTTGACTGACTTAACTTTTAGTTTAGCGTCCCATTCAGCGGCGAGGCTAGATAAGACACGGTCCTACTGATTAACGTTGAATCCGAACCACATGGGAATCTTGTCTTGACAAAATACATGACAGTGACGATGTGGAAGAAATAAGTAACAGTTACTTTCAATGCAGTTTTACATCGTATATTTGGAGATGAAATTTTAAGAAAGTGAGAAGAAAATACATTCATTCTCTTCGTGAAAAATTCTAATTCTGCCTCATGTTTCTCAACATAACACCTATCAGCAGATTTGCATTTAATCGTTCAATGAGTTCATATATGTCTGGGGAACATTGACAACTTAGTAATAGCACAGAACAAGTAAATATTCATAAAAGAAACAACTGGGGTATGTCAGACCCCATCAGAGTGTCAGGGCAACTTTTTCACCAGAGTACTTAAGGGATTAATGTAAGTAAATATTTATTATTTCATAATATATCGTTCAAGGGGGAAGGGTTATATCTCGAAATCCTCTTCGTATACCACTGCTTAAACGTATCAAAATAAAAAGAAGCAAAGGGAACCTGAAGAAAAAGAGATTGCTAACAATAATATCTTTGATATCAGAAGAATAATAGTGAATCTAGTGACAGTTCATAATTATGGACAGACTTTTATCGATATCTACCGAAACATCTATTTATAAGTCAATGTATTGATTCTAGCGTGATGTGCACCAATATTTTAGAGGCGGGTCATGAGGGAAGTCATATATGTCAAAATTAATGTTTTATCGCTTTAACCTACGAAAAGAAAACTTTCTTACTGTGCTAACTCTTGTACACAACAATTAATACATTTAATAATCTTAATTTCATTAGAATTAAGCGATAAAACTTTATTTTTTTCCAGAGTGACTTCGCTCACGAGCTACCTTTATTATGTTTGCTAATGATATTTATCAGCATTATTTTTTGTTAAATGCCAGAAATTTACTCATATTTTTCGTACATGTACAGGGTGGTTATAATTATAGTGCCGCTATTCAGCGCGGACTGTAATCAAAGTATTACATTGGAATGTAGTAGACATGCTAATGAAACCATGCGGAAGCTACAGTCTGAAAAACATGTTAGTTCCACTTTCAGCTACCAGCGGAAATGTGGCGATAACACACGCGAGCTCACCCACGATAGCGTGAGGAGCAGCATGGTTATTGAGAAGAGAGACCGTACACTGTTAGTAAAATTGGTCTATCAGAACAGGATCAATTACAATGCAGCATTGAGGCAATATCTGTGCCTGCAAGAAATGTTGTGTAGGAATATCCATTATACTCTGCGTACGTGACCGTGAGGTGTGGATTCACAGGAATGTTCATCATTGGCCTGTTTTTCTTTGAGGAGATGACATCCCGAGGAGTTGTAACCTGTACCGTGACATTGGCACGCTATAGGACCTTTAAGTGCAATATGTGATTCCTGCGTTACAGTTATGAAACTGTTTGAAAATGACTTTTTTCATGTAAGGCGAAGCGACATCGCACATCGATTGCCTAGTAAAAGATCTTCATCGTCAAACCTTCACTGCTGATCGCATCATCTTCCGAGGTTTTCGAGATGCGTGGCCAAAAAGATTCCCCGATCTAACTCCGTGTGACTTTTAGATGTAGAGATATCTGAAAACTGAGGTCTACCAGGGATATGTCCAGTCTAGAGATGCAAGGGTTCGGAAAAAAACCGGCTTTTTTGGAAAAAACTCGGTTTTTTCTGCTTTGCTTTTTTGCTTCGGAAATTTTGGGCTTTTTTCAAAATACTGCTTTAAATTGATAAAACAGACTTTGTGTCGCTTCTCTATAACACAAAAAATCATTTAATTAGTGGTTGATGCTGATAATAATATAAAACATCGAAAATAAACTATGAATTTCGAAAAAATATTTCAAACAATTTTTCTTCAACATATTTACATTATGAATTTCACAGGATTAACCAATGTATATAATAAGAATTTTTTAACCTCCTATGTACAAAAGTAAGCAGAGTTGGCAAGAACCGTGGTTGTTTTTGAATATGCCAAAAACCCGTTTTTTGGGGGAGGTTTAAACCAGGCTTTTTTTACTTAGATTTTTTGCTTTATGTATTTATATTACATATTCACAGAAATAGTCTAAGTTTGTTTCACCTTGATGTTATTATGCAACAGCGGGGTTATGCTGGAAGAACTCCCATAAGCTTAAAGAAGTGCGGTCAGTAAATTTCCTAAGTTGAGAATCTCCCGTCCTAGCCATTGGGAAAATCCCGTCATTACTTGAAATGTAAGACAATAACGGGGAAATCCTGTTATTGCTTTGCATGTAAAATTTAAAGGTCAACGTACCATAATCAGTACGCTAAAACTGAGGTATTAAATTACAAATTTAGTACCGGTACGTAGATATCATTGAAAGTCCAATCCAAGCTAATGTTGGAAGCTACGTAGGCAATCGATAAATTTTGCCAATTTCTATCAATATATTTAAGCAATATTGGCTTCTTTATAAAACAACACGCATTTAGGCATGTAGAAATATACAATTTGGTTTGTTTCGTATATTTAGGCTTAACATCCTTACGAAATACCGAGGTTATCAAGGAGAAGACTTTCGCTTAAACTGACATCCGAACCGCTACTTGGGTTACGCATGAAAGAAGGATTGTGGTTCGACCGAGAATTGAACATGGTACACCTTGATTAAAAGGTGAAAGGGAAATAAAACTATTTGAGTCCGATATCTGGAAACGTTACCATGAAGTTCACACGATTCGCATTTTTCATTCTTTTTATTTTTGTGGTTTAAACCAGTTATTAAAAAAAAAGTTGGTGTAAATCAGCCAACCCTAAAAGTAAACACTTCTTTTTAAAGAATACACAAATAACTAGCAAAAGAGTATGTAGTATTTTTACTTCAAAATATTCCATACCCTCTTTTTGAAACAAAATAAAATTAAAATAAAACATAAGAGAAATACTTAGATTTATATGATACACTTAAAGGCTGCACATCTAGAGCTTTTGGTTCTGTATATTCTTGAAATTCTACAGTTAAGTTTTATAGAACCACCATCACAGTTTACCCAATCCTCAAGTTTTCTGAATTTTTAACAAGAGGAATTCAACATATCATTACGGAACTCCCCCCCACTCCAAAAAAAGACTACGGAATATATTTAAGTTAAGCTAAATACAACTGCACAACAAACATGACTGAGTGATTAGCTTTTGCGCTTCTATCGGGAAGTCCGGGATTCAACCAGCATTCGACCATTCTGACAAAGCTTTTCTTCATTCCATCTGTGAATGTAGAAATAGTGCGTGTACTGTGAGTTGGGCGACTTCCTTTTTTATTGTTTTTAAATCGTTATTATTACTAATTACCAGCAGTGACGGTTTTGCGAAGGTTAGGGGGGCGGTCTTTCGGACTGAAGCCCGTTCCCCAAAGTTACGGAATGTCTGCAACAAACGAAATATCTATTAGTTATGCCTTTACTCATAAACTTTAAGCTCCCGTCAAATAAAAATTACGAATGTTTAAAAAAACTAAACATTAGTAAGAAACCCTTCCCAAAATACTTTTCTAAATCCGCCACTGATTCTCAGTATAAAATGATTTTTAAAGTTGTATCCGGAAGATTATTGCTAAACATATAAACGAAACGAAATATTAGTTATGCCTGTACTCATAAACTTCAAGCACTTCCCAAATAAAATTAGGACTTTTTAGGAAACGAAACAATCAGAAAAAAACATCCTAAAGTACTTTTCTAAATCCGCTACTGATTATTTGTATAAATTGGTATTCAAGGTTGTGTCCGGAAAATTATTGCTAAATCACTTCACAGCTACAGTATAACAGAAATGTGGAAGTACGGTTTGACGGATATATTGAAAAACGTACGCTTTGACGGATAAATAGAAAAACGGGCAAGTTTAACTTTTGCGCTAGAAGCTAGAGTACTAAAAGCTCTTAGAAATGAAACACGGATGACAAACTAGAGAAGAAAAAAGATGTCGATAACTCAAAAGTTAAAATAAAGTTAAATAGCCTCTAAAATTACCCTCAAATACTACATTCTTCATGTTAGCTTTAATTCGTAAAACATGTGCTCCATCCATCTTGATGGTGAATTTCAGAGCGAAATATCACATTCAGGTCATGGAATTTTTATCTAACTATAGAATATACTATAAAAAAGCTATTTAGATAGAAAAATCATGAAGTTGAAAAAAGCCAAAATTTCCAAAATTCTCGTTTTTTTCCCAAAAAAGCCGGCTTTTTATGTGAAAAAAAACCATCGATTCAAAAAAGCTGGCTTTTTTGCATCTCTAGTCCAGTCACTGCCGGACCTCAAGGACAGCATAAGGCGACATGTTGCAACAATTCCGCTGGAACTGCTGCTAACAACTGTTGTGCATGCCATTTTGCGGATGCAATATGTCGATGTGTCTGGTGACGATATGAAGCTTGTTAAGTAAATTGGTCACTGTAACCGCAAATGTGATTAACGTTATTTCCATTGCATCTTTTGTTACTATTAAATGGAAATAAAATTTCACGTTTTGTTACACTCACATTGTTCCTAAAGTGTTCCCTTTTCACCATTTCTTACAATCACCTGCCCTTTCCCTTGTTTGCATGATATTTATCTAACATGTTTGACCTCTTCGACCTAGATAATCGTCTTACCCATATATTCAGTACCATTTCCACGTTCGTATTACCTATACAGCGTCACATTTAACCCGGTGGTGGAAAGTGGAACTAATATTTTTTCCAATGTCACTCGCTTCTGCATGATCTCATTAGCATATTTACCAAAGTTCAATGGTATATGTTGGTTACTACCCGCGCTGGATTGCTGTGAATAGCGGTACATTAATTCTAATCACCTTGTATTATGCACATAGCGCTATTTTACAAGACCAAAATAATCTTTCGCTAAACGTGGGAACATAAAACTCCGGATTATACTGGATGAAAACAGTAAAAATGAAAACTTGAATTAAATATTATCTTTTTATCACACGAAATATCGGGATTTTCCATACTTTTTTCATGTAGTGTTTCTAGTTAAATCTCAGGTCGTGCCAAACGGACATTCTAGCGGACAAACACCTGTTTGTGGGTTAACTCCGTTTTCTTTCAATATTTCGTTGCTTTCATCATCATTGTCTCCTTGAGTATTGGAGTATAATTGTAGTACATCTAACTAAAAGAATCGTGTAGGAAAAGTATACATACCTTCAGGTATTTCAACTCTTCCTTCTATTCTTATGGATGCTCCTGGATGCTCCTGTTCCAATTAGGAAGCACACAGTCCTCAACGGATGTCAGAGGTTTAACTGGATTTTGAACTCTTTCAGTTTTTTGTTTTTTAATGTTACTGTCGTCCAACTTTCTGGCACGTTCTTGACTTCAAGTCGGTCCACTGTTTCTATATCTGTTGAAAAAAATAAATGTGCGACAGCAAATTCACAACATGCGTAATAATTACTAAGTAATATATGTCAACTTGTAATATTTAACTCGAGATGTAAAATAGAATTCAATCTGGTACACAACATGCATGTTAACACGTAATGGGCCTTATTCAAAGTTGTTCTTAATGTCGTATTAAGAGTTTGATTAAAACGTGATGCTAACTTTCGTATTTTGAAACATTATAGTGAAGTTTGCAATGATTCATATCGGAAAAGGCCAGCCACTATTTTACCACACAGTTGTCCAAACATATTAGAAGAGATTAAGGTAAAAGAAATTATCCGTACCTTACGGTATTCGGTAAAACCGGCAGGAATCATATTATACCTAGGTACAATGGTACCACACAAGGTGTTAAGGTGCTATACGTTTGTTTGGAAGCTGTTTGCAACACTGAAATAAATATTGTCTTTTTTACTGTTGTTACAGATTTTGAAGCCACAGAAGGACTGTGGCTCTTCAAATGGATTTCAGTTAAGTGAAACGTAGTAGACACTTCACCTTAGGGTGCGTTAGTTCTTTCTGTCTTTCTCGAACTAGCTATTTCTTAATTTAAATTCCTTTCGATTGTCCTGTGACCTACTTCTATGCCTTCACTGAAGATTTAATAATAGGCCTACAGAAAACCACAAGTACATCGTCATCAAATTACAATGTTTCTTCCAGTAACACAATAATTTTAAGTGTCTTATTAAATAAGAGCTTTTCTACAATAAATTTTAAAAAGTACAGAAATTATGTTTTCATTAATTTTGATTATGGAGAACGTTTAGATATAAAACATTTCAAAACAGTAAGAGCAATTATCTAGTAATATTGCAAAAGGACTATAATATAAATTATGAATTAATTATGTGGCGTTGTATTTACCAGTGGAAACTTAACCAGCAGTATAGAACACATTCCATAACATTTGAATTATACAAGTAACAACAACATAGGTCATATTATATCAAATTAGTTGTTTACTATTATATATAAGATGGTGCATTATTTATACTTAAAGTAGTTTTAATAACATTTAAAGCAGTTATAACACATTTTCTCAGTTTAATGCGCAAAATCCACAACTATTGGGCATTTATAAATATATAAGTCACAATAGTGAATGAAAAAATGTATTATTTTATATGTACTGATAAAGGATATATTTGTTTTACTTTTGAAGATTTCAATATTAAGGGGATACGTCGTCTTCCTACTTCCAGAAAATATGTGTGGCGTCCCCCACTTTGTAAAAAACTACCATGGCCAAAGATAGACACGGCGGGCGGCGTGACGTCATGCGTCCCTGTAAATTTTCAGATCCACTTTTACCCCCGAATAAGCTTATCATCAATGATTCACTTGAGTATTAGATTTGTTTTTATTCATTTTGTATTCTCTCTGCTTTTTTTTTTAAAAAAAAGCATTACCATTCTTTGTTAAGAGACGTTTTCAGGACCTCAGATAAATCGCATAGTCTATCGTTTATATGTACATCTGACAAGCGAATACTTGACAAAGAAACATTTTTGAAGAACAACTTTTCAGCTTTAGGATCTGACTTTATATGAATTTCCTTTTACAAAATCAATACTCCATTTGTATAATACTTGTAGCATTTTAATGGTGGATCATTTTACGCTACTTTATACACTGGGGTACCTCATAGCCATTTTCTAGTCTTTTGCTGCTTTTTCTCGCCTCTGATTATACGACAAAGTGATAACAAAATAAGTGACATAGGAAGGCAATAATCATCTTTCAAATGTCCTTTTCCGTATGTGAGACCATCCATAATCATGGAAAAAAGTGAAAGAAAATATCTTGTAACATCCACATCTAGCAATATTTTGTTTTTATTTCGGTTTTGCTCTTTCTTCCAAACTAGTGCTTCCATTTTTCAATTTTCTTTTCATCATTCTTTTTCTTTTTTCTTCATATTTACACGTATCAGATATACTATTCTTTATTTTTATTTTTTCTATAACTTTTCATTTCTGCTTTGCTGGCCAGTTTTCGGTCCATGTTGCAGTTCTTTGTATGTGTATGTGTATATATATATATACTGTTATGATGGACACTGGTTCCCTTTTATCCGGCGTTCCAGTTATGACATGAGTTATTCATGTCTGACACTTGGGCCCATCTTCTTTCTTATCTTGTTCCTCCGTTCTTTTCTAACGTTTCAAGCTGCTGTTTCCTCTCCTGGCTGCCTTCTCCCTCGCATTTCCGGTTTCCGTCTACTCCCACTGTCAACATTGTCTCAACAATCCGAGTTTTATATATATTCGCCTCCTAACTATAGATATATATTCAATGTTGCAAACCGAACTTTCTTGCTTCTAGATATATTAATCATAGTTTGTTGTTTTGCATTTAATGTAATTTGTGGTTCACACTTGAATTTCAGTTTTGATATCTACGGTGTTCGTGAGAATTTTAAACACTCCTTTGCATTAATGTCAGACATAGTTTATACGTCTGTCAACGATTCCTGAAATGTTCCATTACATTTATTAAACTGATAATAAGTCAGTGGCGGCTTTGGAGGAAAATCATGCCAAATGAAAGAATTTTATAACTACAAGCTAGAGGAGGAAAAGTTATCTAATATTCCAAACCTTTTTTTAAATATACAAACATTGGGACATCTAATACGATTTCTTTACATACCATCTCGATAAAATTGAAACTTTACCGATGCGATTTACCTTAAGAGATGCCAATCTCTCAAATATGTGAGAAACCAGAGTTGATGTGGAGTGTCCTCTTCCACATACAATAAAGATCCCCTTATTTTCCATTATACACCACAAATTTCAAAACATCCAAGGTGGGAAAATTTACTGAGATCGCACTTTCTCCACCTTTCCTCAATTTAAATCTACAAGAAACAAATGGTATATATATTCTCCTTATCCTAAACCTACATATGACTCTGCCCGATGGATCTTAACTTTCTTGCGCCAACTATTTCTATAGACCTTCTTGAATTTAGTTTGGTCTTTTTAAGTCCACAGGAAGAAGAATTTGAATATTTTACTTAGTTCCGACTAGGTCTTCAGTTTAATATAGTGATAACTATAAGAGAAAAGGACACTGGAATGTTTACGTGATGTTACAGGGTTAATATGAGCCCAAGAGAAACCGACAAAGTCTTCTCACTATGCGATAATCAAACTCCACTGTTTAGAAGAGAGAGAGGTTACTAACTGGTCACCATAATAACTTCAATGTCATGGATTTTCTCATTGCTAATTTTGAAATCTCAAGCATACGAAGTTAAAATAAAAACCACTATCTGGATATCACTGCAAATTGGTCTTAAATAAATGTCGTTAACCAATTGAAGAAATCTTTTCAAAATTGTGGCAGACATGTGGGCTGAGTACGTTTCGCTTTGAAATAATTTGCACCCGATGTCATGTCAAAACTGTATAAGTTTCCTTTATTAGGAAATATCTCCAATTTCTTTCTTACAATTTACAAATTTATATTGTCTCAACATTGTGCACTTCTATAATGTTTTTAAATTTGCATTCAGAGTCTATCCATGTTTACTTACTTTATTTTCTTCTGTTATCAATATTTGTGTAAATTCAAAGTTGGAGATTTAATCTGATCAGTGTTTTGAAGCAAAATACGACGGTTTCATTAGTGAGTATTTCTTATCTGAAGTTGGGCATTTTTGTTGCAACAAACAAAAACCATATTTTTCACTCTTTCATGACACAGTGTCCAGGTTCATGCAGAACATTATTTGAAGTAGTTTATGACTTACCATAATTCTTTATAACTAATTACACACCACCCACCTTACCCTTGAGACAATTGAATCAAAGTTGATTCGTTACTGTACTTTTGTAACGCGAATGCCAGCGAATTACAGACATACAGCATTGTCAGACTTAAAACTGTCGCATAAGTGGTACACAATACGAATTCTTCTGTTCTTAAACATTGAAAGTTCTTTTTACATACTTCAGCAATAGTAAGCCTTCAAACCCGTGCAAAGTTCTATTTTAACTGTAATGTTTTATAATCAATTACAATAGATTATTGATATTTTTCTATTCTAATAAAATTGTTATCGATAATTATATTTTCAAAAAATATTTTCCATAATAGGCGAAAGTCATAACTAAATACCTATTATCATCAGTCTTCAGTTTTTTTTTCTATTCCATTTTCATGTCACTACCGTTTCAACGAAATTGAAGATACTCAAAAGTAATTTGGCCAAAAAGTTGTTCTAACAGCAACCAAAGGAAACGAAGCTATGATACGCCATTTCGTACAGAGAGAGAGTGAGAAAATGAAGAACCTGAAGTTGGCAATTTCAAAGGAGATGATTGTAATGTTCCTTTCTTTGCCTTTCATCACCTAAAATGAATCAAATGATGGGCTTGCTGGCTGCTTTGGTGAAGAGGCCGCCGGGATGTTGAAAGGATGGGGAGGGAGACTATGAATGATTCCACTCTGAAGATTGAAATAAAATAGAAATGAAATTGAAATGATAAATAACATCTCAAGAGATGTGGTGGGGCATAGAGGGGGAGAGCGAGAAGTTACGAGTAGTTACACGGGAGGAATGGTACGGAAGGAATCTTAAAGCTCCTAAATTACTCAAATCCATCATGAAATCCAATGTTGCAAACTTCATGTTTCCATAAGAAAAAATCTTGTTATTTTGTTTAATTTGAACAAGAAATATTGTAAAAAGCATATAATTCGAAACAATAATAAAGGTACAAAAAAAGGATAAAGATTTGTCAATTAAACCAACTTTTGATGTCTCTGTTCCTTATAATTAAAGAAAAAATAGTAATAATCGTAGTATGAATGGTGCAGTCATAGTTATGAACTGGTGCGAAACATGGAGTTTGTAGATAATAAATTAACCCAAATGAAGTAACGACTGTTGTATATATACGATCAATGATCTTGGATTTTTCTTTCTTAGGACGACCCAGAAATTTACTCTTTGCTCATAATTTGGAAGTGATTTATATGGCATTGTTACCACCCATCCTTCCGATTTTACCATTATGTTTTGATTGTGATTTCATCCACGTCAAAATTACAAGTGAATTACAAGTGTTATATTGAGAAATATGAGACAGGGTTAGAATTTTTCACGAAGAAAATGAATGTATTTTCTTCTCAATTTCTTTCTTTCTTTCTTTTTTTTTTTTAAATCATCTCCAAATATACCATGTAAAACTGCACTGAAAATAAGTGTTACTTCTTTCTTCCACAGCGTCACTGTCATGTATTTTGTCAAGACAAAATTCCCATGTGGTTCGGATTCAACGTTAATCAGTAGGACTATGTCTTATCTAGCCTCGCCGCTGAATGGGACGCTAAACTAAAAGTTAAGTCAGTCAAGAAAGGATTCATTACTATTGATTGAGTGGCCACGCTCTTCCAATTGATCTTCAATTGTGAGGCTTTCAATTCATTCCTTTGTTACTCTTCTAACTGTCTTCAAGACTCTGAACATTCTCCTTCATATTTAGTCGTTGTCTTGCCGGTTTCAAATAAATCGTATTCTCATACACACTTCAACATATATTTTACAGTGTCATGTATTTTACGAAAAAATGCAATATCACTCCCATTTCAAAATGAGCTAGCTACAGCTGGTACTAGTGGCATCTGTTGTATTCCTTTGGGGGTTCTATGTATAAAATACAAACATTGATAAAAGTTCTTCACTTTGTTCGTATAATCACTTTATCAATGTATAGTCCTTATTCTATGGCTCACGTAACACTAAAGAGATCTAAGACTTGGGTGAACCGCTGTTGCCTACTACACCCGTGCAATAATACTGAAAATACGTAATTTGCAAGTACTGAAATATTTCATTGGAAATAACTTCCACGTCCCTTCTATTTTAATAAGGCTGTGAAAATATGATGTAAAACTCAACATATGTTTTACTTACAATGATTTGAAGACAGAAAAAACTAATCATGAGTGGGAACGGGGAGTCGCTATATTTTGTAATTTTGAGATTCAATATTTTTTTTCAAAATATGAAATTAAAATAAATTAATGAATTTTGGAAATGCTTTGTGTATATTTTAGGATTAACTAATTCATATCGGACTTCCGAAGAAAACATCAAAAAAATTTAATAACCGTGTCTATAGCGACAACTCCCAGCCACGATCCCTCTTCAGTTTTATTAGAAAGAAGAAGAGAAAGAGTAAGAAAGAAGAGAAGCTAGGAGAAAAGAGGAAAAGAGAAAGATAAAAGAGAGAAACTAGGGATAAATTATTGCTGGATTATTATGTAAATATGGAAAGTAACTGGTATAGTTATATAAAAAAAGTTGGTTCATACTCGAAGGTTATTACTGGAGGCTCAATTCTGAATTGATCCCGTAAAGACACATGTTCTCACATACGACCCCGACCTGGATCCAGGCAACTGCACAAGTAGGAGTTGCCCTAACCTAGCTCAGGTGACGAGAAGTTCGAATTTAACTATTTGTCTATTATTTCGAAGTGTTCAATAACCTGTATCCAGTAATTGCGTTTTTGTAATAGAGATCGAACACACACTTGAATCAGCCAGGAAAAGAAAAGTCACAATGTATATTTTCCACAAATAGAAGTTCTGATATTTCTGAAAAGACTGTGTTTATTCTGGCTCATCCTGTTATCTTGACTTTCTCCTAGAGCCGATTTAAAATACTTTAAAATCAGTTATCTTTCATAACTTTCGTCGTACACTAATACATATGAGATGCTATTACACACTTATTATGAATATTATTACAGTAAATTCATATTAAATGCTACTACTTAAGACTAAATTTACCATTCATTCACACACACTCACATACATACAAGACAGCGTATTAACATGGGTAATAATAATTTCGAAAGAAACAATCTAACTACAATTTGGTGAGCATTTATTACATTTACTCAGACATTAAGACACAGAATTTCATAAACATGCAATAAGTATACATTTACGTGGGTCAATTCACATACGAAATTGCATAATAGTAATGCAGTAGTATACATACCTATATTTTTTATTAATAGACATGCTCAAAGGAAAAAGGAAATTATATTTTTATTTAACTTTTGGTAAAAAATAATATAAATTTCTTAATAAGTTTAATATACAAATTTGACGAATGGAAAGAAAATATCTTAAAATGAGGGTTTGTAATGAGTCTCTATCTCATTTATGAGTATTTTGGAAGTGATTTTAAATGAGTTTTTTCTCGTACTTTAGATTAACTATAATATTCTGTATATCGTCGAAGCACACTTTCTGGTGTCCACAATGTTCACTTTTTTGCATTTCTTATCTTTGTACATAATGATGTATATACGTTAATCAATATTATTCGATTTTATAAGGAAATAACACATATTCAGTTTGTAAAATTATTCATCAACACTTCTCCCATTTCGGATATTTAAGAGATAAAAATCTCGTCAATAGTATCACGATGACCATGTTACGTATTCTGTGATTGGTTTACTATCACATTCACTATCAATAAATGTCGCTTTGTACTATTAGTTACACACATTTATCGTTAGACTTGCACTATATATATGACTGCACAAGAATTTTCCAAGATCAGAATAATTTTTGCTGGTATGGTAAACACAACTATTAAGATGAAACACTGTGAAGTTTGAGGTTTCGTATGGGAGGGATGGTAATTGAAATGTAGTTCTAGAGAAGGATTATAATTTACTAATTTGATGGATGATTTAATGACACATTAAGGACACATTGAGAAACTGACTGATAATCTGTAGTAATTCTGAACGAATAACGGAAGAAGAAAAGTAAAATTATATCGGGTACTGAACCATTGCCCACCACTGCAGTGAGTCGCGATATGATGTAAAACGTTCCCTTGACCTTCCACATTAACGAATACTTTTACGAGTCGTGTATCGCGAAATCTCAGCTGGTAAGTGAAGTCCATATGATACATGTCGAATGATTGATATGTGTCAAGTTCAAACTCGGGCGGAGGTTAAAAATAAAACAATCTTGAAGAAGTGAATAGAGGAATAGATAGAGAAAAGAAAGAAAAGCAAAAGCAGCACCAAAGAAATACGTTGGGTCACTAAAACTTCAAAGATAAGTGGTCGCATTTAGATATACAATGATTCACAGCCAAATATGCTTTCATATGCGGAGAATGGTTGGCCAACTAAAATGCGTAGCCTAAGATAAATATCTCCAAGCCCACAAGCTAGTCCGTGACATACTGGAATTTTCATAAAGACATAGGCTTTAGGGAAATTCCACTCCTCACTGTATTCGGCCGAGACCTTGGAGACTCCGGTACTACCGGAAGGATGGTGTGGTCTCTAATTTAGAATTTCCAAATGAAAAAAGATATCCGACCCTGAGAAACTGAGAAGAGTTTTGAGGGAAGTATGGAAAACTAGATTAAAGTTGATGAGACAGTAGAAATCCTATCAGTCATCAGCCAAATTTTAAAAAAAAAACTTTAAATAACATAAACTTTGTACTAATTTTGTACTAGTAAGTTGTCTGCCAAATCTTACTAGTTGCTACCAATCCGAAGGGGTGCCAACCTTGAGGCACCAACTAATTTCAAACACTATATACTAGAAGTAAAAGAAGTGAAAATTCATGGGTATTTGGGTTTGGACGCTCTGGTATGGTAATACGAGAGTCTACTGTAATAAAATTTTCTATATTATTCGATCCTGTCTACTTCGTCACCTCTGCGGACAATAGTGAACTTAGCCTAGACAGGTGACGTGAAAAATTCAAAGTTGAAGAGTAGTAAAAGTAAACTGAACGAGTATTTTTTAAATTGTATTCATTCTGCAGACGGTTATTCTATTTTTTGATCGACTGGAAAATATCCGGAATGATTTGTCATATGAATATTATTTATATTGTCAGGCCAATTGATCAGCTAAATGGTATGTTTACTATTCAATGTCGAGCCATGAAGTGAAAATACCATCCATCATTTTTACGTAACATACTGCCATCATACAAAATTCTAACGCGATAAATTACGCACTAAAAATTTATCATTATATGTATGCAATCAATATCTCGTAGCACACTTTACCACTGGGTCCATATACACATGAGCGTCCTACTATTTATTCATACATTTTACTATCCAGATCTATATATCAATAATATTATCATTACTCACTTATTCTTATTCATTTATATATTTATTTTTTCTACCATATCAATTCACCCGAGACTGTTCAAAGCAGTCTTACTATCCATATTAAAATTAGCAAATTATTATAATACATTAACTAGCACGTGTAATTCTATATACTGAATATGAATTTCCTTCGCAACAAACTATGGTATATTTCTCTTCACGGCTACGAAGTTATTTTCTATGCAATGAGAATTCAATATTTTCAATAGCATGGAACTATATATTAGAAAATTTTAACAATGTAATTGCTCATAGAAAGCAACGGATAGAGAGGATTCGTAAATGTAGCCTGACAACAAAAATAATGCCATATAAACGATCTTTTAGTTAAGAGAAAATGCGAAGTTCAATATTATTCATAATTTGGTTACTAGGTTATATAAATGATCGTGCTTTTTCAGAAGGGTAATTTACGACGTGAATTATCAAAATATTTATTCTTATGGGCCAGACCTAATATTTACTCATTATTTATAGCAAAAAGGGGTCATTTCCGTGTTGACCAGATCACTAAATATTTGAGTAACAGAACACAAGCAGCGAATAATTTTTAACTCGGACGAGAGGGAGTTAATAGTACGAAAACAACCTCTGCACGATTAAATATTCTTTGCACTCTGATATCGTCTATAAGTAGTATACGGTACAAAATTAACTATAAATTTTAATTGTGTATCAATGCACTTACTACGAGGGAACAAAGGTGAAGAATAATAATTAAACAACAATATACTGTCCGCACATAACTAAATCATACACTCACTGGCATGTTACTACGGTGAAATCAGCAAATTATACTCACACACATGCATGCTACATACTACATAAACTAAGAAACAAATATCTATACATATCACTGTATACGTTAAATCATGTTATCAGACTAATTCAGTATATGCACACTGAATGAATCATTGCCTTCAACATTCTAAATCGGCTCCATAAACTGAGAAAAAAGAAACGAATTAATCAGAGCCCAATGGCCCTATTACTGATTTAAATCATAGTTTTTCAAACACTATTAATGCCCCAGAAAGGACATATTAAAACTCACAATGGTAAGGGTCCCTTTTCTGAAGGGAAAAGAACCCTAACAAAAAATCGTATAACACATCTCTGTTGGAAGACTTAGTCAATTCAGTAATAAATGAGACTCCTGTTCTGACTTACACGGACATTGTGAAATTTAATTTAACCACACAGAAATCTACACCTACCGCCATGTTAATAGTAATAAAAATCACATATACTACGTATACAAACAAAGGCTATGCTGGGACAGGTCTATCGAACCCTAACGTGAAATTTTCTAGGATAACAGGAGTTATCAAAGGAAAACACTAATCTTCACACAATTTCGAAAAAGTTCACATCCTACGACGAATCCTGCCCATAGCTATCTGTAGATGCACGAACATGGCGTCCCTGACTTCAACTTCTATTTTACTATTTTCTGTCTGTTTTAAAATGAAAATCCAATTGTTTTGGGACTCTGTAGGCTCTCCAGGGATTAAATTCTTAAATGAAACTGTTTTTACCTAGTATTACTGCGTTTTTGGCGATAAATCCCAATATATATCTACAGCACACTAGTAGGATGTCGTTTGATCCGTTCCCAGGTATACAATGAAAAGAATCGCGTCTTAATACTAGCTCTTCGGAAATAGTTCCAATCATAACAAAGGGTTTTGGTGGTGGTAGACATATAGAGTGAATAGAAAATGGTAAAAACTGGATGAAACCGGTTTTTGGGAGGATATGGGCATCTCAGAAGGACGAAGGGGGTCTAAATTATTATGCCAAATATCACATTGGTGGATAATTTCAAGAATTTCTGTCCAATTGCGGGCTATGTTTTCATATAGCATTAAGGTGTATAATTTTAATACTCATCATTTTGAAATGCACGTATATACAATTTACATTGAAATAATATATAAATAAAGATATTGTTCCCCGAAATATAATTTCTACTAGGTTATTCAAAGCTTCCACGTTAATTTTGACTTAAATAAAGATCAAATGAATTTACTACATAGATCGAAAAATATTTTTGAAAACAAAATTGTATAGTATAGTATGTTCAAAAAATATTGGACCGCTCCAAACAAAAAAATCTCATTACATCGACTGTAATGGTACATTACAGATTTGTGTAAGTACACTTACTTCCAGAAATAATGCATAGGTACGTTAAAATCTGACTTGATGCTACATTTGAAAGGTATTGATTGTGTAATGAACCATCCAGGTTATGTGTTGTTTTCTAGTACTTCGAAATCGCATGCAATTTGTTTCAGATAAAGGCACAAAGATCATACTTTTATTAGGTATCAGAATTTCATTTTTTGTCAATTCTTGACAAAACTTAAGTCTAAAACTGAAGGAGTAAGAAGACATACTAATGCTCAAGAGTCTTTCAAGATTGTTTTTAAACCAGGTTTGTATCATTCTTCAATGCATTTGTTAAACCTTTACGATGCAGAGGTTTCACACTATAGGCTACTGTATTTATAACAAGAATCACATTATTGTCATTATTTTGCAAAATAGTTTTAATTTAGTTTCATTGTATATATAGTAAGTTGTTATATATACTACCTATTACAAATAGTTACAAATGGAACAAATGAAACAAAAATAGTGTTACAATATATTTGTTACATTGTTCCTATATTATATTTTTTCACTCGTTATTTGTACTTTTCTTGGCTATATCTTGGTCTACAATAGTCTGTATTACGAGGACCATAATCTATCAAATCTTTCTGTAATAAATAGATATGAGCAACAAAATTAAAGATTACTTCGTGTATCGCAAAATTACGTAGTATAGTGATCAAGAATCGCATTTTATCATTTTAGCATTAGAGGTTCGTACTGCCATAATTGATTGTGGTAAAATTTTAAATATTATGGATGTCAAGATGAAGCCATGTAATAACAGTTGTAAAACACGGAAAAATAAATCATTTCACGAATTATATGAAATATGACTTAAGAATTTGTTCCTTAGCTATTCCAAATCCTTTAGAAAAACCTTCCTGCTGGTAGCAATATACACTAAAAATATTTCTGTACACAACTTTCAGATCTATGTAAATATGATGTAAATGTCATACTTAACGGAGAGCGTTTCAAGCATATACATGCAATGTACACATTAGTAGTGGAGTTTGTATCTATTCAATGTGTTTAGAGAACATTATTGACACCAGGTGTCGTTTACACAATGTGAATTACGCATCTAACCGCACACACACATACACGCAAACACTTCCTATACTGATGCAGCATTAATCCACACAGTGTATGTTTGTATTTACGGTTGTGTGTGAGAGCAAAATTCTCAATAGCGTTTCTCCCATAGTTCTTGAAGCCTTGACTGTTAATGGGAGCTTGTACTTGTGTTGGAGTTGTAATCAATCAATTGAGATGTTGGTGAAAATAACAATCTATTGGACAATCACAACACGTCAATCAAGGTTAACTGAGAGGAACGGCTGCTGAGGAACAAGATATAAATCAGTGACACAGAGGAAATCACCGTTACAATCAGTTTCCAACAAAGACCGATTGCAAACGACAATATCGTAATAATAGGTGATGACACGAATATATTTCTAAAATACATTTTCATTGAACTCAGAAACAAAAGTGCAATGTTTTAGTCATTGTTAATTTGGTTAGCTATAGGATTGTCAAAGAGTGAAACGTGTCGATAATTAAACATGCCAATATTGACCATAACTAATAATTCCACAGATCAGTTTTCAGATTGTGGCTGGCTCGTTGATAATAAATTGATTGGCTAATTGGTTGAAATGTACTTTCCCTTTCAGTATCGAGGCTATATGAAACTAGGGCTTAACATGAGATTCAAATCTCATGAACTACTACTGGGAATCGAATTCTGTTTCCTGCACTGAAAGCACTACGCTAACCATGTAGTTAAGCAAGAGAAAGATAGAGAAGTTTTACAATCAAATATTAAAAGAATCATTCTAAAAAATAGAAAGAGAATTTGAAATGTATCGTTCATTATAAGCTATTATATACTTGATACAAGCAGGTTTAAAGCAAGTGAGAAAAATTTGTCTTTCATTTATTTTTAGCAAAAGTTTATTTTTGGTATACAATGCAACGCACAATTATTCACCATGCCTCTGCTGTCTTCAGAAATCTATATTTAAACGGTTTAAATGTGATAATTCTATGTAATTTTATTTTCAGTGTTTCACCTTCTGTTGCCCAAGAGTGTTTAACTTTCAATACCTAGGGCGGCCCTCCATACCGTAAGGGTTAACTTGTAACTGTCTCTAACTGCTCTTTCAATGACTGTTCCGCCGATGAGAAGCCAAGATTTGTTTACTTTGGCAACAGAGCAGTTTGTAATTCAACTCGTGTAGAGCCTCTTCCTCGTCTGCACTGACCAGATTTGCAACGTGAAATATTGTGTCGTGCGTGATACATTTGTGCTGGACATTTGCAAAAGTAAATGTGCAGCATGAAGAGGGGAAAGCCTGTTTTACTCAAGAAGGATACCAATATCATTTACAAAGACAGAATATCAGTAGCATCACTGGCGCAAATCCCGGGGGGTTAGGGGGACATGTCCCCTCCAATCTTGGAAATAAGGGGGACTGTCCCCCCTCAATAATCAGACTTAAAATATGTTTTTGGGGAGACATATGATGATTTTTATCTGATTGCCACAAAGGAAAGTGAGATGAAATTTATGTCCCCCAGAAGAGGCCTAAAATCTGCCCGCCTCCAAACGTTGAAGACAACTCTGCTCCTCTGCTCCTTCACATTGTTTTTCAACTTCATAAATATTTTGGACATCGCAAAATAGGGGAACGGTCTTCCTTCCCCCCCCCCAATGTTGAAGACAGATTTGCGCCCCTGAGTAGCATTATTTTATTTGCATTTATATTTTTCTTAATGGGTAGTGTGCAGTTTTTACAAAATGCATAGGACGAGGATCTAATAGGAGCCGCCTATGATTATGAACCAAATGTGATGTGATGTTTCAATCAGTACTTCATGCTTCTGAGTGCATAAATTTTATTTCTTGTCTGTTATCTTTACAGAAAGGCTGGTGCGGAACATTAGAAACGAGTCAGAATTAGTAGAAGGAGGGCTATATGAGATCGGCTTTGAACTTTGTAAGTTAACATATTACTTTTGTTACAATTGGCATTTTGTAATTTTTGTATTCTTGAGACTCCGCGAACTATTATATACGGTATACATTTCTTAAGAATATAGCGGGCACGGTGGCTCAGCGATATAGTGTTCACCCGTAGTGCGTGAGGTCTTTGGTTCGATTCCTGCCAGTGTTTCTTTCAGAAACAATGTTCTCGGGGACCACACTTAGTATTGCGGGGACAGTGCTGATACTATTCTATTTGTTATTATTATGTTACAGACGTATTATTTTGGTCTTCTCCGGGAGGCAGTGCTCCCAAAAAACGTCTAGAAGAAACATTGATTCCAGCTTGTGCCAAGTGAGCTTTTTGGTAGATAAAAGCCGTGTCCATGTGTTTTCTCGAGGTTGTCTTTCCTTCTACTTTTTTCAGTCCACCATTCTCCATTTATTCTCATCTACACCGTCTCTTTTACCCTATAGCTCAAACGTGGACGTAAATTCGTTATATTTCATTTAACTTTTCTTAAGGATATTAAATCAAGTACTTTCGTACTGTAGCATAACAGAAAAAGAGGACATTGTGTAAGTATGAGGAGGTAATGTTAAGAACTACGTTAAAGGAGGAGATGTAGTTATATCAATTTATGACGCCATTGTGATATTAATGATATTTTGTGTTCGTTTGGTCAGAGCTTAATATTCTTTTTTAGCAGCAGGTCTAATGAGGCCTCTCTCGTCCCAAAGACGAGAACAATTCACAGGGGATCAAACATATGTCTGGCAACCCATATCTTTTACATCAGGTGTATGTGAATCTTCAAGGTAATAATGAGATCTGACAAAACCAATGAAATTATTGTGGCAAAATCGTGGCAAACAACAACAACAACAACAAAACGATTTGTGGCAAACAACACGCCACCATCGTTTAGGAGAATCATTTAGTACTCTAACCAATTAGCGATTGAAAGTTCTCAAATATGTAAAGACACGAAGAAGCTTATTTTTGTAATAGATATGTATTAATATTAGTGCTCTCAACAGGTCGGGTTGCAACACTGACCCGACCCGACCCGATGACCCGACCCGACCCGAGTGACCCGACCTGTGATATGACCCTATTGACCCGACCCGACCCGAGCTGACCCGATTGACCCGACCTGACAACCGACCCGATTGACCCGACCCGAGCTGACTCGAGTGACCCGACAACCCGACCCGAAGTGACCCGAGTGACCCGATTCGACAACCGACCCGAGTTGAAGCGAGTGACCTTACCTGACAATCTAACCCGTTTGAGAGAACTAGAATTCTACAAAGCTGCCAATAGAAAAAAAGGCTGGCCAATTCGTATGCATAAACCATAGTTTCGGCTTTTTTATTTGTAGTATAATTATCCTCCTCCTCCTCAAAATTCTCTCATTAATGACAGGCCAGTTTCCGTGAACTAGGTAAGAAGCTTCCATTTTTGCGATTTTCCGCTAATATCTTCCTCGCAACACAACATAATGTACCACCCTCCTTATTACAATCTATCAATTGCAACCTTCTTACATACTCTTGCTCTCCTGATATCACCCCCTTTACTACATCTCTCAGAATGCAATCCCTTAGCAAGATCGAAACTTGTGATCTGTCCATTTTATCGCTTCCTTATATCGTCTAATATTGCTCTTGTCTCTTGCATTTTTCCAGCATTTCCTAATTCCTTTTCCTCTCTACCCTGCTAACCTTCTCTATTTTCCTCCACATCCAAATTTCCAAGGTTAAAATTTAGGCAATCAACTTCGAAAGTCAAAATAAAATTTGAAGTGCTGAAGACAAAATGATTTTCTAGTAAGGAACTTCTTTAAATAATTTTTGCTGTGTAATAAAGTATAAACAAAAATTTCATCGCGTTAACATTCCGATTTTTCTATTTAAAAACAGCGTTGGTGTCTGATAGAATCATAAGGAACTAATTGCATTGGATTTCATCATATTCTGTAGGTTATTACCTTTTAATTTTTTTGTAAGTTATTACATTTTTATTTTTTTATTAATTTATTTAGAAGATATTAGCTAGTAATTTAGTGCCGAGAAAGTCAAATCACTACTACAGTAATAATAATAATAATAATAATAATAATAATAATAATAATAATAATAATAATAATAATAATAATAATAATAATAATAATAATAATAATATGAAGGTGATCAAGAAAGTTCTGTCTCTTTTTGTGGAGGTCTGTGTTCAATTGGAGCTCACACTCTGAGTTGAATGCGAATGGAGATAAGGCGAATGTCAGTTGTTGGACGAGGCGAGTAGGGAAGCGCTCGAGTAGAGGCATGTCTCGAATCTCGACTCGACTCGACTCGAATTCGAGTCGAGACACACTTTGTAAAATTCGAGACGAGTCGAGACAAACGTATTTCTCGACTCGATTTTTCGAGTCGAGACTTCTCGTGAAAATCTCGACTCGACTCGAATGTCTCGAAAATCTTTCTATAATTTTTAATATTATTTTAAAGAAAGTATTCACTCAGAAATAGCCTTGAAACCAATTGCAGCATTTATTTCTTTAGAAAATTATAGAACGCATAAATTTAATAGTTAATCTTTCGAGATCAAGATTTAATTTTCAGCTCAATTCAGTTAAATAAAACTAATGTCGTGATATTGATTGTACTTCAAATATAATAATAGTAACCTATATGTAGTTTGTATAAAACTATTGCAATAAAGTGAACTTCATAAATTCTCTGAATGAACAATTGGCAGTCTATAGTAATTTAGCATATTTATAATTATTGTGTTTTAATTCCCATGAACACAATAGAACTACATAACTTCTGGATTATTCGCTTTCCTAACTATTTTGAGGCTTTAATGTGTTTGGTGCACAAACACCGTGTGCATGAGTTTTCTCGGTGTTCTCCCATTTCCTCCCACTTTCTTCATTCAACCACTCCAATTATTTCTCATCATCACTGTCTCTCTTAGCGTTGGTGCATAACGTGGGACGTTAACTAGATATTTCCTTTCAATTTCACTTAATGTGACATTTAACTTGACACAAAAACGCAGAAAGGAAAAAAGTCATTCGTAATATTAATTACAATTACCGTGTCAGTTAGTTAATATAGGCTTAAATTAAAATTTTATTACTAATTCAGCTACAATTAGTCACAATTATCATTCATTCACCAACTTCGAATTGAATTCTACAACAAAGCTCCTTATAGTATTTAAAAAATAAGTGAAGAATGTAACGACCCGACCCGACAACTTGACCCAAGCTGACCCGATTGACCCGTCCCGGCAACCCGACCCGACAAGCCGACTCGAGTAACCCGACCTGACAATCCGACAACCCGACCCGTTTGAGAGCACTAATTAATATACAATATGTGTATAGACAAAAGTAGAGTTTTGATTTGCAGAGAACTAACTCGGGCACATATCTGCGCAGTGAACCAGGATTGTAAAACACAACCGAGTGATCTTCTTTGAGCCTTCTACACTTAACTAATTTCTAATTATTTCCCCCACCAATCGAGTATAGTTAACACTTGGCGCAGTTCTTATCTTGTAGATTGGCATAGTAACTGAGCACTCACTCTAAAGATCATTCATATCCGCGATTTGTCAGTCTCAAAATATGTAACTAACTCTCAATTTACGCAACAAATTCAATTTATCCGTGAACAAAAGCAAAGAAGTTGTGAACTAACATGTACTGATCAAAATTAGCTGATGTCTGTAACAGAGGAAAGGCTCTTCTGAAATTGGTTTTCTGAGAAGTTCTCATATTTACAGCTACTAGCTATTTAGTTTGCTTGACAGAAAAAAAAAAAAAATCAATATAGATAGATTAGGACAATATATTCTTGTTATGGCTGCCGATCTTATATAAGGCTTGGTTTGAGTGGTAAAATTTTTGTGCCTCAAATTAATCCAAATTTCTTTTTAAAAGGAAATTAAACAAGTAAACGATGTTTCTCAATGTCTTCTATCTGGATGTTGTTCTCATGAATTCCACTTCACTTCAACCAGAGTGAATTTTCATTTTATACGTATTGCGTGGGTTTGTATTAAGATATAATTGTTTCGATTCTTAGCATACTTTAGTAGAAGGTGGCACTATGCTTCAGTGGCAGAATGCTTACTCAACGGTGCAAAGCGTCTCTAGTTCGATCCCAGATCATGGGAGTTAGTTGTTGGTAAATTGAAGTGTAGCCTCACTCTTAGCACCGAGACTTAGTGACACTTGGACCTTCACTTTAAGGTGGGATAAAAGGAACCATAACGGGTTCAAATGCCAAGGTTCTCCCACCGATAATTGAACTCGGGATCTCATGCACTACAGGTGCGTACGCTAGAAACTTTACCAGCGGAGAGGTCTTAGAAGGTTATAATTGTCAAAATTGTGTGTATATGTTCTCTCGAAATTCTCCAGTTTCCTTCAACAATCTCATTCTTTCGTAGTCACTTTTTCATTAATCATCCATGTCGTTTAGGGGATAATCACGGAATTTTAATTAAAGATTTCAGTTAATTTTTAGTCTAGTAGTGAAACGAATTGGTTTGGTGTAATAATACCCATTTATGACTTTTGCCACTCTTTATTTTTCAAATTTTCAACTAAATCGCCTTTTGTAATGCTTCTATGTATGTTAGACCTATTATCTACAGATAATATGGAATTCAACGTGTGCTAAAATGTGCGGTTCAAGGATTTGTAACTGCCATGCTACAACCAAAACTCGATGATCACTCTTTCCCGAGAAGAGATAATAATCTTGTTATTTGTCCTCAGCACAATCTCAAGAAATAGTAGGATCTGTTTTAATTCAAAGACATAATCATTCCCTAAAATTCCTCTTTGCACTTTTACTACTGTTAGCAAAGATTTGAATGCAGACGTCTTGTCATTGCTCCTTTTCATCTTGTCGAGACACCCCAAGTGACAATAAAACATGATGATCTCACAATGTTCATTTATATCCACAAAACGAGCAGTGTTTCTGTGCTACGAAATGGTACCTTGACCGCCATTTTGTGGTGTAAGGGTGGAGACATATCTTGCCTACTAAATGACTTTCCTTACCCAAATTCTCTCATTCTGTATGTGTGTGTGTGTGTCTCTCTCTCTCTCTGTTTCTGCCTCGCTCTGTCTTTTGCTTTAGCATCGTAACCACAAACCATTACACTACATCACCAGTGGTCGTAAGGTTCACGACTCCGCATTTCCGCCCAGAAATATCTACTGAAAGTACAAAGGACCTTTGAATATATATGTATCATTTAATACTAGCTTTAATTTCCTTTCTTCAACCGACGACGTTTACTAATGTCTTAAAGGAATCAAACAGTTGCCGAAGATGATACTGTACGTGAATTAGAATCTAAACAAAGCATTTTGTATTGATGATTTACTTTTCCCCAAGATTATTTTTAAAAAAGAAAGAAAGAAAGAAAAAACAGTACTATCTTCTGATAGGTCATGTTTGTGAATAGTGGAAAACTGTTAATACTAAAGTTTCAACTTTAAGGAGAATCAACCAGTTGCAGCTGAATAACCAACAATTCCAGATAATATACCAAAAAAAAAAAAAAAGTTCTAGGTATAGGTACTCTTAAAGCTAAATATGTTCGTAACATAGAACGAGTTTTCGCAAGTACTGTATTACGACACACTGATGCTCCCCATAGGATTTGTTGAAGAATTTAGAAATAAGTATTATGTCATCTAGAAGGCCTCTAGACTTTATATGACATATTTTATTTTTACCATGAAGAATTTAATATATTAAAACCAAAGCCTGCAACGGCACTAACAATTGCCAATTCTAATATAACCAAAATGCGTCGTGATGTCATGGACAATCAGTAAAGTGAGTCGTAATTCATAAAGATTGTGAATTACTTGGTTAGAAGTGTTATTATATTAATTAATTAGCAACAATAGATTAAACATAATTAAATCCAACCTGTCAGACCAATAGAAAAAAAAACAGCTGATAACATAAGATCTGTGTAAATATTAAAGCTTGGTTTCAAGTTCCTAGTTCTGTAGAAAGAGACAGTATATGAAAAGTGGACGTACGATCTGTCATAGAATCCTCACCATCTGGGCCTCAACTACTGTTTACCCTCGGACACTAGGTCTCTGGACATTTTTGGGCATGACAGAAGTAGAAGAGTCACTACAAAAAAATATATACTGTATGTGAATGTACGGAGAGAAGGGTTTGTGGGAGCGACTATGGGGGCTAGAGAAACAAGGTTATTAGAGTTTTAAGCATAGTAGCTTAGTTTAGTCAAGCTACATAAATTGGTTCCAGGTCAGCGGTACATTCTAATCAGGCGATAATTTCACGCAGTGAACAGTACTGTCACGCGCGCGCAGTTTAAATGCAGCCTAACGTTGTTTCTAGGGGCTTCGATATATTCGGGAGGACTTAAGTTATTGTCTTTCTCTACAGTAGACATACGATTGTGCTTGTGCAGTTTACTGCCTTTTTCTAGTTTTTCTCTTATCTGTTTCGTGTTTATCCTTGCCCGCGTGCACACGTGTGTGTGTGTGTGTGTGTCGTAGATCCCCAGTCATACTCTACAGATAATAATCACCGATTATCGTGGTTTCAGAGCTCCCTCGTTGCTAAGCGGTTAGCGTACGCGCCTTTGGCGTGTGAGACCCAAGTTCGATTCCTGGCGGGAGTGGATTCCACGTTAATCAATAGGTCCACGTCTCATATAGACTCGTTGCTGAAAGGGACGCTAAACTAAAATCCACTCCACTATCGTGGTTTCAGTGATTTAGGCTCACTTTGATTTCATTCTTATATGTGTGTCACAGGAGTTTTATACTCAAAACAGTCCATTGTCGAAGGATATCTTCTGTAGTTGTAAACTGAGTAGAAAAGGTGATAATATGTGAGCGCTAGATCCAGTAAGTATGGTGGATGGCATAGAGCTGCCCAACCAATTCACCGACTGTTATCTCTAGTTAATTTTGTTATGTGTGGTATCGCATTGCAGTCTACCTCTGCGATTAACCAACGCTTTCTCGTTTTCCTCAATGAATGTTGCACCCGTTGTAACTGTTGCGAGTACAAATCTGCGGTAATAGTGTGATCTGGCGGTAGAAGATCGTAATACATCACTCAGTGACTAGTCCACCAGACACTGCGCATGAATTTGTGTGGGTTCAGAGGTGGTGTTGAGCCGCAATTTACAGGACCATGTGACACTCAATTTCCGGTACTCTTTGGAGTGTGATAGTGGATCCACTTTCAAGCATAATTGGTCGAGTTATAATCAATAGTGAGAATTAGACCAAATATGGGTATATATATATATATATATATATATATATATATATATATATATATATATATATATATATATATATATATATATATATATATATTGCGGTGTCAAGACAGAAACGACAAACAGGCTATTACTTGTTGTTCCTTGTTCGCTACCGACAATGTATGGGTATGCATTTGCTCAATTTGTGTATCCTGGACATAGGAATCACTTCGGCATTTGAATCACTTTGCTCTATTTGTGTAAGCGCTTTTGTAAATCGAATGTCAAGAACTGCAAGATTTGCTTTTGGTTATCTAATAATATTATAAATAAACTCAGATCATAACAAGCAAAAAGGATCAGAGATCGATTGATGATAGATGGACATTCATCTTCCCTATGTTACGAAATGACACTGGCACTGCAAGAATTCCTTATGAATCTTAACTGTTTCTTCCTATTCTTGATTTCAAAATTGGGGATAATTGATGCGGGAAAGATTTTTACCTAAGAAATAAAATCAAGAGAATTCCAATCATATCAAAAATAACAGTTTTCTAATTAACTAGTACGCTTCGTTACGATATCAATCATTAGTAAGTTTTTGATCCATGTTTACTGTTATTTCTTTTCTTAGTTATTAGTTCTCCTGTTATTAGTCCTTCACAGTGCACACTGCATATTTTCCCAGCTGTTGGCGTACGGTAGATACGAACAATTGACTCTACCTGGCTGCATCAGAAGTTATTTATGAATATACCTAATAGTACGTCATGTACATTAGCCATTCGTTCATTCAGATTTGTCAAAGGACAGATGGTTTCACGTACGAATAATATTACTTCCATTGCGCCCTGTACTGAGAAAATATTTCCAACAAGTGAGTCAGGAATATTACTACCTGCCGCTGTCATAAAAAATATCAAATTAAATTAACACATCCTCATATCAAGTCATGTCACATCAAGTGCTTTATCCATAATATACTGTATATTGGCACTGCACAAACATTTACTTCAATTAAACAGTTTTATTGTTCCCCGAGTATAATATCTTCAAATGTAATTATGGTACAACGATATTGTCTACACTGATTTGTAGTTGAATGTTAGGCTTGTGTCGAGATAGGAAAATGCACCTAGACAATTACTGATAATGTGAATAATATATTGACATGGTCTGAAATCGATTACGTGATTTTCGGTCACTTATCTTATGAACGTTAGTAAACCACATGAAGTGGAAGGAAGAGATAGTAAACATTCTACAGATTCATGTTTATCATTATTATTTACACACAACAACAAACTAGTTAATTTGAGTATATTACAATGGTTACTTTGAGGAAACAACAGTAATTGGCTAATCTTTCGCAGATGGCGTCCCCTTATTAGATCCACATGAAACTGCTTTCAACGTTGTATTACTATTCATGTGTTGTTAATTTAAAATACCTTACTTAGAATTACTCCTTTTTTATTTCCGTCGTTCACTCTTAACTGTCAATCCCAAAATTTCTTATTTTTATGCCTTCTATACTATTCAATAGATACATAAACATCTGTATTGTATTACTGCGGAACATTAGTGTCTACCATCCCTTAAAGGTTGCAAACTACGCCCTGTTCAGAATTAATGAAAACAATGAATCCTTACATTCTCAAGTTTTCAACCAGTTTTATAACAACACTACTAGGGTATTATGCAGAGGGAAATTGAACATGGAGTTTCCTATCAAATACATATTCCTGGGACATCCAAAATTACAAAATGCATATTAAAATACTTCTTTCCTGTAGTAGGCTGTCATACAAGAAGATACTTATATTAATTAAATACTAAATTGTCTTAGCACGAAACGCATTGCTACCGCCATAGAAATTGTTTCTAAAAGGAACAGTTGCATTGATACAGTAGATGCAAATTGAGTTTAATAGGGCTGAATATAACTATAGTGTGTGGACGTATGTGGTATAAAAACTCCAATGCTTATAACCAGGAATTAAATGAAAAACACAAACCGCCTTGTGCTAGGTAGCCACTTAAAAATCCGAATGCTATCTAACTGAGTCAGAGCAGGAATGCAAAAAAGGACCAAGAGTGGAAGCAAGATGGTGAGTCTATAGACAGCAGTCGCGTTAGCAATGGTTTACATATGCTTAAACGAAGATAGTAAACAATACTTCTTATGCCATAAAAACATAGGCTTTATGTATGGCACAGCTTTTTGACACTTCTATGATCACATTGTATATTGCCTTTATATTGCAGTTCACTTCATGTCTATAGCATAAAAACGATAGTGCTAGAAACGATAGTGCTATCAATTTGCACTAGTTGGCGATGAAAAGCAGGGTGAGTCCGAAGAAAGTAATTGCATCAGCGATGGTGTGCATGCACGTAAGCGAGAACAATGGAAATATAATGTTCGTCCTATTATGACATTCCTTAACTGTCAGATAACTTTATCGCTACAGTTTATGACCTAACATACTGCATTGACATAGACATTTACTTAATCATATTTGTGAATATCGTTGTGATAGATTGAAACTGAATTATCTGGAAAAACATCATTGTATTAGGAATATATATCGTTAAGAAGATTACAGACACACGAACACAATATATATATATATATATATATATATATATATATATATATATATATATATATGCCTAATGTTGAACAGAAGGAGTCCAGACATTTTTTAAGATAGTTTATTTGGGTTACCATAGTTTATGTTACATTATGTTATTGTATAAATCCAGTATAGTTTTTTCTAAAAAAAAAATTATAGAACTTCGCTTATTTCTACTAATATTAGGTTAGTTCAGGTTAGCTTAGGTTAGTTTAAGTTAGATTTCGTTACGTTATGTTAGGTCTAAGTACTTGCATCATCAATTTCCCCTGTAAATTTTATGTTTTTACATGATTCTGGACCCCTTCTGCTAAACATAACCCTATAGGTAAGAACCCCGAATATGAGACCCTAAAGGTTAGGATGCTATATACTGGTTAATTATAGCATAAACATTGTTGTTACTTTAATATATTCTGGGGAATGTCTAATTTACTATGCAAACTATTGGAATACAGAAAGATATAACAATAAAAATTATATTGAAAAATGTGACCGAAGTTGCTACACTGCCATTTTTATGAGGAGTACCTAATAAGAGACTCCTGCTTTTTGTGTACTCTTAAAAGAGTTATTTTACCAATTCACCATTCAACACTATCTTTAATCCAAATCCTATGATGGCACAAAAATATAAAACGTTACACTTCCAATCTAATTTTTATTTTCTTCAATTTTAGAATATACGCACTGTAAAATCTTACACTTTTTATTCGCATAAACAGCATCGATTTTTGATCACTTCTTTTAATGTTCAAATATGTATCGAATGAGAAGAAATGTGTTCAAAGGGCAGTACAATGCCAACCAAATCACTGGCTCAATGTACAGGACTAAGCCTAATAGACTACTTTGTGAATAAGAGAAATGTCGATAGAAATGAGCTCCTAATATAAGACACAATATTATGTAACCGGTTTCATATACTGAACCCGTTAACGGTCTCATAATAAGACATTAGGCCGATAAACAAATGACTAACGCTATCTCAAATATAAGTGGAGGAAAATCGATAACTCATTACATGTTGCAATACGCATATTCACTCGTATGAAAGAACGTAAGGATAGAATGGACATCAATTAACCTTCTCCATTTTCAGCGCCTGGCGTGTGAACATCAAGAAAACGTTGTAGAGGTGCAATTTCTTCCAGCCTCCACTATACTAACAACTCTCCACATACCGGTAACGAGCTCACCTGACTTCCGGTGCTCTGGTGGACTATTTCCTTTTGTTTTTAGCTCGCTTCCACTAGATTCCAGCTCTTGCTTCACAAAATATGTAGGGGTCTCAATTTAGGTGCCTATCCTCATATTAGGGGTTCTTATCCTATACAGGGTGTAACATAAATGCATGACCAAAACTGAGGAGGTGATTGCAGACATCCAAATAAGTAAAAATGTTCCTATAAATATGGTTTATACGATGCTTCGTTTCCGAGATACAGGGTGTTCAAATGTGAAGTCCTTCTTATGGCTCATTATGGGGAAGTGAATGGAAAAGTTCGATATTACAGAAACAATACAATCAAGTGGAATTACGTCTGTGCAAATACTCTTACACTAACATATAGAATGAAACTAACCAACATTTGAGGTTATTGGGTTGTCCGTGGTGCCAACCTGGTACAAAATGTTATGTTTTCAGATAGCACTAGACGCCCACATTTTAGCAAATGATTGCCGACATCAAAATGTTTCTAAACATGGCGCACTGTCTTCCGAAGTTTATGTGAGGTATAAGCAAACGCTGTGGCCTCCATCGAATACCTTTCTCCAATATTTATCTTTGGAAACATGCAATAGTTGTGATCTATGAACCGTTGTTTACTATCGTGAGCCATTAATTGACTTTACAGTTAAACGGGTTGTTTTTCAAAAACAAAGCGAAATCTGTCCCATGTTCAGAAATGTGTTGATGCCATCGCTATCATATGCGATACTAGTGCTATGTGAAAACATAACACTTTATACGAGGTTGTCAACACTGGCAACTCAATAACCTCATATGTTGATTACTTTCATTCTCTATGTTAGTGTAAACGTATTTGCACATTCATAATTTCAGTTGACTGTATTATTCCTGTAATATTGAACCTTTCCATTCAATTCCCCATAGTGAGACATTGGGCGGACTCGAAATTTGAACACTTGTATCTCGGAAACGAAGCAGCATAGGACCAATATTTATAGGAACATTTTTACATATTTGGGTGTCCGCAATCCCCTCCTCACTTTTGGTCATGCATTTATGTTACATCCTATATATATATATATATATATATATATATATATATATATATATATATATATATATATATATATATATACCATATTTCTTCTTCTTCTTTTAACATAATCCTCTTCTTTTTTGTATCGATCAGATATTTTCATCTATGTACAAGTTTATTTGATATAGGTAAAATTCCTAACATTCTAGTCTCGGTTTAGTTAACATGTTATCATCAAACCTGAAAGAAATAAATAATTCTTTAATTCGAACATTCTACAATATTATTGAACTTTTCGTCATTACATAAATAATATTTGCCAATCAAAGAAATGAAAACAACTATATTTTAGCTTATTAGTAGAGCAACCCACATATGCTTTATATTTGGTTCAATTATGCTTTATTTCTTCCAAATTATGCTTTATTGTTAATTTCAATCATTGTTTTACGTTAATCGTGTATAATGTATAATATTTACTATACATTAAATATTCTAAATATCTTGATCTATTTATTAATATTTTGTACACTTTCTTTCATATTTAATAAACTTTCTACTTAATTCACTGTAAAGAAATATGCTTTATTCGAGTCAGTTTTTTTCTATCACTTGTGCGCGCCTTAGAGCTGCATATATACAGAACGGGAAAATAAAAGATGCAACCAAAAGGCAATGACGCCGATTTCTCTGTAAATTTGAGGGTAAGGGATATTCAGATCCAGAAGGCATATATGAGAATTTTAAGACAAACTATGCATTCAAATATTGTATATTTATAAATACACTGCGGGGGCCAACATCAGCTTTCGAGGGGCCCAGGCCCCCCTGGAATCGGCGGCCTTGCCAAAAGGTACAGAAAGTGCTCATGTACAAGAGGTACACAACAATATAGTGTGGAGTTCATACGTGTTATTCATTGTTGGCGGAAAGTTTTCTTCTTCTTTTGTTTTTTTCTTTTACTCCACATCAAAGGATTACACAAAAAGTTTACAGAAATTAAAATAAGCTTGTCATTGTAGCATTTTTATGTCTTCAATTACTTTGAATTGCAAATATTGGTTTTAAAAATATTAATACAGTATGTTAAACTTGAAGTTAAACAGAATTTTTCGAAATGTGTGCTTTATATTTTAAATTATGCTTTATGCTTTATTTTCTATAAATTATGCTTTTAAAATTAGTTTCTTCTGGACCCTTAGACAACCACAACCATGTTCAAGGTACCAACCATATGTGAAAATTGTTGTTGTGCTTTTTATGCTTTTGGGTTGCCCTACATATTAGCTATATGTAGTTATTGAAGAAGTTGACAAGCTTTGCAGGGTTTAAAGTATAATGAAATAAATTTCCATCTCGACAAATAAAGATTGTAACAAAAAGAAGACTTTAACGGAAGTGGGCGTTACAAATTGACTCACAATAATACGTCAATATTATGGTATTCCATTTTCTGATGAATTTAATGCAAATATCTAATGTAAAATTAAGAAATATCCATTCTATGTTATTCGAAAATGGAAAGAGTAGTTATTTATATGGCAGGCTTACTTCCTACAAATAAATCCACAGTAAGACATTATTTTAAATCAGGAGTTTTCAACCTGGGACTCGTGAGAGGCTTTCTTGCATGAGGGTCGTGAAGATAAGTGGAAGAGATAAATATAATTAGAATCTAATACAGGAAAACATTTTTAAATATTATTTTGAATTTTATTCTGAGAGGCACATTTTCATTTTTATGTGAGGAAGAACAACAAAAAAATATAGGCCTATATAGCCTATACTAAATATTTTCAACTGTTGTAGAGTTGTTTAAAAATAAATTTTAATGAAAGAAGTATGATATGAAACTAATGAGAACTGAATATTGAAATACCAGAAAAATACAAATGCAACAAAACCTACATATTGAAATACAATTAAAATTGAAAGCATTAATCCACAATAACGGTGTCGCGTTTGTTGATAAATCAACAATGGACAAATTATTCTCTCGGCAAGGAATTGCTTTTGTTTAGGATCCTTGTTGTTTGCAGAATTGTACACGTATGTGCGCGAGCGAACAGCCTTTTCTTCAGGAAACTGGCCATGGTGCAGGTCTCCTAAATTGTAAATGTAAACAAGTTGCTTTTTACAGTTTTTGGTGGTACTGAACACATACGAAACAATACACCAATTTCACAAAAATAGGGGTAACTCAAAATGGCGGCCTCTCGAAAACTAAAATTCTCAATAACTTTTACTAAACAACTGTCCAAGTTTTTTTTTTTTAACAAAGACTAGAAATCATTTCGTTTTTTAACCATATGATCCAAAATTAAGAGAGTTATGAAGTTTTAAAATTTTCAAACGGCCTCCATTTTGAAACAGTATCACGGATCGCATTCGATACTTGTAATATGAAAGAACTGATCAAATTTAGTTTTAATCCATTCGTTTTTAGGGAAGTTACTGTATCCACAAGAAATGGATTCTATTATTATAGAAATATATAGATATCGTGAGATCTCCGCAAAAGGTATATTAAAAATCCCACACAAGCCCATTACAAACCAGAAATTATAGGGGGTGGTGATAGAAATTAAGTTGAGAACCACTGCTTTACATGTACCCACATTCAATGCATATAGAAGCTGACTGTTTGATTTGTATTATATCCACCTCATTGTTCACAAGAACTTATCAGTTATCACGGTGTGTGGTTTACTAATCACAGTGGGTATTCTATGATGCGTACTATCATCTATGTGTTCTCAATCGACTTGTGAATCTCAGGAGAGGAAACTGAAATGAAGGATAATATGTTATTTTGTAAATCGAAATGACTCTTTCTTTGTGAGGAAGCAACTTTAATATTTGTTCATTCTGATTATTTCCTAATCGCTAAAGTTCAGAATAAAATTCTGATTTTCTCAACCAAAGAAAGGGACACATCCATATCTCGTTCTTACTTCCGTTCCGAAATGACCCAGAATAACTAAAAGAAAAGAAGAAAGCTATTACTTAAGTCTCAATGTTTTAGTTTTACGTCCCACGATTATGAGCTATAGGCTAAAGGAGATGGATGATTAACGGAAGTGAATTATAATTATAAAATAATTATATTATAATTATATTATAATAGATTGAATTGGAGCTGACCGTTCTTTTTAGCATCGAGATTATATGAAATGTAGATCTACCGTTTAAGATGGAATACAAACCACCGTAATAGATTCAAATTTCAGAGTTCTCCCATAGGGAATGAAACCAAGGATCTCTTGCACCAAAGACGCACGCGTTAACATGAATAGTATAGAGTTAGTGTAATGAGAATGTGGAAGGAAACTGATGAACGAAACCAAAATTCAAGGGTACAAAGTTATTAATCACAAACTCACATGCTCTGAGTTCGAACTGGAGGGTCATTGCATCAGAGGTAGGTACTCTACCATTAAGCTCAAGATTAAAGCTAGATTAGACAAGATAATTTATACTACTATCTCAAAACACCGTTACTATCTGCCCAATTTCAAATGTTCAAGTTTAAATTCAATTGAAAGAATTTGAGCAATTAAATTAATGTGTATGTGCGTGCTAATAGAGTATTTGTATGAATATCTCTACATAAATATATCTCCCCCTTGGCATGGAGACTCGAATACGGTTGCGAGTTTTTTTTACTATATTTCGTTGGCATTATATGCTGTAGATCCGTATTTCGTGTAACCCAGATGAAAGGGAATGTTAAAATCTAATCAAAGGAAATTATCGATTGCAAAAGCAAACAACTCAAAAACGTTTTTTTAATTTTTCTCTTCTCTTCAATTACTTACCTAATATAAATTTAGAATTTAAACATAATTATTATATTATAAATTATGCAAACAGTGAGCAATATACATTCAATCGATATGGGCTATGGTTCATCTTTGAAAACTTCGTAGTGTGAAACAGGCGTAATCAAGTTTTATGGTTTAATGGTATACCCATCATATTTGGGGATAGATGGGTTTGATGCTTGAAGAATATATCCGTAAAACCACTTTTCGTTTTCCTTTGAAACACGCTCTTATTTTACGAGAAATTGTCCTATCACAGATCAGTCGGCCATTTTGGAGAACAACACTCGCCAAAACTCTGTGGGAAAGCAATTCTCTTTGACTTTTCCAGACTCGTCTATCCATCTAATGCGTCCTAGAAATAGGATAAGAAACGAAAGGGACGTAAGAGAAGAAATGAAGAAAGGCGAGAAAGCGAATTGCAGTGGAAAATTGGCGGGAAGCCAAACTACCAGCGCACTCTAGTGTACAGAAACGGAGATAGAAACACGCAATAAATTGGGCGCAAAAGAACAAAACACACTCCGCCAAAGCAAAAAGTAAACCAAGAAGATCAAAAACCAACACAACACTTGGAGGATTGCAAAACTGGAAAAGAAAAAAAAAAAGAGTTGAAGCAGAAACGGAAAACCAACGCAGAAAAGTAGCCATGCTTTATATTCCGGCTTTTCTTCTTCTTTTAAAAACTGGTGATACAAAAATCCTTAACAACTTCCTCGTTTGTTGGGTGTTGTAAAGATGGCGCCTTTTGCAGGGAAGATACTAAATTGTTCACATTCTTTCTTTATATTTTCAAGTACGGTTGAAGAGTTTAGGTGAGAGATCTGAGCAACAACGAATAGCAACTCAAAATGAATATCTCTTCTCCTCCTTTTCTCTTTTTTGCCGATTTTCTTCCTCTTTTCGTGAATTTAGTTGCACACATTTATTTTCTAAATACTTCCTTTTCATTTCTGTTTCTAAAGGCTTTCAGAACCAACGTACCCATTACGTAATTTATATTCCACTATTCAGATCTTCTCTTATTTTCTAACTTTATGTTGTCATCGATTTTCGTCTATTTATTCTGTGGTAAATAGATGTTATTATTTCTTACATGTTTTTATTTGAATAGTATTTCTGGATTACAGTAGAGCAACGTAAACTTGATCTAATGTGAACCGAAGGGTGGCAGAGTTTGCGAAAATGCCGGGTTATCGATAATGGAGTTAAAAAAAGAATTTGCAAGAATATTTCCTCAGAAAATATAGTGCTGTACTTCTATGTATTGCTTGCTTGAGAATAGAACAGAAAATAAACTGCCAAATTATCTTTAAATAAAGGGAAAGTAGAGCCCCTTCGTGGCTAAGCGTTTAGCGTACGCGCCTTTGCTGTAGGAGACCCGGGTTCGATTATCGGCGGAAGCTCATGTGGTTCAGATTCCATGTTAATTAGTACATTCCGTCTCATATAGGCTCACTGCTGAAAGGGACGTTAAACTCAAAATCAACTCAGTTCAACAAAGACAAAGTAGAGAGCCCTTATTATACACAAAAATAAAAATTAATGAATACACACTGTACAGTAATTTACCTGATAAGTCTAAACAAACAATACCCGAAAATGACCTTGAACGGATCTGCGTGCCTGTTCCTTTTCCCTGACAGGGTGTGGCCGACTTACCTGGACTGCCGGCTTATGGAATGCAGAGTTTTAGGGACTTTACTGTATGTTTTAAAATAGTCAATATCATGTAAAGTTAATGTGAAAACTAATTTATATCAATCCTCATAGCAAGAGAAGTTCATGTCTGCTAGTAGTAATAAAATAACACAATGAACTTTGAAATTTAACATTTTTAGCCGCATTATAAACAAGTAACAGTATGACGTGTACAACATGTGAAAGAATTTGAATTGTTAACTTATTTGGTGTGGTATTTTCTCAATTAACATTGAAACTAGAAGTAGTGGTATATTTTTATCACTCAATTTTAACACAAAAATTAGGGGGGACGAAATAAATTCTTACGATGTTTAATTTATTGCAGAAAAGTTTTTTTTAAAAAAGGAAGTGGTTAATTTCTGCCACTTCCGGTTTAAATAGAGGATTAAGAGAAAATATTGTATTATTTTTATATGGCTATGTCGATTCACAAATCTGTTCACGCTCTCTCTTATCGTTTTATCTGTATGTACTTATAGGTAGATCAATATTGAATCCTGAAGTTGTAGTGATTTTGAATCATTTTCGGCTTTAGTAGAGAATTAAGGTTAGAGATAAGATGTAGAAATTAAGGTTAGAGATACGAATTAAGGTTAAAAATGCGATACGATGTACAAGAGCAGTTTCAAAGTCTTAACTGGAAGAACAATCGGAAAACGACCATTAGGAAGACCTAGGCCAAATAGGAGGACAATATTAAGATGAATCTCTCAGAGATAGGAATACAAAGTAGAAACTGGATTCAGTTGGCTAAGGATAGAAGTCAGTGGAGAGTTTTTGTGAACGCAGCATTGAACCTCCGGGTCCCATAGCCCACAGAGTTAGTTAGTTAGTTACTTAGATACGATGTATTCTTGAGACGTTTAATAAATTACAGGTAGCTACTTTTCGGTATATTTTACTGCTTTTGCTCTGCAGTGATCTACGGTCACACCAGAAATGTTTTAATTTCCACCACTTGCTGTTTAAATATCAACTACATCCACGAACTCACCTCCCTCTTACGAAAAATAAAATAACTGCAAATACCACACTATAAACCACAAATTAAATTTTAAATTTCACTTTTCTCCCAATGGTGTTTGTGTATGTTCTTTTTTAAAAAAACACATCTTTTTCAAAGTTGTTGGTACATTGTTCAACTTCTTTATCACATGCACTAAAGCCGCAAGGGATGATTGATTCAATCGCCGTATCTCTTATAGAAGTACACTTCGAGATGTCTACTACTTCAAGAACATATTAGCCGGTCTTTAATTTTTAACCAATTTCGGGAATTGCGGAGATTCAGTAGTAGAGCATTCACTTCGGGTGCATGCGGTCATTGGTTCGGAGTCTCAGCTCACACCAAGTGTGCTTTGTAGTGGACAAACACCGTGTGCGTTGGTTTTCTCGGTTTCTTTTGTTTCCTCCCACTTTCTTCATTCCACCATTTCACTCATTTCTCATCATCACCGTCTCCTTTAGCCTAACCGACTTAACCATGGAACGTAAAACTTCAAGATTTCATTTCATTTAACCAATCTCGGATAGCAAGAGAAGGTTTTCAATTTAACCAGCTTATATGGACATATATTGAGAATATGTTCAGACATAGCTTCGACATATGTGCACTGATTTTGATAATAAACCTTTTCCATTTGAAAAAATAAAATAAAATACGAGTGGTCTTATATAAAGGATGAACCCGGATAGGATAAAGAAAAGTGCCCTTACACGGATTGCTGTGACATTTATGCTAAAGGTAGCACGTATCCAAAGATAACTTTGACCTGAAAATCAACTTCTAATTCCTTCGAATTTCGAGGTTATTGTTGAAAATTCGAAAATCAAAAATTGCTCATATCTCGGAAACGACTTAAGTTACGAGTATGAAACAAAATATGAATATATTTTGCTTAAAGGGCCTTACCGAAAACTAGAAACAATGTATTTCGGCATTCAAATTTCTAGCGAAAAGCGCGTCAAAAATATTCGAATTCAAATATATTTGAATTGTGTTTGAGTGACTACCTTTTACGTTCCACCATAGAAGCAGTATTAACTAGCCTATAGTATATCTTGACCATGATTTGATATTCACAATGCAACTTGCTATAAAATAAGGAAAACCAAAATCTGACACGCCTGGAAGATATGCAACCCGCTTTGGGCCATAACATTTTGGGGCCGACACGAATACTGTCAGAAGTCAGAGATGGTCGAATTCTATTTTCGACTTGCCATGAATGGCTCTACTTGACAGTATAACTCTCATAATTGTACCTTTTCGAGAAAACGCGTGAGAGCGCTAATTCCGCTGTTAAATGATCGAACTGTCATTTAACTACTGTTATGTTTTTGTTTAAACTGCGCACTAGCAATTCGTATGGTTTTAGTGCTGGAATTCTTGGGCTGGAATGGGAACAACAAGTTTCAGATATGTGTGCATCTGTTATGAAGTCTTTCGAAAAAAAATCATTTTACCCTCTAAGGTCGGAAACGCAGCCTGTTCGCGAGAAGAGCTTATAACAATTAAAAAAATTATTGTAGCACCGAAACTTCACAATACTGTTGACCATTTGGAGAACGTTTGATGGAAGATATATTCGACACAGAAAGAGGTCGAATAATGAGTATGAATGAAAATCGTGCCCTGGGCGAAAAAAGGTTGCCTCTATGAAGCCACTTACTATTTATACTTAAGACTGGTTATATTGTAGATATATTGGGTCCAACATATAACATCCAAACGAGCTAGCGATTCTCATGGCACAAGGTGAAATTTATTGTGTGAATCGCAGCTTTCGAGATACAACTGAATATTTGTAAGAAAGAGGACTTACAGTTTCAATGCCTACACTGAAAGGTAAGTGCAAGCAATTGACTACGGCTGAAGCAAACTTTTACCGCTATGTTGCAAAACTTCGCTGGGTTGTGTAGGTCGTTCCTGGTATCCTTGGACAAGTTTTGTCTTTTAGGTCACTAACTGGACAACAAATTGCTTCCTATAGTTGGATTTGTATCCCGGATGGGTTCTTATTTACATAAAACTTTTGGAAATCGTCTTAATTCTGACGGTGGCCTCGACGAGGGAGTTCAAAAACTCGAACGACAGCACATCGCAGATAACACATTAAGAGCACGGTTGGGGCAGATGTACACACACTTTTTGCAAAAGTCACATATGCGGACATCCTGGACTTCTTGGAGTTGACAGAAAGAGACTTAAAAATTATTTTTACAAGTTCCCATTAGTTGTCTCTGGTAGTTTT
Organism: Thermobia domestica; assembly: GCF_964235325.1. NCBI lineage: Eukaryota > Metazoa > Arthropoda > Insecta > Zygentoma > Lepismatidae > Thermobia > Thermobia domestica. The sequence goes on along the minus strand of NC_137465.1, from coordinate 131,950,328 downwards.
CTTCTTGACTGAAATTATGAACGAGAGCTCCTTTCGTGGCTAAGTGGTTAGCGAAAGAGCCTCTGACTTGAGAGACCCGGGTTCGGATTCCACGTTAAATAGTAGGTCCATGTCTCATATAGCCTCGCTGCTGAAAGGGATGTTAAACTCAAAATAAACTCTACTCTTGCAATGATGAATGAAGATAACAGTATCAATCTCTATTTCCTGAAAGAAAATATCCACACCATTACATTCGAAGAGAGGAAGATATACGGGTGTTATATTGATTTTGTTCCAAATACAATATGGTATTCTAGTCTAAGGTCGTATAATTGTGAATGTGAACATGGAAATCGAACAGTTTGATGTTCCCATACGTCGTTAAACATTTGTTACCTTTCACGTACTCGATACTTTCCTAAGATTGTTCTTCCTACAGAGATTTTAAGCAAATTATGTTTTGTCAGTCTTGTCACTCCAGTAATAAACGCACATAATGATTGAAATTGAAGGTTCCACATACTGTGTCCTTCATTTTCTTTGTAATGTTTTCTAATACAGGAAAGATATTGCAAAAACATTTTGAATATTTCTGTATTATCATCATCTTGTTCATTATAATATTTCGTACATCATAAAGGTAACCAAGAAAGTTCTATCGCTTTTGTAGAGGTCTGGGTTCTATTGGCCCTCACACCTTGAGTTGAATGCAAATAGAGAAAAGGCTAAGGTCAGTTGTTGGTGCGGGTATATCAAACATACTACCTGGTTATGGCAGTTCAGTTACATCGTGAACTTGCGTAAGAACAGAGTGAACATGGGACCTCCACAGAGCGTCATAAAACTGTGTATTCTCTACGACTTCAAACAGAGGCCAAACGCCGCTGCAGCCGAGCGGAAGATATGGCATCATTTAGTGAGGGTGTTGTGACTACGTGGATAGTGCAGCGGTGGTTTAACAAGTTTAAGAACGGTGACCAAACACTCCCAGACGCACAACATGCCGAAGACCAACATTTGTACGAAATGAATATCTTCAGGCAGCAACTCGACCATCATTAACTTCTGGCAGTATTCGTGCCGGGCAAAAGATTTATGACGCTTTTGCGGGTTCCGTATGTACCAGGCTTGTCCGAGTTTGATTTTCCTTATTTTTACCAAGTTGCATGGCGAGTATCAAACAATGGTCAAGACATATCATTGGTGGGTTGTTGCTGCTTCTACGGTGGAAAATATTAGGCCGTCACTCGAAGACAAAGCAAAAGTATTTGAATTTGAATATTTCCGACGCGCATTTCGCTAGAAATTTGAATGGCAAAATACCGGTACATTGTTTCTAGTTTTCAGTGAGACCCCTCATGTTTTGTTTCACCCTCGTAACTTAAGTCGTTTCCGAGACATGAACAATTTTTGATTTTCGAATTTTCAGCAATAACTTCGAAATTTGAAGAAATTAAACTTGATTTTCCCATTAAAGTTATCTTTGGGTATGAGATACATTTGGTATAAATATCACAGCAATCCGTGTAAGGGCACTTTTCACCGCCTTATCCAGTTATATCCTTTATTTAAGATCTGATTATATCTTTGTGGAGCTTGACTGTGCAAGACTTCGACGAATACTAGTACGGCAAAGTAACGTGCTTATAGGCAACCATAATTTCTTTATCGTGAGTATGGTTGCATAAGAGTACAGGGGTAACACCAAATTTTTCTGGCACTTTCAGAGTGCATTATATTATACTGTCTGCGTTGTTTGTAATATTTTAAAGAGTGGATTATCTTCAAGGTTTTTAATTGAAAATGTTTATATTATATACATAGAAATGCTTGAAGAATGTTATTTCCCTAAAACGTTCTGATTTTTAAAGCAACTTTCGTAGTGTAAGAGTATACAAATATGTATTTGCGGGAAATATAACAGTCAGAATATGAAACATAGAGATTGGAGTTTATTTTACCCACCTAGTAAAATACAATACATCCCATAATTCTTAAAGCATTAGAGATAGATAGGGCATAATTTTCTACGACTTACCCATCTGTGATGAGATTGGAAACATTTTCAGAAAATGAGAGCAAAACCACACATATAGCTACCTTCAAACAATGACAAAGAAGGTCTGATTCTTTCCCGTTGGAGAAATCAACAAAATTGCACTGCAGTTACTCCCAAAAAATATTTGTTGGGAGTGACAGAGCAGTTACTTCTGGAGCTCAAATGTCGCTATTATTCCCGACTATAGCAACGCAGCAGATCCAATCCTAGCATATTGCTCTTTCAATACTACTTTTGTTCTTTGTTTCTGCTCATTGTTCTATCACTGTATTCGTTATTTAACACGAGTATTCCAGTGGAAATATATGTGATTTTTAAGACCTCAGTTCAATTCTCAGAGAACCTGTATGTAGTTTAGATCCCAAATTAGACCATAAATTTCATCTCAAGTAGTTTCTGTGCTAATAAAGTGCGATATGTTTGAAAACAAAGAAAATTACTCATTTTGTTGTTCTTTTTAAACTATAATCAATATTTCAAAATGTGAAACTTAAAATGCACCAGTGTATAAGACGTTCCCCATTTTATGTATATAACTGTCGGAAAATGACTCGTGCCTCTTGTAAATCTGACTCATAAAATGGTCTAGCACTTTGGTCCTTTGTGCACAGTGTTAGCTTGTATTGAAGGGCAAAATGTTTATAGATGTGCATATCTAGGAACACTGCATTGTTTGCTGAGGAGGGAACTCAATTTCTTATAGATTGTAAGTTGGTCTAGAAAGATTGATTTTCTCCTATAAGGCCTGTGATATTTTTGTGCATTTGGTTGGTCTACTTTGGTATTAAATATTTTTGTAGCGTGTACTTGATGTGTCGGGAAAGTTCTGTAGCAATGAAGATAAAATATGTATTCTTGTATAGAGGAGTGGAAACGATAATGAAAATATATGTTAACGAAGAGAACAGACAAAAACAACAGCTCTGTAGTTACTGGAATTCTCCAAAGTGCTGTCCACTCTCGTCCTGGTGCTCAAATTTGATGACAGGAGGAAACGAACAAATGCACAAACAATATAATAAGAAAAATAAAGAAAACTGATAGCGTCTCAATTTGTGCATTGGAACGGTCGTAGGTAGTTACCTGGACTCTGCAAGCAACTTCAAGGCTGTTGATTTTGCCCAGACCTACGCGTGCAATATCGTCTTTATTGGAACATTTTCACTCCTTCAAATACAAATACTGGATTTTCTCATAGCAACAGAACTTTTGCTGCATACTAAGTACACACTACAAAAATATTAAACTCCAACGTACACCAACCAAAGGCACAAAGGTATCACAGACCTTATAGGAGAAAGTCAATTTTCCTAAGTCATCTTACAGTCAACAGAGAAGTGACCTCGATCGTCATTAGTAATGCACCAATACCAGATACGCATATGAATAAATATTTCTCTGTTCAATACAAAACAACATTGTGTATGACGGTACAAAGTATTAAACTATTTTCTAAGATAGATCCACATGAGGCCCGAAGTCATTTTACTTCGGATGTGTATAACTTCGATGAAAATATATTTCTATAACATATTATCAAGATTCGTTTTAAAAATACAATATGACATTTTGCAAGAATCGTTAAATGAAGTTAACAATTGTAGAATCGCTACAGAAATGTCTACAACGCTTGTGCGTTCACAGAAAAGATACTCCAATAAAAACGTATCAAACTACATTTACTGAGTTATTGAACTACACGTAGCTGGAATACCGTTGCACACCATAAGGAAATAACAAAGACTTCAGAAACAAAAAATCGAGAATATTTATTGAAATTGAAACATTCAAAATCTCTGTATCATCGTATAAAATTCATTCCATTTTTCAACTTATTTTCGAAGAAAAAAGTGCATCTAAAGCTCCGGTAAATGCGGTAATTATCTTTAAAACATTATTCGTAATATTTTATAAATTTGTATTGTTCTTTTAAAATTTATATAAGGTCTGTTCGAAAAGTAATGTCATATATTTTATTGTGAAGCGACTGTACGTTGCAGCATGCTCTATCCGCTTGAATCGATGGTGGTGTAAGCCAACTATCTAGTGAGTGCTTGCTCTGTTGTTTCCGGACGGGCGATCTCGTAAACAGCTTTCGCACAAAGCTTGTCCCAGAATTTTGACTGACGACCAAAACTCTCGCTGAGTGAAAATTTGTCAAGAGATTTTGGAAATGTGTGAAAATGATCATTACTTTTGTATGATGTTATCACGGACAATGAAACATGGATATTCCAGTACGTCTCCGAAACAAAGATGTAAAGTGCCAAGTGGCACACCACGACGTCGCTTCCTCCTCCCCGCCAAAAAATGCTCCAATGAGCAAATCAAAGATCAAGAACATGCTTATTGTACTTTTTGACATCAGGACAATCATTCACCATGAGTTTGTATCTCCCGGAACAGCTATTAACTCTAAATTTTACGTAGAAGTCCTCAAGAGATTAAGAGCAAGGAGCCGGAGAGTCAGACCAGATTTCAGTGGCGATTGGAAACTTAATCATGACAACGCGCCAGTCCACACTGCCTTAGTCGTGACCAGCTACCTGGACAAATCTAACTTTGCAAAGCTGTTCTAGCCACCCTATAGTCCTGACTTGACTCTCGCAGACTTCTTTTTGTTCCACGCTTGAACCCTGCCCCCCTAAAAACACATTGTTACAAAAAAGTAGACGACTTGAAAGCAGCTTATGAAATAACTTTAAAAGCACTTCCTGAAGAGGCTTTCCAAGATGCCTTCAGAGAGTGGAAATCCCGCTTACAAACATGTATCAACGCAGTAGGACAAAATTTGGAAGAATTTTTATCTACAGGTAATACTATTCTTATTATTATGTAAATAAATGTTTTCCTTCATACTTGTAGACCTAGTGACATTACTTTTCGGAAACACCTTGTAAATATTACACAAAAATAGTACCATGTTTGGTATTATAAATTTTCAGTATTTTAATTAAAGGCATGATTATTTTCGGAGAACTCTTTATGTTGCTTCATTGTTGCTAAAGTTCTGTCGTTAATTCGAATGGACTACAACAGTAACCTAATTAAACCTATTACTTGTGGCTCATTTACTGGACAATTTCTAGCTTAACATCCTTCATAAAATATTCGAGGTATTGGGTATTTAACCATATTGAACATTGCAAGTCTTTAAATGTTTAGAGCACTTTGACTATTATTTCTCGTTGGAAATGTGCAGAGTAACTGGCAACTCACTACGAAGTTACTTACTGTTTGCTGTATATTAAATGTAAAGTTTTATCATTTGTGTAAATTAATGACCGCTGCTCTCTATTTTTAATTTTGCTGCTAGCAAGGATCTATCCATATTCTGAGAACAGCAAATTACAGGCAAATAAAGGAATGTAGCAACCTGAAATGCAAATCAGGCAAATATCTTAGGAACCATCTATTAAATTTGGTGTACTACAGTATTACAAGATGATGAACTGGATCTATATACAAATAATAGAACCTTTGCTTACAAGGAGTCTGGCAAGTGGCGAAAAACTGATGTTTCGGAAAGAAAAAAACTTCTCTAACATACTGAAGCCGTGAAAATGATTACACATAAAATGCTACTTAAGTAGTACAGAAAATTTCTAGTCACCGACAAAAAAAAAAAAAAAAAAAAAAAAAAGATAGACGAACATCAAAGCAAAATTAAAATCTAGAATATATATATAAGAAGTTGGGCGACTGGTCAATCCAAATTGGTTAAGCTAGAACCTTGAAATTTGGAGAGTAAAAAGGATTTGTGACGCAAAGTATTACTAAAGAGGTATTTTAGGTACCTAGGCGTGCAAGGGGTGAAATGAGTGTTGATATTATTATAATAAAATGTTCATATTTCGAAATCCTCTAAAATTTTAGAAATGAAATTTATTTGAACTTATCTTTTAAAATAATTACATATGTATTTCAGGTTTTAGTCTAATATTTAAGCTATAAGGGAAGAAAAAGAGTTTGAAAGTTCGACGTAGAAGGGGTGAAATGAGGATTGCTATTATGCGGCAAGGGAGTATAAAGTGACCAGGACGTGTAAAATTGTCATCAGCACTTTTCTCGCCTGTATATATCTGACACTTCGTCCCGGCCTCGAAATCTCTAGCTACGCCTCTGCTGCGATTAAAACAGATATTCAATAAACAAACTAAACAAGTGTGACGTGAGTGAATAAATAGACAGAACAGGAAATAAAATCACTTTCTTTCATTTTTTTTAAATTTACAGTTTCATTATAAAATGTATGAAGAGCAATATATCTCTGTATTCTTCTAGAATTCAAGTAATTAAAACAATTTTAATTTGTATAAAAACACTTTTTGAAGAATTAACTACTAGAAATTTACGAGTGGTAGTTTTATTGTGCTTGGTTAAGTCGCTTATCCTCTTTTACGACAAAACTTGAAAGTGAACGAGGCAACTTAATGAGTTCTCCGAATATTTTCCCCTTTTTAAATGTAACGTCTCTATCCCAGGATATCATTTATCTCTCATTAAGCGTTATCGGATTACATGAAAAAGTTGCATCTTCTTACGCCACATACTGAAAGCGTAGGATGATACATCACTCTAGTTGTTCCCGTAACTACAAAACAAACTTCGTTTGAGCAAAGCATGTGTGTGTGTGTGTGTTCATTGATTATACAAGGATACGTCAAAAGTTTATCAATGTTTCCATCACTTATTTGCTTAATGTTATGAAAGATGCGTATCCCCTAAAATAGAGACCACCGTGTTGAACCGTGGTGAAAAATAGAAGTGATCTTTCTATTTTTTCTCCGATCTTACGCCGGTACCAGGTTCTATTCTTCTGGGTGAAGAACTCTTTCATTGCTGCTTCCACTTCCTCTCCGTTGCCTAAAAATCGTGACGGCAGGAGATAAGCCATGAATCAGAACAAGTAGTAATTCAAGGATACGAGATCCAATCTTTATGATGGGTGAAGTACCAGTTCAATTGCATCAGGTTTCTAAAGTATATTCTTTCTGCAGAAGGGCTAGCTTTTTGTTCATCAGTTAGGGTATTTTGGCACACAATGCAGATGTCAAATATTTTTGGTTACTTCCGCATCGTTATAGACAAGTTCGAACATTAAATCAAAAGTTTCCGAATTAGACTTTGTTTCACTTTCATTTTTGCTGCTCTAAAATCACGCACAGAATATAGCACTAACCTAACGTTTTTAAAAGAAAACATGATACCACTATCTGAAGCAGTGATAATGAGTTTTAACTACTTTCGTCACCTCACGCCGCAAACGATGCATGTATGCTAATATTAAAAATCTGATAACTCACTTTCTTGCATAACTCTTTCTATTTGTTAAAACAGAAGAAACTTGTGAGGTCATGAATTATTATAGTGACCAGTGATCGGTGCAAACGCCATTCTAGAAAATTATGGCCAAAGACATACTTTGTTACTTTGACAAGAGTATTAAAGAAACCCTAACATATATTATTATGGCAAAGAAAATAAAAGACCACTGTGTTTTCTGAACATTTAATAAAACACATTTTACATAATTAAAACATGAACATTATTATGAGCAAGTTCTTCCTCAAGGTATCTCGTACATATTTACACTTTAGTTTAAAGAAGAAAGTGAGAAAAACATGAATAGTGATGAATAATCTGAGAGAAAGTGTGTTTAAAGTAAAGTGATGTAGTTAAACATAAGATTGATCAATAGAGGAAGGAAAGCTGGGTGAACGTTCACTTTTCATAAAAACAAATATTGGAAAACTTTGTTTCTGGGTTATACTCTTCATATACATTCTTTCCTTTCCGGAGAATTCGTCCTTCGATATCTAGGTGGAAACAGAAAAATGTGAAAGATGAAGGAAGAAAACTCGTTTGGGATGCAAGAGTGCTCCTGTAGGTGGCAGCACCTGTTCTCATGACAGCTGAAGAGCACCAGCCTTAAGAACAATGAAAGTTTACGGGTCAAGTTTCAAGGAAACGGTTATATTACTTTACATTTCTCTTCCTTTCTTATTCGTATTTCTTTCTTTACAGTACTCAGGTAAAAGGAACTGAGTTCCGTTTTTATGGATCTTTCTTTTGACGCTATATGAATAGTTGTTACGACGATCGAAAGTTTCGAACTCCAAAATGTTTTACTCAATGCCTTTTAAAGTACTCTTTCTTTGGTCTGATATTCATGTTACTTCACACAAATGATATTGCAAATGACACTAACATTGTCTATGTACAGACGATTGGACTTGATTTGCAGAATGATGGGATAAAATTAATATCTCAATGGCGAGATATCAGATTGTCTTTAAAAAAATTGAGCAGCATTTTATTTTGTTTCTTGAAGCAATAATTTTGGTTTGCTATTTGCACTTTAGCTGTAATGATTTTTCTTTTACTTTTATATTCCATAGCAATACCCTAAAGGCGATAGATAGACGATTCATGAAAGGAAATTCTTATGAAAGAATTAGTGGAATGAGCGTGTGGGAGGAAATGGGAGAATGTTGAGAAAATTCAAGGACACGGTGTTGTTCACTATAGACTCTCAGAACCGGGATCGAACCAGCGTTCCCTTGCACCAGAAGTGGGTGCTCTATACTCAATTATTTTATACTAAACAGGGTGTACCAAAATCTACAAAAGAACATTGAAACAAACTGTAAGAAAATATCAGTTTTACCTTGTGAACAGATCGAAACTACTTAATAAGGGATACAAATTATCTAGAATACTAAAAGAGGGATACAATGTTTACAGAGTAAATCGTGGAAAACTGTGTGATGTTCTGAACAAAAAGAGGAATAGACAAGAGCTATAAAGGTATTCATTTGGTACGTGGTGGAATAATGTGAATAGCTAAGTTCTTTGTGAAAAAAAAAACGTTGAACTAATACAGAAAAGTGGTCCACAATTCTGGAAACAAAATCTAGACCTTTGCATTAGGGATTGAAGCCATGTTTTCATCAGCTATAATACTCTATATGGCTACTCTGATTATGATCACTAGCCCAACACTAAAGTTTCATTGAGAAAGCCTCTCGATGAGAGTAGTCTGATAAAGTTACTCCAACTTCTCCCGGGACAATTTTCTTGTCTGTGGACAAAATTTGGCGAAGCTTTCTTCCAACTGAAGTGTACGAAATTCCGCCGGTGCAGCATAAGGAGATTTTACAGGAGTTTGAATACGATACAACCAGCATCCCTGTTTTCAGACCCACATAGATCTATGAAATAATTGTTCTCTATTGGTGGATGCTTTGTCTTGCTGAAAGTACTACTTCATCATCGTACAAAGAAAGAATGTCTCGTCGGAACAAGAGCTCAGTAACATGCTGTTGATAGTATCTTAAATTTGCATTGACATTTTTCACATTCTTTGAAGTTGAATTTATCTTTTACAGTAGAAATCCGTCATCACAATGAAACCGTGGAGGAACCTCGCGTCATGTGCAAACCCAGTTTGCTAGTTTCATGAAGTCTTTTCAACGGTAGTAAAGGATACAGCTCTCCTATAAAAACGAAAATTATATTCAGACCTTATACAGGATTACAATATTTCTCCCTCGATAAAACCACTAATACAACCTTTGTAGTACAACCTTCGTTCTCTGGCGATAGATTGGTGAGAGAGCGAACACGTGGCTTATGATTTACTTTCAGCTCTAAGTCCTGGCTAACGGTCCTTTGCATGGGTACTTTGAGTCTCTCACACTCTTAACGATGTCTTTTAGTGTGGACGAAATTTCCTTTGTGTCCAGTAAATGTACTTGCCGGACGTAAGCTGTAACTCTCAGCGTGGGGTATGTTCTTGACATTGTAAATAGACTAAAATAGTGATGTCGTCATTTCCTATCCATTACCATGGTGATCGCAATGATTTTTTCTATACAAACGCGTGAAGCGAATGGTGTATTTTAAAGTCTAGTACAAACAAGAACAAGGCTGTAAATTTATTTACGATTATAACATATTTTAACGACTAATAAAGTTGGTGGGAACGGGTACAGATTTAGAACATGGAAATGCGTTTAGGAAACTACAAATAAAATTTTTAAAATCATAAAGAAAGACTAATATCTAAGGAACTTATTTCTAAAAGCACCACATCTCTAAGTGATAAGGTAGAAATCAAATAATTAATGTAAATGTCAGTATCGTGTGATCCACCTTAAGAAACAACTATACACAGTATAAACACCGTAACGTGCAGATTGACAAACTGTCAGCACAAGGAAAACTGTAAAAATATACGATTTTTTAAGAGATCTATTTTTTAGAACAGTGTTAATTCTATTGGAAAATTTACTTTTCTTATGTCCACTCTTGATAATGGAAATCTGCAAAATCACAATAGAAAGGGGGAAAAGCAAGCTTTTGTAAATTTTCAATCCGAACCATCACTAGATGGATATACAGTAGGTAAGATCTATTCTTATTGTTATGGGATGTTATGGTACTTGGGTTTAGTTCTTGGTAACGCTACGATACATTATATTTTTGAAATCAATTTATATTTATTGTTTTACATAATAACTTGTTTTATTAAATTTTACTACTCGACAAAGTTTAGAAAAAGAATAGCGTCATGAAAATTATTTACATTGTTCACGAATTACAGTCTTTCTTACGAAACCAAATACTGCAAGCTAATATTATGTTAAGAGAATTTACATAATGTACCACTATATAACTGTTAGATAAATACCATTAAATCATCATTTTAATTCCAGACTTGTATCAGCAAATGTTGTAATGTTGTAAGAATCTTTGTACTCATCTTTTCCAGAAATTTCTTAGATTGACAAAATTTAAATTGTCCGGAAGATCGTGTCTTGAGATTTTAAGGATTTTTGGTCAGCAGAATGTTCTTTCTCAACTGAGTTTTCTCAAGAGTTTCCACGTGCTGGCTGGAGCCATTGTTGTTTCGAAGTATCTCTGAAATCTGCAATATCATGTTTTCGGCTACATAAAATTGTTTCCTTGGAAATAGGAAGTGGTAGTAGAGATCGAGAATCGGTAGAGCGCAGACGAGAGTCGCAAAAAATTAGTAAACGTAAAAAGTCGTGAATTGTAAACAGACGAACACATCATGTTTTCGACACAGTATTACCTACGAAGTTAAGATACGGGATAATTCACCTAAGTCTAAAGTGTTCAGAAATTTCGTGAACGATTCTTGTTATTAAGTGTTTCGATTACCAAGTTTGATACTTCCAAGGACATTTTACAACATCCGAAACGGAGCTGCAGAGAGGGACTCTTAGCAACATAGATCCAACAGTACTCAAGGAATGACATTCTCTTTGGCCACATTTCCTTTCTTTTATCCCGCACAATCTTTCAGACATTTAAACACGTCCAATCTAAGAACACCTAACTCTATGTTCAATAAATTGATTTGACATGAACATAAAGCATCTTTCTAAAATTAAACATCAACGTCATTGGTCACTGCTAGAATTAACTTTAGTTTTAATGCACACAATTTTGCATAACTTTTAGGGGCATGTTCATAAGAGAAATTTCAGATATTTCTCTAAGTTTGGTCTGATTTTCTCTTTTTAGCTACAATCCCCATACTCGTTTTGAACTAGAGTAGACCGAGCTAACATTATGTTCCGTATCAACTTTAAAAAAAAAAAATAAGCTTTTAGAAACAGAACAATAAGAAAACATCTAATTATAAATGGTTTAGGTTAAACATTAATCTTGTACACCTATGCAATGTTATAATACCTATATTAATGAATCAAAAAATTTCCAGAATTATTTAAGGTTAATACCTGATTATGAGCAAGATGAGTACATTTGCTTCCTCTTTTTCTCTTTCAATATCTTTGGTTTTTTAGTTTCGTTGATTAGAAATATTTAAAAAGAAACATAAATATTTCATTCACTCTAATGTTTGCAATTCCGAAATATTTCATCACTCTTTTCACTTTGCATTTAAGTTCTTTAGGTATTTAAGCTACTTGTTGTTTAGAAAATAAAATAACGATCACCATGACAACGAAAAGGATGTGACGTCACACCATTTCTGTCTATTAACTTGTTTTCTCTGGCAGACATTTTTGTTGCGTTTGACTACATTGGTGATATTTTCTTTAGATGATATTTCTTAGTTACACTATAACTATATCCTATGGAGACGCGGTGGCACAGAGATGGAGCGTTCACCTTTGGTCCGTGGGGTACCTGGTTCGATTCCAGATCGAGTCAAGTCACTTTGTGGTGGACAAATACCGTATGCGTGGGTTTTCTCGGGGATCCCTCTTTTCTTCCCATTTACTTCATTCAACTTTCATCATCCATGTCATTACAACCGTCTCCCTTAGTCTCGATGCTTAATTACTGGACGTAAAACTTAAATAAAACTATATCCTATGAGCGAAAGGTCTGTAATGTATTCCTCCCAACATGACGTTTTTCTCAAAGCCATTTAGCGTCCAATGAGCTTCAGTCTGTTACAGTGCACACTATAATGTACAGGCTTTTGCTATCTGTATTTGCCTTTCTTCTCACTTCGTGATTACAATGTCCTCTAGTATATTAAAAACTATTTCCAAAAATGTGTATCAATTTGCTGTGTGTACAAATCAACGAATGCGAGATATAAGTATAAATACCTTGAAATTAAATTTGTGAAATTAAATCTGCTTTGATACACCCTTTGATATGAAATCACACCCTTTTCAAAATAGTACCGGATCTTAAAGTTCCCATTTCCCTCAATTAATTAAAATCCAGGATGATACCTTCCAAAATCGTCGCAGAGGCTCTCATGTAAAGTGGAATATTTTCACTCTGTCATGCATCACACCAATAAACCTCGATTTCATAGTTTTGGTAGTGTTCTAAATTTATTCCGTCGTTTTCACACCCCTGACAACCCCGTATATCAAATATGCAATATACAATTTAGTTCACTCAATTTATAACACCCATCCAAACTACATCCCAACAATGACGAGAAAATAATTACAAACATAAGGCCTTCAAATAGTATATCTTAAAAAAGCCAAAAAAGGAAAAGAACTCAATTTATTATACATAGCTTTTTGTTTCACAGGTTGCTCTACAAGAGCACTTTTGTCATTTTTACTAAAGCTAAAACCCCAAATCATCTTTAGTAAAATAAAAGAGCTTGGGTCAATGTTAGAAAAATCTGACCGATAGCAAATCTAGCGATGGGAAACAGAAAACTATACAGAGTAAAAAAAATGGAAGCTACCAACTTAGATTTTATTTTGTATTATAAATCAAACTTTGTATGTCTATGTTCTCTGAATCTTTCAATCGGTTTTTATATGAATGTATTCTAGTATTCTAACTTATGCCCGTTTGTTCTTTTCCCGTTTCGCCAAATGCCCTCAAAACATTTTGACATACAACCGATAAGGATGTAATCTTTTCCCGTTTGCCTTTTCCTGTTTGACCTTATAACGTACAAGGGAATTTTCATTCTGTTTCTGTAACAAAGAGGAATTTATCTTATTCTCAACTGCAACGTCTCTTCTATTCCAGACAAATTAAACTCAAATATCTTACAAGAACATAAATTTCATTTTCACACCCGAAATAGCATATCAAGCTTCTATGTGGATATAATATGAAACAGCATTAATATATGACATTACATAATTTCACTGTTCTTAAGTCTATTTTTTAGGAGGTGAATCCTGTCGTCAAGCTATCTGCACTTTAACTTTCTAAGTGTTCCCTGATAACCTACTTGAAGAATTACTCGCAGTCTTTCATTTTCACGTTGCTTGTCTTTCACTAATTCATTGAAAGAATATATGTCTGAGTGATCCCTTGATGCCTTTCTTCGTGATTTGGCGTGCCACTCTCCTGCATTGTTAGTCGTTCGTTCTTGATCGTTTGCAAAGTGATTCCACAAGTCACTGCAAATAGATAAAAAAAAAAAATACATCATTAGCACATTAAAAATTCAAAGGATTGCAGGAGAATCTACGTTGGGAAGTCGATAGCAAAATTTTGGGTGAAACTAATTTATTTATTTATTTATTTCTTCATTTATTTATTTATTGTAAATCAAAGAATGTATTCTTCTGATAGTGAATGCAGAATCTTCAAGACATGCACGTAGCAAGAAAATCCTGATTACACCTTACATGAGGTGTTAATGAAAAAAAAAAGATGATTTACTGTAGAGTGTTCGGAATAGCTTAATTAATGATTTAATAATTAAAAAGACTTGCACTAAACGCCAGCTATCTACGTATGTAGGAATGAAAACATACTTACAAAGAAAATAACGTGTCACCACCATCCAGCCAAGTGTCTACAAGATAATAATGGAACTCTTCCTTACGCAGAACGTCAGGCGCATCTTCTTCCAAACGTACAAACACTACATCTAAATGGGAAGTTGGTACCAGAGATAGTGCTACCGTATGTCGAATCCATCTTTTCACTTCAGAGTTCTCTTTGTACAATTGAGAAAGGACTAACTGCTGAACCTTTCTCCATACAGACAGAGAGAAGTGGAAGGAACACCCTCTGATTTTAAACAGAAAATACTTTATTTACATCATTGATTGCTACTTTCTCAAGATCATTAGAAACTTCTTTCAATCTGCAACGCAGTCCAAATTTCTCAGCTCCTTCATTGATTACCTCTAGTAATCTTTTACGTATGTGTCTTGCGTTTTACTGAGAAATATGCAGAAGAGGAAAACAAATATCTGGCCGAAATATTTTCCGTGCAGAGGTTACATTTGGGAGAAAAGGCGAGGTATAGTCTTAAGAATCCCATTCATTACAATCCTGTCGCACTAACACAGAATCTCCAAAGTTACAACACTGCCGAAAACCTATCGAAGATAGAAAGACTAGAATAAATAACACAGACATTCTAAAGACAATGCTTTAATATTAATATTCTTACTTCTATTACTATTGTCATATCAGATTTTCACGATTTCAAAAAAAAAAAAAAAAAAGCAAGAAGAAGCAACTAGGAAAAGATAAACTACTTTCTTGACTACTAAAATATAACTTACAAGAATTCTACTAGTGTCAACGCCTTCATTCACCAATAAAAGTTTTTGCCGTCGTGCATTTTGCTACACGATCCTTCCACCTCAATTTACTCAATCTTTGCGGTAGTGGTGGCCGGTTCATGCTCGTACGTTATATAGAGAGTGTTTGACAGCACAAAAAATAGGGACAACAGATGCAGTTTCACTACAGTAATTCCCCTTAGCAATCTCCTTCCTGGAAAGAAGAAAAAAATAATTTTAAACATCAACAGAAAACAAAGTCATACTTTTTCTCGAGAAATTAAAGACAGACGGAATATTGCTTAACTACGACCGGTTAATTGTGTGACACTATAAATAAAAAATGGATTATGTATTTCTGTGCTAGATAGAATGCCATTTAAAAAAAAGTTCTACATCTGAAGTTGTAAAATAAGTTTTGGAGAAGTTGCAAGAATAAATATTAGAAACATGCAGAGAAGCTTCAGTGACAAAATTACTTATACCTTATTACAACTATTATATATACTTACCTATATCTTAGTAGTTGTTGATGTTCGTTCTTCCGCCTCTTTCTTATTCATATTTGAGGTACAAATACAAGGCTACATGAGATTTTTTTTAAACAGTGACTCAAATAATACAGTATTCTGAATACTTACTTTGACTGTATGCTGTTCTATTCGTTCAAACGTAAATACTACTAGCCAGACTCGGCCTGTCATAAGGGGCCCAATGGGCCCGGCCCTCCCATCGTCTTTGTATTAACGTAAAAAAATGTACGTTTCTTAAGTTATCCTGCTAGTATTGTTGCTATAATTTCCCTGTGAACCAAAAACAGTAGTTCTGACTCCTTCAAATCAGTTTTTCCATGTACTACTTATGCTTGTGAGCACACTATTCACGCGGTCAGTACAAAATAAAGGCAGAAAGGGCCTGATCTGTTTCAATGTGGACTTAGTATCATCTCGCATTGACTCGTGTGGCGAACAACGTGAAAATGCAGCTTGAATGTAGATGCCATGGGCCAAGAGTCGTAGGCCCGCATCACACGTTTGCACTCAACAATCTCGGAACGAAAAAGTTTGAAGCTTGATTCTTACCAAAATTCGTTTTGTCTGTAGAGGTTGTTGATTCCGCACTTTAAGTTGTTTTGTCCCTTGACCTTGCTCTATACTTCTGCTGAAGGGATCCAAAATCAACTGCGTGTCTACCCCTCAGTTTAAATTTAAACGTTCATCTTTTTAGTGTCTTTTGTGCTATATTTCCCCTTCGGTTTTCGTGTGGTTGTGCAAAAATGAATAAAGTACGCGTGTTAGAAAGTATTACGCACGTTTCCAATAGGTGAACCCTTAGAACTCTTCCACAGTTGTATCCTGTTCCAATCCGATGCTGAACAAAGAAATGCTTAAATCCGAACTACCGGCCACATAGAGCAATGGTATTTTTTGCGCAATTAATAAGAAAAGTGATTTATTACTATTTCTGCGTGACAATGACTTAACAGATACATTTTGTGAGGTATCAAAACTGGTGGACATAGTGTTGTTGCCCTATGATTATACTTAACGTGTTAGTATGATAAGTTTCACTGACTGCAATTTCGAGTTTTTTAAGCAATTCACTTAATAATAACAATAATAATACACTAGTAGTAGTAGTAGTAGTAGTAGTAGTAGTAGTAGTAGTAGTAGTAGTAGTAGTAGTAGTAGTAGTAACCATAAAGTAATTATTTGTCTTGAGGCTTAGCCCACCCTACGTTTTATTCCACGAGCCGCCACTGCTACTAGCCTCACAAATGTTTTGCAAAATGATACTAAATTTCCCTATCATAATTTGAAAATTTCCTTCGCTGTTTCTCCTTAAAATCAAATTAGCATACACTATCTTAGCATCATAGCCTGAAGTAATGAAAACAGACAGAAGGCGAAACGGGAAAAGTCCAAACGGGAAGACACTCAAAGTTTCATTTTAAAATCATCTGTAAGAATTGTTCACTTACATATTTCTGTGTTTAATAATATTATTAAAGATATATTTGCATACGGACAAATATGTGGATGTTTAGAATAAGGTACAAAAATATGAAAACTGTTTTTGTGATGTGGTATAATTGCAATGTTCTAAAAAAAGTTATATTTCTGGAATAAAAGTCTGTAGGTCTATAGTAATTCCCCATGTTAAATTCAAATCTGAAATCAGAATTTCGCTGTCAGGGTTACTTTCTCAGTAATATAGGATGTTACATAAGTACACGACACATGTAATAATAATAATAATAATAATAATAATAATAATAATAATAATAATAATAATAATAATAATAATAATAATAATAATAATAATAATATTTAAAGTCAAGGAATGAAACAGTAACTAAGACGTTACTGGTTTAGGCTGTAGTATATTTTGTAGTGGGCGTGTCTCTTGTCTCTACTGTTACATCATCAGTAGCCTTCTGACATGCTGGGTCATGTTTCTTTCATTTCCCATTCATGAAACTCTGAATTTTAATTAAAAAGAAGTAACAGTCAGTTTAAATCTCATAATCAAATTGAATTCATTGGGAAAATATGACACTAGTGGAAAATTCTGTTAACCTCTCAAAAGTTAAGCTGATAGTGTTGCCAGAAATTATATTTAAAATTTCCTTTTCTTATTATACGCCGTGTTCAAACAGTATTATTCTCATTTCCCTATCATATCCCTGAGAAGCTAAGTTTGAGGGAAAATAAGGCTTTTGGTGGAAAAAATTCCTTTTCTCTATTTTGGGGCCCTCTGGAACACTCTTTGTTAACACACAGATCTCAAAATACACTGAAAAATACTAAGTGGTGTACGAAACGTGTGTTCCAAGTTTCAAGCTTCTATCTTGAATAGTAAGAGCAATAGAAAATATTTACCAATGAGCTAAGAAAGTGGTCCAGATGACTCCAAAAAATTCGGTAATAGAAAAATATAAAAATTTTCTGAGACATTCTAGGCCCATGTTTTGTACCTCATACTCTTCAGAATAGAACAGTCTTTCAAACGGAGCCATTCATATGTCTCCATCATGTATCTGAAGCAGGAAAAGTTGCATAAAATGGGATTTTTGTTTTAAGAAAATAGCTCTTTTTCTTAGCACCTTTGGACCCCTTCCCCCAGTGTTAACAGCAGGGCCGGATCTTGAATCCTTCTACCCTACGCTTTCGAAGAAGGCGCCAGGTGAAGAGGGCGCCAAACTTGAAAATGAATTTTGTGTTTCAAATGTGAATATTTATTAGAGAAAATGTTATTATGAAAAGTTTTACAAATAGCTTCAAATCAATATTTTTACACACTGAGATACGGAGAAAATACATCTAAAGGATAATAAAGTCGAATCTTTGTGTGGTTGGCTGTAAAACACCCCTTTACAATTGAAATTGACTCGTTCATCAATTGGCGCCAACGGCATTCTCACAAGCAATGCTAATTTGAGGAAAATTTCCCGTGGTGCAGGGAGCTTTAGATTAAATTTCTTAAAGAGGGGAAAAAGAGAGATTTTATTAATATGAGGTAAAATGTAGGGAACTTCAGCTTTCCAATAGATGATATATTAAGCACTATGGCAGTACGACTAAAGACAGCGGCATTATTTCCACAATCCCACCATATGTATAAAATACAAATATAACACACTGTTCATCCCTCTCCCAATAACCCTTCCGCGACCTTGCTAGAGAATATCATTGTCAAATATGCCTTTGAAATGGGGATGGACCAACATTCAAAAGGAAGTCAACTGCACGTGTTGCTTATACATTGGTTGGCATTATTACAGTGGAAATACATGTCTTCAAGGTTGTTCCCCTTTGTCATAAACAGTGTCCAGGGATAAAAGTGAGGGGGAATGCAGAGGGACGACGTCTACCCACCTCCAAAAAATATATACGACAACCTCCCAGTTTCTAAAAAATTACAATGGGCAAAGATAGGCAGGAGAACGGCGTGACATCATGCCGCTATCTACCGCCCCCATACCTTTTCAAATCCACTTTTACCCTTGCCCCGCATAGTATGTCGGTTCAATGACCACAGTTAAGAGTTGAGAAAGGTCGGGGTAAATTAAATGCACATTGTCGAAGTTCATGCGACTAGACTTTTGTTGTTCTTTGGTCCAGAAAAAAGGGCGAATACTAAGAAAAGATGAGTACGAATGAAATTTTTGATTATTTCTAAAGGAAATTTTAACTTAAGTTCCTAATATCAGTGGCTCACAATCTTTGCTCATTGCTTAATGCTCACTTTGTTTATGTTTATTAGTTTATTTGTCATTCGTCAACATTTCCGTTTCTATCCTGATCTTTCCGTTTTATTCTTTTTTTAAATAATGATGTGTGCTTTTACTTTTCAATAGTACTTTCTTTTTCATGTAATAGTAATGGTCAACGATAGAAAATCTAAGTAAACAATTTATTGGAAAAGAAAACTACGAAACTTGAAAGATGATGAGAGGCAAGAGAAGGCTTTTAGAAAAGTTTCTTTCGACTTCTGGAGAAAATTTCGAAAGTTATAATTATACAAATCTTGAGAGGGGAGTTGTCAATGCCAGTTACCGTTATCGAAGAATTTGCAAGTCAACAAACTTTTGAAACTGCAAGTTTATGTTATTTGATTGCAGTAATTTAATTGATATATTAAAATGGAATGGATACGGCACTTCGGTTACAGGTCTGAGTTAAATTAATGTATTTCAATTTTTTTTAATATAATTAATTTTTACTCAGTATATGTGTATATAACTCGAAAGGGTACCACTCTTTTTATAATCCACGGATGTAGTTTCATTGAATGGAAGATAAGTGATACTCGTTAGGTCCAAGGAGACACTTTCAGGAGTATGTCACCTGGACGGCAGCCATTTTGTTTCCACACCTTGGAAAAGAAATTTTTATTATAAAAGATACCTGGGTAGTGTAATATGTGACTATAAGCTATAATTTTCTCAGTATGTCAAATATGCAATCAGATTTCATTTTTCTAATTTAAGAATTGGAAAAGAGGAAGTTTAAGTGATCTGTATTTTCTTAGGGATACGGACAAAATCTCGTGGCCGAAACCTCGCCGCCCAAAATCTCGCCGGCCAAAACCTCGCGTGGCCAAAACCTCGCGGGACAAAATCTCGCAGGGCCAAAACCTCGCTGCCCGAAACCTCGCGTGGCCAAAACCTCGCCGCCCAAAACCTCGCGTGCTCAAAACCTCGCCGCCCAAAACCTCGCGTGCCCAAAACCTCGCCGCCCAAAACCTCGCGGGACAAAATCTCGCCGGGTCAAAACCTCGCCGCCGAAAACCTCGCGTGGCCAAAACCTCGCGAACCAAAATTTCGTTTGGCCAAAACAATGTGGGATACGTCTCTTGAAAACGGCTCTTATTTGTAAAAGAATACATAATAATCGTTTTTGGCTGTTGGAATGGTCTCCCCAATCAGCTTAATAAAAATTCAGTGTAGTATAACAATATCTGCTGCTTTTCTTATAAGTAAAAAGAAAAAAGGAAGGAAGAGCTTGGTGTGGTGAGAGTAGGGGCGCCGAAATCTGTAGCTACGGCTCTGTATATATATATATATATATATATATATATATATATATATATATATATATATATATATATATATATCCAACTCCCCCCCTCTTGTTGTGCCGACAAAGTGAAATTATAAAAGATATCCTAGGCTCGAACCTCATCTATGTTGAAAATTTGATTGAGATCGGTAGGATGGCTCAAGAGGTATAATGTAACAAAGATAGTCATTTAAATTTTTATATATATAGATTTCCAAAGCATGCATTAGAATTTTGCTTGTCATTATTTTAATGTAATAGTGTGTTATTACTAAATATATACATATAGTAATATATAGAACATTCTACATTGAAGAAATCGTCGTGAAGAGGTTTTATCCTGACGACATTTCTTCCCAGGCGACACTACGTCTCGCTTCATTTAGACCAGACGAGATTCTGAGTCGCGAGATCATTACAACGAGGTTTTGGTCAGGCGAGGTTTTGGCCCGCGAGGTTTTGGGCGGCGAGGTTTTGGCCAGGCGAGGTTTCGGCCCGGCGAGATTTTGGACCGCGAGGTTTTGGGAGGCGAGGTTTTGGCCAGGCGAGATTTTGGACCGCGAGGTTTTGGTCAGGCGAGGTTTTGGCCAGGCGAGGTTTCGGCCCGGCGAGATTTTGGCCCGCGAGGTTTTGGGAGGCGAGGTTTTGGCCAGGCGAAGTTTTGGTCCGCGAGGTTCTGGCCGAGAGGTTTTGTACCCAAACCATTTTCTTATTACTTATTTCGCATCTATAAATACGTCTGTAGCCAGTAAAATAACACTTCTTGTACTTTTTCTACATTGCTTCTAATAGCTAGGACATTTCTAGACCAGCAATATGTTTGATTTTTGAATTATTTTGAAACAAACCCTCGATTTATTCCATGATTATGCTTTGTAAGAGAAAAATATATAAATCGATTGGAAGAGAAATGATAAAAGAGTAGAAGATAATGGTATATCAAAAAAAATCATGCATTGTGTTTGCTCACAACAAATCACATATGAACTGAATGGTCACATACCTACCATCAAACGAATATGAAACCATTTGGATTACAGGTTAAAATTCTTATCTCTGAATGATTATAAATCTCTAATGTTGATTTACTGTTAACTTTGGAAGAGCGGTGTGCTTCCATATTAGTTAGTTCCCCGATCTTGAGTTACGAAGGTTTTAATCCAGCTTCATAAAATACTTTTATTATCAATTCACACTTTCATTCAAGAGAGAAAGTTTACCATGAAAGCTATAAAATTAAGCTTCATTTTAAAGAAATTTTTAGATTCTTTTATTATACAAGCATTTCTTTATTACGTTTCCTTTTTTTTAAAAAAAAAAAAACGTCATTTTTTTGCATCTCAAGGCTTGTGTAAGAAATTAGCTCCTTAAAATATTACAAGTCCATTTCATAAGAGGTAACCACTCACCGCTCGCCGTTCACTAACTTTTTTTTCTTTCTGTTCCCTTTTTCATTACGAAAGTTAACGGATGGGATTCAATTTTCTACCTTATGTAAATTTTTCACGTCTATATTTTCATTTCGTGAAATAAAAATTCATGAAATCATTTACCGTGAAAGTGTTCTTGAAAGGACGCGCTTCGCCTTTTTCTTCTTCTTCTTCTTCTTCTTCTTCTTCTTCTCCTTCTCAGAAATGAAAGTACTTTTCTATCTCTCTCTCTCTATCTATCTCTTTCTGAGTTCCTTATCTTTTTTCCTTCCTTTGACTCCGTTTTCAAATTCATCTTTCATTTCAATATTAACTTCGTTAACATTTCCACGCAAATTTTTTCATTCATTTCCCTCTTTTCTATAAATATTTTGATGCTTCTAATATTTCATTTCTATTTGAATGCTCTAGTGCTTTACAGCTCCCCCAACTCCAGTACATAATTCAAACATATTGAAATTGCAAAATAGCTCATGCTAATAAATCACTTTTCTTTTGATATTAGGGATAAATTAATAGATACTGAATGCGTCATTAACATTTTGGTTTGTGGCTCTTTTTTCCTGGAATAAATAATGTTATTATTTACTACACTTGCTTCTAATAATATTTAAGAGAAGTACTAATCAATTAAGTTTCGTTTCACATTGAGAAAATGAGGTAGTTTTCCGAGCTACGAAAATTCAATGTTGAAACCGGAAGTAGTAAAGTGATGAACAAGAAGATAGAATCTGTTCCCAGGATGCTAAGTTAATTTCAAGAAGCACTTTCTCTATATCTTATGATCTTAGGTAATCAACGTTGAAACCGGAAATAATAGTAAATTGGTACCACTTTCTTTTAGTACGGAACAAAGATGGCGTGGGTCAATTAAAACTTGACCCGTGACCCACGACCTGTCATGGCGCACTCTGATCCAATCCGATCCACGACATACCATGACCCACCCTGATCCACCACCCACCAAAATCCATCATCAACTCTGACCTATGACCCAAGCCCTCCTCTCTACTGATTAAAGAGTTTACACTTTTAATAAAACAAGACTATGTAATTGTCACTAATCGGGGTTTGAATTTCTAAGGTCAATCACTCAAGCATCGCTGTTACAATATCGGTGGACCAGAGCTTTACGATATAAAATGGTAAAGTGTTTGTCGTGGTTCATTTCGATGAATTTCAATTTAATTATCATATACGGGTGGGTCAATGTGGGTGGTGGGTGGTATGTCATGGTTTGTCGGTGGGTCATGTCCTGTTGACCCATGACCTACTGACCCAATCACAAATTTTGACCTACTTGATCTGTGACCCACTGACACACCCCATCTCTAGTACGGAGATACGAATGAAAATATATTTTCTTAAGATGCTGAATCGATACTAACAATTATTTATCATACATATTACCTTTTTATGTTATGGTAATTAACATTGAAGCCTTAACCACTTAATTTCTATTTCTTATGGTTTGAATAAAGAGTTAACAGATGAGACGGAACTTACTACTGGAACGCTGAATAGATTCTTTTTTTAAATCATGATATCTCTTGCCGTTCTCGCTCTAATAGTAAGTAGGAAGATCAATATTGAGACAATATTGGCAATACTGATCAACATTGATGCTAGTAAATATAAAGGAAGCAAATATCAAAAAATATAAAGGATATTAACTGTATCACAATTAGCGTATATGTTTGAAATTTAAAGTGTTAACATTGAACATATATGCAATAAATAAGGATTCCTAGAAAAGAACGAATAACTTTCCCCAATGAATTGAAGATATCCTTGTGTCTCTGGATGAGTTCCTTCCTACGAGATCATTCTTTCTTTTCCCATTCTAATTGCCTCTTTGGATGGAAACAGGGTTTCTAAGGATTTGTACGAGAGGAGACATGTTTCACTTCGTCTTAAAAGCTTGACGATACACACTTTCTGGAATTCGAATACGAGACAAAAGTCGGCTTATGAAATAAATCATCTCGTCTCAAAAGTCTTGAGAAAATAGTAAGATTTTTAAAATTATTTCCAAAGTAGTATATAATCAGAAAGGGGTAAACGTCCCCTGAACGGGACGTGTTATCATCTGCATGATCTTCAAATACACTCTCAATATTTAGTCAGGTTTCTAGTCTCAGCAAGCCATTATCGTACTTCACATCTCTCAACAACTGGTGTTTCATGGTTGAATGAATTTTCTCTTTTTCCTGAAATCAGCATTGCAACCTTCTGTCTTAAGATAAAAAAGTTTAACAGAATAAGGAGATATCACTAATAAATTTGATTTCGAGAGTATACTAAGTAATACGAAGTACATCGCACATAATCTTATTATTAACTTCCTAGTAATGATAAGAGACAAGACTTGAAACTTAAGGCTTTTATAAGATTCAGGAGTAGTAGTTAACTCTTGCGAGTGACATCTTTCTAGACTATCTTCTCGAATGTGAATCAGTTTTATCAAAAACGACTCAGGTGATTCTGCTTATATTTCATAAATAAATATTTAAATCCAATAACCCAAGAATAATGTGTAAAACAAATTCTTATATAAAAATATGCAGGAAAGGTAATTTCCTGTTAGGGCTGTTTTTTTTTTTTTTTTTTGTGTGTGTGTGTGTGTGTGTCTCTAATACGACATGCGATTTTATTGATACTTCCTTCAACTTGCAGAAATATAACTGTTTGGGATTGCAATACATCAAGTTTACGTGAGGTAAAAGGAGTAAATTCTACCCGATGTTGCACCTTTGAACATGCTCATGCAAAATAATTTTCCAGTGAAACCTACCGAATAAATTATTCGATTTTATTAAAATATGTGTACAGTTATCTTCTTTATCGCATTCAAACAATCCTCACTTTTTGCGATTGAAAATAGTAGGGTAAACGGGAACAAATACCCCAGACTTTGGGATTTCCATATTTTAAATAATATAATAAGAAAATAATTTTCTGTAAAGACGTTCGCCAAAATTGCTAGATTTTGTCATAATAAAGAGTATAGTTTGTTTATAGCTTAACGAACATCCCAATGCATGTAGTTAAAATAGATCAAGGCCCCCTTATTCTCTCGATATTCTGAAAGTTATTTCCGCGATAACTTTCGTGAAAAGTATTCGCTTTTGAACAACATAGTATATATATTGCTTGCGATTTAAATTAGTGAAGAATGGGGATAATCCTAGGAAGGTCATTCCGCTGGTACTTGGAAGTCTCTTCAATGGTAACTTTCGTAAAGAAAAAAAAATAAAATAAATAAAAATAAAATAAAATAAAAAAAATGGAATATGTGCATTGTAGTATAATATTTCGGATGCCTCAAATTTGCCACAATTTCCTTGAGTTTAAAATCAATCAATAATGAAGAAGTTATTCTTTTGAACATGACTTTAAAATACATTTTGTGATGATAAATTATATTTTTTAAAAAGTCAAAACATCGGAATCACAAATAATAATACAAAATCATATTCGATATTACGGCACTAACGGGGAGGGGGGGGGGATCGAGCTGGGTGAGCCTCCCTCTCTATACCACTGCCTCAAAGCATAATCATGGAACATTAAACTAAAAACAATAAGACCGATTCAGAAGGAAATCGGCGATGCTAATAATAATAATAATAATAATAATAATAATAATAATAATAATAATAATAATAATAATAATAATAATAATAATAGTAGTAGTAGTAGTGTGAAAAATATTTCCTACTGTTTGCTAGATTAATATTCGAGTGTAATTTAACATTTTAAAACAGTCTTTTTTTTAGGGGGGGGGAGATTTCCAGGTGTCGGCGCCTTAAATTTGGATGTTTCTTCAAGAGATTATTCAGTGTGTTAGCACATCCTAGGCAAAATACTGCTGGTTAGAATATCCACATGAATTTATAACATGCGATATTGACATTTATAAAATGTCACGATAAATTATATGCTGTCTACTAGTAGGTTGTACTAAGTAGGCTACAACCTCGAGGCGCAATGTCAACTGCCCTTCACATTTTATCCAGGCTTAGGACTGGCAGTGTAATGGTAGTGTATAAATTATTAGCACTACATTGGCGTACTTAAAAGTTAAAAATTGCAGGGGAAATATAGGTCCCTTTGTCATCATTCATTCAGTTTAACGTCCCACATTATGCCCCCTAGGCCAAAGGAGAGGGAGTGATTCCTTAAAATAACATTTTATGTTTTCGAAATCCACTTAAAGGTACATCAAATGAGCACTTAAGAACGTTATAGTAAGATGGTGAATATGAATTAATTACCTTTGTGCATACCCATACGAAAAGTTTTGGCTACATCTATAGATGGAAAGCCCTCCCAGCTGGTCTATGACTACCACGCGCCCTTTAGGTGGACGAGGCCCCGGGTCCGATTCCCGGTAGATTATTGAATGATAGTGGTTCGGATTCGACATTAAACTGTACGTCCAAGTCTCATATAGCCGCGCTGCGGAAAAAGGAAAAAAAGACTTGAAAGATGGCTTGAAAATTTTAAACTCAAGGAAATTGTGGCAAATTTGAGGCATCCGAAATAATATACTACAATGCACATATTCCATTTTTTGTTTTATTTTATTTTTATTTATTTTATTTTTTTTCTTTACGAAAGTTACCATTGAAGAGACTTCCAAGTACCAGCGGAATGACCTTCCTAGGATTATCCCCATTCTTCACTAATTTAAATCGCAAGCAATATATATACTATGTTGTTCAAAAGCGAATACTTTTCACGAAAGTTATCGCGGAAATAACTTTCAGAATATCGGGAGAATAAGGGGGCCTTGATCTATTTTAACTACATGCATTGGGATGTTTGTTAAGCTATAAACAAACTATACTCTTTATTATGACAAAATCTAGCAATTTTGGCGAACGTCTTTACAGAAAATTATTTTCTTATTATATTATTTAAAATATGGAAATCCCAAAGTCTGGGGTATTTGTTCCCGTTTACCCTACTATTTTCAATCGCAAAAAGTGAGGATTGTTTGAATGCGATAAAGAAGATAACTGTACACATATTTTAATAAAATCGAATAATTTATTCGGTAGGTTTCACTGGAAAATTATTTTGCATGAGCATGTTCAAAGGTGCAACATCGGGTAGAATTTACTCCTTTTACCTCACGTAAACTTGATGTATTGCAATCCCAAACAGTTATATTTCTGCAAGTTGAAGGAAGTATCAATAAAATCGCATGTCGTATTAGACACACACACACACACAAAAAAAAAAAAAAAAAAAAAACAGACCTAACAGGAAATTACCTTTCCTGCATATTTTTATATAAGAATTTGTTTTACACATTATTCTTGGGTTATTGGATTTAAATATTTATTTATGAAATATAAGCAGAATCACCTGAGTCGTTTTTGATAAAACTGATTCACATTCGAGAAGATAGTCTAGAAAGATGTCACTCGCAAGAGTTAACTACTATTCCTGAATCTTATAAAAGCCTTAAGTTTCAAGTCTTGTCTCTTATCATTACTAGGAAGTTAATAATAAGATTATGTGCGATGTACTTCGTATTACTTAGTATACTCTCGAAATCAAATTTATTAGTGATATCTCCTTATTCTGTTAAACTTTTTTATCTTAAGACAGAAGGTTGCAATGCTGATTTCAGGAAAAAGAGAAAATTCATTCAACCATGAAACACCAGTTGTTGAGAGATGTGAAGTACGATAATGGCTTGCTGAGGCTAGAAACCTAACTAATTATTGAGAGTGTATTTGAAGATCATGCAGATGATAACACGTCCCGTTCAGGGGACGTTTACCCTCAGAAAGAGCTACCTCTCTCAGGGGCAGATCCAGGGGTGCGATCGAGGCGATTGCCCCCCCTCAGAAGCGGAAATTTCCTTATTTTATGTATAAATGAATCCCTTCCTAGAGTTTGAAGCTATTAAAAGTAGTTCTAAGTAGCAGTATTTGAGGCCACCGCCCCCCCCGAAGTCCGTCCTGGATCCGATAATGACCTCACTTGGAATCAAATGAAAATGTATTACTTTACGGGGCAGAGAAAGCCTAGATTTATTACTTAACCTTTTGAAATCAAGCTTATTAACTATTATGTAATAATATTGCTCGGCGGATACATTATAATAGGTGCGCATAATAATACTCGTTTAATTGTTAGATATGAACTTGGATGTCTGAACAAACCCTTCATAAACTTTTCTGTATATAAGTCTGAAATTTCATTTATACAAAATATTCACGTGTACAGATCGATTAGTTTGTTAGTTTAGATGTTCCTCTCAGCATCTATCCTATGTGAAGTGTGGCCATACAGCTTAGCCTAGGGTCACAGTGCATCCGATTTTTCACTCTGCCGATTGCAGCCGACTGATCAGCCGACGGCGTCTGCAGACTGCTTGCTCTCACTGCAAGCGATCCGTCGTCAGTCTGTCTTTTTGTGGGATACAGTATGGACGAGGAATTGCTGCTGTTAGAAAATCCTGTGTTAAAATTATTACTTTTAGAGGAAGATAGGAGCGAATATGTAAATAAGTACTATTTTTTAAGAAAGAGAGGAATATATCGAGTTTCACACACTATTTCCAAAGTTGGTGGAACAGCTACACGTTTTTCCAGTAGTTCAGAATGGAACAGGATACATTTTGGCACATCTTACAGAAGATCCGAGGACACATGCAGAAGCAAAGTAATTTTCGAAAATGTATATCAGCAGAAGAACGGTTTGCTGTAACATGAAAATGGTAGTCTCAATACTTGCGATAAGACTTTCCGCTAGTCTGGCTAGTCTGACGACAAAAATAAAATAATTTGTTTCCGATCAGTGGTCAGTAGAAGTTGGCCGTAGTCCCCAGACCATGTCGGCGCCAATCTGACCACGTACACTTTCCTCAATGCATTTGTTTTCTTCACCCATGTCATCAGAGTATGTCAGACTATAAAACCGGTAAAAGTCGGATCCACTGTGACCATAGGCTTAACGTGGAACATATATACATGAGCAACACCGGTAATCGAACGCGAGTCGTGGGCTAGTCATATAGTCACGAGGCTGCTGTGTGTCTACATCAAATGCATATATGCAAATATATCAAGAGTAGGTCTTTTGATTTGTATGCGTGATCAGGGGCGTCCGAAGACTCATCAGATTAATTGCATCGAGTACTAAGATGCAATATTTGATAAATTTTATAAAATTAAAGACAAATTCTGACCAAAGCAGATACTATGTAATAAATAATATCGTTATAGTGTCGTCAAAGTATCTTTGTCTTCATGAGACACATTATCTGGTAACCAGATTATTAAATGTGTTTGATGAAGGTAAAGATGCTGTTCCGAAACCGTAAAGATATTTATTAAATAGTATATGCTTTGGTAGAATTTGTCTTTTAGTTTATACAAGAACTTCCAAAGCTAGAAAGAGTGGTATTCTGAAAAATTTGTCTTGTAACAGGAGTACCTGGGGTTCGATCCTCCTGTTAAGTCTTTCTGAAGAATTCCCCGCTTGCCTGCAGTTAAGTGTATAGTCTTGTATCTTATTCGTTCGATAATATACAATTTTATATTAGGGAAAAACATTGTACCTGTGAACACTTTTAGAGTCTTCGAAATTTTGGTGATAATATTCAGCACTTTTCTCCCAATTTTTGTCGTATATTTGAAGTGCCATCTCTTTGCTATCAGGTAGGATGATTTTTAAACGTGTTTCATAATTACATTAGCTTTTATACAATATAACAAGAGCATATCCGTTTTGTTCACAGGTACATTATGGTCGTGTACCATTGAACAGACCTTCTTGTACCTTTGAACAAAGTGATAATTACAACGTTTCTGAGGCAAAAATATAAAAAGAAGCCGAAAGTATTAACAGTTATAAATTAAAATAAAAGGTTTAACTATAAAAAGTTCCCCAGAATTGAAATTTTATTAATTAAATTAAAAATTGAAGAGAAGTTCTAACAAAAACTTGTGAACAATAAAGTTGAGCATATACAACTCTTAACATTATGTTATACAATAAGCGAATATATAGAAACTACTTAAAATTATAATTAATAACTTTATATCCTAACCTAACCTATATAAAATATATCAATTGTTTTAACTACTTACATTGTGTTGCTTTAAACAGTATTATTTATCGTTCAAAGGTACACGGTGCATTAATGTGCATAGGTACAAGAGGGTCAGCATTACGAAAAAAAGTTAAATATTGAACAGATGTTAAAACTAAAAATATTACTGTATTCACCAATGATTCTACCCCAAGTTTTGACAAATAAATATCACAAGTTGCGAAAACCGAAGAGCTCAAAACTCAAAAGGTAACTACAAAAATCTTCGTTTTGGGGGTGAAAAAATTAAAAGGAACATTACTCGGCACAACACTCAGTAAACAACAGCCAAACGCGTTTGTAGTGCTTTTCTTCATTTAATCTTTCTAACGAATTTTAATCACTGCACATAGATAGCTCTGAATTCGAGAAAAGCACAGGTGTTCAAAGGTACATTGTTTTAAAGGTACAACGCCTTCCCCTATCCTTTTTTATTCAGTTAGCAAATTCTGTTTCAACATTTTTATAAAATAGATTTATACACACATGCAACACTTTCCATAGCACCAATATACTCACTTTTGACTACTATTTTCACAATAATGTTTAACAAATAATCGATTTTAAAAATGCCACTTAAAAGAAAATGTAGTTTGTATATTAATACAGAGAGACCTTGCAAACATTGAATGACTTTACATAGCAAAATTCAGATTTGATGAGCTTACTGGATGAAGAGCTTAAGAAAAAGTATTGCAAATTTAAAATATGTAGCAAACTAAATTTGAAATAGTCATTCTTGCGAATTGTAATGAATTTCAAGATGTTAAAAATATGAATACACAGTTTAACATTCAGCAAAAATTCAAGAATAACAATTCTATTTTGAAATAAGATATCTTCAAAAAGAAAAATATAAAACAATCATTTTTAACTATATTTTCTAAAGAACGACAGATTTGCACATAAATTCTTGATGTAAATGAGAAGTTAGTAAATAATATTGTTCAATGCTTGAGACGAAATGACTATGATGGAATTAAATGAAAAACTAAAAGTAATTTAATCTACAATATTTGGCTCTTGAAATAAAAACAAAGTTATTCCTGCAATGCTGAGTATAAATACTAATTCTTGATCTGACACTGATAGACGACGCTAACGCGACTAAATAAATTTTAGTATCTCTGTTTCTGTTGCAACAGAATAGCTTGATGTTTTAACTACCTAAATAAAACGATAAAATATTCTACGTCACAAAATAACCAGCGTTTATTTATCTTGTACAAATTACTAGTAGTAATAGTGAAAATATATTAAGGGGAAAATGTTACGATTTCCCAGTGTTATTTTTTATTATTATGCCAGAGTTATAACCTACATGTTTGGTGAATGCAAACGAAAGTTTCTGATTCTCGTTTAACTATTGAGTTTAGTTTACTTTATGGTCCCTTGTTTTAATATTACAAAAGCAATCTTAAATGGTTCTAATAAATCCTTATAAATATGTCAATTTTGCGAATTATTTCACAGTGTATGTTAAGGAAATAAATGGGGTTAGTAAAGTATAATATGTACAGGGTGGTCCCAAAATGTAAACAAACCCAAATAAACGGCAGGATTTTATAAGAATTGGAAAAGGAAACTGTCGCGGATAGTAGATTGGTAATACCACTTGTATCATGTGATTCAGATTCTTTTAAAACACAGCAAGAGTAATGCAACAAATATGAAAAATTGAATAATCGTTAAGAACCTTCTTCACTTGCATAGGAATCAAAGATTTGCACAGGAGCATAATATTTCGCAAGTTTGTATAGCAGGTGAAGGGGTCTCATTCCGTTACGGTTTGCGACAATACAAAACTAAATTTGAACTTTAAATTCTGTGGGTGCATGCCAGAACCTGATATGTGACATTTTTGTGAAAAGTGAGTTAACACCATTCATGAAGGCTCGAGAGGTCATTCGACTTCCTGTAAAAAAAATCAGACTTGTAGGAAGTTTACAAGTCCACCAAAAGCTGTGGCGCACATCCTATCAGGAATTAGAATTAACGCTTGTAGCGTGCGAGAATGTGTTACGTTCCAGCTGCATTCTTCTCTTTCAACTCTTGATGGAAACGACATTGTAGTGGACTTTTAATGATGCACTACACAATTTTTTTGTTACCTGGTTGTACTTTCCTATATTGTGACAGGGATTTTGGAATTATTGAAAAGACACTCCATATCAGTGGGCCGACATTATTAGAATATCAAAATGAGCCAAACCTTTCCAGGTAGCAGAAATAACGAGATATATGTTCTTCTCCCTTGCTCCTGTTATTTCATCATTAGTCTTTTGCAAAGAATGTGTTCAGGGTGAACCAGTTTACATACAGAAAGCTTGCAAAATTAGAATTACGAAGGTGGAATCTATTGTCCATATCGCTTACTCTCCGATATAACTAAATGGCAAACAATCATCATCGCCGTGCGTAGCCAGCGCCCACATCTTTAGGAATTGCTTGCACTGTACTTCGGATGAAAAACTTGTCTGTTGCGAAAGTAAAGGATTTGGGAAATCTTCTTACTTACATTTCACCAGAACTGCTGAGTTGAGTTGATTTTGAGTTTAACGTCCCTTTCAGCAGCGAGACTATATGAGACGGTTCACCAGCACTGCGAGACAACTAAGGAAGTGAAGTCAGCGCAACCAAATCCTTACACGGCATAAAAGGAAGCTGAACACCATTAAAGTAAGTCACATGTTTCCTTACTACATAATAGAGATAAAATCACCAAGTACTTTTAATTGAGGATGGTCTTTCGATTGAGCTGGTGAAGAAAAAAGCGATGTTGCATGTTTTACCTTCTTGAACAGAAAGCCATGTACATACTTAGTGAGCACGTTGTATGATCTTTATAGTTCCGTATTTATTATGTTGGGTTTAGTTTGAAATGACTTTTTAACATTTTCTATGTTATTGATACTACCATTGTTATTGAAACATTAGCAAATTTTACAATTTTTTTTGGTATAAGTTTAGCGATGGCAGCAGTCCGTCCTATAGACATTAGACTCGTGCCGTTTATATTTTGTTTGGAGTGTTATTTACGAGCGGTTAGGATAAATGTTCTACTTGAATGCAAAAGAAGCCAGTTGAGAACGATTTGAATGTCACGTATATTCAGAGTGTTACTCCACCGCCAAAAAATAGAAAAAAATCACAGCTTTCTGCAGGTCAACATACCGAAAGAGATCTAGACGAAAAAACCGAAATAGAAACGCTAGCAGAGTAAGAAACTGGTGACAATGGAGACTAGTGTCACCATCATGTAACATATCAGGTTCATGCACGCTAAGAACTGTCTGTCGAAAGTGCCATTTTTCTTTCCAATTATTGTGTACGTAACATTTTGAAGATATGATGTCATGATCATTTACTAAATACTGAAACCAAAATGTAATAATCAAACCAGTTAATATAGGTATTATAGCTCGAAAACTTTGCAGCTCTTTATTTCAAAATGCTTTAATTGTAACATATCAGGTTCTTGCATGCACCCACAGAATTGTGATAATCGACATAGCAGTTATGTTTGGTTATTGCAATATTTGCATTGTGTTGCAATCTGCAAATTTTGACCGAAGCAGAATGACGCTTAGAATCTACCACTTCGCCAAGTTTCATCCAGAAAGAAAGAGTTCCGTTGAACTCATGCAATATACAGTTTCTCTGTCATTAGTTTTGAGTCGAAAATCAAGTGAAGGATGAAAATTATAACTTGTTACGCTCTATCCTTACGTTATTATTAGTATTATTATAAAGGTGTGACGTCAAATTCAATTTATTATATTGTTGTTTTCGCTAACTGCTTTGGATAAATATATCAAAATTATTTTTTCATTAAATAAAACAAATCTAAGCTTTTGATTCTTGGTGTATCAGTGCATGATTTAGCATCTATGCAATCTTTAAGGTTGTTGCCCTCTAGCAGCAATTTTGATAGTTTTTGGCCTGCGTTTTCAGTGACCAGTAAGGTCCTATTCTGAAACCTGCTAGTTTTGTAATACTAGTGTAAAATCTTTCAAAATCAAATCTTGTACACTTGTATATATAAACCATAAAATCGTGAAAATTTAAGAGGTATCAGCATTAGTATTTAGAAATGAGTTTCACTACTATTCTAATATTCTAGTTCATGATAATTTATTTGCAAAAAAAATATTACAAGACTTGTTGCTCTGGGAAATAGGCCCCAAGTCAAAAGATATGAAATCTTACCTGCCCTACGAGAGCAAATTTTCGTTGTAAGTAGCATTATGTAAGATAAGTTGTTATATTACTACGTTATATATATATATATATATATATATATATATATATATATATATATATATATATATATATATTATAGAGAGAGAGAGAGAGAGAGATAATATACATATCGGGTGTATCTTTAATGATGGGTCGAACTTCAAGGGACAATGGAAAATGACAAAAGATGTGATTTAAGATAAGAAGTTGTTATTCGAAAATGCATCAGTACTGAGCTATAGCCAGCTCAAAAAGTACCAAGATAGAATAAATATGAATAGAACTAGAGAACGAATTCTCGGAGAAAGGTCGGGTCAAAAGAAATAGTGCATTATTTGACTTGGAGATTTGATTCATGTACAAATTAATGAGGAACAGTGGCGGCGTAATGGGGACTCATATGACAGCACTGGTAGGAATTAGAAACATTGAGTAAAACATACCGGGAGGATGGAAGGGGACACAGAAAGCAATTCGAGAGACGGATCCTGTTAAGTCTTATATTATGTAGTAATATTTTTTAAGAACTGGAAACACTGTTTCTACGAAATTTTGATTTCATTTGTTATTCAAGATGGAAAGTGTTGAAGAGAGACGGTGCATAAGGCACGAGGTACGAACATTTCTTCCATAATTTTTAAAGTTAAATTTGTTATTTAAGTGCAATGAACACAGTGCAGTTATTATATGTACTTTGTGGCTTATTTTATGTGTTAGTTAAAAACCAGTGATTAGCAAGGTACAATAAGAACTAAAAACAAGTATTGGAAGTTTCCATTGTTAGAAGACAGTCCATTACCAGTTAAGTAAATCGCGAACATATTTCGGAAATGCAGCAATCCCGAGCTATAGCCCGCCGAAACTGAGATTGACTAATACAAACGAGCGAGAACGAGAGAACGAATTGTCGGAGAAAGGTCGGGTCAGAAGAAATAGTACATTATTGGACCTGGAGACTCGATTCAGATACAAATCGATGAGTTACAGTGGCGGCGTAAGGATATGTTCACAGGAAATGGACATACTCTTTGTGCTGGAAGCAAATATCCGACGTGTAAGCTAAGTTGTAATTCTCGTACGTAGAACCGTTTGAAAAATCAGGAGGGAACAACATAAATACAGAATGTACACAGTGGAATTTTTGGAAAAGAAATGGCTGCACTAGCATCGAAGTAGATTGCACTAGCTACCGATAGTACAAATGGAGGTGAGTTATTAGCATCATCATCTACTAGACTTGGCGGCTACTAGCCACAAGAGAGCTTCTATAACCCACAGCACGAACATTTTTGATATGTAAACTAACCTCTGAATATCATCCTTGATGCATCGTGGTTGCGTGGTAAAGCATTCAGATCTGAATCCAGGAGTCCTGGAGTCGATCCCAAATCATGTAAGGTTTTGTGCTCGACGACATCGTTGTACTGGTGTATCCGGGTTTCTCTTAGTTTCGTATTCCACCAATTAATGTAAATATCACCAGACCTGACTTTCAATATCTTAAGTTGCTTTTTATTCCTGTTTCGTGACGCTGTGGCAAGTACAATGGTCCACGCGCAATTTTACATAAATCTTTTCTTGAAAGCCCTATTAGTAACCTACAACAAAACACGTTTCGTCCTGTTAAAAGCATCATTCGACACCTATCCTTGCTTGAATGTCATACGTTACCCACGTTGTTTGCTGCACACGAACAGAGGAAACGAGAGTCTCTGTAGCCTACACCCTCTGTATTACAATACTCGGAGGTCATTTACGTCATCGTTTGGCAGGCGAGTGTTTCGATCACTAAACTGAAGAAGGCGTGTTTCTATTCCGCGGGTAGTCTCTCAGTATCTGTACCTGTGCATTGTCTGTGCTCTTGGTTGGTAGCGTGATTAGTGCGGGAGTGAAATGGAGTTCACGTTTGAAGAACTTACAGATATAGTGATTTTTATGGGCTAGATAATGGAAACAGTCATGCAGCTACAAGGTTGTATCACAACAGTTATCTAGACAGGCGACATCCAAAGTATTCCATGTTTCCGATGCTATTTCGGCGTTTACGGGAAACGGG
Source organism: Thermobia domestica (assembly GCF_964235325.1). NCBI lineage: Eukaryota > Metazoa > Arthropoda > Insecta > Zygentoma > Lepismatidae > Thermobia > Thermobia domestica. Next base: position 131,913,863 of record NC_137465.1, on the reverse strand, counting down.
AAACTTGCGTCCATTACGTCACGACCGCGGAAGGAGACAAACAACCAGGACTCCAGACCTTGAAGAAGAGGTTATTGATCGTGTAACAGAAAAATCTTCCACAAGCACTAGGGCATTAGCACATGAAGTGAGGGTTGATCACAGTACTGTTTAGAGAGTACTCCGTGAAGAACAACTACGCCCCTATCATCCACAGAAAGTTTAAGACCTGCGTCAAACAGACTTCGCACCCTGTGTGGTGTTTAGTTAATGGTTAGTGTAGCGCTGTTTGCACGACCCGCAGTTTCATACCGCGATACTCGTCATAGATGAAACCTGTTTTACGAGAGAGTGTGCATTCAATAGCCGGAATAGTCATGTGTGGGCCGACGAAAATCCTCATGGTACCATTGTGCGTAGACATCAACAGAAATTTAGGGTAAATATCTCGGCAGGCATCGTCGGTAACAAGCTTATAGGACCATATCTCTTACCACCTCTATTAACTGCACCAATGTACGCATTGATCGTGCATTAAACACTTCCTGAATTATTAGATGTACCTCTTGATGTTCGTCAACGTATGTGGGTTCAGCATGACGAGGCTCCAGCACACTTTGGAGTAGCTGCTGGTCAGTGTCTTGACTATTTCTTCCCGCATAGGTGGATTGGAAGGGAGTCGTATTTCTTGGCCGGCACGATCCTTTGATCTCAACCCAATTGATTTCTTCTTGTGGGGTTATGTAAAATCTCTCGACTACGACACACCTATACAGAACGAAGAAACCCTCCTTGAACAAATCCTTGCTGCCTGTAATATCATTAGCACGAAACCAGGCATCAAGGAGATGAGACAAAACTTATTATGGCGATGCCTTGTCTGCATCGAAACCAGGCGAGCCATTTTGAGCACCTGCTGTGAATGTAAGTACATTTGCTGTTTTTAAGAGTATAATTTTCAGTCTTGTGTATCCTTAGTATGTGTCGTCCTCCATTACCATTCACACAATGTATGATTGGAGCACCCAACCTCATACGTCACTCCGTTGTCGTTTATTACGTTCATATTTCTTGCTCCAAGGATCCTGCTTCCTAGGATAGCTCTCAACCTTCGGTAATATCCGGTCTTTGAGATCCCACATTTATCCACAATTTATACAGCTTTCGTGACGCATTCAAATCTCCACCTGTTTTGTTATATCCACTGTCAATCCTCCTTAGCCCTTTTTCCAACGCTCTGATAGTAATAGAGTACATTTCTGTGATTCTTTTCTTGCGCCGCCACTGTTCCTCATCAATTTGTACATGAATTGAATCTCCAGGTCAAATAATGCAGTATTTCCTTTGACCGGACCTTTCTCCGACAATTCGTTCTCTCGTTCTCGCTCGTTTGTATTAGTCAATCGCAGTGTCTGCGGGCTATAGCTCTGGAATGGTGCATTTCAGAAATAGGGATCCGTCTCTCGAATTGCTTTCTGTGTCCTTTTCCATCCTCCCGGTACGTTTTACCCATTGTTTCCGATCCCAAGAAGTACTGTCATATGAGTCCCCCCTCTTGCGCCGCCTGTGTTCCTCATTAATTTGTACTTGAATCGAATCTCCAGGTGAAATAATGCACTAGTTCCTTTGACCCGACCTTTCTCCGAGAATTCGTTCTGTAGCTTTATTCATTTTTGTTCTATTTTAGTACATTTTCGGTGGGCTATAGCTCAGAACTGACGCATTTTTGGATAACAACTTCTTATCTCAAGTCACATCTTTTGTCATTCTCTATCGTCCCTTGAAGTTTGACCCATCATTAAAGATACACCCTGTATATAAAATACTTAGGAATTGTACTTCTGTCAGAATTTTGGAACCTAGCGTTGTTGTTGTCATATTGAAAATACCCTTGTTTGTTTCATGGTTGTATTTTAATTTATTGGTTGTTTATATCACAGAATTCTGTTAGAACTTTCCACTAAAATAAAATAAAATAATAAAGTATCTTGTTTCTTGCAGCGTGAATTTCAAAATTATATTTTAATCAAAACTAGCATTAAAACCTCAGCCATTTAATTCCAAATAATCAATGAATAAAAGTGTATTATGATTTTCCTAGACAGATTTCATCTAATGAACAAACCCCATGGCTCTGGATAAGTAGAGTAACGAATAAAACACAGTTCTGACCAGAGCAGAATGAAATATAGGTCTATTAAAAATCTGATGTCTGTGTCTGATGAAGAGGATGTTAGGTCCTTGAAACTGTAACAGATTGTAAGTATATTTTTCAATAGATTTCATCTATCGTATCCCTCATCCGAGTGTGTCTATGTTGTAAATCCAATAACGCAACACAAATACATTACAAAAGAGGATAATACAAGACATTTCTTTCGAAAAACAAGGCGGCCATATATGTATTTGCAAACAAGAAGGAAAGAACATTCATTCAATCCCATTTGCAGAGAAAAGTAAAGAATATCTTAATAAGACGACTGTTTGAATTTCTTTGGTTAGTTTCTTCTTTTCTTCTTTCTATATTTCTACGTACATAAATTCGCCTATTCATATTTTCTCTTTTCCGCGTTGTCCCGCCCCCCTCCCGGACCCGCTTCAGTTAATCCTTTCCTTAAAATCTCTCAAGGAGACTTTTTCTATTTTCGTTTTCCAACAGAGAAAAGGGAATTGGGACGGAAAGAGGCAAGCCGTTGGTTACGCACGAGTCTCAACACAGGGGAAAAGCATTTCTCAGAGAGTTTCAAAATATAATTACGCAGTTGCCTTAGAATTAGTAGCTGTATCTCAGGATACTTTGCTTCTCGTATCCCTTGTAATCTTCTTGTATTTTTCAAGTAAAATAATAATTTCATATACTCAGTTAGCTGTATCTTTAATTGTTTTTATGCACTCCTTCGTTCTTTTTATTCTTCGTTATTCTTTTTTTGGAAATAAAGTAAAAAACAACATTTCTTGTTCCCTTAACTGCATTACCTGTTACAAGTATAATGTTCTTTCTGTTAGGAAAAACTAAAGACCAACTAGCTGAACCTGCGCTCTTTACACAGCGCATCATTCACATATGAGCATGAATCTCCTTGTCATTCTTCCCCACATCTGTACATGTCCCTGTACAGACACAAGTGAAGGACGTCTTGATAAAAGTCGGCAAAACTATTATAAAGCGGAGATTTTTTCGATTATTACCGGTATTTCAATATCTCGCACCGTTTGCAAGATTTGATCCTATCTCCAGTTGGAGTTTCTAATTTATGAATGATTTGTGTTTTCTTTCTTCTTGCGTGCAGTAGCAAATACATCACACATACGATTAATTATAATGTCAGTCATATATGATGTTCATTGGGCAAAACACTCCAAACAATCAAGTTTCATCTTAGATTGGAGAAATGCTTATCCTTCGTTTTTCATTATTTGGCCATAAAACAGACGGCGGAGAGATATACTAACTCGTAGGATGTGATACTTTACTTTTTTTAAAAAATTTCAGGGGAGATCCAGGGAGGGGCGATCAAAGAAATCACCTTCTCACCCCCAGAAGAGAAAACCCATCCCAGAGTTTGGAGCTCTTAAAAGTAGCTCTAAGTAGCAGTATTACAACCCAAAGTCCCCAAAGAAGTCCGTCCTGGATCTGTTCCTGCAATATTCCAGTGTACTCTAAAAGTGCAATCAAGAAATAACGACCATTTTTAAAATATTCAATTAGAAATGAACAATCTACAAAAAAAATTTACAATCGATCAGTAATAACGGCATCTTTCTAGAGCTTATGGTTTTCGAGATATTGTCAAAAGGACTGGCCATACACATGTAAAGTCCACAAACATACATATAAACTTTTCTTGACCACAAACACATAAAACTAGCATTTTAATATATAGATATATACAATAGTGTATAGTTCCACACATTGTGTCGAAATAAAATATTTATTGTAGTAGAATAAAAATTATTATTGCATCAGATTGGCAATTGTCAACATATTTTTAACGCCATAAAACATTTTTCTAGGCTTTTTCTAAACCTACTAAGCATAAGAGTTTAGTCTAAAGAATGTCATTTTTCAGGTTAATAATTATGATCTTTTGACTGATATATATGAATACCTCATTTTTGGACATCGTTTTAGTTCAATAGTAATTAAAGGTTAAAAGTTAAAAGATGATTTTGGGTTATATCCATAGGCGCAACCAGATTAACATAGAAACTAGAGTGGCGAAGCTGCCCTAAGAATATTGAAAATGAAATTAAATTTTTGAGTTTTACTTCCTACGATTATGCTGGTTATGCTAAGCGAAAGGTGATGATGAGAAATGAATGAAATGATGGAATGAAGAAAGTGGAAGGAACGCGGGAACCCACGAACACCGTTCTTGTCCACAACAAAGCCTACTTAGTTCGAGCTGAGATCGAACAAGGGATTCCACGCACAAGAGGTCAACGCTCTACCACTAAGCTACCGTGATCCCTTTAAAACATTGTTGCCCCCCTAGAATTCCGTTGGATCACAGCCTGAAAACTGTGGTCTTTCTTTCAGTTCTCAGGAGTAAGAAGCCATGGCCACCCGTAGCAAAATATCCTGGTTATTCCAATAGCTATATCTTATTAATCACACTATTTACTGTCGCCTTGTTAGCGTAATAATGAAGAAATTGATGACAGTATGTTTCAATATGTTTCGCCTTAAGAGGTAGCGTCGTTCTAGTATAGTATCACTTGTTATATTTTTTTAAAACTGCAATTTTATTCCCAGTCGAAACTGGGTGGGCCACAGAAGGTAACGCCTTCTCTGGGGCCAGGGGAAAACAGAATCGTTAGAAGTGTCGGTTTATAGATGGGATACAGGAAGCTATGGATGGTGTTGGTGTACGATCATTATTATATCTTTAGATGCGGTAGAAAAAGTGCAGTGTAGGAGAGAGATTATAGACTATAGATATGCAGATGGCTTTGATAGATGCGACGACGTGGGTTATAGGTTGGTGTGGCCTGGTCAAGTTCATGCAGTGCAATTAGATGGCCAACTGGTGGATAGGCATGCCTTGGTTGTGCAGGAGTCTGATCTAGCAGAGCACCAAGAATTGGATGTGCCTCAGCTACACGGCTCTGTATATAGCGAGTGCGGAGACGATATAGATGTTGTAAAAGCGTGAGTATGGTGATGTGCCGATAGACCTTCCTAGTAGGAGTATTTGCCGGTAAGAAATAAGCGGTGCGCAGAGCATGACGTTCCAGGACTTGTAATTTGGTGTAGAAGTGCCGTGGAGCAGACAACCAAGCAACATGACCATGGGTAAGAGCTGGGCGGACAAATACCTTATACGTATGGAAAAGGAGTCTGGTCTTGAGACCCCAGTTGGTGCCGCAGAGGCTTCGCAACAAATTTATTCGGCGTCGAATGTTAGTTTGTAACTGAGAAAAGTGTTCTGTCCAGGTGAGATGTTTATCAAAAATGACGCCTAGATATTTCACACTGTTGGACAAGGTCAACGGTGAACCGAGAAGCGTAAGATGTAGACGCTCAGGATTTCTTGTTGGACAAAATTTGTTGCAGTTGCTGGCCAATAATTCCATTTGGGTTTTGGCGGGGTTTAGTTTGAGTTGAGTTTCCACTTCAGACACCAGGTGACCAACTTATCGATTGCTGGTTGGAGAGTAGTGTTGATACGATCAACAGAAGAGCACAAGGCGAGATACGCTGTGTCGTCAGCAAATTGGAGTGCGCGGATGGGCGGCCGAGGTTGTGGCATATCTGCAACACATAAGATATAGAGTAAGGAGGAGAGCACGGACCTTGTGGAACCCCAGCATGAAGAACAAAATGGTGAGACTGAGTCTGGTTTATTTGTACAAAAGCTGGGCGTTGATGGAGGAAATTGGCTATGAGGCGGACGTACGGTATAGGAAGAAGATGTAGGAGTTTAAAAAGAAGGCCTTGATGCTACACTATATCGAATGCTCGCTCAATGTCAAATGAGATGAGGACAGAAAGTAGTCGTTTATTGAAGTGGTTAGTCAGGAGGCTCGAGAGCTGAAGCAGTTGGTCCGTGGTGCTGAATGATGGTCGGAAGCCGGCTTGCGTTGGGGGCAGATGATGATGAGTTTCTAAATATGGGTGATGGCGTGTGACCACAATACGCTCCATGGTCTTACTGAAGACGTTGGTGAGACCAATTGGGCGATAGAAGCCGATATTTGTTGGATCTTTTTGCGGTTTCAGAAAAACCACAATTTTAGCGAGCTTCCAGAGAAGAGGAAAATAGCCAGTTGTGAGAATAGTTGTATACAACTGTGCGAGAACAAGGTTGAATGCCTCTCCGGCCTGTCGAATTTGATTGTATGTGATAGTGTCGGCACCAGGAGCTGTATTGCGGCGTCGACGAAGTACAGTGACGATTTTCAGCACTAGTAATTGGAGCTGTCAAAGAATTAGTTTGATCAAGTTGATGGTCTATTGCAGGGGTAAATAAAGGTCGCTCAGCATTGCCCAAAGTGGTAATACGGCGGTGAGATGAATGTTAAAATAATGGAGCATTACGTGGTGTGAAGACATCTTCAAAGTAAGTAGCAAAGGCAGACACTATTTCGGAATCCGTTGTAAGAATGTTGCCATCGACCAGACTAGGGTATTGGGAACCCCGGAGTTGGTAAGTAAGCCGTTTAAACAAGTGCCAGAATTTAGTGGCTTTGGTTTCATTGCGGAACTCGTTGCAAAAATTTCGCCAGTCGATGCGTTTCCGGGCTATGAGGTAGTATTGGACCATGCGTTGAAACAGTCGATGGAGTAGGAAAAAGTGTGGATCGTGAGTTCGCCTGTATTCGGTCAGAAAGGCATGAGACCGGTGAAGTAGAGTGACTGCTCGGGCGATGCGAGTGTAATGCACATTTAGGAACTGCGTGTTCAGTAGCGCCTGCAATGAGAGTACTAAGAGATGTGGAGATATGGTCAATGTCAGCTAGAGATGAGACTTCGGTGGGAGTAGATGCCAGTTTCTCCGAGATGTACGTTCGATATTTCTCCCAGTCGGCTTTGGCGAAATTGTAGGTTGCAGGGAAGGCTGGTGGTTCCCTGTATTGGGTGTCAGATGGAGTTATTGTAAGTAGTACCGGGAGATGATCACTGGCTACTGAGCTAAGTACGTCCACAGAAGATTTGGGCAGTAGGTTGTTACTGACTATAACCACGTCAGGGATGGTGTGACTCTCAGGCCGAGTGTGGTGTGGCAGAGGAATACAAGAACTATGGATAGTTTGAAGGAAGTCCTGGAAACGCTGTTTTTGCGCCGTAGTGCGTGAGTGATAATTGAGATCTGCAAGAACTACGTACGTTTTAAAGTTGACATCCAAGTAAGTGAGAAAGCGGTATGGTAAAGGCTGAGTAGATCGTACATAGATGGTTGCTAGGGTAAAAGTAAGTGCTGGAAAATAGACTGATTACGTGTTCAGAGTATTGCTCAGAGTATGGTGGGATGACAAGACGACGAGGTAAAGAGTGCCTGATGGCAATAGCGGCTCCACCACGAGCAATGTTGTTAAGGAGATCACATCGTAATAGGTGATATCGTGGAAAGTAGTACCGGTCAGTAGTTTTCAAGAAGGTTTCGTTTAGTTCAAGACAGTCTATATTCAGTGAGGATGCCATGGGTTCCAGTAAAACTCGATTTGTCTTGAGCGAGCGGATATTAGAAAATAGTAGCTTGACTACCTTCTTATTTTTGTTCCCCGCCATCTGGAACAGGAGGAGCAGATTCAGAATGGAAATGAAAGTGAGGGTAGAGGCCAGAATAACTGGCTGCCATATGTATATTAAAGATGTCGTAGGCAGCTTTCGTTGCATGTGACAAAATGGCTTCGCGTTGAAACGGGAAGGCATTTTGCAAGACTAACGTGATAAACTGTAAGAGATTTTCAACTGTGGGAGGAGGAAGTAAGGAGGTTTGGGTGCCAGTTAAAGTATTTACAGGCGTGGAAGAAGCGTGGAGTCGGAGAGGTACGAGTGTCTCAGGTTTATCTGCCAGCGGTTTCGGTTTAGTTTTGCATTTGTAAGAATAGGTGGGATGGTCGCCATCACAGGTGTTGCATACAGGAGGTTGTTAGAGGAGTGTGCAATTTTTTAATTTTATTTGGGCCTTTGCAGTGTGCACATTTAGGTGGAAGAGTGCATTGAGCGGTTGGATGGGAGTTACAAATTAAGCAATTTTCGCAACGTCGTGAGCGAGGTGGTGGCGTGCGAGATGCCTCTACTCGATGGTGACAACGATAGATAAAGACACCATATTGAAGAAGTTCGTCTAGAAGTGCTTGGTTATCTGTAAGCAATCTCACCATGTATGTAAGCCCTTCTGAGTTTTTAATGCCAATTGCACGACTCGGATGGATGTTATCGGCTTTGAGTTCTTCCAACAATTCGCGTTCAGTAATACTACGGTCAACCCCACGAATTACTGCAGATAGTAAAGGAGAACGTTTGGGTGGAGGTGGTGTTTTTAAGCCAGAGACTGTAATAGCTGAATTTTTGTATTGGTGCCGAACATGGCTGGTCCAACTTTGTAGATCAGATGTTGATAGAGATTTGGGTTTGTAGTTTTAAGGATAATACCATTCTGAGTTTTGATGAGTTGCTGTAAATCCAGGCGAGTACAGTAGCGGAGCAGTTTCATATAAAAGGATTTAATATTATTTAGAGCCGGGTCTATCTGTGTGAAAAGTATGGTAGTGAGGTGTTGGATTAGTACCATCCATAGGTTGGTCGACTGAAGTGCTTGCAACAGAAGAACAATCAGATGCAGTAGGTTTAGACTTAGGAGGACTCTTGAGAGCCTCAGTATAGGAATGTTTGATGGGGGAGCTGGAGCGCTCGCGATCCCTAGGTGGAGAGCCATCGGAAGATTGGGAGGTGCTAGCTGGTTTGGTGCGTTTTTGAGATCGTGCCAATTCTCGACGTGATTCTCTAGGTGGTGCCATTAGCGGTAAGCCTTGGTGTTTGCCCTGGGAGGAAAAGTCCGGAGTCTTAGGCATGGTCGTTTATGAGTGACTTCAGAAAGGCAGAGCCTTTCGTCGGTCGAGCGAAGCCGGGGAGGAATATATAGATTAATAGGAGCTTTAATTGAGTAGGCGTACCGCAAAACTCGGAAGTGCTTGTGTCACCATCTAGGTGTTAGTAAGTAGCCTGGCGTTTCACGAACACAAAAGTGTTGTGCCCCGCTCAGGGTATGAGTGGACTGACAAACCGAGAGTAGAGAAAACAGAGCAGAATCAAGACAAGGAATCACCTGTAAAGAATACAGATGATAATAGCAAAAACCTAGTAGCTAACTAATTCCCTCGAAAGATGAAGATCTTCCTCAATCCTTGGAATAGGATGAACACACTTGTCTCACAGATACACTTGCGATACCTGATCACAGCGTAGTGTGTCGAACTCTATTGGCAAGGCTAGGAGCTATAGCGAGATTATCTCACTTGTTAACTTTACCAAAGAAAAAAAATCGATTTTTTCAGATATTCACATAATGATATCTATTGATTGGTAAATACATTGTCTTTGGAAAATTATTTTTCGTCAAATGTTAATAACATTGTACTTTTTTTAAAGGTTTCTAAAGTATGCTTTGGATAAATACGGGGTTAGGGAATGAGTACGTGATGGTATCAAAACTTGTCAAGACTAGTTCTGTAACACGTGAACAGATTGCAGTACAAAGAATCACGCACAGACAGAAATAACCGACCTTCATATGTGTCTGACTTGCGTATCGTAGCTGTGCAGCTCGTGCTATTGTGCCTACGTGTGTACGTCTTCTTTGAATGTTGTGTTCACCACAGAAATTAACACACATCATTGCTCTTCAGCTCCTCTCAATACTAAGGTCATGAAAGTATAAAGCTGTACTGCTCCTTGGGCCTGACCAAAATGGACTATCGTGTGAAATACAATACAATGTGAAATACAATTGAGGAGTTTGATGCAATAAGCGAATAAGTCTGAAACATGCCGTTGGAGAAAAACGATGTTGAAAATTTAAGTAGTTTTCTTTTTCTTACATAAAACAATGTAATATGCTGGATTTTATTCTGATATTGAATTCAAATGTTACCAGGAGGCTAAACAAACATGACAAAAGCCAGAAATGCGTTTGATGCAAAAAAGGCGTAAACTCGCTTACGCCCTTATTACAATCAAACTCCTCAATTGCTGAATTAGAGAATACGTTTCCTTATTTCATGGATGTGTAAAAGACTGTTTAACAAAGAAGTATTACTCATTTAACTGTTTCTTTATATTATTGTTTACTTATTTTGGCATAAGTGAAGTTCCTCTTTGAAACTCTACATCAGGAAAATAGTTTTGAGTTATAGATTATAGATATAGTACCTACTATTTTCTGATCGACAATACACTTTTTCTGAAAGTCGTAACACCGTGACGCACTTGATTGATTTTTGCTAACAATAATATAAATTATAATAACGGAAGTCAAAAAAAATTCTATAGAGTAATAAAACCATTTTCTCGACATACAATTAACAATTTTACAAATCTTTTTAGAATTGTATCTAATCGTATTATTGAATGTTATTTGCACAAAATTGTAGAAATCAACACATCGATCACGCAGTTAAATGTGCTGAATGATAATGAATAAGAATATTTAGTACTATTTTCTGACAAGTTAGTCGTTCATTTAAAATTCTGAATTTCTAACCAAAGCAACAAAGATAGAAAAAAAGGAATCTCGCAACACCCAGGTTAGAGAGCTCTGCACTAAACTATCAACGCTATGTATTAGTCATATGTAGAATCGTCATTCATGTCTTTCAGAAGTTGCTCCTGTTTTGTACAGTAATAAAATTTAATATTTTTTATATAATCTGTTTAATGCACGGTAGAATCTCACTGAATTGTCAATTGTGCTATGTTGTTCTTGCATTGGTAATTTTCATTCATATACCGTATATTGCTACTTACTATACATCTTTATTACTGCAGAAATGGTGAACCATTCCTATATTCATCAAATACATAATTTATGGTGTTCTTTATCGAGCGTAAACAGATTATTCTACTTATAAATTACAACTTCTAACCTGTAATTTTGAAAAAAAAAACTGTTAGATACGTTGTACTGCAGCAATGACACTCTCCGCTCCCTTATCCCACCAATCCCTTATCCCAACTGAGGTAAACACACCACCAGTGCTCCCACCCAAAATCACTGATATCCTGGTCAGGTAATACAAGCTGGAACACTTTGTAGCACACCCCCCCCCCAAAAAAAAATCGTAAATACGCAAAATGTTGCATTGTAAGCCAAAATGTGGCTTTCCATGTTCGTCTTCTACAAAGATCTATCAAACATTTTGTATGGAGTAGCGTATGATACTATGCAAAGCAATAAATAAATGTCACGAAGGAGCTGTGAAATCACTCTGGAACTGTTCAAAATGTGTACATGAAGAAGAAGGGACAAAAATAAATGGAGTATGAGGAGAGAAGAGCCATTATAGTTAAAATAGGAATTAAAAATTGTAAAGAATTAATTTTTTCTTGATGGAGTACGTTAGAATCAGGGTAAAAGTGCGGGGGAATGCCGTCCCATCACCTCGAAAAAATATGTATGGCGTCCCCTAGTTCCTAAGAAAATTACAATGGGCAAAGATAGGCAGGGGGAACGGCGTGGCATCATGCCACTACCTACCTTCCCCCCACCTTTTCAGATCCACTTTTACCCCTGGTTAGAATGTATGGGAAAACATGTCAGAAACAAGGGAAAACAATGATAATAATACATACGATCTTAAAAAGATTAATTTTCAATCGTTAAGAGCATTAAAGTACTCACTTTGTTTCGGAATCAGAAGTCTTACTAAATAGTATACGTAATTATTTAGATAGTTTCTAATTTAAAATGCGCGAGAGACACCTGTAGAGTAAAGTTGTTTTAACTGTATAATATACTTGTATTACATTTGAGTACGAAATGTGCTACTTTAGAAAAGAACATTTCCTCGGAAAACAACAAATCGACCAAACGCAGTAGTAAAACTCCTGCAAAGGTTTTCCTAAAAGATATACAAGCAGGAACTTTCTTAATAGTTGAGCTCACCTTGTTCATCTTTAATTTGTAGAGCTAACAATGATTAACTGTTTGCAGCATTGCGGTAGTATAAAATGTCTGACCTCTGGTGGTAGAAAATAAAAATTAACTTTATCTTGTATCACGGTTCGTTGGAGTTTCAGTTTCACCACCGGAAAATGATGCGGGTTGTTGGATAGATGAAGATCGAGTACGTACGGCAAAGAAGAAAAATACCTACAAAACACATTCACCTTTATATATATATACATATAAAGTTCAAAAGTTGCCTTTCTTAACCTTTATTTCTCCTTCTAAAACTGTCAATTGCGTGCTTACCTTCAATTGAGAATTACATGCAAAACTTAATATTCTCCTACAATTAACGCACGTGTCAGTAATTGGAACCGTACTTCTTTTAAGTTTAGATTGTACTTGACGTTATGAAGACATTTTTTGTTGCTTTTCTGATGAGATTTCCATACGCAACTTTTCCTTGAGATAATCCTCGTTATTTCATGTTTTGTCTCTATAGAAATTTTGTCGCCATGATCGGTCATGATTTCAGGAAGCGTGTTTGAGAAAATTTACCCCAATAGACGCCACTCTTGGGGGCCGAGGGAAACCTTGCCGTTCAAAGGTTGATTGAGCTTCTAGGATGTGGATACCGTATGTTAGAAATCTTTGTTTAAACATCAGGCAGTGAAATAACTGAATGACTCCATCCCCAAGAATTATACAAAAACGGACTCCGTTGATTCTCCCACGTAGCTACGGAATTCTCTCCTCCATCGACCATGTGTCCGATCATGTTCAATGTATGTTACCAGTATTACTGCAGTACTATCGGTGTATTGAAAGTTCCCCGAGGAAATCCTCTGAGATCATCAGTATTTATAACATTTCCATGTTTGTTTATACAGTATTACAAGTATTTCTGTAATTTCTAGAGTTTACTCACGTAGTTATTCAGTTTGTAAATTTAAACAGCTGATATTTCTATATATCGATCTTAACTTTCATTTTGTTTCGTAGTAACGTTAGAAAATAATGTACTGTATATGCTAGCATAATTTGCACCACCGCGTATTTTGTACATTCTAATTTTTGAAGGATTAATTCCATCTTTAATTTTGCTCCCTATATTACATATATGTATATATAGGGTGGACAATTTACCTGGAACATTTGAAATAACGCAGAAACCACAAGAGGGAAAAAAGCAAGATTTTGCACGAAGCAACTATAAGGAGGGGGACATCGTCTTACGTATTAAACACCACCACCCAGTGAACAGTATTGCAATCCCAGTATAAAGTTATATTTTTTCAAATAGCAATACGTCAGATTATTAAATATTATAAATCAACATGTCAAATGAAAACTTAAAATAGCACTATTATTCAGTGTTGCAAACTAAGGATGTTATAATATCACAAACATCCAAAGTTTGTAAGCCTCTAATACATATACAGCACAACGGAGATGGACAAGACAATGCATAGGAAGTACCTTAGCGTTGAATACCATGCTCATGATATGACATGTTTTGAATGAATAGCAGCGAAGTTACAAAGGCTTGAAAATTTGAATTTTTTGAAATGCTTTATTTCGAAAAAATATTAGATAAGTATCATATCTAATTACTTGTGTGGTTTGCTATTAGCAAACAAATCATTTTGCCGTTTACAACACTTCAATATCTTAAACCGTTCCGAAGATATGATAAACGTTGATAAAGTTCGCAACACTGCTGAAAATGCCATATTTCTGGACAATATTTGAACTGATTGCTGTTTTCCTTCTCTTTTATAGCATTGCAGGAATAACTTTTAGTAGGTGTAATTACAGCAAGTCCTCGCAATTACATGATTTAAGCAGTATTTATCATATCTCCAGAACGGTTTGAAATATCGAAGTGCTGTAAACGGCAACATAATTTACACATTCATTGCAAACCACACAAGTAACTAGATATGATACTTATCGAAACATTTTTTTCGAAATAAAGCCTTTCTAAAAAAAATTAAATTTTCAAGCTCTTGTAACTTCGTAGCTATTTACTCAAAATAAGTCGTACCATGACCATGGTATCCTACGCTAAGGTACTTCTCATGTGCATTGTTTTGTCTATCTCAGTTGTGTTGTATGCGTAATAGAGGCTTCCAAACTTTAGGTGTTTGTGATGTTATGACATCCTTAGTTTGCAACACTGAATAATAAATGTGTTATTTTAAGTTTTCGTTTAACATGTTGATTTGAAACATGTAATAATCTAACGTAGTGCCATTTGAAAAACCTAACTTAATAGTGGGATGGCAACACTGTTCACTGAGTGGTGGTGGTGTTTAATACGTAAGACGATGTCCGTCTGCTTATAGTTGCTTTACTCTTCTGTTTTCTCCGTTATTACGTATGTTCCAGATAAATTGTGCACCCTGTCCATCTATCTATCTACTTATCTATCTATCGATACATATATATATATATAGAGAGAGAGACATAGATAGATAGATAGATAGATAGATAGATAGATAGATAGATAGATAGATAGATAGATAGATAGATAGATAGTGTGTGTATGTGTGTGAGAGAGAGAGTTTTCTCTTCCTTAACTAAGGTATATACACTAGCGGATCCAGAAGGTTCGTTTGGGGGGGGCGGTCCGCTTCTTGGAAGATGAGCATAGCCTCAAGGTGAAAAGAATTTTACTTTGCAAGAATCTGACACATATGAATGCGGAACTGGAGGGGGGGGGGTAAACCTGATTAACAGATTCCATCTTGGGACTCGTATTTGTATATTTTTTAATGAAAGTATATTCCTTCTGTAGATTTAAATTAAATGCGCATTTTCGTTTCAGAGACATGGTGGTGTCATGATTCACTAGTCACTGCAATGTATCAGATGCACTGTCTTGCACAGTGCTTGCACAAAAGAAAATACTGTATTGACGATGGCATTCATTTTAACGAAAGAGTGTACAATTTGCACTAATCATTTATATTTTGAATAACAATTGAGGGACATCAATTAAAAAAAAATGACACATTCGGTCTTCGCAAAAATAGATAACAAAAGTATACATGCATAAAGAATAATACAAAGTGTCAACAAATAACAAAAGGCATTATGATATTTCTATGTACACTCATGTTCACAATGATTGTCGCATATCTATAACTGTCTTTTTGTACGAATATAATTTGATAATGATTTTGCAGGGTACTTTTGATACTGATACTGTGTGTATAATCGGGAAATGTATATTGTGGTAAATTTTACAGGAAAAGAATTATATATACGAAAATTAGAATGAGTAAAACAAAATGTTGCTAAATGGACAAGGAAGTTTTATTTTCGTTTTATTGTTCTTATTTACTGTTCGTTTGACATGAAATTTGCCACCTACATATCTTTGCCGATTATACACATACTAACATTATAAGAAATACCGGATGAATTCGTTATGAAATTATATTCCTACAACATATTTATAGATATGAGACAATAATTTTGGACGTGATTGTACATTTCTTGGTAGTAAAAATAATACAATAATTAATTATAAAGTAATGTTCAATAGTATATGGCATACAGTTCCAAATTGTCCAGAATATGGGAGAGCAATCTTTACAGATTGCTTTCATTTCTGCTTGTATCAGATTTCAAAAACTGAAAATTGAAAATAAAAAAGTATAATATTCAAACTGAACTCCAAGGATGTTTAGTGGCTCTGTGATTATTCCCAGTGATAGTGATTGCCCGAACATGAATTTCGTGGCTTTCCCCCCAAAAAAGAATGTTATGGTTTTTGCCTTAAAAATACGACCTGCGCACTCAAGGGCACAGATCAAGTACAGGAGAATTAAATAGATACATTTCCTAATACATAATACTAATCCTCACTGTATTTAAACCTTGTACTGTACTACTAAGAGTAACCCAGAGCGACGGTTTGAAGTTGAACTACATCAGTAACATGTAAGGAAATGATTTATGAATATAAATCCTATATAAATATAATATATTGCAATACTCCTTAACCATATAAATCACTACGAAGGTAAATGCACAATTTATTCAATAAAGTACTGTAAATAATGTAATAACAAAAATATCAATAATAAACTTTCTCTTACCCGAAACTCAACAGAAATTTTGTCAGATCTAGCACGAAATGTTTATAAATTTTACATGAATTAAAATATGAATTAAAATTATGTAGAATCACAATATAAGCCATTATAATGTATAAATAGAAAAAAAGTGAAAGATTAACAAAGCCTACAACAAAATGAACGAAAGATCACAAATGTAAAACCAAAGTGAGGTTTTCGTTTATCACAGCACACAAACTATATTTCCTAAAACATACCGACTGGCGATATTATTTGACAATATCAGATATTAAAAAAAAAAGAAAGAAAAAATGAAAATTTAATTTTGAAAAATTCTCACCTTTAAACGAAATTACCAAGAGAGAATAAAGTACATAAAACTTGTTGGTTTCCTTTCATCTCAGATATAATATGGACCCCGTTTGGTCTAATGGCTAATACGCTTGCCTTTGGTGCGCGTGACCCCGGGTTTGATTCCCGATGAGGGTGCAGTTGAACGAAAATAGTGGTTCGGATTCCACTATAATCAGTAGGCCCACGTCTTATTTAGCCATCCTGGCACAACCGTGGAACGTTAAACAAACAAATGTCACATGTATAATGTATAACTGTTCATTAAAAATATAATATAGCCTATATACCGGTACACATTTGTTTACGATCGTAGTTGTGCCCTTTTGTTAGTTAAAGATTTTTGAAAAAAGCAATTTCAAAAACTTTCGAGTTCGTTCATCTTTCTTGATTTAGTTTGCGATTCAGATACGTCCAAGCAGTTCAACTTTATACTCAGACTGATGACTTTTGGGGAATACCCACGAGTTGAAAATAATTACGGCAAAAACCACGACGGGCGGAAACCACACAACTGCCTTAGTCACTTTGCAGTCCATCTCTGTGAAAGTTACAGCAGAAACTCAAATCTACGTCCTTTCTTGTTACTGGCAAATCTGTCGATGACACAATTGTAATCTACGTTTGTCTCGGTGCGTATACAGTAGTGCCAGGCCGCTAAGTCAATCTGCACTCATCCGAGATCGTAGCCATGCCTTCAACTTTTTAGTGTTGAAAATGTTCTTTCGGCTGATGCTCTGTATAGGGTATTTTGTGCGACTACACCGCTTTTGCAGTGGTATAATTCAATATGTAAAGAGAAAAAGCATTAGACCAGACTAGGAACACTGAGTTGGAAATTAGCTCTATTAGGTAATTTCTTAAATGCAGTTTTTACAAACATAATATAATTATAGCTATGCTTACAACAAGTAATTGTGTTTTGCTAGCCTTCGCCTAGGTAGGGCTTCGCCCCCAAACCCACAATTTGCTCTACATACGGCCTCGCACGAAATAACAAATGCTCCTACGTGCTACTGTGGCAGAATATTTCGCGTTCTTCCTTCTGTCTTTCATATAGAACTGGATTGAGCTAAAACTCTGTTATGAAATTAAACACCTCGAAAGGCATTTTAGTGAACCACCCCAAATCTTTTCCTTCCCTTCTATGTTAAGTAACAAAAACGCTCAAATACATGTTTATTTTAAATGAAAAAAATAAACTATCAACATTCATGTCTCTAATCTTAAGGGATCCCGACATATGGGCATCCTTAAGGGATTCGGAGAGATGACCACCCCTTTCTTTCTTCGAATTCCAAGAAATCCTTCCCTAGTGACACACTACGTCAAAAACTCTTATCTGCTGCCCGAATTCCAAGTTTTTAGCTTCAGCGGTTTGGCCTGTGCGATCAGTTATTCACTCAGGACTTCGTCTTTTATATAACAGCTTGTAGCTTGTGTTATTTCCCAAGAAAAGATTAAGTGCCATTAAAAGTCACAATGAATCCCTGGTTCCTTCCTAATGTTTCCGTGTTGAACCCCAAAAGTCACGGCTCTCTCTGTTGATGTAGTAGCTAGCGAAAGTATCTTTGATACATGAGGTTATATAGTGTGATTCCCGGTGAGTGAGCATCGAACGCACTACAGTAGTTCAGATCTAACTTTAAACTCTAGTTCTCGTTCTGTAAAGCATCGCATTTGACAATCGACGTAACCAACCGAAAAGTCTCAGATTCAGAGAGTTTTTCGGTAAGGAGTGCTGAAGATTCTATATTTCTCTTTATTCAAGGTAAAAGTACTTGAAGTTTCGGGACCCGATTTCCATTTCCATATCCTTTTTCTAGAACACAATTTTAAAATATACCTTTTTAGTTTAAAGAGTGAATCGTCTCACCCTCCTTCCTACAACTGTTCACCCAACGAATGAATTACATTCTTGCTCCTTTGGGGCTTATGTGACCGCCTCAAGGAACTAGGGACAGAAGTATTAACACTTCAAATGTGTCTGCATTAAGTACCACACATTTTGATTAGACTCTCCTAGGCTTGTCACACAGATTGAATCGGTCGGGAAAAGACCATATTTGTATTTTCCAACGATAAATACAGGAAGTAAACACCAGACCTTTTGGGGGGGGCGGTCGCCCCCTCCGCCCCCCCCTTGGATCCGCCAGTGGGTATATATATCAAAACAACTATTAAAATGATTACGTGTTGTTTGCCACGACTCGATTTCGGTGTTGTTGGCCACGGTATTGTTCTCTCTGGCTTATATCACAATCGTGAAGATTTATACAAAATCGACTCATAAGTTCAGGGTTGCCAGCTGACCATATTATAAAAAGCAAATCTCTTATATTTTTAAACATAATACATACAATACAAACCATCGCTAGCACGTTATTGGGTTACTGCGGTATCGGCTGTTAACACCACACTTAAATTTATTCAAGACGAGTTCAAGTATTTGATATAATAATTTGTTTGCTTAGAAACTCTCCAAATGCATTTTCAAAATTGAAGTGACGTACAATTTGTTTGTGTTCGACTAGGTACCCAACATTAAATCTAGGCATATCATCAGGACTACCCATAAAGGGGTTGCAATTCCGACAGATGGAGACCCGAACGTTCCGAGGGGGGCGTGATATATATATATATATATATATATATAATTAGATTTAAATTTAGATATGGATTTACCGATCTTTTAAACACCTTTGATAAAAGGAGGGAAATTTTGTCTATTGGTAATACAAAAATTTAGTAACTTTTGTATTGTTACTTGGCTATTTTCAAGTCCACACAAGGAGGTCTCTAGTGGCTAAGCGATTAGTGTACACGCCCTTGGCGTTTGAGACCCGGCTTCGATTCTCGGCGGGAGTTTATGTGGTTCGGATTTCACCTTAAACTGTAGGTCCACGTCTCATATAGCCCGATGCTAAACAGAACGCTTAAACTGAAAATCAAATCAATCCCATAGAGATTATTGAAATACAAGAGTCGGTAATCCCTCCATAGCCTTTCTGAAACAAGATGTGCAGAAATTTGGAGTGAATTTGAGTTAAGCATCCCATTCAGCATCAGACTATGAGGTATGGGTATACAGCTTAACATGATTTCTGATCCACATGAGTTTCCGCCGGTAATCAAACCCGGGTCTCCCAAATCAAAGGCGCGCAAGCTATCCACGTAGCCACAAGGAAGCTTTGTGTACGATTTGAGACAATAAAACCTATGGCAGAAGTAAATGAGCAAATTACATTTATCTTAAGTTAACCATTAACCATTAAGTAAACCATCAATTCTCTCGGACATTTGAAGGTAAAATTTAGACCATATAAATGTAAGAAGTTGAATCCAGCAATCGAAAGATAACTCATTTGACACTGAACCATTCCCAGAAGAAACCAAAGAAGAAGAACTTAAAATATTGGCTTTTTGATGTAATAGTACTCAAGAACACGGGCGCCGACCTTCCAAAATTTATGTGGATGCGCATCAATGGCGGGGCGTGTTGTATGTTTTCAGGTGAATCTCGATATTTTTTTAAATTTTTTTTTTAATTTAAAATCTTTTATGAACACTGTCATTGGGAACTGCCTTTGACTAGGCCAGAGACAAGGAAGGAATGGATAGTGTGTTATTTGGTGGCCTTTGCACAAACACATTTGAAACAAATAATTATGTTTTAGAAGTTAGAAATTTTAATTTCCATCTCAATGTTTTAATTGTTTATTATTATTTTTTTATATTGGCAAATGAGAAATATTTATTTTATGTTGTCTATCAAAACTGAAAATCTTGTGGGTGGCACACCCACAAGATTATTTGTGTGGATGCTGAAGCCCCAGAGCACCTACGTAGTCGGCGCACATGCACAAGAGTGTATCTCAGGTGGATTCTCGGTGTGCAGAAATAAAAAAATATTTGCTTAGTTCTCAGAATAAACACTTTGGATGACAGTGACGCAACCAAGAACTTACTTACAGTCTATACTGATGACTTTAGTTATAATTTTGTCAAAGAGAAAAAAGTGTATAAGTCAGTTTGTGTGCAGCTACCTTCTCGGATCTTCACAATGAAATTTATAAATTGAAGTTATATTTGTGTTTCCTAAACTTTACAAGGCGCTCAGAATTTCCTCACGCAAAGTGGATTTTGTGGTGAACAAACGCCGTGTGCGTGAGTTTTCTCGGGGTTCTTCTGTTTCCTCCCACTTCATTTACACTATTTTTCATTCATTCTCATCACTACCATATCCTTTAGCTTACACGTCATAAGCGTGGGACGTAAAATTGAAGTATTTCATTTCATTTTTTAAGTATATAAAATCCAGTTCTTTAATCGCGTAGCATAACGAAAAAAAAGAACATTATATAACAGGAGATGATATTAAAACTCCGTTAAAAGAGAAAATGCAATTATTCAATTTATTAAGCTATTGTGATATTAATGATGTTTTGTATTGATGTGTTTGGAGCTTAATGTTATCTCTCACAAGGAAGGTCCATAAACCGTGAGAGTTGAATTTTAATGAAAATTTGTGACAAGATTCAGTTCGAGTTGCTAACTAACGCAGTAATAGTCACTCGATGCGCAAATGCTTCGTTGAGCTGCTACACCGACGCCATCTTGAAATCTAGTAGGCAATGTCTAAGAGTAGCTACCCTTTTGGCACAAAAATGAAAAAGCTTTTGATAGATCTAACTTCAGTATTGAAAATCAAGGTAGAGCATCTATATGTGAGATTACTTCCAGTGCATGGTCGCCATTTTGAACGGCGCCATATTGAATCGCGATCAAATATGATAAATGGTAAGGGGATCATGTGAGATATCAAATAGCACTGAAATTTACTCCTGAATCCATTTTCGTAACCAAAGTTTACATATCTCTTTTCACTTCAGAGTTAAGAGCTCTCTCGCTCACAGGAATATATAAAAACTGTGCAAGTAAAATTTGTGTTATGAAATGCAGTTGTGCGAGCACTTGCAGGATTTTAACTAATGCAGTAATAATCATTTGATCTGCAATAGCCACTGTACCATCAGATCTTGAGACTAGTGAGAGAAATCGTTAATTAAATTGAAATTCCTGTAGTGAAAAATGGAATAGCAGTACTGTAACAAATTATACCTATTTCAAAGTGTGATATATATATGAGTCTCTGTGTGTTGCGATTATGCATAGCCTTTAAATGTTGTAATATAAGTTAGGTGCAACGGCACATATGACTTTACAAGAATATGTCTTGAAGTTGTTAGAAAATTAATAGAAAAATAATATAAACTGATGCACATACAGGTTAGCAAATATTAATCTACTAACCTTTTGCTCTTCAGTTCTGATGATGGAGATCCAAAACGAAGTGATTAGCAGACAGTATCGTGGAGCAGTACAAACATTTAACAAATGCACTTCCGTCACAATCTTCATGACCACAGACACTATTCTCTATTAATCTCCAGAACAGAGCTGAATTTAGGTTTGGTGAGACCCTAGACTACTGAAGATAATGGGGCCCTTTACGTGTCCAGATGAACGTAGGACCCTATATACAGAAATGAAGAAACCAGTGATATTTTACGAAGCAGACTAGCAGAAGGGGCCCTATTACTTAAATCATAGGGGCCTATACAAACGAAGCACTGTTGCTATATGTAGATGTTACTTTATTTATTGTTTTTCTTATATCTTTGGAAAATGTACATTCAATTTTTTCCATGAATTTTTTGCGCCACCAAGAGTTTCCATGAATTTTTTGCGAATTGTTTAGCTTATACGTAAATCCGACACTGCTGCAGAACATTTGTAAATGAACCAACTATTGCTCCTGTGACGTACCCACATTTCTGCCATGCATATGCAAGCATGTCCTTTAGGACTGGCGCACAAAATTGATGATACACAACAGAATGCATTTTCATTGTGAACATTCTACCATATAACTTATACACCGAACAATTGAACACCTGCTACAGTTAGTTATTTATCACAGTTTTGATATGAAAACTAGTCTTGCCCTTATGATAAGCAAGTGTGATGTATGATAAGCAAGATCCTTTAAGGTGGAAATTGCAGATATTTAATTATTTAATATTGAAGGAAAAAGCAAGAAAGAGGCTTGTTTTATGGATTGCAACTTGGTATTGAATTTTGTAACAATCTTTATTGCCCTCTATTCTTAGCAGGTGTGTATGCATTCTCTTATCACTGATAGCAGAACAGACACAAGAAATGTGAATTCTAAGTTTCCAGGTGTATCTTCTTCTAAGAATGGGCTGTGAAATGATAATTTGAATCCCTTAATTGTTCAATGCGTCAGCAATAAATCGATTGTATTTAGACAAACTGGCAATAAATACAGTAAAGTATTTTAACTTCGTAATATCCACGGTAAATTATAGGTTGTCAAGTATGAGTATTGGAAAAGAACGCAATATTCTGAAACAATGATGGTCTTTGCCAAAGGTTTCAAGATTGGAGAAGAAAATTTAACACACTATAACGGCCCACGTAAATTGCTTAAAATAGATTTTTGGTTTGATTCAGTCCAACGTCCCACACTTATGCCTGCTACGCTAAAGGAGACGTGGATCTACTGATTATAGTGGAATCCGAATCATTTTGGCCGTTCAACTAATATTCACCAGTTTGTATCATTTTTCTAATATATATCCGAACAATCCCTTTGGTATTCTCTGCTCGTCAGTACTATTAGGCATGTGTTTCATCGACGAGCAGTCTATTCCGTCGCACTTTGAAATAGATAAAACTTGTAGCATGCTGCTATTCCATTTTTCACTACAGGAATTTCAATTTAATTAACGATTTCTCTTACTAGTCTCAAGATCTGATTGGTATAGTGGCTATTGTACTGCATTAACTACTGCATTAGTTAAAACCCTGCAAGTGTTCGCACGACCGTGTTTCATAACACAAGTCTAACTCACACAGTTTTTTTATATGTTCCTGGGGTAAGAGAACTCTTAACTCTGAAGTGAAAAGAAATATGTAAACTTTGGTTGTGAAAATGGATTCAGGAGTAAATTCCAGTGCTATTTGATACTACACATGACCCCCTTGTCATTTATCATATTTGACCGCGATTCAATATGGTGCCTTTCAAAATGGCGATCATGCACTGGAAGTACTCCCACATTTAGATGCTCTACCTTGGTTTACAATACTGAAGTCAGATCTATCAAAAGCTTTTTTTTATTTTTGTGCCAAAAGGGTATTCCTGGACATTGCCTACTGGATTTCAAGATGGCGTCGGTGTAGCAGCTCAACGAAGAATTTGCGCATCGAGTGACTATTACTGCGTTACTTAGCAACTCGAACTGAATCTTGTCACAAATTTTCATCAAAATTCAACTCTCACGGTTTATGGACCTTCCTCGTCAGCAGCGACTCTAATGACACCTCTCTCGCCCCAAAGGCGTGAACATTTACCATTTGTTTCAGAGGATTAAAAATACAGGTGCCTGGCAACCTTTTCTTCTACCATACCTTCCATGAGATATGGTAAGATCGGAATGCAAATAATGTGGCAATATCGTGGCAAAGAACACGAAAATCGAGTCGTGGCAAACAACACGCCACATTAAAATAAGAGCAATGACACGTGTACAGCACGTGAAGAAGTTTGGTTTGTACGGTGTAATATTTTCTCAAATTATATTGGAACGGGAAGTGGTAGTAAAGTCTGCTCTCAAAAAGAAAAAAGAAAAAAACATTGATTTCACTATGCAACACTCATTTTGTCCTTGTCTTATAATAGTGATTTCCTGTACTATTACCTTGAAAGTAACTAGAAATGGTGTATTTTTTCCATGAAACTTCGCTTATGTAAGTAGTAGCATCGAAAATATGAAATTTGTCCTATATTAATTAATTTATATGCGCATCTTAAAACGTTTGATGCGTTAGGTTGCATGTAAATTTGATTGAAGAACCTGCCAACCCTGAGAGATTCGAGATAGAATCAAGATGAATTGTGCAGAGTGTTTTAAGGCTATTTTTAAGGATTTAAAGATATGTGTGTATATACAGGGTGGCTCAAAAGTAGGTATTGCGTTGATCAAGTATAACATTCTAGTCTATGGGTGTATTTGCTTCGGCTCTTCTGAGCTTAAGATGTAAGTCAGAACATATTAAGAACAAAGAAGCTAAGTCTACCCGATGGATAACAATAAGAAATGATATAAAATGTAACGAGCTGATCAGTAGGGTACTATATACCTACTCTTGAACTACCTTGTATATTTATAAGAATAAAATATCCTATTATATTGCAATTGTGCCACAGCATTGTGATTTTCTTATTAAACATTGTAGATTTTTTTATTAAACAGATAACATTACTAATAGACAACCCTACTATCCTAACCAGATTTAAATGATCTTATTCGAGATCTAAGTCTGAGGAAAGATGGTAGGTAAAATAGTGGAACATAGTTGATAAATCAGTAAACGCAACAGCTCAAAGGAAACGGCACGAACAGTTTTTTGGATGAAAGCTGGATTGTGCTTATAAGTGTTTATGTTTTACAGATACCCTGCATTCTGTAAGAGCTGCGTTTGTTTATAGACAGCTTGTCTAGAAGTCTCAAGGCTGTGCATCTGCACAATGGGAATAAGTACCTGTCTATAGAGATGCAAAGGCTCGGAAAAAAACCGGCTTTTTTGAAAAAAAAAACTCGGTTTTTTCTGCTTTGCTTTTTTGCTTCGGAAATTTTGGGCTTTTTTCAAAATACTGCTTTAAATTGATAAAACAGACTTTGTATCGCTTCTCTATAACACAAAAAATCATTTAATTAGTGGTTGATGCTGATAATAATATAAAACATCGAAAATAAACTATGAATTTCGAAAAAATATTTCAAACAATTTTTCTTCAACATATTTACATTATGAATTCCACAGGATTAACCAATGTATATAATAAGAATTTTTTAACCTCCTATATACAAAAGTAAGCAGAGTTGGCAAGAACCGTGGTTGTTTCTGAAAATGCCAAAAACCCGTTTTTTGGGGGATGTTTAAACCAGGCTTTTTTGACTTAGATTTTTTGCTTTATGTATTTATATTATATATTCACAGAAATAGCCTAAGTTTGTTTCGCCTTGATGTTATTATGCAACAGCGGGGTTATGCCGGAAGAACTCCCATAAGCTTAAAGAAGTGCGGTCAGTAAATTTCTTAAGTTGAGAATCTCCCGCCCTAGCCATTGGGAAAATCCCGTCATTACTTGAAATGTAAGACAATAACGGGAAAATCCTGTTATTGCTTTGCATGTAAAATTTAAAGGTCAACGTACCATAATCAGTACGCTAAAACTGAGGTATTAAATTACAAATTTAGTACCGGTACGTAGATATCATTGAAAGTCCAATCCAAGCTAATGTTGGAAGCTACGTAGGCAATCAATAAATTTTGCCAATTTCTATCAATATATTTAAGCAATATTGGCTTCTTTATAAAACAACACGCATTTAGGCATGTAGAAATATACAATTTGGTTTGTTTCGTATATTTAGGCTTAACATCCTTACGAAATACCGAGGTTATCAAGGAGAAGACTTTCGCTTAAACTGACATCCGAACCGCTACTTGGGTTACGCATGAAAGAAGGATTGTGGTTCGACCGAGAATTGAACATGGAACACCTTGATTAAAAGGTGAAAGGGAAATAAAACTATTGCAGGTGGTTTGATATCTGGAAACGTTACCATGAAGTTCACACGATTCGCATTTTTCATTCTTTTTATTTTTGTGGTTTAAACCAGTTATTAAAAAAAAAAAGTTGGTGTAAATCAGCCAACCCTAAAAGTAAACACTTCTTTTTAAAGAATACACAAATAACTAGCAAAATAGTATGTAGTATTTTTACTTCAAAATATTCCATACCCTCTTTTTGAAACAAAATAAAATTAAAATAAAACATAAGAGAAATACTTAGATTTATATGATACACTTAAAGGCTGCACATCTAGAGCTTTTGGTTCTGTATATTCTTGAAATTCTACAGTTAAGTTTTATAGAACCACCATCACAGTTTACCCAATCCTCAAGTTTTCTGAATTTTTAACAAGAGGGATTCAACATATCATTACGGAACTCCCCCCCCCCAAAAAAAAAGACTACGGAATATATTTAAGTTAAGCTAAATACAACTGCACAACAAACATGACTGAGTGATTAGCTTTTGCGCTTCTATCGGGAAGTCCGGGATTCAACCAGCATTCGACCATTCTGACAAAGCTTTTCTTCATTCCATCTGTGAATGTAGAAATAGTGCGTGTACTCTGCGTTGGGCGACTTCCTTTTTTATTGTTTTTAAATCGTTATTATTACTAAATACCAGCAGTGCCGGTTTTGCGAAGGTTAGGGGGGGCGGTCTTTCGGACTGAAGCCCGTTCCCCAAAGTTACGGAATGTCTGCAACAAACGAAATATCTATTATTTATGCCTTTACTCATGAACTTTAAGCTCCCGTCAAATAAAAATTACGAATGTTTAAAAAAACTAAACATTAGTAAGAAACCCTTCCCAAAATACTTTTCTAAATCCGCCACTGATTCTCAGTATAAAATGATTTTTAAAGTTGTATCCGGAAGATTATTGCTAAACATATAAACGAAACGAAATATTAGTTATGCCTGTACTCATAAACTTCAAGCACTTCCCAAATAAAATTAGGACTTTTTAGGAAACGAAACAATCAGAAAAAAACCTCCTAAAGTACTTTTCTAAATCCGCTACTGATTATTTGTATAAATTGGTATTCAAGGTTGTGTCCGGAAAATTATTGCTAAATCACTTCACAGCTACAGTATAACAGAAATGTGGAAGTACGGTTTGACGGATATATTGAAAAACGTACGCTTTGACGGATAAATAGAAAAACGGGCAAGTTTAACTTTTGCGCTAGAAGCTAGAGTACTAAAAGCTCTTAGAAATAAAACACGGATGACAAACTAAAGAAGAAAAAAATTGTCGATAACTCAAAAGTTAAAATAAAGTTAAATAGCCTCTAAAATTACCCTCAAATACTACATTCTTCATGTTAGCTTTAATTCGTAAAACATGTGGGACGCGGCAGAAGTCCTAAATGGCAGAAGTCCTAAACGGCATTAGACCTAAAATGCACAAGTCCTAAAAATTATTTCGCGGCACAAGTCCTAAATGGCAGAAGTCCTAAAGTGCAGAAGTTCTAAAATGCAGAAGTTCTAAAATGCAGAAGTCCTAAAAGGCAGAAGTCCTAAAAATCATACCGAGGCAGAAGTCCTAAAGTGCAGAAGTCCTAAAAAATCTCTTGTGGCGCTACCATCGCGTCCGTAAGAAGAATACTGTCAATCTGTTAGTCAAGTTTTAGATATACTGTTTCATATTACATAGCCTTAGTTCTTACAAGTTATTTGTATAAATACATATTCTATCGTTCTGAAATAATAAATAAATAAATAAATGAAGCCTATTGTCCTTTCTTACTCTTTCCATGATATATTTCTATGTTGACAAAATTTTAACTTTCTACCAAATGTGATTCCCAGATCTTTCATAATGTCTGTTTTTCTCTATTTCCACACCATTGACTTCATATTAGTAACATAATATTGTGTTTTAGTTATGTACGTCATAAATTTTGCTTTCCTTGTGTTGTTTTGAAGTAAATTATTTTTACACATATATTTCTTGTACAGAAGTCTTTCTGTAGCAAATAATTGTCATATTCGTAATTAACTACTCCTGGGATACGGCTGTTTCGGTGTAGGACGTTTTGGTGCAGGGCGTTTCGGTGTACGGATTGCTCGGTGTAAGGACGTTTAGGTGTGAGGCTGGTTCGGTGTAAAAGTTCTAATGTTTACACCGAAACATCCACTCTTCAAAATGAAAATTATTCGTTAGGGAGAAATAAATTCACGAAGTAGAATATATAAATTAATAAATAAAATAAAAATTAAATGTTTCTGTAATTGGCAAGGGTTACTTATTTATAGTGAGTCCCCTCGCTTCACTCTATGTCAGAACTTCTTATATCCTCAAATGTTATAATTATTAATTGATTGGGAAAACGTTTTACGGTAATGATATATAGTAAAAAAGTGTGTGATGCATAAACATTGTGTACACCACACACACCTTATTACGGCAATAACTGTGCACAAATCGCAAAATGCTGCACAATCTTTGAAAGAAAATTTTCAAACACAGATGTTTTTTCTTCCAATAACCGCTTTTATATCATGCATACCCAATAAGATTAGCAAATCTAGGAAAAGAAAACTGATTATGAATCAGTGATGAGATCTTAATTATATTATTACGGAGATGTAAATTCATGGTATAGTTGTAGAGAAGGACAGTGTCAGAAAAATGTCTCAAGAAAATTTTTAACGGCCTAAAGAACACAACAAGAGGCTGAATCCTACCAGTTGTTCCTGCAGAAATTGTTTCTATTATGAGTTACTCTTTTGTTCTTAAACGTGTTTAATAATTACAGCAAATGAAGGATGTTTATAATAGAATGTGAAAGAATACAGTTTTAAAAGAATTAAACTACGTCAACATGTTAAAATAATTAAAAGAACCTAATTAAGCCACTTTGTACTCTCATTTGCTTAACTGGAATAACCGAGGCCTAAAGGAAAAGAGTTTTCTGCCCAAATCTTATAAGCAGTGGGATATTTTAATATTATAGAAATTGACCCTCCTTCCCCTTAGAAGTGTAATTTTCAAGATACTGAAACATATAGTATTTTATTACTTTTAGTTAAAATTTCAAATACCGAGTTTCACGCATCTAGCTGAAACAAATCCTTCCTTAATTTATTTACATATTTTCTGAGTAAGTAATGGGGAATTCGAACATTAAAAAGTGCTCCCTTTGCTCTTTCCTTTTTATGTGTTCAATTTTCAGTTTTTTTTAACAGGAAAGATTATATGCCAAGTTTCATTTTACTAGCTTCAGAAACTTGCGAGATACACTACCCTTTAAAAAAATCTTGCCCCACCCGTTTTACGATACTTATTTCCAAAAATTCTTTCTTATGTCCTGCTTTCACAAGAAAATTATATTTTATAATTAAAATTTAACGACTCTACTTGTAGTAGTATGCCCAAAAAATCACTCATCTTTACTCTTTTATATAAGAGTACAGAAGATAAATACAGTCAAACAAATGGATTTCCATGAACAGTTTCCGATTTCTTATAACTACCTGATTCGTACATTTCCCACAAGCTGTGATTTTAAATTTACGCTCTGTCAAGGTCCAGGTTTCAAAAAGGAACTAACTGGAAATATAATAATATTATGTATTTGTGTACATGTGTAATATGTATAAATTTATTGTCTTATTGAAGCTTTCGTAATCTGGAAATAAACTTTTGATTTGCTTTTAATATATAAAAATCATGCTCCCCTAGAAAAATTTGCAGGCTACACCCCTAAATGACTATGTACTAATTTCTGCAAAAATGGCACAGGACCTAAACTTTAGGTCTAATGCCTATATTTTTAGGACTTGTGCCATTTAAGACTTATTAATGTCACCCACTGTATTGCATAATAAATGTTCTTTGCTCAATTTTAAATTTACTGCGTTCTTTATGTATACAGTTGGTATTTAATGTTCACTCGTGAAATGTCTAGTGAGTTTTTGTCCTAATTAAGTAACCTTTGGTGGATTTTTGTCCTACTCTTAATAAAATACGCTCCGCACAGTATATATTGCAATTCTGAATGTTTGCTTGGTTTCAGAAGTTTGGTAAAATATGCTTTTTAAACATTTTTTAATTATTTATTTATTTATTTATTTTTGTTTTAGGAATTTGTCTTGGGATTCTCGTATCTCCATTCGAAAGAAACGAATTTCTTAACAAATTATGTAATTAATTCTTAGAATGAAATAGGTTGTATTATGTAATTCGTGTATAAGTGCAGAACAGATAGTGATAATAACGATCTTAGTAGTACAAATATAGCTGTTACTGTTGGAATTAGATACGTTCGTAACATTATTGCCAACTAGTTGCTGCATCGTCCCAATTTCGTGTGGTGGTGGCGAATTTCAGAACTAAAGCAAGTGAATGATAAAGGCAAAAGTCCTAAAAGGCACAAGTCCTAAAAATCATATCGCGGCAGAAGTCCTAAACGGCAGAAGTCCTAAAGTGCAGAAGTCCTAAAATTTAGGTCTAGTGCCCATATTTTTTAGGACTTCTGCATTTTAGGACTTCTGCACTTTAGGACTTCTGGATGTCACCCCTCCATCCATCTTGATGGTGAATTTCAGAGCGAAATATCACATTCAGGTCATGGAATTCTTATCTAACTATAGAATATACTATAAGAAAGCTATTTAGATAGAAAAATCATGAAGTTGAAAAAAGCCAAAATTTCCAAAATTCTCGTTTTTTTCCCCAAAAAAGCCGGCTTTTTATGTGAAAAAAAACCATCGATTCAAAAAAGCCGGCTTTTTTGCATCTCTACCTGTCTATTTCTGTGATTCATTCCGTCTGTACGAAGGAAGACTAACAGCTTGAAGATCTTATTGGACAATTTAGAATATACAAAATATGGGTTGTAAGTAATAGGGGACTTCAAAATAATTGCCTTACTCATGGGTTTGCAGTGCGGTTTCACCAAATTCCCGTGTTACCTTTGTTTGTGAGACAGTAGTGACGTCGAGGCTCACTATCGGAGAAAGTACTGACCACAACGGGAGGAGTGTACTATGAGGACACATAACGTAAAATACGACCCGAAAATGGTATTGTTACCACCTTTACACACTAAACTTGGCATTACCAAGCAGTTTGAGAAAGATTTGGATAGAGATTCTGACACATTCAAGTTTTTACAAAACAAGTTTCTGCAGGTATCTCGTGCTAAGATGGAGGCTGGAGTGTTTATATTACCGCAAATGATGATAATAATCCAGTCCCCTGAGTTCCCCACGTTGCTAACTGAGATTGAAAAAGAAGTGGAACAGCTATGTGGCAGTCGTTCAGTGTTTCTTATTAATTACAGAGCTGAAAATTATGTGGAACTTATGATCATGGAGACAAACTATGGCGAAACGTGTTGTATAATGTTACTTGCCTTTCATCTGGACAGTTTTAAGGAAAATATGGGTACAGAGGAGCACGGTGAGCTCTTTCACCAAGACATTATGACTTTCGAACGTGGTTACCAAGGACAATATACCGATAGCATGATGAGGAACTACATCTGGGGGCTAATTCATGAAAATGATACACATCAACGAAAGTGTAGGAAAAGGACGCATTTCTAAGGTACGCATGGATATCTATCATGGTCGCACGAAAGAGCCAGAGAGGGGCCCGGGTTCCTTATACGTAATATAGCAAACCATGTACATTAAGTACCAGATATATCAAACGTAATATAACAACCATGGAGATGGCCCCTTTAAAAAATTCTTCGGGTGCCCCTGATATCTACATACCCAAGTTATGTTTTTAAGTAGCCTACTCTTTTGATGTTATAATAGGGGTGTTGAGGAACTTACTACCAAACTCCTTTAATTTATTTAAGTGCAATGTTTAATACATCTCATAGTGTTATTTATTTTTGCAAACAAATCGATGTTAAACTTACAAAAGCGAAGTGTCATGAGAATTATGCACATTTTCGTAAATGTTCGATGAGTATGACTAACAAATGAACAATAGCGACCGAAAGACAAAAAAATTTTTAAAAAAATAAAATAAAAGTGTTACGTATTGTTTTCATTTTATGGTTTAAATAGCATATGCAAGAATAAATTTAGGGATGTCAAGAGAAACTCGACTGTGGCAGAAACCAAGAGAAAGTCAACCACTCAATTGCTATAGTCATATTTCTCCTCGAACATTCCTTAAGCCTGAATGCGCCTACGTACATCTGTTCCATTCACTAAACACGTTCGTAACTTTCATGTATTCAAGTTGTGACGGTGAATGCTAATATAGACGTTAAAATGGCGGAAAGTACTATGTCCCATTGGAAATATTAAAAATGGAAAAAGTATGAGACAAGTAAACCTTAATTGCGAAGTAATTAAAAGAACACAAAAGGCAGGTAGCTTATGTTAATATTTTCGGTAGGAAAGTAGAAAGTAAGAAAATAGGCCATGACTTTAGACGACAACTGAATGTTTCGATATTACTCGATACGTAATAAAAATTAGCAGGATACATACATGTAGAGATTACTATCAACATTATCAGTTTAGTGTCAGCGGCAGCGAGTAGTATAAGATGAAACAGGTAAGACAAGAGAAAGTAATTTTAGATATTCCATATTGATTTCGCATGGAAACTATAAAATTTGCAAGAAAACCTCTCGAAATTACGAAAGACAGTTGTGCGTTTGTGTAACATTTTTCTTCAGGGCAAGTCCCCACCTGAGAGGTCTGAACAAACCAGAAAATACTAAGGTTGCTAAAGTTGTGGAAGCTATAAAAAAAAAATCCAATCCCTTTGAGGCAAAGAAGCTCATTATACATAATGGTTGTTTTTCTTTTTTTTTTCTTTCTTTTTTGGTCTGTCAGAAAGAGTAAATTTAAAATTTATGTATTAAATATTTAAGTAGAATACTCGGGCATATAGGTTTCTAAATACTTTCATGTGCGATGTTTACATCACGATTTTATTCTTTTTTTGGACGGCCTCAAGTTGATACTCTTGTGAGTGTAAGACTTTCTCAGAACACATAAAAAAAATGAAAGTTTTGAATGAAAATGCACGTCGCGCAGCAATAACAGAAAAAATAGTTCACTTGCGGAGAGGTGAAAAAAATCCATCTTATATTCCTTAAAGTTCAGACGATTTTCAACACTAATGACTCCATATCAGAGTCGATAAGTTGTCGTTATTATGTTCTGTATACATGATTCTCAAAATAGGGTGTGCAGTATTATTTGTGTACCTTGAAAGTATTGGCATAAATGGACGGACAATTGTAAAAAAGAAATATTTAGAGACGAAAATATATTATTTGAGTCTGGAAAACAGCATTGTTAATAAGAATATGCATTTCTGAAAAATATTTTAAAATTCTGATAGTAAACAAATAGCAACTACATTGTACAGACCAACTACCTCTATAAAAATTGTTGTGGAAGTACAGCAGGATTCTGAAACATGGATATTCAGATAGGGCACATACTAGTTCCTAAGTGAACCCTTGACCCGGCTTCAGTAGGTCCCATAGTTTTAGGGCTATGGACCTTTAAAGTTCATTTTGTCATGGTTTCCGCAGCTAGGGATGCGCACGAGTCGAGTCGAGGCAGAATTTTCCTGAGAAAATTCAAGTCGAGACACAGATCTTCCAATTGAAAAATATACGCTTTTCGAGTCAAGACACCACTTTTACAGCACATTTTCGAGACGAGACAGCCTCAAATCTTGTCTCGTGCGCATTCCTATCGGCAGCCTATAACTCCGAAAGGAAGCATTTGTGCACCCAGGTTGGTCTATACTTTTGTCTCATCTTGGTGTCAGGAATCACTTCCCAAATGTTGTCAGTGTTATTTTGAAATACCCTGTATATTCGCTAACTGCTATACTTAGAAATATACAGTAAAGTTTTTTATTTTATTTTATTTTATTTATTTTATTTATTTTTTTGTAAATATTTGCTTTATTTGTGTTAATAAGAGTCTAAATGACTCTCCGCCTTCAACATTACAGCATACAGTAGGGAAAAAATAATATAGAAATTATGAATGTTTTCGAAAGCTGAGACTGGAGGCTGAAATTGCGTTAAATCTTGTTCATCAGTGTGGTAATATTAATTAAGCATGTAAATTTAAAAACGTGACCAGCGGTGTAGAA
Organism: Thermobia domestica; assembly: GCF_964235325.1. Classification (NCBI taxonomy): domain Eukaryota; kingdom Metazoa; phylum Arthropoda; class Insecta; order Zygentoma; family Lepismatidae; genus Thermobia; species Thermobia domestica. Next base: position 131,879,501 of record NC_137465.1, on the reverse strand, counting down.
ACGCCAGTGTGAAATTCCAGGGTTAAGAGAGACATGTAAATACATTTCTCAAATGTTTTGAAAATAAACTTTTAATTTGGTAATAAAATAAAAATAAATATACAAATAAACAGGTAAAAAATACCTAGGCAGACTATATATATACTTTTTACTACGTCAAAAATACCTCTAATAGTTTGCACTCAGGATAATTTTGCTTTTATTGTGTTTTTATTACACATTTAGAAATATTATCAAAGCGAATTGCATCTACATTGATTCATAATTACATCTTATACTTCTTTTCAGTGAATGCTCCAGAGAAAAATTATCACTCCTCCTCCCCCACCCCTCCTTAACCCTTTCTTGACGAAAGTTGTGCATAGGTATATGTGTGAAACAAATTACATCCGTACCTTGGAGAAATGAAGGTTTCTTTCTTTCTTTCTGAATTACGTTGACGTTTCTAGCAAACTAGATTTCTTGCAAGTCTTTTGCAAGAAAGCATCAACGCTGTGATTTTGCACAGGAAATGGAGGAACTGTGCATTCGGGTTTTATTTCCGTTGCCTCTGAAATTACATCGTATTTGAGTGCAAAGTCGACTCTAGTCTGTCTTCAAAGCGCTGAGATTTACTCTAAAGAAAAACCGGGTTGAATATGAAATATATTCTTATTATTCGTTTCAAACACAACTTCTTGATGCCAAATTCACCAACAACAAAAGCGTGCGTACTTTGATAACAGACATATAATAAATAGCATCATATCGATATAATTATTAGATGCTGATTTACTTTTCTACATGCAACTTTCTGTTGATATATACGGTATTAACAATTTTCATTCTCCCGAAATATTTAGGAGAAAATCAAAATTGAATTAAACATATATAGTTTTATGTCCAATGATTTGTATTTTTAGGCTAAAGAACAGGGGTGATTAATGAAAGCCTATGGAAGAAGTGGTGGAACTATGGAAGAAGTGGTGGAACTATGGAAGAAGTGGTGGAACTATGGAAGAAGTGGTGGAATAGTAACATGGGAGGAAATGCAACGGATATGATGTTCTTCAACAAATATCACATGGTTTCAGATCGAATCAGCTGTTATGCATACCAGATGCTAGCGATCTACTACCAAGATATCGTGTCCTCATATCTTAAAAAGGGTTTCGTAATCTAACTTCTTGAAAAGAAGCCCCCATTGCTTCCGCAAAATCATATTTCAAACGTTTTTCCATTTCACCCTTATGAATAACAGAAACATCATTGAGTTAAGTTCCATAAAAGCTGTAATTTTGTTACGTTTCAGCCTAAGCTCTAATACTTTTTCCAAACTGTAATACTTAGCTCAACAAAATGATCAAGCTTCATTGCGTCTTCAAACCTTGAATGAGATCTTCCTAGCAGCCCTGATTTACCGTAAGATAAAGCTATCTTCTCATCATCCAACTTTACAGGCAGTACTTGCATAAAGGAGTAAATCTGTCTTCGTTAGGTAAACACAATCAAGAATAGATACAATCTCTCGTTTAGTGATGCAATTTACTGTATTTCATATACAGTATATAGATAACCTTCCAGCAAAATTTTCAATTATTATTGGCAATAAACGGCACGCTTTTAAGCACCACAGAAAGTTCGTTTTTTACGGTTTTCTTGAAAGCTACGTATAAGAATTGCTAGAACGATAAAGCAGTGTTGCAAATTTTACTAGTGTTTACCATATCTTCAGAACGGTTTCAGATATCAAATTGATGTAAACCACATTGTGATTTTCACTTCTATTGTAAACCATCTGTACAATTCGATGACGGAGTTATCTGAGCAGTTTTTCAAATTGAAATATTTTTGAAAATTTTCAAATATTTTATCCCTTGAATCTATTCACTCGAAATCCGCTGTATCGATTGCAGTGTCAGACACTAAAGTACTTTGGACACGCATTGCTCAATTCGTCTTAGTTGCGTTATTACTGAAGTAGATACAATCAGAATTTGGATATTTATCATCCTGTAGCATCTTTAGTTCGCAACATTGAACAACAAATATGATATTACACGTTTTCGTTTAAGATATAAATTTGAAATATGTAGTAACTTTAAAAAAATGTCATTTCAATTAAAAACATTACTTTACGTTGGGTTGGCAATGCTTTTAACCTGGTGGTATCTCAGAGCAAACAATGCATCTTGCTGATACTTGCATAGTTCAAAATATCAGTGTTTCTTGTCTATTAGTTCAAAAGTTACAAGGACGTTTGAAGATTCGTGGTCCACCCTGTATATATAATGCGTCTTCTCTATACAGCAAAACACTGCTGTAACGAGTGTCACGATAACGAAATGTTCAGAATTCTTAGTTTATTTTTATGTTTCTTTTCTTTTTCTTATTTAACATGTCTTACAACACCTCATTTTATCGAATTTCGAACTTTCAGTACTACGATTAAAAATGATATGGTAGCCATTTTTCAAACACGTTCGTGATAGACTTAGCCGGTTAGTGATTTGAAAGTAACCCACGAGTATTATTCCATTAAATAAGATTTGAATATCTTTCAATGCAAGAATAAAATATCTAAATTTTAGTCAAAAATTGATTCTCTCTCTTATTATAAGATATTAAATGTTAACTGCAGTTATTTAGGATTTGTTTTAAAATATATATGCTCATTTTAAAGTAACGTTTTCTTTTAAGAATTTTTAACATGGGTCCTTATTTAAAAAAAAAATATATGTTCAATGAATGCATGAGTAAATGCTGATCGACTTTATTTTATGCTCATACACTCTTGATTTCATTGTTTAATTATACATTTCGAACCTTTGTTTGTAAATTTATGTTTCTGCCATTATTGGCAGGTCACTTACTGCAGCTAAGAAACTTCCACGCTTCACTCTCTTCGGGTAGCATCTTCTTCTTTATGTACGATTTTTCTATTGTCGATTCATTGTAGTCTCCTTGGTCGATCTCTCTCTTTCTTGCCACCATACCCTCTAGCACGTGTCTCACTATACAGTTTCTTCTTAACTAGTATCCCAAGTATCTTCTTTTCCTCTTTTTAATAAAATCTAAAATTGTTCTTTTCTTCTTCACCATTTCTAACACCCTATCATTCGTTTTCCGCTTGACCTAGCTTTCTCTCCATTCTTCTCCACACTCAAGCTTCCAGTCGTTTTTTCTTTCTTTCTCATTTTTACGTAATGCCCATGTTTCTGCCCCATACAGTACAATATTCCACACGTCTTTTTCTGAAATCTTTATTCAAGATTCCACAAAATAGTATTTTCTTCCTCTTAAAGACATATTTTGCCATTCCTATCCTTGCGTTTAGTTCACCTTAGCACTTCATATCATCACTAATAATACTACCCAGGTATTGAAAACTAGAAATTTGTTCTATTCCTCTCCCTCCTACTTCAATATCTGACACCAACTGCTTTCTTCCAATCACTATGCTTTTTGCCTTTCTCATATTTATTTTCATCCCATATCAATTAAACAAAATTTCACTATACGAAATTAATATCGAAGGTGCCAAATATTTCATTTTACTGGTATTAGAAACAAAGCCGATAAGTGCAACATGTCTCAACTACTATAAATATAAAGCGAGAAGAATTGAAATGGATAAGAATCGTTTTACTTGAATATATCAAACATTTTACACAGCTCCATTCTTCTTTTAAGTACAGAGAACTATGCACCTATGGCCCATACCTCTCGCTTAATATCCCGAAGAGAAAAGGCTCTTTTCAAAGACTTTCGACTAGAGTGTACGGAGAAAAAAAATGGGGTTTAAATTAAAGAACGAAGGGAAAACTTAGTGCAACCCTTGGGATACATTCAAAAAGTGAGCAAGAAAGAAGAAAAAGATATATATATATATATATATATATATATATATATATATATATATATATATATTCAGTCCATTCTTTTTTTCCACAGATATAAAAAGTAAAGTTTCTTGGAAAAAACTGCGTGCTGGAATGATTTCTTTATATTTCTCCCTCGCTATTAGGAAAAAGACTAATGCTAAGGAAACGAAATACGCACTGCTACACTTTATATTTAAAAAAGTATCTTTCTTTAAAGAAAACAGCAAGATAAACTATTTCCCTCTGAGGATACAACTCTCATATTTGAACTTAAAGAAAGCTATTAGAAGAACATTCAAGACATTATCCAAGATTTTGAAAATATTTTCCCTTAATTAATTTTTCTATGTTTTTAAGGTTTGCATTTTCCCTATAGCTCATTCAGTTCCATGGAGATTTTCATATTAACTGAACCTATGTTGTTAAAAAATGAATGTAAGATGAATGCTGTATATAGATAGATAGATATAGATATAGATATAGATATAGATGTATATACAGCGTGTCTCAAAAGTCTCTGACATAGGGTAACTCTGTTATTATCAGAGCTACAGCAAATGTAAGAGGGGAAACCGTCTCCAAATATGAAACTTTCAATCTAAAGTGAAGGATTTTTTTTAAATCGGACGAGTTGTTTCAGCTATACACTGTTTATGCACCCAACGTTAAATAAAAATGCAACGTTGCCATTTATCTTTATCCACTATATAACTGAATGAAGTTACTGCTTACAATGGGGGCTGGCTGTCGACACGTTAGCTTAAAACACAGTAACTTCATTCACTTATGTTGTGGGTCCAGATAAATGCAACATTCCGTTTTCATTTAACATTGGGTGCATGAATAGTGTATAACCCAAACGGCTTGTCTGATTTTAAAAAAAAAATCCTTCACTTTAGATTGAAAACATCATATTTGGAGACGGTTTCCCCTCTCACATTTTGTTTTTAACCCTGATAACAACAGAGTAACCCTATGATAGGGGACTTTTGAGGCACCTTGTATATATATATATATATATATATATATATATATATATATATATATATATATATATATATATATATATATATACAGAAGGTCGATCCGCGTACATGTGTCCAATTTTGAAATAACACTAACCTTATGAAAATCCATGGGACCACCATCGGTTGGCCTCAATGTGATGGCCATGTGTTCTGGAAATAGCCCTGCATCGTAACTTCCACTGTAAAAGACTACGACGAAGTACAGGAAGTGGAATCTTCTCCCATTCCTCCCGGCAGGCTTTCCACAGGTCCCCGAGAATAGTGACACGACGAGAAGAAAGTGCCCTTTTCAGTAGACCAAACCCGTAGAAATCCATGGGACTGGCATCTGGTGATTTCACTGGTATATCTGAAATGGAATAGCAAGAATACCGGTGTCTGTCTCCATCTGCTTCAGAAAGTTCTGCGTAGAACGAGATGTATGTGAGGAGGCTTTATCCATATGCACAGACACTTCCTTTATGGCATGCCCATACAAACGAGGGAGATCTTCTGTATAAATTGGGGTTAGTATATGTTGCTGAAAGAATGCAGAGTTGATTTTTTACAGTTTTTAGGGGCCTGACGAATTGTTAACTTGCCCTGATAAGAATAACCGGTGACAATCATAAATCATTTCGAGAAAGTTGCTTTGCAATGACGGATGAACGCAGGACGGCTTTTTGCATCTCGCGAAGTGTAAGTTATCGAGCGAATTTTGCCGCAATCTGATAGATACACCCATGCTTCATCTAGTGTGGCCACAAACTTTCACCTTTCCCCAGATAGATGGCGTTCATAGAGGCGCCTGCTGTTGGTATTTCTCTCACGGCGATGGACAGCACTTAGGTAATTTCCATAAATTTTAAAGATCCTCCGGAGGTTTAATTTCCCACTCAGGGCGCGGTTAACAGTTGACTGTGGTATGTGGAGTCTAGCTGATATCGCACGTTGCGGAGGGGGATTTTCTTGTAAGGCCATTCGCCGCAACTTCTGAGCTACTTGTGGAGTCACTATGGTACACGCTCGCTTCCTCGACCCCTTAGTGGGTGAATGCTTACCTGGTATGTCTTCCTTTTTATACTGCTTGATTATGTTCTTGATAGTCGTCGAACCCAATGCACAACTATTTTCTTTGCACTGTTTCGAATTTTAGAAACCGAATATTTGGCGTGGAAAAGTCCAATTACGTAGCCCTTCCAAAACATGTTCATCTTTGGAGCCATGATGCACACGATACACAGTTTCGCTTGGCAGACGATAGAATGGACCTCCAGGTATAGCACACGCGTTTAACCACTTGGTTCGGTCGCTTCTGTGGTCAGGGGTACGGGTGTAAAATTGGACACATATACGCGGATCGACCTTCTGTATATATGCTTTTTATGATACAGAAACAGACTTACAATGCTATTAAATGCTTTCCCTATATCTTATATTGAATTACTTAGCAAAAATATACAATTTTTAAACTATATTAAGGTCTTTTTTGGTAGATTTAGATTTGATGTTTAGATATACGAATTTGCGTTCATGCTTCTTTATAAGGTTCTTGAGAGTATGATTCTTATTAAAGAGTGTTATTATCTGTATGTAATATTTTTTTTAAATACAATACTTTAATAGTTTAACGGTAAAGAATGTACACTCATGTCCAAAATGATGGTTGCATATCTATAACTGTCTTCTTGTAAGATTATGATTTGATAATGAGTTTGCAGGGTACTTTTAATACTGATACTAAGTGTATAATCGAGAAATGTATATTTGTGGTAAATTTCATAGGAAAAGAATAATAAATACGAATATTAGAACGAGTAAAACAAAATTTTACTAAATAGACAAGAAAGTTTTATTTTCGTTTTATTGTTCTTATTTACTGCTCTTTTGACATGAAATTTGCCACATACATGCCTTTGTCAATTATACCCATACTAACATTATAAGAAATACTGGGAGAATTCGTTATGAAATTAAATTCCTACTAAAACATATTTATAAACATGCAACAATAATTTTGGACATGAATGTACAAAGGTGAGATATATCAATCGAAAGATCTCATACAGTTGTACGAAACGATATATGTACATGAATGTGAAGTGTAACTGGCGTAAATTGGGCAATGCTAGTTATGCCTATGTCGTTGCGTGAAAGTGAGTAGTACGCCAGGCAGAGTAGCACTTCTCAAATTTTGTAAAAGGCAGACTTCTCATTTTTTTTTTAAGCGAATTCTGAATGTATGTTTAGATATCAAAATTACCAGCGTCAAATCCCACAGTGTGCCAGACTACCAGCATGTTTGATAAGACAATAATTCTATACAGAACTCGTATCAAAATGTTATGAGACAACAGGAATATTAGTTGGAAATCAATCTTAGGTGATAGGGTGCCTCGATCATTGAAGAGGATTGTAACCCAAGAGCTAATGTGATACAGGTACTCAATCAACATCTTATTCCGTCTCTACAAACGCAGTTCGATGGAAGCTACACATAATCTCACTATCCGAGGTCAGATGGCTATTTCAGAACAGCTGATCTCCACTGCCAGAGTCAAAACAAAAACAGTGGTTCCACCATAAATGCAAAAGAGTAATATTATCGTATGTTTAACAAAGAACGGGATTATGTATGACAAATCCACAGGACTGCCACTTCCTATCGTTGAATATTGAGATGGCAGTGTACTGGTGAGGGTAGCAATTTCATGGTATTCCTTTAGTTCCATTAACTCTCAACAAATAACTGCCCGTCAGTATATTGATATTTTATGTAATTAAGTGCGTTCTGTCGTTGTATGGTATAGGTGTTATTCCCCCAAACGGTTTAGTTTTTCAAATGACTATGTGCCAATATACACACTCAGGCTAGTTCGGAAGTGATTTGAAGAACATTAGGATAAATTTCAACACCTTTCCTGGCCAATGCTATCTCTTGATTTGAACATATGATCAGGTTTAGAGTAGCGATTGAAGCGCAGTTTTCGTCCTCCATCATCGCTGAACTGCATAGCTTAAGAATGGTCCATCATTCGTGAGTTACACTTGTAGTACAATTGGATGTTCAAAACCTGTACTATCTCTCTCTCTCTCTCTCTCTCTCTCTCTATATATATATATATATATATATATATATATATATATATATATATATATATATATATATATATATACAGAGGGTGATTTTTTTAAAAAAAATCACAGATTTCATTTAGGTCTAGAATTTCTAACAGAAGACCGATTTTCATGTGGTTTGTGGCAAATGATCAAGGAAGGATGGGAAATTTATGGGACCATGTTTACTGGTTTAAATTCATCCGAGGTAATATCGGCCACGCCTGAAGAAAAACCGCAAATATTCGCCAGTGTACAATAAAATTGGAATCAAGTGCGGTAAGGTGTGAAGATTTAAGTTTTATTCGTACATGGAAACCTCGCCACGGTCAATAAGAATAAGAAATAGGAAACTGGGCCGTTGTATTGGGAATTGCGCTGTACAATTCTGTGCTACTGTGTGAGTAAAATCAGGACACAGTGAGAATAGTGTACTCTGTGGAGCAGCATGAGTTTATCATTAAAAGTTTTTGGTAAACGGAGTCTGTTGTTGCTTCGCGAAGGCCATTTAGAAACAAATTTGCCTCACGTGCTGCCCCAGATAGTAACATAATATACCTATGGTCGCTAGTGAATAAAGTGGAAGAAACAGGATCGCTTCTGATTGAGACAAGGAAGTATCGGGCCCTGTAGGCAGCTCTTGTGGAAATTGTCACTTATCGACTCCTTAACCCTTTCACAGAGGAAGTCGACTTTTGTCGACAGAACCAAATTTCCTTAACATGCGAATGTCGACGATAGTCGACGTGTTAAGCTTTGTTTGTCCGTATCTTGGCTTTGTCGAGAGTAGTCGCCAAAGTTGTACCGTTCATTTTTGTTTGTGTTCTATTGTTTTCGATAAACAATAGAAATCACACAGAAAACTTTTGACGACTACAATCGACAAACCCAAGATACAGACAAATTTTAACACGTCGACTATAATCGACATTCGCAGGTTAGGGAATTTTTTTCCGTCGCCTTCCACAGTGAAAGGGTTAAGTCATTCAAGAAAACTCTCAGTTGTTTGTCGCAAGAAATCGGCTGTAGCTATTCAACACGGGATTTTTGGGTGTCATAGCTAACACTTAATTTGTATTCTCACTAACAGTTAACTTGTATTCAGCAATTTCGCTTCAAAAATCTAAAACCTCATTCCTATTGCAAGGTACACTGGCTAGTATTTGCGGTTTTTCTTGAGGCGTGGCCGCTATTACCCCGGATGAATTTAAAGCAGCAAACATAGTTCCATAAACCTCCCATCCTCACTTGATCATTTGCCACAAACCGTATGAAAATCGGACCTCAGTTAGAAATTCTAGACCAAATGAAATCCGTGAGTTTTAAAAGAGTCACTCTGTGAATAAAAAGTGAAACAGGAAAATGGTATATGGTACGTCGAATGATGATGTTGTGGTGACCTCAGGTCCGCCTTTCATGGGTGCCCAGGGCCCAACTTTGAAATTTTAAATGAACAAATGGGTCGAGTGATATTTCTTTAAACACTAAACAGGGGTGTGGCATAACATTTTTCATATGGATCACCGTTTTAAAATTGGCCGCTAAGATATATTCTGTGTATCAGATAAAAAGTCCAGTACCACTAATATGAAAACGATTGGAGATAAATGAACAGAATAAAACTAGTGTAGGAAATCACAAAAGGTATTTATTATTCCACGGCTCGAGAACGATGCAGCAGAGAAAAAAGACGATTACAATAAATGTGACTTAATGCAAAGGAGGAAATCTGATTCCTAGAAAATTATCACTGCAACCTCCTTCCTTGAAGTGGAAATCAATGGTGAAATTGCTAATGAGAACCTTAGTTTTTGGAAATTGAATCTACGCAACAAAATTATCAGAACTGTGTTTTTATAATAGTTTGATATCTCTGTAATGAGAAAAAGTAGGTAAAATTCGTGTTAAATGATATCCATTTCTATTGCATGCAACGATTTCATGCAAAAATCAATATCAACTGAAATGCAAAACAAAATTGTCGAACATAGCAGTTTTTGCAATGTGAACGAGGTATCAATCACCCCATATTTTCATTAAAAATTTTGAATTTGGCTCTGGGCTCCCGGGGAGTAGTGCGAAAATACCATTCGGTGTGCCCCATAACCTTTCCTATTTGAGTTTTTGTTCGGTTCATTTATCATATTAATGGTACTGGACGATTTATCTGATACAGGAAGCATGCCTTGGAGGCCATTTTGAATACTGTGACCGATATGAAAAATCTTTTACTGCAGCGCTTTTTAGTTTTTAAAGGTCTATCGAACGAGATATCACCCGCCCCATGTTTCCATTTAAAATGATAAAGTTGGATCCTGGGCTCCCATGAATGTTGGCCCTGGAGTGCACCATCACAATACCATACGATGTGCTCCATGGTCTTTCCTATATGAGTTTTTGTTTGGTTTATGTTAGTTTCGACAACCATACAACCGTTTCGATGTTAGTAATATTGGGCGTTTTATCTGATACAGGTACCATGTCTTGGCGGCCAATTTGAATACGGTGATCGATATAAAAAATCTTTTGGCACTACGCTTTTTAGTTTTTAAAGATCTATCGAACGAGGTATCACTCGTCCCATGTTTCTATTTAAAATTTTAAAGTTCACCCTGGGTCCCTCTGAAGGGCGGCCTTGGAGGACACCGCGACAACACCATTCGATGTGCCCTATGGCATTTCCTTTTTGAGTTTTTGTTTGGTTAATTTATGTTGAACCTTAATTGAGATATTTTCGTGGAAAGATTACAATGGGCCACACTGTATATATATATATATATATATATATATATATATATATATATATATATATATATATATATATTGTATACCTTCCGAGTTCTCGTCTGGAGACACAAATTGCACTGTGTGGCAACGTCGCAAATAAAAAACCATATACTAAATTTACCAATCTATCAAATAGTTATATCGATTCTTTCCCGATGGCAGCTAAAGTCGATATTGATTGACTCTACCATCACTTAATAGTGCAGCAATCGATTCAAGTGCTTGTTGTATTCGTGGAGTAATGCTAATGGTTCCAAGTTAATCTGCGACGTTGCCACATTGTGAAATTTTTCCGCATAGCGGCTAAAGAAGGCCCCGGAGACCATACCATCATATAACATTTTCGCTTGGTTTTGGCCTCTGTGGTCCGTGGACGCCATAGGCCGATAGCTCGTGTCACTATTTTAATTCGACTACGATTGTATAGAGTGTCTAGAAACAAGATAATGTACCAATGTTAATGTACCAATTTAATAATAATATTTTCATCTCCCAAAACCAAACAAAAGTAAACTATCTAAACTGACAGATTCTTTTTAATTAGATTAGTTCACGAACCAAAACTCCTTTATATTTGGTCTAGGAATTAATTCGTGCGGTTGGTACGCACACATTGAAGCTGTAGTACAAGCACAAAATAAATAAATACCTTAAGAAAAATATTGTCCATCGCTAGCCACCACTTTCGCCCATCTGTCAGGCAATGTACGGATTCCGTGGCGAAAGAAGTCCTCATCCTTGGAAGCGATCCAGTCAGAGACCCATGTTTCGATATCTTCTGAAGAAGTAAACCGCTGTCCAATCAAATCGTTGTTCATGCAATCGAACAAGTAGTAGTCCGAAGGAGCAACGTCTGGTGAATACGGCGGGTGGGGTAAAACTTCCCATCCGACATTTTCTAAATAGGTTTTGACCGGTTTTGCGACATGTGGGCGAGCGTTATCATGTTGAACAATAAGTTTATCATGTCTGTTCTCCCATTCTGGTCGTGTTCTGGCCAGAGCTTGCTTCAAACGCATTAATTGTCGTCGATAACGTTCTCCATTCATAGTTTCACCCGGTTGCAGCAGCTCATAGTACACCACACCTTTCATATCCCACCATATGCACAGCATGACCTTTGCACAGTGAATATCTCGTTTTGGTTGTGATGGACCTGGTTCACCTGGTTTCACCCAGGCCTTTTTTCGTTTAGGGTTCTCGTAATGGATCCACTTCTCATCACCCGTAATAATTCGATGCAGAAACCCCTTTCTGCTCTGTCGTTGAAGCAGCAATTCGCAAATGGTTTTTCGTCTTTCAACGTCTCTGTCTTTCAATTCATGTGGAACCCAATGTGACATCTTTCAAATCATTCCCATGGCTTTCAAGCGTTTGGAGACTGTTGTTTGATCAACGCCTAATGCTGCTGCAAGTTGTTCCTGCGTTTGACACGAATCCTGCTCGAGCAATGCTGTCAATTCTTCGTCTTGAAATTTTTTTGGCTGTCCAGCTCGCTCTTGGTCTGCCAAGCCGAAATCACCACTTCTAAACCGTGCAAACCACTTCTGACACGTTCGCTCAGCTAGAGCATGGTCACCATACACTTCCACCAAAATACGATGACTTTCAGTCGCACTTTTCTGCATGTTAAAGTAATGCAGCAGGACACCCCGCAAAAACACTTTATCAGGCACAAATTGCGCCATGTTCACTTAACTACAAACTGGTGTTGTTGACGCTTTAATCCACTGCCCTATACTACGAACGATACGCGATGACAGGGGTTTGCAACACATGTGTGGATACACGGAACTGTGGGACGCTCCGTTCGTTGCGCCATCTCTTGTCCACCCGCACGAATTAATTCCTAGACCAAATATATTTACTCTATCTGGGAGACAAAAACAACTTCAGTATTCTAATACTAGATGCCATATTTCTGTTAACCTCAATTCAAACCGGAAGGGCAGAAATGAAAACTTTGGGTTTTAACGTTGATCGCTAAGAGTAAAATGGTAATGAATAGCAAGAAGTTGTTTTCTGCAATTAATTAAACATTCCAAGAATAGACCCTATATTCCAATGTGATCTTACTAAAACCAGGAGTAGTGTATCAAATTGGATGTACCAAATTCAGTGGTAGTATTTATTTTAAACTTTCAAAATCAAATAAAAGTTAGCCATCTAGATCAAAGGAAGATTTTTAAAAAAATTAATAGGAAATTAGTATTATACTTATTTAGATTCAGGATGTCCACAAATAAATATGAAACTTTCGTGTCATACATTTTTTTCACTGTTTCCTTTGCCCTCAAAATGACATTGAAAGTAAATTAGTAAGACAGCTGTCTACTACATATCTCTCATTAACCTCTTTCTAAAGTTAAGGATTGTGACGTTTTGAAATCAAATATTAAATACTATGACAAATTAATTGTGTATGCTGTCTAAGTTGTTAAAATTTTCTACTTTTGTAGCATACTGGAATTTGAAAAAATGAAATGAAATCTTTGTTTTACGTCCCACAGTTATGCCGGCTAGGCTAAAGAAGACGGCGATAATGAGAAATTAATGAAATGATGGAATGAAGAAAGTGGGAGAACCCCGAGAAAACCCATGATCACGGTCTTTGCCCACCGCAAAGTCCACACAGCGCGAGGTTGGATCGAACCAGGGACTTCAAACACCGGAGGTGAACGCTCTACCACTGAGCTACCGCGTCCCCTACTGGAATTTGAAGTTCTAAATGGAACACGGTAGATTTTTCGTCCACATTCACAACAAATAACAACCATTAACATTACCTTCTTTCCACTTGAAATAATTATTTATATTTTTATGAATAATATGTAGGCAAGTTTCATTTTTCAAAAATTACGAGTGAAAACCACATCCCGACAAAAATATAATTTTATTGAAATTTATCATTAAATTAAGTTAATCATATTAATTTTAAAATAGTCTCAATGGAACCAGAGATGCTACTTTCACATCAAAGAATAAGAAAAAGATGTAGAATTTACATCAGAAATTGAAAAGACTTGTTGTGAACATTTATAAAAAGAAAATCATGTTTGCAATAACTTGCGTGGGAGAACACAAACTAAACCATGAAGAATTATTTAGTTCCCTGATACAGAATTAGCACCAAAGTTTCACCTTCCTTTAAAAGAATTTGTTGTTAATAATTAAAGAGAATAAAATGTAAGTGAAAGTTGTTTTGTTGTTTTGACAGTTGCTGTCAGGAGAGGGCATTGATCGATAAGAGGTTAATATTTTGTGGAGAAGGGACTGCTTGCTGTCGTCTTTCTTTCAGAAGAAATGATGGGAAGTGATTGAAAAATAGCGTTAAGTTCTTACGAGGTCTACTTCTAATGGAAAATCAATAAATACTGTGGACCTTTTTGAAAAATAACTACTGAAAGAAGATCATACTATGTACTTACTGGATCGTTCACATTGAAATACATCAAAAACTATATACTAAATTAATGACATAAGAAGGAATATAATATCAAATATGACAAATATTAACTTTCTTAATAGATAATATTAAATCTTATGCTATCAATAACCACCATAGGCGTAATTAGAGGATGTTCAGAGGTTCAAGCCCACATAGCCCACATGTTACCCTTCTAAAATGCTGTTGCATCACGGTGAAACGCTGGTCGTTGAAAAGATCATTCAATTATATCAAGTAATGGGGGCAGTAGTCTTCCAACAAACTATCCTAGTTACGCCATTACCAATTACCTGTGCGTACACAAACTATACTTTTAGAAAAGCAGCTGGTTTACTATTATTTAAGTTAACAAAAACAAACACACATTAAAATTTTATTCTGAATTCAGCATAACTTTTTGCTTAGTGCGTTTAACTATCTAACACAGAGGTTGTCAATCATTCAGACAATGCAACAGGCCCGTACAGTACAGTAAAACGGAGGGACTAAGACCATGTTTTGAGAAAGCTAAATTGAGTTTTCCTTACATTCATACATACTTACGAACAATCAACTGAAAGTTTCAGTGGGACTGAAAGTGGTTTCAGGGAAATGAAATGAAATGAAATCTTTAAGTTTTACGTCCCACGGTTATGCTGGTTAGGCTAAAGGAGACGGTGATGATGAGAGATGAGTGAAATGGTGGAATGAAGAAGGTGAGAGGAAACGGGAGAACCCCAAGAAAACCCACGAGCACGGTGTTTGTCCACCATACGGTTGCAGGGAAGGATCAGCCCCTTTAGCCACTTTTAACTATTGGCCTGTAGTACAGGTTTCATTAACAATTTCGATTAGCCCCCATTCCCGCGGGTTACCGAATTACACTTGTTTTTTAGAACTGTTTTAAACGGATTTTCATGTTAAGTAAGTACTTTATTTTTGATACCGAAAGAACCTTCAGATAAACCACCTCCTGAATACCACTATTTCTTATATTTTTCATTCTTTCTTTCTTTTCATTTTTCCACTGAGTGAATGTATGTACTATGTATATTATTCAAGCATTAGGAACATTTTGACAATTAGAAACAAAATCTGCTAAGTCCATTTTTCAATTTTATCAGGAAACAAAAAAAAAAAAAAACGTGTGACACCCTTATGTTTTGGAATTGTTAAAAGTTTTTTTTTTTAATGGTAGATTTCACACGTCTACGTTAAGTAGTGCTATGACTTTTGATCAGTTTTGAGTATCTTTTCGGAAATAGATACCGTACATTTTTGTTGGACTTAGCATGTTTTGATTCCATACCTTCTATTTATTTGCAATTTACATCATGTTTTGCAATGTCATGACACTTTTGCATGGAAAATGAGAAAACAAAAGACTCCAGGATATAAGGAACGTTTAATGCTCACTTATATTTTACGAAAAGAAAACTGAAAGCCGCTTTAATAAAGTGATTAGAAAAAATGAAAAGTCTCTTTCAAGAAACGTTATCATCTGCCAAGACTTCGGTACAATACTTCTCATCTTCTTCTTCCCTTGTTGGTCTACGAAGCACCTTTTCGTAAAAGAATAAACCGTTGTCATTTAGAATGTTAATAATTATTAGTACGTTCTCATCTCGTTTTTTAAGTATAACTCTCGTCTCATCTCTTTCAGACACTAGAGACGAGACTGATTTAGAAAGACAAGCCGAGATAAGAAATTGTCATTTCTCATCTCAAGTAAAACACTATTCCAGTTCATCTTATCATGATCAAACGAACGGTAATATTATGGTGTTCTTAAGAGTCCCTATCACTGCGAAATTAAAATACCGCTAATTTTACAGTAATTATGTGATATCTTCAAATAGATAAAAGATAACCGAAAAGTGGATCAAGACCTGCCTAGACGATGTTATTTTGCATGAGGTAGCGTTATCACGAGTTACGTAGTAGCTTTGCGTTTGCAGTTATTTAGAAACGCGAAAATAAATGCCGACTTTCTAAATGGCTGGAAATCGAAAGCAGATAGGTGAGTCTTGATAACGGTATCTCACGCAAAATAATATTGTCTAGGGAGGTCTTGTTCCACTTTTCGATTATTGTTTTTATTTGAAAATATCACATAATTACTGTAAAATTAGCGGTATTTTAATTTCGCAGTGATGAGGCCTCTTAATAAATCACTGGGCACTTCGCTGTTTACAAGATTACACAAGTTGTGATTTTGCAATATTTTCAACAGAAATATGCCGCATTAACACCAGACAGCAACATTCAACGCAAACGTCTTTACGATTCATTGTATTGTGAATCTCATTTAGTCAGTATCGCAATGTCATTGCACAACATAATAGAAAGGGGTCTTACTTTCGTTGTTTTTTCCATTGTTAGTTTCCAAGTTTTCTTATTGTATTTTGCACTTTTACTCTGGATGAGGAAGCAAATACTGTTTTTTAGTCATATCCATACTTACGGCACTGTTTCTGTACACTGACTGACTCAATATTGTAGAGCCTGTTTCAAACCGCACCAAGTCAAGCACAGTTAACACTAGAAATAGAGATAAGCGCATTTAAAAGCAAAACATGCTCCATCCATTCATTGTGATTGGTTGATGGATGTAGTATTCTTTGCTTTAAAATAAGAGAAATTTACGCTTGGATATAGGAGATTTTACTTCTAAAAATCAACTTCATCATTGAATTTCAATGCGAAATATTAAGATTTGGTAATCAACGTTTTGGGATTTAGTTCACTTCGCAACGAGGAATAAACCGCAATAAAAAAAATTAAAAAAACTCAATTTGTCTAAGTTTTTCTTCTATATTCCTGAAATGCTGAAGGGACTTTTGTCATATAACTTGTCACTGAACATAGTTTCAGTATATAAAGTCAAGTGTTCCATAAGTTTGGACTTATGTTTTTTTTTTGTTTGTTTGTTTGTTTGTTTGTTTTTAAGTAGTAGCGTCATTTCAATATTTGTTTGGGGAATTGTGGGAGGCTTCCATTGTAAGTAATTTTCACGTTTTTCGTTAATATATAATTATACTGTTGATTCATGTGGCCCCATTTTCAAAGAAAACTTTGTTTCTTAGTTCGTATTTTGCCATTTTTAAAGGCATGAATGTATACGTATATTTAAAGTTTTTAGGTTATAGAAATCGCAGCTTTAATTATCGCAAATATTATTTGTTAAGTAGCAGATTTGCGATAGGTCTTAAAATTTCTAAGGCAAGATATTTTTAAACATGATGTTTCGTATTTTAGAGCTTTATTAAAGTAGGCATTTTTAACCCATATTTGTTAGAACATTTTTAAATACATTTTGATGTAAGAAATCACTTTCCAGAGTTTGAGTACTGAATTTCTAATCGTACCGTATATTGTAGTTTGTGAACTTCTAATGGTGACAAAAATGTTCCTAAGAGCGACACACATCTAAAAGTAACGTAACACTAGACTTGTATAAATCGAGAACAACTTAATAATTTAAAGTGAATCAAAAGACTGCCTACATGTATATTCCTTTCCTTCTAAGTACAAAAAGAATCTTATAAAAAATCCTATCTCCCAATTTGTCTAAAAATAAGTATTCCTTTTCATCTTGTTATAAAATAATCTGATAAAAAGTATATCTCACAATCTGCCAGATAAAAATAATATCGAAAACTTGTCAAACTCTCAAAATGAGCTGTGTAAATCTCTCTATCATTACACTTAGATATATTGTAACTTAAGATCCATGGCCTAAAGATATTTTCGTCGTTAGAGAAATCCAATTCTTCGTCTGAACGACATGTCTCCGTACATTCATCGAATGTCTATGAGAAGTGTTTCCTCATTCTTCTTTCTTTTGTCGTTGTTTTTCTCTTCTTCTTATTCTCTTTTAATTTAACAAGCTTTCGTGAAATAACAGGATTCATTAACAGTCAATGAATAATTAACTACAGGAAGACGGGAAATTCCAATTAAAACTTTTCACATCCTAAGGTTATAAGTTGGTTAGTTTTGTGATAACTAAATTAAAAATCTCTTCATTTCACATCTACGTTCTTCGGTCTATTTGCAGGAAAAGGAATAAAAGAGAACTTTTTAAAAAAATGAAAAGAAAAAAACTCTTCTCAAAAAAGTCTCTTAGAAGTTTTATCTAAATAAACATTGTGTAATGTACTTCTGCAACTTTATCTAAGTCGATTTTCTCATATAACATACATGGAAATTCATGACATATAATGGAAAATGAATTAACGTTATCGTTTTCTGCACGTATGCAGAAGGGTCGTGTTCAAATACGATATATTCAATATTCACCCCAACCAATAATTTGATATACCGTTATACAAACGATGATAAGAGTTCATATTCTCTCCATACCAGCTATTTCATCAATAACTTCCATCCATGATGATGATGATGATTTTGAGTTGAAAGTCACATTCAGCAACTGATTAACGTGAAATCCGAACCACATCAGCTCTCGCCGGGAATCGAACCCCGGTCTCCCACGCGAAACGCGCGTACGCAAACCGCATAACCACGAAGGACCCCAACTTCCATCGAAATCCGTACTGCACGCAATGGAGGTTTTCGGATTTTAAACCCTCTTAAGTAAGACATTACGGAATATAGCAATAGGGGCTACAGCTCTCCCTTAACACTCAGGTATACACTGGAAAAAATGGACTCCAATCCTACTTTCTTTACACTGCATAAGGCGGCAAACTATGTTTTCCCTTGATCATACCTTGAATCAGCTGCTATTATATATATATATATATATATATATATATATATATATATATATATATATATATATATATATATATAGGTAGAAATATTTCCCCTGGAAGGGAAAGAAAAGGCGGGAAGAAAAATAAAAGAGTCCGTGTTGCAATTGTTAAAATAAACAGTGCTGGGCAAAATAGGTAAACAAACCTATTTGAAATACAAAATACAAAAATAGTATTACAAAATGTATTTAAAATACAAAATATCTAGGTACAAAATAGTTTTCAGAAATGTATAATATTTAAAATATAAAATACAAAATACGTGTTTAAAATACATTTGCAAAATACAAAATAGGTGCCACTAATTTTATACATAGTCAACAAAATATTTGTATTGACTATGGTTCATATAATAGTTTAGACATCAAACACATTCACTTTCTTTGCAGTAACCAACATCAAACACCTCCATTAGGCCTACATTAAACAGGATTTTTTAATATTAAGGAAATGTTCATTCGCTTTCATAGTGCAGTCAAATTACCATAAAGTAAGGAACAAATTAGTAACAAGATGAAAATTCGTACAGATGTTGGGAATGATGTTCTAAACAACATACTAAAAGTCCCCTGAAATCCCACATGACCTTTGCCGCCATATTGGAAAATGGCCGCTGGAAGTGTCAAATGAAAAATACCAAGATAAAAATTGCAATATGTTCGCTATGTTTGAACATAAAGATATAAACTTAGTGTCATTTTATATAACATAGATAACACAATATGTTTATAGCGAAACATTTTTTCATAAAACGCATAGTTTTAGAAATATTGAACTCTAAATTCTAAAATTTCGAAGAATACCATCAAAGTGATTTAAAATTTTATTGAATTTAGTAAATAATTGTTAACAAGTTGAAATTTGACATCGACGTTGGTAAATATTATTTAAGTGACATACTAAAATCCCACAACTTCTTCGGTTGCCATATTGGAAAATGTCCAACTGTCAGAAGCAACTGAAAGATATTTTTTAAAGTTAAATACAAAGTCTGGACTGAGCTAAATATTTGAGAAGCTGTAAATGCAGTCGATCCGAGGTTAATTGGGATCGATGTTGATGGAAGGGAGGAAACATTTTGACCTGGTTAAGGTTGTCGTCCACCATCTCGGTGGCCGACATCTTAGAATCAACTTGTTTATTTTAAATTTCAACATTGTCGTAAGACATATTAAACAACATCTTCGTTCGAAGAGAAACATAACGGTAAAGTTATTTTTCCAAAATCTGCAACGGTTTCGAAGTTTGCATAGATTTAGGATATGTTATGTATGAAATACTGTGAAATGTGCTGTGTGAAGTTTCGAATTGAAGGATAAAGATGACAAGCTTTGTAACATCTCACATTACGTATTCGTTAATGACGAGAAAAAGAGAGAGTTAACGCACATGAGATAATTACAATCACATGACATGTTCAACATGTCCACCGTACTGTTGTATGTTCATCCTTAACCGTGCGACCCAGTGCTTGTCTATTCTTCGATGCATTGTCGGTGATATTTGTTCACAGGCCGTGATGATTCTCCTTTTCAGGTGGCCAATGTCATTAATTTTACAATTGTAGACAATAGCTTCAAGGTGCCCCAAAAGATAAAAATTCAAAGAGTTAGGTCGAGGGTCATTGTTGGCCACTCAACTGGTCCATGCCTACCTACCCAACAACTGGAACACTGTTAATAGATCTATCGATTACATTACTAGCATAATGCGGTGGTGCCCCATCTTGTTACTAATATTGAGCAAATCTCCCTTCCGCGTTCAGAGAAACTGGCATAACGGTGTTTTCAAGTATTTCTCCATATTTTGCAGCATCCAAGGTCCCATCAATGAAAACAATTCCAATAAGTTTTTCACCCCATTTCCACATCACGCAATTACTTTACCTGTACCTTGCATCTTTGATGCATCTATTTAATTAAGATTCGTATTAGCATAGTACCGAACATTCAACCCAATACCGAGAAATCCTGCGATTAAGAGTTTTTTTTCTTAATCTGCAATGGTTTTGAAGTTGTGAATGGATATAGGATAGATTATGTTATATTTTAGACTTATATTTTGTTATGTGTGGAGAATTGTATGGACAGAAACTGTCTATTTTTTCTTGTAGATAGGACAGGATTCTAACTCGAGAGGAAAGAATCGAAATTATCCTTTTGGCTGGAGTACGCATCTCAACAATTATAGCAGTCGTATTTAATGATTGACATCGCGAGCCGATGACAGACAGTGCTGTACGGAAACTAATCCGCAAATTCAGGGCAACGGGAAATGTTGATGATTGACAACGATCAGGACAGCTTCGAAGTGCAACTGATCCAGATACATCAGCAGCTGTGTTGGGTGTATTATTGAAAAGTCCTACGAAGAGTGTGCGACGTTTATCAAGCGAACATAATGTTAGTGTCAAAAGTGTTCAAAGAGTATTAGAAAGGAAAAAGTGTCATCCTTACAAATAACAATTGAAACAAAAACTGTCAGAAGATGATTGTGAAAGACAAATGGAGTTTTGTAGTAGGCGTTGGCCCAGATAGCTCGTGACCCAGTGTTTCCTCATAACATTGTTATTAGTGATGAGACAAATTTCTATGTAACAGGTGAGGTTAACAACCAAAAACTTCAGTACTGGGTTAATACAAATGCTAAATGGATAGATGCATCAAATATGCAAGGTGCAGGTAAGGTAATCAAGTGGTATGGGATATAGGGCGAAAAATTTAATGGACATGTTTTCATTGATGGGACCATGGATGCTACACAATATGGAAATATGCTTGAAAACACTGTTAATGCGAGTTTCTCAGAACGCGGAAGGGAGATTTCCTTAATATTGGCAACAATATTAGGCACCGCCACATTATGGTCGTAATGTAATCGATGGCTCAATGAACAGTTTTCCGGTTGTTGGGTAGGTAGGCATGGACCAGTTGAGTGGCCAACTTTTGGGGCATCTTGAAACTATTGTCTAGAAGTGTAAAATTAATGACATTGGCCACTTGAAAAGGAGAATCATCACGGCCTGTGAACAAATATCTCCTACAATGCTTCGAAGAATGCACAAGCACTGGGTCGCACGGTTAAAGATGAGCATACAGCAGAACGGTGGACATGTTGAACCTGTCATATGATTGTAATTGTCTCATGTGCGTTAACTCTCTTTTTCTCGTCATTAACGAATACGTAATATGAGATGTTACAAAGCTTGTTTCTCACTTTATCTTTGTCCTTCAATTCGAAACTTCGCACAGCACATTTCACAGCATTTCAAACATAACATATCCTAAATATATGCACAACTTCAAAATCGTTGCAGATTTTTGAAAAATAACTTTACCGATGAGTTTCTCTTCGAACGAGGATGTTGTTTAATATGTCTTACGACAATGTTGAAATTTAAAATAAACAAGTTGATTCTAAGATGTCGGCCACCAAGATGGCGGACTACAACCTTAACCACGTCATAATATTTCTCTTCTTCCAACAACATTGATCCCAATTTACTTCGGATCGACTGCATTTACAGTTTCTCAAATATTAAGCCCAGTACAGATTTTGTATTTCACTTAAAATATATAATCTTTCAGTTACTTCTGACAATTGGACATTTTCCAATATGACGACCGAAGAAGTTGTGGGATTTTAGTATGTCATTTAAATAATATTTACCAACGTCTGTTTCAAATTTCAACTTCTTAACAATTATTTCAAAAATTCAATAACATTTTAATTCAATTTGATGGTATTTTTCGATACTTTAGAATCTAGAGCTAAATATTTCTAAAAGTATGCGTTTTATGAAAAATTGTTTCGATATAAAAAATATTGTTAACTATGTTCTATAAAATGAAACTAATTTATCTCTTTCTGTTCAACCATACCGAAGATATTGCAATTTTTATCTTGATATTGTTCATTTGACACTTCCAGCGGCCATTTTCTAATATGGCGGCGAAAGTCAGATGGGATTTCAGGGGACTTTTAATATGTTGTTTAGAACATCATCCCTAACATCTGTACCAATTTTCAGCTTGTTACTAATTTATTCCTTTCTTCATTAAAATTTGAGCTCCATTTACTGCACTAACAGCAACAATTGTTTCTCGAACATTTTGTCACTCATTCTGTGGGGTTTCATAATGATGCCCCCAAATGAGAAAAGTCGTTTAATAGCTGCTGAACTTGGCACAAGTGTGTTGAAAATTTTTAAATAATTTAAGAACAGGCAGGTACTTCTTCAGTATACACAGTGAAGTACCTCAACCCTCAAGATACTGGAGACATTGTAGCTGACAAGCATTGCTGGACCCCATTGCTGGTATCCGATTCGAACGAGTAATATTGTTCATCATTAAGATCATCTGCTTTCCCATTTGATGGTGCAGTATTGTCAGTTAAGTGTTCATGGCGAATCTTTTCCACAAATGCATGTTTCACAGTTGATCTGTTTTACTTGGGAAGAAATTTAACGAGGAAATCGATTCAAGTGTGACACGAAATTGTGGATGAGTATACAAGCGAAGCGTTTTTGTATACAATTAAACCCATTGGAGGGTAAAGCCCGAGATCTCAACCGTTCCGGGGATATAGAGGAATAAGGGGATTGCAGGTGCTCCAATATTTTGTGAATTTTTGAATTTGTAGCGATCGTAGAGACTTTAAAAAAAATGAAGAATTCCTTCCACGAAACTTTAGTAATAGCTTATGTCGCCTTAGACATGGATGTTACAAAACTGAAGAGTACATAAAAATTCTAGAGGAAGAATGTTTTGGAGGAGGAAGGCGAAAATAACGGAGTTATATTGTTCCCTGAAATAGGCGTTAAGATGTTTCTTTGTACGCTGAACCGAATAAGAGCATCGTCAGGTGAAATAGGATGAAAAACGTAAAAAATGGTGGACGTTTAAAAAAATAGATTTATGATTCATATTATTATATTTGTTTTACCATAGCGTTGTTGCACAGAATATGACCTTGTATTTTTGTTCACATAATAACGTTTTCGTTCCTTTCGCAATATAATTAATACATTCTCATATCACCTTTTTCTCATTTTCTACGAACTGAAGATATGATATAATAGCAAGTATTATCATACAATTTTGTTCTTCGTGTCAATGGTGTTTGTTATTTCTTATAGCCTCTTCTTTCTCCGACGCCGGGTAAAACTACGCCACTCACCTCAACATTAAACACCAACTTTATTCGCTCTGGTCCATCTTCCTTAACGTTTAAATGTAATTTTCAAACATATTTATACGCAACATAGACGAACATCCACAAAATATCAGAGCACCAACTTTCCCCTTATCCCTCTATATCACCGGAACAGTTGAGATTGAGAGCTTTTCCATCTAATGGAATTCATTGTTCACCAAAACACTTAGATTGTGTATGAACTCGTTAACAATTTCATGTCACACTTGAATCGGTTTCCTTGTAAGTTTAAACAAACAGATAATTGACAAAGATAAGGATAGCATCATTTTCTGATGACTCCAAGCTTAAGTATTCATGGAATATTTTGACCACGTCCTTTAACAATGCCTTCACTAGGGGATTACAGTATTTAAATGAACGGAGTTCCAGTTTGTCTAGAATTTTCTTCATGCGAATAAGTTCTGGGAGTATCTTACCATAAAAGAAAGAGTCAGATGATTGGAGAGTCTTATTTAATGGACTCCATACAATTTAAGTATTCGTTGAGAAATTCCAACTCGTTATCTTTAAGAGTGGGAATTTCCAGTTTCAAGGCATGCATCATTTCAGTTACTTTTTACTTTTTTGAAGCTTCATTAAACCATCAAGATAAGAATTCCACTTTGTGCGACAAGGTATTGTAGGACACACGCCCACCAACAATATCTTTTGAAAACTTCTCAAGATTTCGGGGATTTCAACAGCAAGTTTCAGAGAGCACTACACTTTGCGAAGACAGAGTGTTGATGTCTGTTGTAGTTCCCTCCACCTACTTCCTTGGAAGCATCTTCACTATCAACGGTTGCAACAAGGTTAACACTATGAGCACAACAACCCTGATGAGCTGGTAATGTAAATTAAGTACTACGTCCTAAAGTTACCTTTACATTCACAATATCAGTGTCCGAAGATTCCACCTTATCATCATCAGATTCATCACTAACACTTTCTTCCACCTCAGATAGTATACTGTGTGCAGGTTCGAAAAATGCGTAATATTTTATTGTCAAGATCAAACCTATTTTGTATTTTGCATCTTATGCAAAATTACAAAATACACTACAAAAAATATTTCAAATATAAAATATAAAATAGTTTTTGAAAAGGTATTTAATGTATAAAATACAAAATGGTATTTTGTATTTTAAATAGGTATTTGAAAAACATTCATTTGAAATAGGTCCCAGCATTGATGCCACATCCCGAAACTCCTTAAGGTTAGAGGTATGAAAATTTTCATTTAGGCTTTTAATTTAAAGTAATCAAACACGTTTTAGATGTTTCCTTTAGAAGGGAAGAAAAAGGAAGAAGTAAGCAGAGTGTTGATTACAATTGTTATAATAAGATGACATTATCTCGAAATAATTTAAAATTAGAGATATGTTAGGAATACGAAATGTGCGAGGTCATAGGCCGAGCAAATGAAAGGGTCTTGGGCCAAGTCCCAAGCAAATTGGAGGCGTAAAAATCGGTATTTGAGAATTGAAAATTGGTAAAAATTGGTATTGGTAAAATAATTAAAGACGTGTTTCAACCATGTGGTCCATGGTAACTTATGACAAATCATTGGTTAGCCACATAAACTTTAAACTAAGTTGAGCTAACGTATTATTCTCATTCAACTTGAATTTTGCAATTTCTAATTTTTAAAAATGTCGACTATCTACTACCTGTCTCCTCCTAGAGTCTTTGCCTATGACTTTCATGCGCATGCTTCCAGATTAGATTCCTAGTGGCAAAGCATGAAAATTTGAACTCAAAATGGTGATTCAGTTTCACCAAGAACTATAGGTCCACGTTCCATGTAGCCTCGGTGATCAAAGAGGTGTAAACTTGAGTCCAACCAATTTAAGTTACCTCAAATGCACTAATGATCATATCACTTAAGAAGGAACTTTCTTAACACTTCAATAAAAAGTTAACATATAATAAAAATACGTTTACATGGTACTGTTATAGATTTTTTAGCCGCTGCTACGCGTGTAATATCTTATTCTTAATATCATACCACAGGAACTCTTTTCTTGTTTCAGATATTATATATGGAAGCAACTTTTGGCGACAAGAAACTTCCTCTTCTCAGAAGAAAAAAAAAGGATATAAATGTAATATGAATTGCATGAACTGGTATGTTCAAAGGCGACTTTTTTTTATTCTGTAGTTTTGCATAGCGTTTCATTGAAAGCGACATGCAAATAGCAGAGAGAACAGCCAGCAGTACGTTAAGTGTTGTAACGGATACGTCATAAAGCAATCTTTATGGCTTAGCAGAAGAGAAATACGCGTATAACCGAAAAGAGAAATGAATGAGCAATATTGCTTCCAAGATATATCGCGTGTTGAAAGAGGTTTCGCATTTGTTTCAAACTCTTGCTGGCTTGCTTTCTTTAGCAGCCCCTTACGCATACACGTAATATACTGTATTATTTCAAGAGGACGTAATAGAGTCAAACTCTTAAAATAAGACGTTATTGAATAGGTTGTTATGTACAGAATGACCGCGTGCAACAATCACGTTTTCATTAGTAGTCTGATCTGGCTGTTGTAAATGAGGGAAAAATCGATTCCCTTTCCTTTGATGAAGTGTATGAAGAAAGTATTTTCTCTGTCTAGTTTAGCCATTACCAACTAGATGCTACGTAACACCATAGAATGGTGCTTTCATTCTCAGTAAACCACTTAGACAGAAAAAGAGTAAAAGGAAATGTAGCATAGCGGCCCGAGACTGGGAGGCCTAAACCATCTCAGTTTTTAATATTTATATATTGTTGAAAGTTTATAGTAAACTCATGATGTAGCCTACCCATCATAGCCTGAATTCTGGCTGCCACTACCCCATTTTTACCTTCTAGATCCGTCACTGAAACTTAGCGTGGATAGAAGACACAGATAACAAGCATAAACGCGCAATTGATGGTTGGGCAGATAATCTACTCACGACTAATAGTATACTGCAAACACTTGCTTTATTTCAATCTCCTTCCCCTCCCAATTTCAACTTGGAAAAAAACACTAGCGTTAAAGGCTCCAGAAAAAGATCTGCAATCATCATTGAACGCCACTGCGATCTGCCGTGAGTGCCATCTATTCAAAAAATTCATAATTAACCAAGGTTGCCAATGTATTCATTTGTAATAACTTAAACAATTTTACAGTAAAACCATAAGCTAGAACGAAAACTATTGTGTTGTCATCAGTTTTTTGTATCTATAAAAAAAATCAGAGTTCTAATTAATATGAAAATGACTTAAGTTTGAGCTGTAAGATTTTACTCTAACAAACAAGAAAGCATTGGCGGATATAGAAGGTAAAAACTGGCGAGGCAACCAGAATCCACACTACGATAGGTAGACTACATCATGAGTTTACTATAAACTTTCAAAAATATATAAATAACAGCTTAAATTATTTTTGTCACTCAAAAAACTGGGAGGGCTAGGGTCCCCGGCCCCGAACTAGATCCATCTCTGGAAGAAAGTAGCATAATAAAAGTAAAAGTTAGGTCTACATTGTTACTTAGTTGGCGCTTGATAAATTTTCGACTAACATAAATTAACTAACATGTCTTCTCCTTATGCTTAAATTGTCATCAGATAATGGTAGAGTGCTCATCTCTGGCGCGTGGGGTTCTCAGCTCCCGTTAAAAGGGTCCTGCGATGGACAAACACTGTATGATGGAGTTTTTCTGTTTCTTCAACCTTTCCTCATTCCGTCATTATCATCTATCTCATAAGCGCCATTCTTCATAGCGTGAATCTACAATTGCAGGACGTTAACTTAAAAAAATATCATCGAAAATAATAATTAACAGCTACCACGAGCTAAAGTTGTATTGAAAATTACTGCATCGATACGACACTAGCATACAGAGAATGTGAAACAAATATTAACATGTAACAAACATATTCAAACTTCCTTTTGTGACTTCACTTCCGTATTTTTTAGAAACCTTTTTGTCTTTCTCTTTAGGAAAGGGAGAGTGTACTTCTTTATTTTATTTTTTTTTTTCAACCAAAGGGGCCTTTGCCTAATGGTGGAAAGGGCAGGAATCCCTAAGGGTAGGCAAAATCTCTTCGTGACCAGACTAGCTACAACAGAGCTCCCCATGGTATTGATTTTGTCCCAACATGGATTCTCCTTTTCTCTCTCTTGGTCTAGCCGAAATATCTCCCTTCTCCTTCTTTCTCCATTCACTCACCCCTTTACGTCTTTCCGTACGCCAGTTTCCGTTTGTGCTGATGTTGTGGAAGAGATTCAAGGAACCAGGAAACAGAGCGCATATATATACAAAAAAGTCACAACTAGGAAACCATGTTGTCAACTTTAAGCCGGGGAATAGTACCTTTTCTGGTCTGAATCCCGCCTCCCGCGTAGTATATTGCAGGATCACTCCTTTATTTCCACCAGTCTAGCGATCTCTTTTTCTCCTCCAACCCCTGAAGACCCTTGGCCGGATATATAACTGAAGACAATTGACCTCCATATCTGACATAGAGGCAAGTCTTCAATTGTTGGTTTCAAAATCGCAGAGAAAACAAAACAAACACGAAAAAAAAAATTCTGGTCGTCAAATCACTCTTTTGCGGTTCTTATCTATATTTTCTGTTTCACCAGAGACTAAAGAGAACTTTAGATAGAAGTTTGAAAAACTGCACATGATATAATCAGTCGCTTAGTGTAAATTTTGTCGCGTAAGTTTATTCATAAACAGCATACTAGATAAAAATAAAATATAAACCAACTTCAACAAAAGCGCTAAAAAAAAAAGTAGAAAACATAAAAGCTTTAAAAACCAGAAAATATTAATAATATCGCTTTTGTTGAAGTCGAAGTTTAATTCACAAACGTGGGTTACTTTTACTGATCAGTTTTTTGGACGACGTTCTCGAAACTGACTAAGGTGATTTTGTCCACATTTTATAGGTAAATATTGCATTAATTACCTGACAACACGGCATAACTTATATATGTCCTGAAAGCTGCCGTGTCGTTTCTAAATTCTACTACGCGTGTGAGCTAACAAGAAAAAGAAATCTTATATTTGTTTATTGCCTATAAATTTACATTCCTAGTAAATAAGAAATCAAATAATCCAAGTTAGCAAATGTTTAATATACACATGAAAACCAACGTGCATAACCCCGCATGCATATACAATCAACTGTGAGATAAGGCTGACATTGACAGTTGCGTGGAAGGAACAAGCAGTTGTTGACGTCAACGTCTTCTGTCGTTAGCGTCAGTTCAATGGAAGAAACCAGGTTAGCCAATCGGAGCGTTAACGCGATCTACAGAAAATATCTCTGCGAACTACCAATAGCTCGCGATCGACGGTTTGCCGATCACTACTCTATATGGTGAGGCCTCTAATGGACATTTCTTTTTCACTTAGTCCATTTTGATTAAATTTTATAAATAAATGATTCATTAATAACCTAAAAATATGCAATAACTCATCTGTCTTAAATAAAAACTAAATCCACAATTGGTGGTTTACGACTGGGATGAGTTTTGCGGACTATTTTCTTAAAATATAACACAGGCGATTTTGTTCACATGTCTTAAATTAATGATTCATTAATAATTCTTCAATATGGGTTAAGTGATTAACGAATAAATCCGTGAGAGTAGTTTACTCTTAGGGTAATGGTCTCGAAAAGACTCCGATGATTCTGTCTATATTTCATTAATAATCCAATGTCACGGAAACGCTTCTGACAAAAATATCCAAAGAAGTTATTTATTTTTATGTTTTTCTTTTATTTCGTTACAGTTTTCTTAAATACAACTCTTCAGATTTTGTTGATAACTCATAAACAAATATTTAATTAATAGCCATAATACATAGAGCAGCGTTTCCCAACCGGTGTGCCGCGAATGGGCCGCTGGTGTGCCGCGAGGAAATGAAATCAAAATTATTAATTTTATAGCAACCAAATTACAAGACAGGAAAAATGTGTATTTTTATTTCACATTACTATGAACCTCTACAATGGAAAAAAAATACTGTAATTGTAATATACTGTATTAATGTATATACATACATTACTACTACGCAAACTGTATTTCGAAAACAGAATTTTATTAATATTTAAAATTTTTGACATATATTAACCATGTTATTAAATTATAGGTTTCACACTGTGTTACTTGTCTGTACATTTTTAATGTTCAAAAAATGTATTTATTATCATTGTTATGACCATAATTGCTTCTTTATTGCTTCTTTATTGTTGAAATTTTAAAATCTCATTCTACCCTTTCGACAAAGCAAACACTCATACAAATTACCTCCATCTGTTTTAAAAGTACAAGTGATTTGTTTGTTCGTTTGTTATTTAGTGATCTTGGAGTGAAAGGTTGGATACAGTCTTCAAAAGTACGTTTATTTCTAAAAGCCTGAGTCCTATATTTTATTGAAATTGTTTTCTATTTTTGAATTAGAATGAAAAATAAGTATAATTATTTACGATGGGGGAAAACCAGTGATCGAGCTTTTTTTCTCTGTGAGAAGGTGGTCAGTAATCACAGAAAAAATTACGACGGTATTTTCTATTTACTACTACTACTACTAATAATAATATCTATGAGTGTACCGCGAGAATTTAAGTTACACCCGTAGTGTGCCGCAAGTTGAAAATGGTTGGGAAACGCTGACATAGAGTAATAATATAGTTTAAGAGGTTTCAACTGCTCTTCCCGCTGAAACTGTGGCGCCGCCACTCAAGGAAGTTGAGTACTACGAACTACTAAAAGCAAGAGCGAATCAAATCATTAAGAGCGCGTGAGTGTGATAGAATTAGCCAATGATCCAATTAGCTACCGCCAGTAGCAGACGATGCAGTTAGTTACAACTCTAGCCGGTAGTGTCACCGAGGCACTTTAGTTGCATTGTGGGAACGATTTGAATTTCCATTAAGAATATACAGAGTGGTTCATCAGGATAATCAGTGCCCTAACCTGGCATTTGTATTTCTCGTGAGAAAATTTACAAAAGATAGGTTAGCTTTATGGATGAGGAAGTTTTTTGAAAACGATTTTCGTCCGTACTTCATATATAAATGTTTCAGTAATAACTGCAGAAAAAAAATGATATAGTTTATCAGATTAGAGTGAGAAAGTTTAGTGTGATGGCTTGTATCTTTTATTTACTTGTTCTCATATCCAAATTAACTGGGAAAGTAACTGGCTACTTTAGCGACTCTGTACTTCCCTGTTGGTCACACATAAATCTGCTATACAAATGTTTTTTTTTTTAAAAAAAAAAAAAAAACCTCTGACCGCTGCTGTAGTAGGTACATATGCGCCTTTAATGCATGGAATTTCGGGGTCGATTTCCGTTGGACAGTGTTAAAATTTGAACGCAATTCGGTGGTCTAGATCAGGGACGTACACAAGAATTTATTTGGGTGAAATCCAAATTCAATATGGGGATAAATTATATTAAAATTTATAAAATTAGCCGTAAAATTATACTAAATTTGCAGAAAAGTCGTGATATGGATCCCTAGGACTCCCCTTGTATACGTTTCTGGTAGTAGCAATTCCAACTGAAAGTTACGGTGCATATGCTATCAGACACACAGTACTTTCTACGTATGGAGTTTTCATATTACTACTATTCCCACCACTCTTCCTTCGGGCAGCGCTTGACGTGTACATTTACATAAACGATCCACCTTTGACTAATACGCGTATCATCTTCATATTCAAGACGAGTCTCTTCTGTAACGGGTCAATAAAGTACTGTTAACGTCATACGCTACTATTGTGGTGTCAAGGCATAGGATAAGGATACGATTTGCTTCATTTTAAGCAATGACCCAATTCTCAAGATACTAGGGAGAGCTGAGAAGGTGAATAATATATTATGCTCTGTTTTTTTTTTTTTTTAATTTAGTGTTTATTATCCTTAAGAGCTGCTCTCAAAATGTCGTCATTATGTACAACTGGATGCCCTTCCTGCAGCAAATCAGTGAAACTGATGTTCCCAGCCTAACGTTTGCAGACAAGAGTCTTGAGGCAATTGATAGTCTGTGCCGTTATGATTGCTGGATCTCCTTGAAACTCATTAAGAAAATGAAGCTTTATATATTGTTCTGATACCAGTATATTTAAATATCTGTTACCTTCATACACCTTGCTGCAGACGGTTTACAAGTATCTTGGTATACATACACAACCAACTATGTCAATGCATCCGTTTCGTGTAATTTTTAATCGCTTGTCGTATTCTGTTGTCTTTTCTAGGTCATTTAACAACATAGAGGGATGATCCAGTATATAAAGTGAAATAACTGAAAAAGGATAAGAGAAAGAGACAACACCAGAAGGATAATATAGCTATGTTTGTTTTATTCATCAATGTATGCAATCATTTATCGTTTCGTACATATGATGAGGGATAGGCGCGCATCCAGGAATTTTTGTGGGAGAGGTCCAATACTAAAAACCACTACATCTATGTAGTGTTGACCGGGTATTATTCTGCACCAGAAAAGGTGAAAAGTAACTCTAAAGGTATGTTAGTAAAGTTTATGTTACCAAAACTGTATCAGTGTAGGCACTGATTTTCGTTTTTTTGTTATGCTACATAATGAGCCTTCCATTGAGAATGTGCCAGCAAATGCTTCCTGCGAAGCGATTGCCATTGAGAATAAGCACAGAGACGGCGATGAGGAACTTGGTTTAGGAAACACCATATTTGCATGGCTGCTATAGAAATGTTTCTTGTTGTTAAGTAATATCGGCGTGATCTGCTAAAGAACTCCGTAAACTAGGGTTGATATTGCTTACTGATCTTCTTCTATATTTGAAAATTATATATTTCAGCAAGAGTTTCGATCATCGCTGAGTCAGATGGCATTTTGTATTTTATTTTATTTTATTTTATTTTATTTACATCGATAACCAGCACACGTTGTATAAGTGAACCCAATCTGTATTGTTGCTGAGACCCTAGTACTTTTCATGTATAGTTTGAAACTGTATAACCACTTAAATGTTGAAACTTAATGTCA
This sequence comes from Thermobia domestica, assembly GCF_964235325.1. NCBI lineage: Eukaryota > Metazoa > Arthropoda > Insecta > Zygentoma > Lepismatidae > Thermobia > Thermobia domestica. Next base: position 131,846,300 of record NC_137465.1, on the reverse strand, counting down.
AACTACAGACGTAGAGTGTTGAAAACTGAGATAGCGGAGGACGTATTCAAAGATTATGATGGGCCAATTTGAGTTCAATTTCTCATTGGCTACGCGGTTTTACGAATACGTAGAAGATTCGTAGTGTGTTAATCGGTTAAAGTCCTGACCTGACTATATATCTTCTATATACTATAGAATAATGTAACCATGTCCAAATGTAAAGAGAACATCGTTTCTATTTCGTTTTATTCTCCTTTGCTTATTTATCTATGGCGATTCGGGTTAATTTTATTTAATTTAAATTATCAGCTTGATTTCTTATTTTCAAATTTTAATTTTTTATTAAAAATAACATTATATTATATTATATTATATTATATTACCTGAAATGCCCGTTCTTCGCATGGGGAGAATAGATTTATGTGAAATATTTGTATTCCCTTTCTTCTTAGAAGATTTGCTTCAAAAAAGTGTAATAATAAAAATACGGTAGATACTCTACTTCTGGCATAAATATTAAAACCCACTACACCCTCGGAATACGTCTTTAGTCAAATTGATTTAATTTTAAAATAAAACAGCTTGAAGTAGATACTAACTATCTTCCAAAAGTCTCTTCAGATGGGTCAGACGTTTTTCCCGACCCGAAGAACTTTGAATTCAACACAAATCTGTTATCTTTTACATTTTATTTTTCACTTCCCCCGTTCCACCCTCTTCAAAATGGGGATGAACTCGAACAGCATTGAGAGCGTTACTATCTATGTCAGCGGCCCCGAAAACTATGGATTTGACACTAATGTCAGTCATTTTCAATTATTTTTACGTCTTCCCTTCGCCTCCACCCTATGTGGGCTAAGGAAGCTCTTCCCCGACTGTATTCTTTTCTAGACTGTAAGTAATATACGTACCATTTGTTCGATTAAAATTGCGCTAGCGTTAAAAATTTACCCTAGAACATACTCAAACGCACACACACACACACACACACACACACACATACATATATACATACATACATACATACACATACATACATTTATCTACATATAAAGATTTATTTATACATTTTATATAAGAAAGCTTCGAGCTACAAGTCACATATAGCATTAGTATAGACGTCAGATTCTTCTTAGAGGAAAACAAAACAAACAAAGACAAAAATATTGTGGGTATGTGAATTGGGAAAGGACGTCCTTTAATTTATATTTTAGCAAACAAATGCCGCAATGGCTCAGTGGTAGTGCGCTGACCTCGTATGCGCAAAGTCCCAGATTCGATCGATATTTCATTCAATCACTTCTTTCGTTACCATCATGATAATCTCGTGTAGATTAGAAGCGTAGATCCTAAACGTAAGATATAGCATCTGAAAAACTGAAAAATATAGCAAATAGAAAAAAATTCGTTGATAGTTGACAAAGAACATTAATTTCCTTCTTTATTGATTATTTTTTATCATTTTTATTTTTATTTATTTATTTTTCTTATATTTTACTGTAATAGTTTTTAATATTGCTTTGAAATCAATCTATTCCTTCCATTGAATTTTACAGCTAAAATGCTCGTAGTACAGTTTTCGGCATCTTTAATTTATTTCAATAGAAAATTTTACTTTATTTATTATGCTTTCGTTTCTGCAAGAAATAGAAAGGGCAATACTTAAAAAGAAGGAAGAAGCACTAAATTGAGAAACACTCCATCCGTAGCTGGCAGTATTATCTATTTGTTGACCTCGTATTTTGAGGGTCCCACATTCAGGCGCAGTTGTGTACTCGGACACGAAATTAAATCCCATCCAATTTTCCGCTCAACAAGAGTTCACGTTGGGACTCTATCAGGTGTGGGGTTCGTAAGCGGCTTCGAGGCTGTTATTGCCAGCAAAGCTTTCTCTCTCTTTCACCCTTCCGTGAAGTTTCTCTCTCTCTACGGTTCCACAGTTCTAAGCTTTTGCCATACATGAGTTAAGAAATAGATACAGAAAATGTATTCCCCTTCGTTTGAATTAAGCTCCAAGCAGTTTTGATTTTGTAACGAATATATTTAGGAAAATCCTTTTATCATCGTCTTATATTTCAATTTCTTTTGCTTTTTCCTTTCTTGACAATTTTGTATCTTATTAGGAAGCTAGTAAATATTTATTGCATTCAACGATGTGTTTTTGGAAAGTCAATACATATTTTTGCTTCAATATTAACACCTTCATTCCTAGGGGTATTTAAATTGACAAAGTATTGTGTCCTGGAGGAAATAAGGATTGTTTTAAAAAATCATATATTCCTAAGTTTTTACTCTAAACCAGTAGCGTAGATAGAATATTTTTTCAGGGGAGCCAATAAAGGGCCCAAGAAAATTTTGAGGAGGCCATCTAAAATAAATGAAAAATTTTATTCACACACACACACATATTATATATATATATATATATATATATATATATATATATATATATATATTATATATATTATATATATATATATATATATATATATATATATATATATATATATATATATATATATATATATATATATATATACGTGTGTGTGTGTGTGTGTGTGTGTGTTGTGCGTTCAAGGTGAATATTTCCATCTTTTGTTGTTTATGATTTTACTCTTTTACAGTGAAAATCTAAGAATTTACTACTTCAAACAACTGGGATACATTAATACAATGGCCGGTTGATTTAAGTGGAAACAGATAAATACACTTTTACAGGTATAGAAAATAACTTATAGGTTCATGCCTCTACTTAAAAGAGGATCTTTCTATTCCTGTGAGCAGCAGCAAACTTATCATCAACTTCTTCAAGATCTAACGATTTAGTAGTTTTCTTCAATATAAAATAATCTTAAGTTTTTCAACCTATCATCACTCATTGAATTGCCTATATTTCTTTAATCTCTTCAAACATGAGAATGGCCTTTCACATGTAGCACTAGAAACTAATATATTCACAGATGTGATATGTAGCTTGTAGGTTACTAGGGATGCATTTTTGTAAAAGCAAAGAGCAACGAAATTCATCAAGGAATCAACTTTGGTTTTCTCTCGTCTTCATACAACTTAATTGTGTTTGTGAGGATTTTGAGTTCACATTTGAATATTTCCAGATCACTTCCATAATACTGCTCTGGACCACAGGCTCCACAATGTTGAAATTTAGAAAGTTTTCACTTTTGAAGGTAGGATGGTGATTGATCTAATGATTTTGCTACATGATTCAAAGCGTCTTTCCGTCTCAGTGATTGCCTTATCAATAGTAGGAAGAAAAATATCTCTTAGTATATTATCTTTAGAAAAATCGTTTCCTTCCTGCGATGAAGTAAGAGATTCATCCAAAATGAATTTGTGATACTTCGATAGCAAATGTCTAGTTCATTCTACGAGAAACCCCTATATTCTATCTGTTTCCGGCTCTGAAATTTCAAGACCATTTTCTTTGCATATCTACAAACATTCTTGATAAATTTGTTCGAATGTTCTTCGTTGAGAGTCATATTCTCCTGACCTCATCTTCAACAGCGTTTGAACTAGGGAATCTACAAGAATCAAGCCTTTCGACATGACTGCATCTATTTCAGATAAGGCGAAGCTCAAAGTTATAGCATGACAGCAGTCATCTCAAATTTTACCAGCCCGAAAACATTCCCCCTCGTACAGATCACACTAATTTGCCGGATGCAATGATGGAAGTAAATAACTCATCACAAGTTCTAGATTTGGTTTAATACCACATAATAATGTAAATAGTTGTTTGGTACATAAACTGTATTATTATTATTATTAATAAAGTAAAAAGTGATGGACAAGGACAAATGTTCTTAAGAGACAAACGTCGCACAGAAACAGGAACTGAACCCTAAGAGGACACTGATTTGCTGTCCTAGCCCACTTTAAATTTTAAGCCTTGCTCTTGAAAATTAAATTTCACTTTAAAGTAAACTGCCAATAATTATCATGTATTCCTAATATTTCAGAAAAATGTTCCGATTTCACGCTCTAAAAATATGGTAGCCTACTCAGTGACGAAACTAGACATTTGGTGCTCAGGACAAATTTTGCGATTAGCATCCTCTTCATCTATATCTACACCAATAAACACACAGATTTGTATGCTGGCACCCCGGGCATCTGTCCCGATTGCAGTATCTTGTTTTGATCTGACTGTAGTTCAATTATTTTTGGTTATTTTTACTCTTGAGCTCTAAACCTGAGTCATGAATGTGCCTTTACTTTATTAAAATGATGAAGTGAACACTCCTTGCAGCAAAACTAGGAAATGTGTTTCTGTTTCCCTAATATCAAACAGTGTTAGAACATACATTTCAATCGAGACTTCTTACAGCAAAAGAATTATACGTGGCTTTTTTCTTTCTTTCGTTTGTTTACCTTCACTGGTTTTTAGAATTTGACGTGAATTCAAATACACAAACACTTCACACCTATACCGAATGACCAAAGCTCAACGGTAAAACATCAGCTTAAGATTCGGAAGATGGTGTGATAGATCCTTCATGGATAAATATTTCGACTGAGGAGATTACCAAGATTCTTCCTCGCTGTCCCAAGGAAATTTTTATTGCCTTAATGACTCATTTCCCTTATTTGTATCCTCAGGGTCTCGGATGTTTCAAAGCCTTAAAATAAATTCAAATGTACTTGAAGTAACTTAACGCTACTATCCTGTAGTCGATGCTAAATTAATATTGTTAGTTTTGAGATTAAATTTGAAAGAATGACATTAATTAGTATGTCTTGTTGTAAATTCATGTCACCATTGATTTACTGCTCTGCATAAGTTCTATAATTTAATTTTCTCAGAAATGCTAATTTTGAAGGAGAACAAATATAAATCTGATAAAAATGGATATTCACTGACTGAACTTACTGAATGCAATATCTGTGGACCAGTCCTACCTGATTACTAAACATCAGATAACGGGATGATACAACTTGGTCACGAGAGTAACTACCTCTTCTACACAAAATAGCATTACTGCTGCGACCAAGTTGAATCATCTCGGTGTCTTACATGACGGTATTCAAGAGACTGTAGCACTGGTTCTGTGATAAATTTCGGAATTTCTCTAGTAGTAGCAGTTTTGGAATTAAGCTACAGTTAAAATCGTTTAAAAGGAAATATTTCTGAACGATTTATTTATAAAGAATCACTGATTTTTGTTGGCCTCATTTCCTCCATGGGAAGGAAGATACCATGGGACTCGTATGGCATAATCTTCGTTATAGCTCGCTTCAAGAAATACAACATAACATGCTTTACTATAACATTGTACGAATGTTTCTCCAGGACAGTAAATACATTTTTCGAAGATGAAAGAAGCTGTTCCAGAATCAAGTGTCAAACTTTTATTAGGAAATAAATTCATACCAATCTAGAAAATGCTTTACCCAACTTTATTTCCATTGTCACTTCAATATTCGAGTTATTATTTGCCATTTTGTTGCTACAGAAGATGAAGCACCTAATTCGCAAAATCCTACTGGAATTGCTCTCAAAAGTAATCTCTTATTTTATATAAATATTGTGTGATTTAAAAAATGTAGTATGTCAAATTATTGCATGCTCATTATGAAACTTTAAATAGGTGAGATCAATCAATCTTGTCTAGATGTAAAAAAAATATAACTTTTCAAGATTAAATTTTAATCATTCTCGGATTACTATCAGTCGCAGTGGAACATATTGTTGATACAAATTTAAATTGGACGTCATCACCTCACATAGGTTCGGTGTTAGGAGAGGCTAAGTTCCGAGCACAGAAAGAAAATGAATTTGAAAACAATTCATACTACAAGATAGCTTTAAACATGAAGACAGACAAAAATTAGAAAATATTCACTTAAACGCTAAGTATTAAACATAGTTATAAGAACCAACAAAATATAATCTTCCAAAGCATTGCAGTTCATGAAGTGTTTTAGTCGACCAGAGACTTGTTAATCGACTTAAATAAAACTGAATTAACATAAATAAATTAAAATAAAAAATAAATAATTGATTTATGTATAGTCAGCATAGAGGCTCGGTTTAAATAACTCCATACTTACGTTTCTATTTCTATTTTAACTATGAAACTAAATAATCAGTGAAGCACTGGGAATAAACAATAAAACCGTTTTTATTTAAGAAAAGTGCGTCAACTAATTGTCTGTATGTGTTCTGTCACTAATTATAAAATATATTATACCATTTGGAAATTCTATGAAACTGAATATCAATATCTTTTGGTTAGAAATTGAACTTCTTCCATTATGCATCATTATCCAAACCTATTTTTGGTTTTATCTAATGTGATTCTTATCGGTAATCTTTCGCTCTTTTGGGCATATAAGAAAAAAGACCTTCGGAATATTTACCTCACCGAATGGGGGCTATAGAATTGAATTAGAAACGAGAGTGAAAGAAGAAGTGGAGAGATTCTGTGAAAAACGATGTAGTGCAGTGTGGTGTCACAATAGGGAATATGATTTAAAAAAAACAGTTGCAGAATAGTGATCCGATAATAATCTGATTTCTGTTAATTGGAGAAAAGACTTAAAAGAAGTTAATATTTAACAGAAGGAAATGTTTGCCATTTTATGTCACAAATGTAACAAATACTTGAAATTGAATTTAATTTTCAGTGTATAGACCCTGCATGTGCAGTATATTAAGTTACGGAACCAAAAATATTGTTTTGAAAGAAGGGAGAAAATGAAAAGATGTTAGCCATATGATGTAGACCAGTGATGGCTAGCTTCTTTAAAGTAAGGGGCCGCATCATGGAAATTTCTATGTGGTTAGGGCCGCAACTTCATACGATACTTTACGTTTAAAGTATACTGTCATGATACCCCAGCCCAGAAATCATTGAATTTACAGGTGCCTATTAAAACATCAACAATCAAAACACCATCATTCAAAATACAGACAACGGAACACCAACACCGACTCTTAAAAACCTCCTGTTGCTCGAAATATATCCTTACACTCTCAAGGTCGGGCGAAGTATCTTGGATAATTTCTCATACATGAAAACATATGTAAGAAATGGAAAAATGATTTAAAATCGCAAGTAAGAACATATACCTGCCTTTAAAAAATGGACCTTTAAAAATATTCACAGCCACCCATTTCTCACGCTAACAGAAATGGGATGCTTAAATTTTTAGGTTCCTAACACACTCAAATAAGCAAAATAAAACACGAATCAAGCTAATATTAATCTCAAATTTATTTTTAGTTTCTGTGCCTAAAACATACATCCACTTTCTGTATTAGTACAAGTCATTACATTTTAACTATATTTCAAATTTTTATATACCCAATAAAATATATAAAAAATGTTAACACTTATCTGTTCGATCGCCGCAGAAGAAGACCTCGTGGGCCCGTAGTTGGCCATTCCTGATGTAGATTGATGGAATGGGTCTGACCTATGACCCGGAAGACCCAGAGGCTATCAGATACATTACCCACCAGATTCGGCAACACCGACAGATATATGACTCAGAGTGACCTGAACAGATTCATGACCCGGAATGACCTGGTCTGACCATTACTTAAACTGATCCTGGTCTATTCCGGTACGACCCGGAGATGAAATGTAGTCGTACAGGTGGATAGTATGTGTGAGGTTAGTAATGCAATTTCAATGAACATAGTTTCCTCCTCTCTCGTTGCCTTTTCATTAGATGTACTTTTCTTTCTCGCTTGTTGCTTGCGTCGGTGTTTATGTGTGTGTCAAACCACTCATTTCCACTGAAAGATAACTGTAAGTTATATTAGAGTATAAACCCACTAGAGTCACAGGAAAAATAAGCTACAGCTTTTTCTTATGAGGGATCTTCAAAGGTTAATTGAACTATGAAACTACTCGTTTAGAAATTAATAAAGATACCGCTGAGCCCAAATGGTGTTTTGTTGATTCTTTTGTATTGGCTATGCTCGAAAGTTACTAACCGCTACATACTATTTTTACTATCTTAAATAATAAAAGTACAAATCGCTGAGCAAAGCAACGTTTGTTTTAAAAAATAATATATGTGTGACAGTTTCACCAACTAACTGAACATATTGGCTTCATCAGACACTGGCTAGACAATATACAGGGGTTGAACAAAAAACTCTAAAACGTTTGCAAAAGTGTGAAAATCATACCTTTTGCGTTCAAAACAGCTTGGATCCGACGTGGAATGGACGTATACAGCTCCTGAATCGTGGTTTGTGGAATTTTGTACCATTATTCCTCCAAAACATGCTCCACTTCTTTAAGGGATGCTGGTGGAGGGTAATGAGACCGAACACGCCTTTCTAACTCAGACCACAATGGCTCAATGATATTCAGATCTGGTGATTGTGGGACCCAGGAGAGGTGTGATAGCTAATGGTCATGCTCCATGATTTCACCATTTTTGCAGCGTGACAGGGTGCCAAATCATCTTGGTAGATTTTATCACCATCAGAGAACAAAATTTGGGCCATGGGTAGAACCTAGTCCCCCAAAATGGCCTCATACGCCTTAGCATTTATCATTCCATGCAGGGCTATGATGGAACCTGCAGAAAACTACGATATCACTGCCCATAGTGTAACAGAACCACCCCCATGCTTTACAGTTGGGAGCAGACAGTCTGTATCATAGGCCTAGGCCTGCGACGGTGCTCTCCATACGTAAACATGACCGGTTGTTGGAAACAAGTTGAAGGTCGATTCGTCGGATCACATTACGTGCTTCCTCTGCTCATGAGTCCACGCCTTGTTTCCCTTGCACCCCTGGATACGCCTCTTCGCATTTACTGCTGTGACTAGGGATTTGGCGATAGCGGCTTTGCCATGAATTTTCATTTTATGAAGTTCTCGTCGCACTGTTTTCGATGAAACAGGGTTCTGTAGGCCGGAAATGAGTTCAGACGTAATTTTCATTGCAGCAGTCTTCTTTTTAGCTGCTACAATCCGTTTTAATACCCTCCGGTTCCTATCTGACAAGATTGTCTTTCGACCACTATTGTGCTTTGCAGACGTCGTTTGCCCATGAATTGTGTATGCCCTCGTGACATTGGACACAGTGCCTTTCGATACCCCGACAATGTTCGCCACTGTTGCCACTGAAGCTCCAACCAGACGGGCACCAACGATCATGCCTCTTTGGAAGTCTGGCAGGTCGCCCATTTTACCTCACCAGTTTCAAACCACGACACTCACAGGTGAACTGGTTACTGCTGACGGAAGAGGAAGGTCCACATGACACACTGAAAACAAGAAAGAAACGATCCGCAACCGCCAACACGTGTCGTACAGTGGAGGGCCAAACTTACGTGTCCTCTATGAAGTGTTTTTAGATTGTTTTTTGTCTAACCCCTGTATGATGGAGTGAATATAATATGTTCAATTAGTTAGTGAAACTGTCACACATTTATTATCTATTCTTTGCTCAGCGAGTCGAAAATAACGCGTGGAAAAGAAAATAAGCATGAAATTGTAATTGTGAAAAAGTGAAATATTCAAAACATGGCATCTTCATAAAGAAATGTCACACAAAGACTATAACAAATGTACGTTCGAGCTCAAGCACTGAATACCATTAATATACTGTGAAATTCAACAGCAATGCTGGACAGATGATATTACAGCTGCTTCTGGATCGCCGGGTTCGTTCGCGATTACTAGTCTGTCTGAATCCCCGGGTCACTGGGTATTTATGGGTCTCCGGGTCTGTCCAGGTCACCAGGTCAGACCGGATATGAGAATCGAGACTCAGACTCAGACTCAGGGCCAGATAATCTGCATAAAGTCGTCACCCAAGTGACCTTGTAACCTACAACTCATTCCGTCACTGGACTGAAGTCCGTTTACTTGGCTAATGTGATATTTTGCCGATTGTGAATTTTAAAAAATTTTAGATACAGGTTCGCCCATATTTATAGCATGAATTTTAATTTTAGATAAAATACCATAGTTCCTGTACATTGCTAAATAATAAGTTATCTAACATATTTACTTGATGATCTTATTTAAATTTTGGTATTACATACGTTTATTTCCTTTGCTATTTTGATGGAAATTATAGTCACAAACTCAAATCAAGATTCTGAAGAATAGCATATATGTACTACAATCGTTTCAAAGTATATATTGTATGGGTTATTTTAAACATTTTTTTAAAGTTTAGTTCACGCCACATATTATCGCTGACATAATGTATGATATAAACTTACAAACTTAAATGTGGGATTAGAACACTGGCGCCAAGTCCGGGGGGATGAGGGGCAAACGTCTCCCTCAATGTTGGAACTGGGAGTCCTGTCTCCCCAATAATCCGATTTGAAATGTGTTTTTTGGGTAGAAATGTGGTGCTTCGTGTCCGACTGCCACTTCATCTACATTCCCTGATATATAATATACAACAGGTTCACCTCAGAAATCAGATTCATCTACCATAATATGAGTCTCACTTTCACCCCTTCCCAGAATAAGCCTCAACTCTGCTCGCTTCCCAATGTTAAAGACAACTTTGATCCTCAACTTCATAAATATTTTAAACATTGCTAAAAAGAAGGGGACGGTCTTACTCGACCCCCAACGTTGAAGACAGGTTTGCGCCGCTGGACTAGAACCATATTAGTTTTCTCCTGGAATACAAGTTGGGCCTTCTACCGAAAATGTGTCAACACAACCTCTTGAGCTCAAATGTGATTTTGAGTTTTGAAGGCTATAGAGGAAAATTTATATATATACAAGACACTTTATAACATGTTATTTATTGATTCACTAACGAATATATAGCTACAGATTCCACATCTATTTTATACTGGAAATAATAATAATATATAAATACTTTTAATCTTGATGCATCTACATTTAATCAAATTTAGTGCAGTTAGCTCGGTATTGCAAATGGCACGTCTATGTCTCAACTTACGCACTTAACATTACTTACTATACCCGGGACGTACACAGTAATTTATTTGGGAGGGCTCCAAACAGTTTGGCTGGTCTAAATTCAATATGAGGATAAATTATATTAAAATTTGTGAAATAACCCCTAAAATTAGACTAAATTTACAGAAAGGTCTTGATTTTGGAGGGGATCCGGATTCCTAGAACCCACCCCTGTGTATGTTGCTCTACTATGGTCTTGAAATTAAACTAAACATAATAGTGGTCTTTTGTTATTTTGTTTAAGACAATGGTTTAATTTTTAAAATCTTTTATCGTTAATTTTTGTCAAAAGGTTACAATGCTGATGTTAAGAAAAAGAGAAAGTTTATTCAATCATGAACTACCAGCTGCTGAGAGATGAAAAATGCAGTATGACATGCTAAACGAGAAATCAGACTAATTATTCAAAGTGTATTTAAAGATTATAGAGACACAATTCGTCCCGCTCACACAGTCTTTGCCCTAATAGATTATACTACATTGCACTCTACGTTTTCTTAGACCATGACACATAAGCTATTAATATTCTATGTGTCATCACTATAAGCACGTTTGATTTTATTGTGATATTAATATAAATATAAAAGAAGTAATTTACATTAATACATTGTTTCACTTTAATCCGAATCCGGATCACATGAGCTCCCGCCAGGAATCGAACCCAGCTCTCCCACGCAAAATGTCGTACGCTAACCGCTTAGCCACGAAGGAGCTCTATTCACTTTACGTGTAAGAATAATAAATTTAAAAAATGAAATGATATGGTATGCTCAGTTTAACGTCCCACGCTTATGACTTGTAAGGTAGAGATTTTGTGTTTCGAGTACTTATGTAATACGGAGATTATGAAACGCAGGACTAACTATTAACTTTCGAACAATCGCTGTGCTTGAACCGGTGTAATTGGCAGGTGCATGGACTATTATAAAAGGTAAATCCTCGCCGTATAGACACTATCTCGCCTCTCAGCACACTATCTCGTCTTCAGGAGGGCTGGACTACAAGACCACGCCACTGACCATACAGTTACAGGATAGAAGAGATAAGTATTAGTTGTAAGTGAATGGTTTCTAATGAATTGACTGGTTGATAGGTTGGTTTGGAGTTTAGCGTCCCTTTCAGCACCGAGCCTATATGAGACGTGAACCTACAGCTTAACTTAGGATTCAAAACAGAAGAGTTCTGACACGAAATCGAACACATTTCCCCCACGCCGAAGCCATATAACCACGGAAAACATCTGAAGAATTGGCAGAATGAAGAGAATGACAGGAATGGAAAAGACCAAAGAAAATCCACAATTGCGATGTTGTTCTTCAATATTGATCTAGATTGGACCAGAAACCCCTTGCAACCCACGTAAGTGCTCTGCCATTGAACTACAGTGCCCATAATAATATTTCAGTAAAGTTAGGAACCTGTAGAGAAACCTACTAATGGTAATTAAACTGATATTTGAAATATTTGAATCACTAGCTTTGAAAAGGTAATGAGTCAGAAAAGTAAAGTTATTAGGACATCGAAAAAAACTGTTTAATTTTTGAGAATTCTGATAGATATGAAATGATCGATCTGTATTTGAGGAAGTAGAGTTTTTCTTGTTATTGTATGAGATTAACTTCTTAAGAGCAATTGATGTTACAAAATAAATAAATAAATAAAAAGTTAGACTTATGCAAAATCGTCATTTTCAGACTCATTACCTTTTCAAAACTACTGATTCATTTTATTTTGTTAATAAGTTTCTCAATAATCTAGGAGCACCAAATCTCCTTAAATTTGCTACTTTTTCTAATATTTTTATCACTATCATTTTAGAAAAATGACTTCTTAATGGAACTTGTCCTGAAAGAACAAACAGTGCGCATGATAAGTGATTCAAAACCTCGATTCCCTGGACGAATATGACATTCTAGGTCTCCGCAATCACGATTTGAAAACCCTTGATTTATCATAAGCTTTAGTAAAGTTACTACTACTCATAAATGTACACTTAATATATATTTGCTAAATTAAATCGATGCTTGTTTTGAATACTAGGCGCCAAGTGAACTTTGTGGTGGACAAACACCGTGTGCGTGGGTTTTCTCGGGGTTCTCCCGTTTCCTCCCACTTTCTTCATTCCACTATTGCATTCATTACTCATCATCACCGTCTCCTTTAGCCTAACCGGCATAACCGTGGGACGTAAAACTCAAAGATTTCATTTCATTTCAATACTAGGGTCGATATTCAAATAATATCGACTATTCTTTATTTCAGTAACAGTCATATCTTCATTTCAATAAGTCATATTCTCTACATCAATGAGTCATGTTCTTTATTTCAGTGACATATTCTTGATTTCAATAACAGTCATATTCATTATTTGAATAACAGTCACATTCTTCATTGCAAGAAATAGCCTATTCTTGATTTCAATGACATTCATCTTCTATATTTCAATGACACATATAACAATTATATTCTTCATTTCAATGACACATATGCCCTTAATTTCAACAACAGTCCTTTATTTTTTATTTCAGTAAAAATAAAAATATTTCAATTTAACGCATCACGATTATGAACGTTATGTTAAGGAAGACTTAATAACTACCTGCTAAAGGAGACTATTTCATATTGCTCATTGCTGTTACTTATGGAAGAGCAGCGTAACTGCCATCATTGTAATGTTATTGAAAAAATAGAATAACCAGGTATATAGCGCAGATATTGTATCCACACCTGATTTCTGTATACAGCTCTTAGCATGTGGTATCATAATTATTTATGATATATATTGTACTAACGAGTAGAAGTTACTCATTCACTCCGAGGCCATACTTGTACAAGAGGAAATGTGAAATTTGGACAAAAAACTAATTTCAACACATGAACAAGGGATAAGAAAATAAATTAGAGAATGTATATCCTAAGGAAAGATTGGGTAAATAGAGGTTCAAATTTCCCGCCAAGAATAGAATATTTCAATAATCCCTGAAGTTAGGAAGATACATTTCGGCATATAAGTTTCCCATTATAAATAAAAGAATTTATGTTTCAGGTTTTTTTTTTCTTTCAAATTCCGCACTTGAATGGGGAAAGGAGAATAATTGTAGACTGAAAATAAAATCTGTGCTAAGTGCCTAAAATGGAAAAGTTCGGTTTAATGTAAAAATGTGGCCTATGTGCCTAACACTGCTCAGTGAACAACGGGCTATCTGTTATTCACTGTGGAAGTAGTTCAAAGAATCGCCAGAAGAATATGCGTGGGTATATGTCACACCAGTTCTGAAGTAAAATCTGGGCTTTTTTTCTTAACATTTTCATTTTGGCATTTAGCACGGATTTTATAGTCAATCTACAATTCGTGTGATATTCCAATGCTTGATTTGTGTTAATAAAATTGTCAATATGAGGATTCGTTTAAGTAGATGGTATAAAGTTGGGATAAACTCGAAATCGAAATAAGGGAAACCATGTTTCAACGTTTTCAAAAATTTCGCTCCTGAAGAAGAAGAGCGAACCATTTTCAATGTACTTGAAACGTTCAGTACTGAATCTTATATATATATATATATATATATATATATATATATATATATATATATATATATATATATATATATATATATATATATATATATATATATATATATATATATATATATATCTGTGTATATGTGTCTGTTATTTGTGAATTTTTCAATTTTGAGCCCTTCATTCGATGAAGCATCAAAAACTTTTGTGTCACTCTTACCGTTCCCCACATATTGACCAAAAAAGTTTCGATTTCAGGAGATTTAAGGAGCCAAGTCATAGAGAAATGATATTGTAGTTGATCAATACTAGTAGTGATTCAACACCAATACCAGCTATTGGTTCAATAAGTATTCTATCATTAGTTCAATCAAACAAATTTAATATACAATTTCATATAAATTTCGAAAACAAAATTCTTTTAAGTTCGTTCTAGCAATGCTCTTCGAGCATTCTCAACTGGTTTTTCTTTAATATTCTAAATCCTGATTCTTTCTTTACCGAAAATGAGTAAACATGTGTTGTAGCGCTTTCAAGAGTTTGTCTCTATAGGGAGCAATTTCTACAATACAACTTCCGATTTCATATTAATTAAACTATTCTTTCCATGCGAAAGAGGGTATTTCTGTTAGTAACTTGGAATAATAAATATCTTCAGGGTTTTCTTCAAGCATTTACCGCTATATGTACTATAGAGCGATCGTAATTGGAAGAGATTTCATCCACAGACGCACTTATCTATGAGCTCTTGTTGCTTTTTTTCGTCCCAATAGTAAGTTTCCGATATTTTTCTTCAAAGGGTGGAAAAGTTTCGAAGTGAGGGAGTATAATAATAATACCTTCCAGCGCCAGGGAGTTCTGTTTTTTCTGTTTTATCGTGATGTACAGATCGCGATCACGCAGAAAGACATGAACCTCAACCGCGAGAAAGAATTACAGAAGAAAAACGAAAGAGAAAGGAGATTTGCGTGTTGTTAGGTGATCACGCTATTCGTCTATTTGCGCTCGCTGTACGCGATGAACAAAATCTCTGGACATAATCTTCCTCCGCGTGTCAGTGATGATTAGATGTTCCAGCCACCAAGCGTTGGATTGCTAACAATTGTATAACAATCTATTGTTCTACTGGGAAATGTGTGAATTTCCGTATGTATATGCATTTCATAATATGTGAGGGTATATATTTGAGTGTGTAGAGGTCCATCTGTTACAAATTACATGCTTCTTTTTCTCACACACGCTCTTTTCAATTTGATTCTTTTCAAAGAATGTATTTTTTATTTTTTCCCGATATATAGGCACATATGCAGTAATTTATTTCGGGAGAAGTCCCAAGGTATGGGCTCAGGTTCAATATTAGGGTAAATTAAATTAAAGTTTGTAAAATCATCCCTAAAGTAAGACTAAATTCACAGAAAAGCGAGGATCTCAATGCGTCCGGACCCCAGACCCAAGCCGGTGCGTACGTCCCCAATTCTTCCATCGTCATTCACTTGTTTTAATCATTGTCTCTCTTAACCTAAAGGGCATAATCATGGAACGTTACACTCAAAGATTCCAAAGATTCCCATGAACCCAGTCCTTATGGTATCAGGTAATATTCCCAATGGAGACTGGATTCTCGGCAATCATAGTGAGAAATTAAGGAACTATTTGGGTGGTAGTATAGCTAGTTCCGATGGAAAATAAATAATAGATACAGGTCGATCCACTAAAGTTTCTCGCTTTCATTGCTCAAATTAAAGCTCATCATATTGTGGTTATTACTGGGTCAGTTATTTATGAAAGATGAGTGAATTTATGAAAGTGCTTGCGTGATTGGTGAGAAAATTGTCCGAAAAGTACCGGTACTTGCCCTCAGAGGAAGTACTTGCTCTCGATTTCCCCCCAAAAATAAATAGCTTAGGGTTATGTAATATTATAGAATTGTTAATAACGCATTTATTCATGACGTAAGTATTCATACAACTCAATTACTTTATATTTTTTTTCAGCCTTCAGTACATTACCCATTCGAACAACATTCAAAAATATTTTTAGTCGCTAGAAAGTAAACAAGAATAGCCATATGTATGTATATTGTCACCACGTATCACAAGCTGAAAATCAGTACAGATGTTGGGAGTGATGTTCTAAACAACATACTAAAAGTCCCCTGAAATCCCACCTGGCCTTCGCACACCATATTGGAAAATAGCCGCTGGAAATGTCAAATGAACAATACCTAGAAAAATATAGCAATATATTCGATATGGTTGAACATAAAGAGATAAACTTAGTATCATTTTATAGATCATAGATAACACAATATTTTTTGTTTTAAATAGAGAAACACTTTTTCATAAAACGCATACTTTTAGAAACATTTAGCTCTAAGTTCTTAAATTCCGAAATCTACCGTCAAACTGTCTTAAAATGTTATTCAACTTACGAAGTTATTATTAACAAGTTAAAATTTGACATAGATGTTGGTAAAGTTATTTAAATGACGTACAAAAACCCACAACTTCTTCATTCGCCATATTGGAAAATATTCAAATGTCCTAAGTAATTGAAAGATGATATGTTTCAAATGAAATACAAAATTTGGACCGGGCTAAATATTTGAGAAACTGTAAATGCAGTCGATTTAGAATTTAGAGCTAAATATTTCTAAAAGTATGCGTTTTATGAAAAAGTGTTTCTCTATAAAAAATATTGTGCTATCTCTGTTCTATAAAATGACACAAAGTTTATCTCTTTATGTTCAATCATAGCGAAGATATTGCTATTTTTATCTGGGTATTGTTCATTTGACACTCCCAGCGGCCATTTTCCAATATTTACTAATTTGTTGCTAAATTGATCCTTACTTTTCAGTACACCATGCTCGTGGGTTTTCTCGGAGTTCTTCCGTTTCCTCCCACTTTCTTCATTCCACCATATTATTCATTTCTCATTATCACCGTCTCCTTTAGCCTAACCGGAATAACCGTGGGACGAAAAACTTAGATTTCATTTCATTTTCTTACTTTCCGGTAATTTGACTGCACTATATAGAGTATCAGTTAACTGTACCGAAGTAATTGAAAGGTGATATTTTTTAAAATGAAATACAAAATATGGACCTGGCTAAATATTTGAGAAACTATAAATGCAGTCGATTTAGAATTTGGAGCTAAATATTTCTAAAAGTATGCGTTTTATGAAAAAGTGTTTCTCTATAATATCATATCATATCATATCATATCATATCATATATATACTGTATATATATTGTGTTATCTATGTTGTATAAAATGACACTAAGTTTTTCTCTTTATGTTCAATCACAGCGAAGATATTGCTATTTTTATCTGGGTATTGTTCATTTGATACTTCTAGCGGCCATTTTCCAATATTTACTAATTTGCTGCTAGTTTCTTCGTTACTTTTTGGTAATTTGACTGCACTGTATAGAGTATCAGTTAACTGTAAAGTTAATTATTTAGATTTAACAATCGAGCATTTGTTGCTTTTACACAAAAACCAAAACCTTCATTGAAGGGGATTGAAAACATCTAGGTGTTGTATTGACTTCATACAATCAAGGTTCAGAAGGCACAGTTTTATATTCTTTTGCAAAAAAAATGAATGTTATTAGATCTGTAAAATACATTTCGAAAATTAAATGAAGTATGTAAGTTCACATATTGAAATCTTGTACTACTTTCTTTCAAGTTAAGAAGTTATGGTTAAAGGTATTGAATAAAGACTAGAAAGCAAATAAAAACTTTTTAAAATATATGAACCGATTTCAGAAAAAAATACAAACAGGTTGAAATCAACAAAACAATAAGAAAGCAGACAGCATATAAAGCGCTTAAGAGCATAAAACGGTTTATTACTATTGTCTATAAAAATATTTGCAGTTGTGCCAGGTTGAAGAAATTAATGCCAAAAATAAAGTTATTAAATATATAAATTCTAACGGCTGAGGAAGATATAAGATTTGCTGTCATATGTCTTTTCTCAATGTCTGATCAAGAGGACGTTAGGTCCTTGAAACTGTAACAAAAATCGTATAATTATTAAATAATTCATTTTGTTCCGGTCAGAAAAATGTGTTTTAAAATGATAAAGTTATTACTATGTTAATTTTAGGAGAGATATTGCAATCAATGAATGTCATTGAGCTGATTACGATTAAATGCGTGAGTTTAAATTTTTATGCGTAATTTTCGAGTAAATTGAGAAAAAAAAATCAGTTGAGAATGCTCCAAGAGCATTGCCAGAACGAACTTAAAAAGAATGAGGAGATGGAGCGGGAAGGATAACTGTGATTATTCTCAGATATAAAAGTAAATCTTTTTATCCGCATCTTGTTCTGTTTTTTGCAAAAATTCGCAAAATATCATCTCTCTATGACTTACAGTTCCCGAGATATGGCTCCTTAAATCTCCCGAAATTCGAACTCTTTTGCCAATATCTGGGGAACGGTGACTAGTTGGCCAGTAGCCACAAGGTTACTATTTGGCACCAACGTTTTCATCATGCTCTTAGATATTGATCAACACCTATATGATCTCTCTATGACTTACGATTCCCGAGATATTGCTCCTCAAACCTTCCGAAATCAGAACTATTTTTGGCTAATATCAAGGGAACGGTATGTCGTAGAAAGATGATATTGGTGTTAATCAATATCTAAGAGAATGGTAAACGTTTTGGTACAGATATTAATTGGTGGCCACTGGCCAAAGCAGCAGCCAGTTGGGCAGTGGTCATGGTTGCTATTTGGTACCAAAATATTTAGAATCCTGAGACGTATTAATCAACACCAATATCATCCATTGGCGAAGCGTACTATGGGTCTCTGAGGCCGGGCCTACCCTGTTTTGTACCGTATATTTTCTTTATACTGTATTTGTTTCTTATAAAATAAAATCAAGACTTCAACATTTTTTTTTTCGGTAACAAAATAGTTTGTTGGAAACACTTGGAGCCCCTTCCGTCTGAGCCTCAACAGCTCGCTAGACAGGTTTACGTGTTATGCTGCTCAGGGAGCGAAGCTATTATTGCTGCGGATTCCACGCATTGTTGGGAAGTTGCGAAGGCTTGCCTCTGGATGTTTAGTTTTAGCGTTGAAAGCAACTTTCAATGCTAATATGTTATAAAATGATTACCTTAACACATTACCTTGACACCTTAAGAAGTCTCTGTGTAGAATTATGTATTTCTATCAGTGATAACTTGTTTAATTTCGGTATATACTCTCAGGAGTTATTCAGAGAAGCTGTTATTTTCCTCTACATGGGGCCTGGTCAATAATAGCTTGTAGAATATAAGTCTGATATATTAAAAGTATAAATTTACCAAACGCTACCGTACATTATAAAATAATGATATTTGTGTGTAATTTTAGTTGAGTTTTCCATTTCATAGAATCTGTGGCGTATTTACGATTTTGTTTCGGGGAGGCGCTTTGCTTGTTTCGGTAGGGGCTTTGCTGACTTTATTCCTGGAAATGTGAAAATTCAGCAATAAAAATAAAACAGTAAAAAGTTGCGATAAAATTTCGGTGAGTACTTAAACCCGAAAGCCACCCCTTAAAATACCACTGCATAGAATACAATATTAAATATCTTGTGTTGATTCAAATGAAGTTCCTTCTGGGCATTAATATTTCTAGTGAAGTCATTATAGCGTGATGCATTAATTGAATGCAGTATTGTACTTACTTTAAAGTGGGAGATGCAAGTAACAAACGGTTACCCAAGAAATTGGACAGTTTACTGTAAGAATTACCTCCTTTTTCTCTCCCTCCATTTTGAAATATGTAGGAAATGGAAACAGCATGTGAGGAGGAAATTTCTCTCATCCTCACTGCAAATCCCAGACAGAAGAAAATATTAACTGCACTTTAAAATGTTTATAGTGGAGCTAAATAGGAATATTCCATTAATACATATTGCGTGTTTTCCTTCATGTAAATATTTGTTGAATAATAATAATAATAATAATAATAATAATAATAATAATAATAATAATAATAATAATAATAATAATAATAATAATAATAATAATAATAATAATAATAATAGACTAATTTCCGTTTACTTTTGTTTATAAAATATTCATTCTTTCTTGTTAAATTAAAGAACTACAAAAAACTACTATGTATACATGCACATAAATTTAAGTCTAAACAGTGTTCGAAATACAATAAGAAAGTTCTTTAAAATGAATAGATTTGGCAGTTTTTTTAACTCAATAAGGAAAATAGAATTTTGAACATGCTATTTGTGTTATTAGTTTATCGGGTCTACCCTACTTGTGAGATTACGCTTCGCCACTGATATCATCTCTCTGAAACTAATGGTTCCTGAGATATGGCTCCTAAAATATCTGGAAAACAACCATTGTTTGGCCAATATCACGAGAACGGTAAGTCATAGAGAAGTGATATTGGTGTTAATCAATACCTAAGAGGATGGTGAACATTTTGGTACCGATATTAATTGATGGTCACTGGCTAAACTAGTGGCCAGTTGAACGGTAGCCACCGGTTACAAAATATTTTCCATTCTCTTAGGTATTGATCAACACCAATATGATCTCTCTATGACTTATGGTTCCAGAGATATGGCTCCTTAAATCTCTGAAAAAGGTCCATTTTTTCTGAAGTCAGTTCATATTTTCATCCTCGTGTCACTGATCCCGAAAAGAGTGACGTGCGAAAAATTCCATCACTTTCTCAGATAGGATGCTCTATCGAATGCAAGGTTCAAAATTGAAAAAAAATCGCAAATAACAGACAAACAGATACACGAACGTAGAGAATTCAGTAACGAACTTTTTAAAGTTCTTTGATAAACTAAAAATTAATGCTAGATGATAATAATGCCAACTATTATGGTAAAACTGATGTTGAAGTATGCCTTCATTAGACTTTTTTATGACACTAACAGCATAACAGTATTCAGTATGGTTAATGACACATAGCGAAAATTCTGATAAAATGTTAAATGTTATTGTTGTTTCAGTGAAATATTGTTCAAATACAAGACATAACTGTGTCCATCTATCTGAGCGAAATGACATGCTTCAGAGTAAATTCTTTTTTTTTTTTTTTTTTTTTTTAGTTTTTGAGAAATCGAGAAAAACTCAATTTTATGGCATTATAAAGTACGAGGTATGTTTTAAAAGGAATCGAACATCTTTATTGCTCATTGTACAACATTCTAAGCACTGTGCACCTCAAAGTATTACCTTTAATGGCAATACACAGTTCCTATAACTCTTCTTCCATTTTTGGAAAGCCTCCTGAAACGCACTTTCTGGGGTGGTGCGTAGATTTCTTGTAGCATAGTCCTGAATCTCCTCTATGATTTGAAAACGACGTCCTTTCAAAGTAATTTCAAGTTTGGGAAACAGGGAAACGTCTGCTGGGACTAGGTCTGGAGAACAAAGTCGATAGGAACAACAGGAGGATTTTGCCAGATAACTGCGAATGAGGAGTGAAGTACGAATTGGTACATTGGCATTGTGTACCATCCAAGTCAGTTTTTCAGACAATTCAGGCCCCTTTCTGACCATAAAATTCTTCAACAGCGTTAAAATGTCCTTGTGAATCTGTTTGTTTACCATCTGCCCACATGATACAAATTGATGATGAACAATGTCTTTCCAATCAAGAAACAACCAGCATCACCAAAATCTTTGACCGGCTCATATGTGCTTTTATTGGACGAGGAGATCCTGAATGAATTGAAAAACAAGTGAAATGTATCTATAAATGTTTTGCCAAGTTTATAACAACACATTGTTCTTCATGCTATTTCATTGCCATTGTGTCAGTAAACCGAGGAACATCTTGTGTATATACTCACTTCAGCGGCTGTAGCTCTGTGACTAACGGTCAAGCAAAACGAGGTACGCGGCAGTTACCTAGGTGCGATCAGTAGCCGCAGCGCTCTCCCTCTGCCAAATGGCGCACTATTTCGGAAGTTTCGTTTCTCTTTGAACACTCCTTCACTTTCACTAGAGATGTTTACAAATTAATTGAGCCCAAGCTTATGAAGAATTATTGCAGTCAGTGTAATACTAATATCTCATGTAATGAGCTGGAGTGCTGATACGACAACACAAAGATAATGTTAAAGGTAATGTTAAGGTAAACTCATGTCCTGAGACTACTCGAGGCGGATAGAACACTTAGTAAAATATTGGGTGTGTACTAATGAGCTGATGTTATGATCAGTTTATAT
Organism: Thermobia domestica; assembly: GCF_964235325.1. NCBI lineage: Eukaryota > Metazoa > Arthropoda > Insecta > Zygentoma > Lepismatidae > Thermobia > Thermobia domestica. Next base: position 131,823,623 of record NC_137465.1, on the reverse strand, counting down.
GTGGATGACGTTGGTAGATGCTGAACTTTGAATCATACATCCCTCTATGGCAATGTTACGTTCATAGCTAGTGAAAAGGTAACCAAAAGGCAAATCGAGATAAGGATGGAGCTCGTTCAAAGAGCTTATGCACTATTGGATGTTAACATCCCCTTTTTAGGAAAAAAAATGTATTGTAACCAAAGACTTCTGTAGTATCTATCAGAGTGTAACAGTTATATTAAGTTGAAATAACACCCTAGTAAACGTTTGTTGTAAGAGATGTTCTATTACCTAATTTTAAATATTATGTTCTTAAGACTGATGGAGTTAGAGCTCCCCAAGCTTTCTCTGGCTACACTAGTGTCGATAAAGCTGTTAACTAATATTTATATAGAAATTGAGAAACAGAATGAAGGAAATGAAAACTATTAAGACCCTTGAAAGTAGTCCAGTGTTCAAGTCGATTTGGAACTTGGTTTATTCATGTATATACAATAACCAGAGAAACAAAATGTGAATTTCGTAGTATACAGGAAATGCTCGCATTTCAGTATTGACTTTGCGTATTCAAGAGTTCTCTACTATGTTTTCTTTTAATTCTTTTTCAAATACGAGATTAATTTCCTTAATGCCAAAATAGTCAATAGGCGCTGTGTTTCATTTCCTCTACAATCCATCATTTCACTGGCGAAATCATTTATTTATCGTGAAACTTCAAAGGCAGGGAGGAACGACAGCCAGGGAGCTACATTATACGCTCCACGCGCGGAGCAACAAACTCAACGTCCCCTCGTATTGCAGTAATTTCAGATTAGTTTTCTCTTTCTCCTACTCTCAGTGTATTATGCTCGGCTATTTTAGTCACTTTTACTTATACTTACACGTGTATCTTGGAAAAACGAATAACATCTTTCATGCCGTGTTGCTTTGAATGTTCCGTTGCATTGGCCACCTCTAAACATGTTGGGGGCTGAGTAGCCCAGTGGTAAGTTATAGGAAACGGATGAATAATGAAACCAAATGTTTATGAAAGTAATTGATAATATGGGGATGTAGGAGGAAAGGAGAGGACTTCGAAAAAACCACGAATACGATGTTGTCTACCACAAACTTTAAGATCAAACTTAAACCTCTAACACCAGAAATGAACGTTCTATGACTAACCCACTGTCATAAAATTAAACTGTAAAATCATGACAGAAACTTAAAATGGCGTTATATCTAATCACAAATACACATTTGTTTGTGTTACTAGTCCGTCACAATGTGGTCTTATGGTATTAACCAAGAGACGTGTAATATTCTTGTTATTACTGGGAAGTTAATTAGTATTTCAATATTAAATGGTGGTATACTTTTGTAAGAAATGGTCTTACACGGAAGTTTAATAATAATAATAATAATAATAATAATAATAATAATAATAATAATAATAATAATAATAATAATAATAATAATAATAATAAAACAAGAAAATAGTAAAAAGAGAATAACAAATATAAAACATAATGTGGAAAAAATCAAATCGGTAGAATAATTATTTGTCACGATGTTAAAATTCTTAAGCTTTTTAATCTAAAGCAAACAAATAAAAGATATGAACAGCAATCTTAAAATTACATTATTGCTTAATGTTGCTAATGTTATTGCTTTTAAACAATCACTTACGTCTCATAAAATTCTACTTGCTTAATAAAGTTTGTGTTCATCTATATACTTAAATAATCTGTCAATCTTTTGTAAAAATTTTGCATTTGTTGCATAGAGGAACTAATGTTGCATAGTTTCTTATGCTATGATTTGGAACATTAAACTCTGTGTTTCATAAAATGTTTTTAGTTAAATATACATTATCTAGTACCTTTTGCATGCATATTCTGTCAAAATCTTTTCTTTTATTTATAAGTCTCTCAAACTCCAGTATCTATTCTAATACACATATCTATACGAAGAGTAGCTTATTTTTATTTTAAAACATAGAGATCAATTGAAATGTGTTTGCAAAGATTCTGTTCTGTTGCCAAAGTTATAGAAAAGCTGTTCCATATTACTTATCTAAGTTCTAATTTTGGTCTTACAAGTAGTTTGTATAAATACCCATATTTATCTCTTTGAAACACAGGTCACTGTTCCAAAATGAAACCTATTATCGTTGTAAGAAAATTTTAACTTATTGTCAAATGTAGAACCCAGATTTTTAATAATATTTATTTTCTCTAATTATACACCATTGATCTCATATTAATTCACATAATATTGAGCTTTCTTTGTGTATGTCATTGTTTTTTTTTTTTACAATTAATTTCTGGTAAAATATTTCTACACTAAGTATCTTACTAATAATTAGTTATGATACTGATTAATCTCAAGAATTTCACATCGTCAGCACATAAAAGAGTGTTAAGAGCATTTCATGTTTTTTCTGGATATAATTTTGAGCGAGGCCCCAAGGACGACCCTTGCAGTGTCTAATTTCTTACACTGCCTACATGAGAATGTATGGACCCAATTTTAACTGTATATTTTGTTCGGCAGGTAGGTTTCAACAAGCGAATGTATAGGAATGATAAACCAAGATTCGATCACTTCCTAGTTAGATATTTGTGACTGGTAGAGTAAAAACCTTTCGAAATATCAATGCATCTTTCTATGTTTGAATAGTAATAAGAGTTTCTTGCTTCATTTTATTTCTTTCAATTTTTAATAGATTTAAATATATCTGATACCATCCGACAACATTTATTATTTTGGCTTTGACAAAATATCTGGACAGACTAGTTGAACGTTCAGTTACATAAGCTTTCATAAAGTAATATGGAATAATTTGGGGCTTGGAGTGGTGTTCGATTTAATAATTTAAATGACTTCGATTAAATCTAATTCAGTAACATTAGGAATTTCAATTAGAGCATCATTAACAGCAACATTCGGAGATACTTTCTTAAATACCTCATCAATTTGTATAATATCCTTAATTAAAATGTTATTGTAATTACCCTCAAACTTGTTTAGCATCATTTTTTTTAACGTTGCAAAAATATGAGCTATTCGTGTAGATACTATTTTTTTTATACTGCTTTCTTCACTATATTTATTTTTAACAATTTTTTGTACATTTGAGCATTCTCTGATACCATGCAACATGATTTGTTCTTTTCTCTTTGACAATTATAAAAATATTAGTGCTTTCAATTCTTGTGTCATCCATATATCCTTATATTTTAGTTTAAAAGCTGTTGACTACTTATATGCATGTTCGTTTAATAGAGAATATATTAAATGACAAACAATGGCAATATCATTCCTCTATTGCGGAATTCGTAAGAATAGATCTTTTTAGGTTTAAATTATCTTTGATTGTTTGTTTAAAAATGTTTGTTTATTTTTTACAGCATTTTGAAGAAGTAGCTTTATGTGAGAAATAGAAATTCCTCGTAAACACTTTCGGGCGTGACTTTGTTTTATTGTTTAAAACGTAGTTTGACATTGAAACAATGCATTGAGCAAATTTTTTTCTAGGCTCAAGATTGTGTACAATTGATTTTCTGAACTGTAGCTTCGTTGCATTTTTCCCGTTAATGAATTTAGTGAAGGTCGTTATCCATGTCTATTGTTGCTAGTAAGGTAGATATTGTGCGTGAAATAATTGAGAGATGTCGGCATGTGACATACCGTCAGATTCAGACATCCTTGATCGTTGGCATGAAAGCAACGCATAGGATTTTGGATTGTCGCCTGAATGTATGGAAACTTTCAAGTTTTTACATCCCACTCGACAACTTGACCAATGCTCAAAAACAGGGTCTTGTCAATTGATGTGAAGAGATGCCAAAGAAAATCCAACCAAAGTAAGTAAAATTTGCTGCATTACATCATCACAAGGAATAGAACTTCAAGCAATTCTCACAAACCTAAAACTTGAAAGGAATTCACTGCTTTGGGATTTCAAAGTAAGTCGAAACCAACAGAAGATGGTTATTCGAAGAGTACTCCCAAGCAAATGAGTGATTGTTTCTTCAGTTATAATGAGCATGCGTTAACTATACCTTTAGAAGATCAATGGACTGTAAATGTTGCGTGTTATACCAAGATTTGTTTGTCAGAGGTGGTCAATAAATTGTGTAGAACAAATCCAAATCATCGCAGTATTCTTCACCACCACAACGTCCGTTTCCACTCAGTACACCGGACTGTTGTCTTTCTGTAGATTAAAAATGTCGAAATAATTCTTACTCACCTGATTTTACACCCAATGACTTCTTTTCGTTCCCACGCATGAAAAATAAGATGCGTATTAAGTAATTTGTGTCGTTTGAAGCAGCTGTTGAAGCATTCTTAAGACGTACTATTTTCTGAACTACTTGGGACTGTTGTGAAAAATAAACGAATATCTTAAACAACCAACCAAAAATAACATAAAAAGGTTTATTTTTCCGAATTTTATAATAACGGAATAGTAGCGTCAGTAGTGGTAGTAGTTCGCAGAAACTTTTCCAACAGACCTCGTATCCTATATAGAAGTCGAGTACTGTGCTCTTTTAAAATGCTATACTAAGTATGCATATACCTGGCAGGAATTAATTTCGACTTACAGTGGTTTTGTTATATAATCTATTCGGAAAGAACGTACATTTACATTTTAACAAATTCCTTTCTTTTATCTGAAAACATATCAAATACACTAATATTACTCTGTGCTATTATTATCTAATAACAATCGTAGTCAATTTCTATTTAGTGTCATGATAATAACAGTGTTCAAAAGAAAATGAATTTTGATTATTACACTTCAGAAATGTGACATACATGACTAATTATATTTGTTTTATCAGGATAACAACAAACAAACAGGCATTTATATATGTGTTTTAACTTTTTCCATAAGGGTATAATTTGATATATAATAAGTACAAAGAATTTGACAATCAGAAACGAGAATTCATTTCAAATTCATTGTCTTCAATTGTTTGCAATCTATATGAGAAAATGACGGAGTTACTCTATATATGTATATATGAATACGTGCATCAAAGGGGCAATTTCATAATAATATCCAGGTACTTTGATTGAAAATCTCATTTACAAATAAATATACGTATATACTTGAAAAGATCAGTTTCGACTACTGAAAAACTCTTTTAAATTTGGATTGAATTGTGGCCAATGATAATAGATTGTTTTTGTTCCCATACAAAAGAAATATAATTAGGTAGGTAGAACACAATAATCCTTGTACCGAACAAAGGGAATCAGATGTATGTGTTTATTTAGTATCCAATTACGCTGAGTGCAATCTATCAATTTTATAAGATAAACTGAAACAATAAGTGGTATCAATAGTATATATATATATAGTATGGAAATTCTAGAATAATGGAAAAGGCGAGAACAAATAGCGATCTCCGAAAATACCAAGCGATAACACTAAGGGTCAAATGACACGGAAGCACAGCACATGTTGTCTGTAATACATTCTAGCTCATATGGATAATCTTGACGCTGCACATAGACTCGTTTGACATCGTCAGAAATATCTCAGGGTATGATAAGCTCGGAAGACTATACACGTTGCCACGTTGCACAAGTGTTTTCATACTGTAGATAGGGGTATCCAGCAGGTTCTCTGGCAATGGATCCTACTATTGTACCAAAGCACCCTTTGAATATCTTGCACAGACCGAGAAGTTAAATTTTGGATTGCAACCCAATGTAACCCAATGTCTCAGACGTCAATCATATTAAAATCAGGGTAATGGTGGTTACTCGAAACATGTGACATAATCAAGCTTCAGATATTCTTCTATCATCTTCGTCCTGTATAGATGGACATTATCGTCCATTAAACGTAATCTAGGACCATATGTACCACGGAATAGTTGCACACATTCCAGCATAATGTCTGAATAGATAGCACCCGTCACAGTGCCCGTGATCCTAAGAAGATGCCACATAAGTCAATAAGCCCAGCATCACTATAACAATCTCGTTCTACAGAAATAGAAGGGTCATCACGTGTCCCTTATCTCCATTAGATGTACAGAGCCGGAACACCCTATTCAGCCGTTCTTGAATCTATCACCATGGGCTAGAAGTATGTTAAGCTGTCTTAATAGTATCATAGTGTGAATCAAGTGCCTCAAGTATGTTACTTTGCAAAATGAGCACCTCATGTAGGCGTTTATACATATTTTGTTGAAAGACATGAGTCTCACATCTGCTGCAAGATGTCGAGGTGTTGGAGATCGAGTGTTGGTTTGAAGTCGTGGAGCATTTAAGGTCACGTAGTTGTCTTTGTGATGGGTCATGGCACTCATATTGTCTTCTAACGTTTCTACTATTCTGAAAATTTGTCCACAGTTCCAAAATTACACTACAAATCACATTTAACTTCAAAGTCACAGCTCGTTGACTTCACCCTACTTCTAGTCTTCCGATAATATGTCCGTACACAACGTTGTACACATGTATTTTTGTGCTAACCTAATAGGTAAAACTTTATTACCAAGCTGGACTTACACCACCATCCCACCTGCCGATGCTTAACCACACTCATAAAGGACAGTTGCGTAGCTCAAGTGAACACAATTTACGATAAGTGAGACACAAGATGGTATTTTTGTCATCTGTCGTCTGGACAGGAGAGGTCATTTTGCACTCTCTTGTTGTTTTGAATGCTTATCCGTGTGCTTCCTACAGAAGGTGTTCTCACTATGTGTACCACAGCAACAACACCAGCTGCTGTCCGGTATGACCGCCGTTATTGTCCGAATGCTTTTCATCACATAGCATATATACTAAATACCGTAATGTCTTCCGTCATTAATTTCAAAATGAGTAAAAGAAAATTACCAAATTATATGCATTTTTGTGACTAAAATAAGAACATGGTTGCCTTTAACTTTCTCCAAATTCAATTAAATTCACACATAAATCCGCATTGTTTGAGGAAAAATCCGTAAGGAGATTATATAGTACATTCTTCTGACCATTGTGACCTTTGCAGTAAAATAATCGTACTTTGATATGCAAATATTGATGAAAATTAACATTTATATGTATGAAAAACGTTTTTTAATGAGATTGAATATGTAACATTGATATTGCGTCTTAATTGGAATTCCTAGAAATCAAATGCCATGTAATTAAGTTGCAGTGCGCGTCCATAAAAATATATATGCTTTGATATTTTAAACTTTGTTCTGCATAGTAATAAAGTTCTATCAGAGAAGTACTATTGCTTGACTTGTAAATATTGAATATAATGGTAAGCAATAAATAGACTGAACGTTTTTTTAAAGAAAAGCACATGTTAAAATGTGAAATAAAAACAGACTGTGATACAAGAAAACACATATCTTTAAAGAATAAGAAAAAATATTGTATAGCTTTAATAAACAAATTTTCTAGAAGACATATGGGTTTCTGCATAACAATAAGAATAATAAAAGGACTAATGGGTATTTTTTTTTTTAAAAAAATCTTAATATTTTGCAGGTAGTAAATAGTACTCAGACTACATATAGACCGATGTTTTTTTTCTCAAAAGTACAACAGCAAGAAATATACAAATATGTACTGTATATGTGAATGAAAGTTAATTTGTACAGATACGTATCAATTTAATGGAAGCACTTGAAAGTTCAAGTTAAAACATTCATATAGCGTTACACCATTACTCGTTCTTAGAACAGTTGGAATGGAGTTCTTTCACTTGGAATGGAGTCGTAGAGGTTGTAAATGGTAGAAAGTAGAATATTACACCATTCCGCGTAGAGTGCATCACTGAGTTCCGTGAGAGAAGATGGAAGCGGAAATTCTTGGTGGATTCGTGTCTCTTAAACTGACCACAGATGTTCAATTGTGTTTAGGTTTAAGGATTGTGGAAGCCAAAGGGCGTGTTCAATTTCATCTCAATATGCTTCAAATTACGCCGCAAAAGTTTCAGCTGTGCGAATGGGCCCATCATTATCCTGAAATATGGGATCGTTACTCGGAAACAACATTGGACTTTAGGATGCACATGGTCGCTTAAAATGAAGAACATAATCACAGACAGTGGCTGGACAAGTAAGCGTCAGCACAGGACCTCCTTAAAACCAGGATGTCGCTTCACAGACCCACCGTCGTGTTTCACAGTTGGACGTAGATATTGTGCATCACATACTTCATAGGAGTCCCACACACATAAACATGGTCTGTGGTTTAAAATAAGGTGAACGATGATTTATCTAAACGCATAGAGTAATTAGTGTCTGTGTTGCATGTTCGCGGCACCATCTGCATCGCGATAAAGCATGATGTTCGTTATAAGCGGTTTCGACCTGGATGCTAATGTCGGGACCGCGGTGGCTTAGTGGTAGAGAGTTCAATTTTGGATGCATGGGGTTCTTGGTTAGATTCCAGCTCGCGCCAAGTGAACTTTGTGGTGAAAAACACAGTGTGCCTGTGTTTCCTCGGAGTTCTCCCGTTTCCTCCCACTTTCTTCATTTCACCATTTCATTCATTTCTCATCATCCCCATCTTCTTTAGCCTAGCCAGCATAATCGTGGGACGTTAAACTGAAAGATTTCAATTCATTTCATTTCCAGATGCTAATGTCATGTAACTCACGGCAGATTGTGACTGTCGAGACAGGCTGTGAGAGGTGCTACTCAAGTTCCTTCGTAACTTGCATCGCATTCATATGAAGGTTCTGAGTGACAGTCAGCTTTAACGCACGGCTGGACCTGTCATAGGATTTTCTTCCGACTACTTACACTTTCTGCTGATGTAGTTTTGCCATAAGTTTCGTAGGTAGCTATCACTTTGAACAGTGTCTCTTGGGGGACGTATTCAATATACATGCCACTTTTGTCACGCTCGCACCACATACCAACCACCAACAATTTGTCTTTTTTTTTCTTAATCAGAGAGGGCGGACATTTTACATTATCGCCCTCTGCACAGTTTACTTCATACTACCGGTTTACTGCTCCTGACGCAGTACCGAGTTTTTTCTAACACATCACCATTGCTTGTAATAGCAACAGCCAGGCGTACGGACGCCAATTTAGACTGCTGAAAGTCAATAAGTCGATAAGTATCTGTGTCACAGATTTGCTATGTGCTTATACACATAGTCCAAACAGTACAACACCTAATCTTGATAACTCAATGTGACCCATCACCTTACGTGTTGCAATCACAGTCCTTGTGTTCATCCCATTAAAGAAGTGTTAGATGTCTTCCCAGTAAATTTCTGACATACTTATTGAATGTCAGTCCCAAGTCATAGACAGTGGAGATTATTTGAGGACTGTGAGGGTAATCATCAACTATGTCCTAAATAACTTACGTTCCCGATGGGGGACATGTCAAACTACCGAACAAACTTGAGAAGCAGAGATTCCGTTATTTTTAAAAGAAATCTTGATGTTCCTGTATATACGTGGTCAAAAATTGTTCGGAGTTGTGTGAAGGCATGGAATGACCTTGATTTGTAGAACTTTCTTGATGTGGCGATTACTGTTGAAATTGTCGCCAATGCCTATACAGACAGATCGATTGTGTGTTATAATAAGTGGCACTTCAGACAATCACACTTCCACCTGTTCACTATGATATTCCTACAGGGTGTTCAAGAAGTGATGCATCATGATGGGAAAACAGTTCTTTTTTTAATTTCTACATACTGGAAGTGATCGTCGTTTTGTTCTTCACAGAAGTATGCACTTGTTACAGATATAAAACATTGGTATACCATATTACTGTTGCTTTTTCTTTCAGAATAAATGAAGAATATTTGAAAGTTGTAAGTAATAAATGCACAGATATATTATATATCTTTACATATCTTTATAAAACTAGTAATATACTGCATATGTTATTGGCTTCGAAAGGGCATCTATGAAATTTTGAAATGCTGGTAAAGAAAGTTTTATAACATTCATGCAAATTGCATATGAGACATTTTTTACTTCTAAAGCTGGAAATAGCACATTTCCACAAAACACCAACACCAAATTATAAAACTGAATAAACCAGGAAAACGCTACAACAATAATCACTGAGACGCACAAAAAGTTTCATTGCGTTTCATTTGTTCAATATATTGTGTACTCCCCCAGTTTACAAAAGAGCATTGAAACAGTCAAGACACATGAAAGCTTTAGCAGGACATGTATGACAGAAAGTATCAACCTTCTTTTGATGATTATGGGTGAATATTTTTTGTAACATTCTTTTATTACACAAAATGCAAGCTCGTCGATTTTTCCTGATTGGACCTTCAACTTTCCCCATGATGTGCATAGTATTCAAATCGCGCGGTGTGGAAGGCACGGCACCACCCACTGCTACCAATTTTTTCACCAGTACTTAAGGAACTTTGTGATAGACATCCTCTTGTTAGATAAGTTTATGTACAGAATAAAACATTGACAACTGTAGTTCCAAGTAGTATTTCAAACGCGACTTTCCGGTACCACTTGATACCTTTGGGTACTTTAGAATTGTATGACGAGAGTTGGTCAGAATAATCCATCCCCAATTTAATGGAGTTGTATGATAGACCCTACAGCGCTTGAGGTTTCATTTTTTTCTGATTTCTAGAAAATGAAGTCTCCACCACGTCAGCTACGGATTCTGTTGTTATCATCAGAACATCTTTGACATCTTTCCATTTTAGAACAATTACACCTTGGTTGTCTTCTTTTGCTGCCATCTCTTCTTTCTTCTGGACAACAGCTTTCACCTCTGAAGGTACTCCTATCCTGTTAGACCGTAAAGTGCCAAGCAGATTAGTTTTGAAGCCAGAAGAGAATGTGCTAACGTTACAGAGTTGTAGAAATTATCAGCTATCACTGTGCGGCCACAGTCAAGCAAGGGTTAAGAAAGAGACATTACTACTCTCTCTGCCAGTCCTGTGCCACCTACGTTGTCCTCCTTTCCACAGTACACTTTCAGATTACATGTGTATCCTGAAGAACACAACTTAAACAATTTTGCAACGTATTGATGACGCTTACCTTTTATATATTCCTTGAAGCTTAGTTTACCATGGAATGCAACCATCCTTTCATCAATGACAATGTTCTTGCCTGGGGTGTACGTCACCTGAAAACGTTGTAACAACATATCCAAGAGCTCCTTCAACTTATACAGTCTATCACTCTAGGAGCCTCTGTGTTGTCAGAAAATTCAATGGTACGCAACAACAGTTCAAACCTATTCCTGCAAATTACATTTCCAGCAAATTCATTATGATAGAGAATTCCGAGGACCAATAATCAGACATGGATGGTTTCCTATCTAGACCCATCCACATGACAATAGGAAGAAATTTCTTTATCTCACAAATGTTTCTGTTCCACGTAATCTAGAGCACTTGGAAACATTGCGAGGATTCGAAAGTAATTGATTTGCATAACGATTAGTCTCAGTGATAGTAACTTCCAAAATGTCATTTATAACAAAATGTAGATATATATAATTAATTCGCCTATATTTCAACTCCACAATTACAGTCGGATCAAACCCTTCCATATTTGTGAATGTAAGAGGTTCACGATTACCTTTAGGATCTGTCTATGAAAAACTGCCTGTTGCCTGTGGTTCGACGAGGCTCAACTGACCTACTCCACGAGCAGTAGAAGTAACTTGAACTCCAGGAGGACGTTTTCGTATTGGATGATATGCTGAGTATGTTGAAGAGTTATCACTTATGTTGCTACTTTCCTAATATGGATAATCTACTATTGAATCATGTGATGACAAATCTGAAGCAACAGTCACTATCATATAAATGTTTTTGAATGTTATATTCACTAAGGCGTTTTCTAACCATTGTTGAAAAATAGCACAACTAACAACAATCACCACCAACTCCAATAAGCGCACTATTTGTACTGCACTCCAGTGCAGTGGGGTGCTGTGATTAGTGGCAATACACTGAAACATTTTACTTTTTTGTCCTTAGTAAACAATAAACTCCGGACGTCATGGTGCTCAGCATGTGGGAAGACTTCGACCAGTGAACAACAATGGAAATGTATATGTAAAAGAAAACTAAAATTACATTTTATAACAATAGGGATTGTGATTTAAAAAAAGGGTTTACCAACTTTCAAATATTTATTATTGGACTACAAATAAATGATGTATATAATGCACACACACTGGGCAGTAACAAAATTTTACCAGAAGGTCGAGTAGTCCACATGTGGGCAAAGAGTGATTTTTGCTTATAAAATCACCAAAAAAAACATTTTGGTCACAAAACAAGTACACATTGATTGTACGTACAAAAGCAAGTAACATCACACAGAAAGATTAAGATGATACTTTTAAGATTAAGTGGTGCTTATAGTATCACATATAGAAAAGTACATTTTGTAATCTTACGAGTAACACCAATGCCCATGAAAACGCTTGAGCGGGCTCTTACTTACTGGATCAAGAGATTGAATTAAGAAATAACTAAAAATATTAGATCAGCCATGTCTCTCAGTAGCAGAAGTTAAGGTAGGAATAATGGTTTTGTGGAAGGATGAGTGGGACTTCTCTGAAAGGACTTCTTACGAGTTGCTGCCATATGTACCAGATAGGTGACTTCTGAAGCACTGATTCCAAGCAGAAGTACGAATATAGTGCACTTTCTGTCTGGATTTGGAGACTACAACTCGATGGAAGGGAGTAAAATGCATGTCACAGACATATGGAAGTGCATAATTGAAATAGGAAAAATAATTTATTGATTAATCGTTTGTGCTGGAAGTGTGTGAAGTTTTTGTGAACAGTGTCACTGTGTTTCATAACACATTTGATACAAATATTGTGAAAGGGAGAGAAATATATCCCACCCTTTCATAATAAGTTCTGCAATAGCAATCCTGAAACAAAGGGATGAAAATAACTTATATCAATGTAGCCAAAATAAATTTAGAAACATCTATACTGACTAATAAGAATAATGACTTTATTGAGTACTGTTCGGAAACGTAATACCTCCCTAAATAACTCGAAAGGTGGATAATTGTGTAAACTCAAATGAATACCTCAAGAAACAAATGAAATTGAATATAAATTCCTTTGATGCTGCAGGTAAATAGCTACAGGCAAATGGTTATCGATCTGAACCCAGATATTCACATGGTCAATATCGTGCAATGTTTGGTTTATGTTGAGGTTTGAATCGGATCCCATTGAGTGCCCAAAATGCAACTTTGTGGTGTTATAGTACACATACGAGACTACAATCTGGACAATTTTGAACAAATTTGCAGGGACATTTCTATTCGAAATTCAAAATTCGAATTTTTGGAGTGTCGTTTTTTATTTATAGGTTTCTTTAATATAGTACAACTTGTAGAGCAGTTTTTAAGTTTTCCAATGGTGTTTGTTTCATGTCTCTAGTGCACATATTAACCATTTTATAATAATTTTTAATAATCACAGTAACGGAAAAATTCCTTTTTTGACATTTTTGAACACCCTGTATGGGGACACTTTCAGGAGGAGAGAGGTAATATTTGGGATCTTTTCATCTACCACTGTAATAAAGCTGTGCACCAATTTTTACAAAAATCTAAGATGGTCAGGTCAGATTTTGTCATTTCATTGGTTAATTTCACATGGGATGTCCCCATTGCAACTTGATGAGTCAAGAAAAGGTTTACTTACCCCAATAATAACACATATTGGTGGAGTAGATAGGTCTGTGGCATAGTGAAAGTTTCACTTCATTAGAAGTCCATGAAGAACATATAGTTGTGTATAGAAACTATTATGACAAGATAATTAGTAAAGGATAAATACCTTATAACGAGATTCTTAAAGGTATACCGAGGTTCTTAAAGAATTAATGGATACAAATTATTATTGTATTACAGACACAAGAAAAGTCATCCTAGTTGGGGATTGAAGTACTTGATGTATCTTTTCCTCAAGTTATATTAATAGAGCATAAGGGTATCATGCTCACCAATAGAAAACTGGCTGACTTGGCCGAATTCACTTTTGAACTGTAAATCACACAAGTAAACATAATTTAAATGATTAATATTTGTCTTCTTTTAATGTTGTTTATAGTACAAATATGAAAAAACTATCAAAATAAGAGTTTAGAAACTTCAAAAATATATTTTGACAACAAAGTTTCAAATTGCCTTCTTATCTACGTATATTCTGAGAACTCAACTGTACTAGTTGATTAAATGACTGATATGTATCTCGTACCAAATCCTACAAAACCTATAAGGTGTCCCTTAAACAATATAACAAACGTAACCTGTCACAATAGCATCCCATCATATAAAATCCATTGTTAACAGAGAGTTTACTTCCCAGCCTAATAATAGCTATTGCTCTCTGTGTCTTTCTTCTCCCCCACATCAATAAGGATTTCCTTGCCCTTGTGTATCTACGAAGCACAGCCCCAAACCAACAATCTTCCTTTCCCCCTGCCACTTTCCACCCAAGAAACAGTGACAGAACTTCCAATTGGTGACTCTAAAGTGATTTATGAGCCCTGATCACGTGCCTCCGAGTTTCTCTATTCTCTCCCCCGTTCTGTCTCTTTGCAATCGTGTGCCAGCTTCAATTGCCACCAACAGATGAGGTCCAGAGGCAGAGGTAGGGAGGAAAAAGAAAAGAGGGAATAGTTTCTTGGTCTTTGTCGTTTACTTTATTCCTCTTTCTTTCTGTGTCTCCCTGTCCTGATCTTTCTCCATTTCCAATTTCTGATCGAAAAATCCACCTTCATTGCTTTTTTCCCCTTTCTTTCGAGTTTTGTCGTCTGTCCAGACATCCAGAAAAGAAAACTTAACAGCGAAAACGGCCGACACATCCAGAACCACTAAATCATCATCTCTCTGTGTATCCGCCAGTGAGTGTGTGTGTGAGCGTGGGGTTTCCATAAGTGAAAATATGTGTGTGTAATAAAACGAAAGAGGAAAATAGCAAACAAGACTAAACCTGTGGGTACTTCTGTTTCTCCCTATTCCTTTTCTTTTTTCTTTTCTTTCTTTTGCTTTTTTTACGGGAAATAAACCAGAAATTTTCACGCCATTTCACCAGTACCATCTTGTGATTCTGTCACAAACAAGTGTTTGGTAGGGGGCACAAAATATAACGAAAACAATTGAATCAGTTGTAGCAGTAAGTCATTATACTCTTCAGGCGAGTATGAACATTTAAAATAATCTAATACGAGAGGAAATCACTTTAGGATGTGTCATCGTGTTATAAAGCAAATTTTCTATAATTATTTATATCTACGATATACGTAATTTTACCAAGTGAAGACAAAATATGCATGTCTGCAGAAGGCACAACCCTCTGGAAGTTTCGAAAAAGGAAATACCAGAGCTGCTAGTCTAGCAATAAATGAAATTCTGTTTCGGACAAAATACTTTAAGTTCTTAAATCAAGAATGACTAAATCCCTTCCCCCTCCAACGTTGCAAGGCATCATTACCAAGTCTAAAAGGACAGAAACTTCAGTAGGCCAATTGAAAACAGATGTCTTCCCTCGGAGATCAACGGGCTCCAAATATTAAATTTTTAAATTCTGATCTTTTTTACGTTGCACAAAAAGTAGGTACTTTATTTTTATTTATTTATCTACTTTTAACGAAATAAGCTTTAAAAATTCTTGACTGCTCATTTTTAGAACATTTGCCTAAAGAAACCATGAACGTATAAAAATACACAGTAGATACGAGCCTTCCCCGCTGGTCTAGTGGTTAGCTAGCAGATGTTCTTTTCCTACATGTGCCCTCAGGTTCGATTCCACCTTAAATTGTAGGTTCATGTCTTATTAATAAAGGTAACGAAAAAAGGTCTGTCGCTTTTTCACCCACCATCTTCGAACATCGATATGTCAAATAAGACGTACCTGGAAGATCAAAAATAGTCCCCATTAGCATCGACGACCTTCTGTCAATTTTCTGGAAGGCCATGGATTCCATCGCGGTAGAACGTCGTGGCCCGCCAACAATGACGTCGCCAGCTTTAATCTCTTAGGGGGGCAAAGGAAGGGCAGAGATTTTTTGGGGGGGGCGTCAACTTTTGCATACCAAAAATGATAGTTTTATGATGTTTGACTTACATCACAGTACAACGTGTATTGTTTTTGATGTTTGATTTAAATCACAGTACAACGTGTATGTTTTCATATTATATAATTATAAAATAAAACTTATTTCACGTACAATTTGCAACTAACAAATAAGGTAACATCTGCATGTGAAATATTCTGTTCCCGGTAGGAGAATATTGACATTTGAACCAATTATAATGGTTAGAATTCCACGTTAAACGGTCTGTCTGTATTGTATATAGCCTGGGTGCAGGCACGTAGCCAAGGAGGGGGATGGCCCCCGTTCGAGACTAGAAATGAAAGAAACTAAGGAAGGATGAAACAAAACGAAATAAGAAAAAGAAAGATCAGCGTTAAAAATAAAAAAAAAATAAAAAAATAACTACAGTAACCTTTGGGTTACTCTTTCTTATAAGGAGATTTGTATTACTTGCAATATATGGTGGCGAGATGAGCGAGACATCCTGGAAGAGTCAGGGAATTTGAAATTTCTAGAAAAGTTACAGAATTCTCAGAATTTCTGCTATTAGTCAGGGAGATTTCAAGCTTCCGAAAGAATAGTGCCGTTGAGTAACAGAGTGGACATTTTTTTAATCATAATTCCTCTTCATCGCATTCTTGCAGAATCAAACATGTTATTTCAAAAACAATTTTCTACTGCTCCTGGAACCGACAGTAGTTGACGGAATAATAAAAACAAAAAATTATATGGAAAAGGAGTTCTATTAGCATTTGATTCAACAAAAAAAGGAACGCAGATATTGTAAAATATTTTTACAAGACATTGTTGAGTATAATAGTATATATTCACTATTATAAAAAGCACATACTCAATATTGTCTTGTAAAATAATATGTACTTTTCATAATAGGTGAGATCATAATGAAAGGAAAATTGTTATATTTAGGAACGTAAATATTGTAAAATCTTTTTCAATATTTTTTTTATTCTTTTATTACTCGAGATTCCTTTATAGTTTATTAAAATACTTACCAACATATTATCATTTTATTATCCTAACAAACCAATATATGTTGATAGTAGGGTAGTTTACATTAATCAAACTCCTAAGCCTTCAGAATTTCATATCACGCCCCTCCTTCCCCCCGTTACGAAATCCTGGCTAAACGAACCAATATATGTTCCAGTAAAGTTAGAATATAGTTTAGAATGATCGAGCCCCTGGTGTGATGATCACAGTATTTCATGTCACGGACCCCCCCCCCTTCACGAAATCCTGGCTACGTGCCTGCTCGATGCTGAGAAAGACACTAAACTCTTATCTAGCCAATCTCATTGAAGACACCTTAGTGAACCTAGACTTAACTGATTACATCAACACGTATCACGGTTCGAAAAAAATGTTTCGGATAAAATGTACGTATTGTGCCCCTATAAACAGAACCTACAATTAAAATAGAGGGGTTCAAACGTCATTTTTCAGTTTTCTCTCTCCCTAAATTCTAAGTGAGAAGGAGAAGACTAATTTTAGCAGAGGTAAATTTCTCTCCGCAAAATATACTTTTTATTTCTCACCTTTTTTTCGCCTGATGCTTGTTTAACAAGATATGTTGCAGTTTGAAGTAAAACAAAATCTCCCTATATATACACACACTCTCATTCCTCTTTTTAATCAACTTCCTCCATTTTTTAAAGTCTGTTAAAAAGGAAGCATGAACGGTCAAATTTTTACGATTGTCCGTAAGTTAATGCAGGGCTAATATCTACAATTAGAATGCGAAAGAAAGTTGAATAATACAGCACTATGTACTTTTAATCAAGCACAATAACCAATCTGGCCATGTAAATACCAGATACGCTGTAAATGTATGTACATTACAAGACAGTAATTTTAGATTTTTCTTTAAATCGATTCTTCAAGATTTTGTGCGTCGCTTCCGGAATTCTTTGAATCGAGGTCCGTAAAGTCGAAGGATGAGTGTGTGTGTATATATAATTATTATAATTCTTATTTCCACATTGTTTTAAAATGCAAAATATTAGTGACAAATAAAATAATAAAATTATCGCTGGACTAGTGGCTCGCATGTATGCACTACAAATGTCCATGATTAATCAGAGATAGATTACTTGTAAACTTTGTCATCAATATTCTCTATCACACTAAAATTGGAATTTCGTAAACTGTTTGGTTTTAAAGGTATATAAGCTTAGTAAAACGCAAAGTAATATAAAGGTAACAAAGAAAGTCTTATCCCTTTTTCATCCATCAATTTCGAACATCGATATGTCCCCTAAGACGTACCTGGAAGATCAAAAATAGTCCCCATTAGCATTGACGATGTTCTGAAAACGTTCTGGAAGGCCATGGATTCCATCGCGGTAGAACTTAGTGAGTCATGAAGCAAAGGAGGTATCAAGAGCTTGTTGTGCCTCTACTAGGGATTTGAACTGGTGTCCTCTAAGGTGATTCTCCAAGGAACGGGAGAGGTGATAATCGGACGGTGCAATGTCCGGGGAATATGGCGGATGCAATAATGTTTCCTATCCAAGGCGTAGAATGGAGACACGAGTCATCTTATCCACGTGGGGCTTAGCGTTGTCCTATAACAGGAGGATCCCTTTGTGAATCAGAAGTGCTGAATCCAGAGTTTTGAGTTTTTCTTGAACACGGCTCAGCTGCTGACAGTACATAGTTGCATTAATGCTCTGACCAGCTGGTAGCAGTTTCCGATGTACGATGCCGCGAGTAGTACACCAAACACACAGGAAAATTTTTTGGTGCAGTGCTGGTTTCGGATGTTTTGGAACTGGTTCATGGGATACTAACCAATGATGACGGCGCCGTAGAGCTTCGTACAGGGCCCACTTCTCATCACATGTCAACACTATCCAGAAATGACTCCTTCCTTAGACGAGACAGCAAAGAAACACAGGTGTCTGCTCGCGTTGCCTTCTGGCCCGGAGTCTAATCATGTGGGACCCATTGACCCAATTTCTAGTGCTTCACAAGTGATGGAGGTGCTGCCGAGTGGTTTTCTACACACACACTGAATTGTAGTCCCAGCTCCTCACATGTCTGGCTACTGTTTGCATCAATTGCTAACTGAAGATCTTCATTTTGAACAAGTGCTGGTCTTCCGTGTTTCGTCAGCGTCCTTAAATTGTTAAACCACCGCTGCACTGTCTGCCTAGTCACGACACTCTCACCCAATGCCTGGCATATCTTCCGCCCTGCTGACCCTAGTTTGGGTCCCAGATAGAGTGAGGGTTCCATGTTCACTCTGTCCTTACGGAAGTTCACGGGATAACTGAACTGCCACAACCAGGTTGTATGTTGGATATACCCACACCAACAACTGACCTTCATCTTATCTCCATTCGCATTCAACTCATGGTGCGAGGGTCAATTGAACACAGGTCTTCACAAAAAGCGACAGAACTTTCTTGGCTACTTTATAGTATACGAACTTTGATTCGTACAGTTAACTTAACCCACGTAGAATAATTATTACAATGATAACTTCTTTATAATCAAAGGATGAACAGAACCTCATCATAAATAATTATATGTTTTAACATGTTTACTCATAAAAACATTTTCCGCAATTATATTTCATTGCCTTGCGAGAATATTTCGAAAATGGATACAAA
Source organism: Thermobia domestica (assembly GCF_964235325.1). Taxonomy (NCBI): domain Eukaryota; kingdom Metazoa; phylum Arthropoda; class Insecta; order Zygentoma; family Lepismatidae; genus Thermobia; species Thermobia domestica. Next base: position 131,803,949 of record NC_137465.1, on the reverse strand, counting down.
CGTCCTTTTACTAATGCCAATCCAAATTTTTCACGCCTTCCTAAATCTATACCAAATTTTATAATAGTTATTATGGATATTAAACTGAATAATTGGGACGAAAATATTTTTAAACTGAATTGAACTGAAAGATTTCTTACGGTTATATAAATTGAAAATATTTACTTTTCCCCTTTCTTTTATACAAGAATTTAAATTTACTTGTGGAGAGAACTTGGTATTTATTCAAATCAATAAAAAAATGCTTATTACAAGGGGTTGGTGAAAAACTCGTAGCCCAAACCAGGAATATAGGTAAAATGATGAAATTGTAAAGTTTTGAAGAACATATCTCTGTGTGTACAAATCCAAATTTTCATATTAATAACGAAGTTCTTGTGTTTTTTAAGCCTCAGAAGCGATCATGTGTTCACAATCAGCGAATTTCACGAACTTCGAGATCACAGTCGCCATCAAATTTTTGTTCTACCAAGGAAAGCCACAGAAATAAATTCATGAGGAAATGAGTAAAACGCTACGAGACCTCCTCCGTCATATACAGTGGTGAAAAAATGAGTTACATAGTTTAAACGTAGTGATTTCTCAACATATGATGCGTTAAGTCTAAGATGACCAAAACCAGTGACTATTCCCAAAATCGTGGATGAAATTCATGACATTACTCTTGAAATTTGCAGAATTTCAGAGAAACGTCTGGCAGAGATTGTAAGCATTTCTCTGAAATATCTCGGTAACATAATTCATAATGACTTTTGCATGTGCAAGCTCTCGGCATGATGGGTTTCCAAAAATCTGTCAGGAAATCAAAAGAATGAAAGAGTGACGATATCAAGGAAGTCTTCTCCTATTTTTACCGCAATGCCGATCAATTTCTGTCACGAATAGTATTTATGGACGAAACATGGTTGTAATATTATGATCCTGAAATGAAACAACAGTCAATGGAGTGCCAGCACTCATTTTCCCCTCTCCCCAAGAAGCTCAAGAGTTGATGGAAGTGCTGCCGAATGGTTTCTCCACTTACACTGAATTGTAGTCCCAGTTCCTCACTGTTCGCCTCAATTGCTGCCTAAAGAGTTCATTTTGTACATGTGTTGGTCTTCCGGCACGTGATGCGTCTTCAAAGGTTTGGTCACGGTCCTTAAACTTGTTAAACCACCGTTGCACTGTCCTCGTAGTCACGACACCCTCACCAAAGGCCTGGCATTTCTTCCTCTCCGCTGCAGCGGCATTACTCATACAGCATACATATTCTTATGACACTCTGTGGAAATCCCTGTTCACGTTGTCCTTACGCAAGTTCACGGTGTAACTGAACTGCTACAACCATGTAGTATGTTGGATATATACTCCCCAACAATTGACCTTCGCCTTTTCTCCATTCGCATTCAACTCATGTTGTGGACGCTAAATGGACGCTAAACATTTACCAATAAACACTGGCCACACTTGACAATGAACTCTCCCTGCTGAACTAGTGACTAGCGCGTGCGTTCTGTGGTCCAGGGTCTGTTCGATTCCCGATGGAGGAGAATTAAACATATTACCATGGTTCAGATTCCACTTTAAACTATGAGTCCACGTTTCATATAGCCACGGTGCTGAAAAGAGACGCCAAACTTCAACAAATAAGAAAACCAACTATCTACAATGAAGTATGGCAAGACATTGTGAAACAAAAGTGGATACGGTCCATATATTTAAAGGTGCCATTTTAGCACTTGAGTGGCGAAAATGAGGAAAATTCTGAAAAATCTTTATGGATGACCCCTGTCAGACTCTTCAAACTGCAGGAGGAGGATATTCATTTTCATCCACTTATTAAAAAAACATATTAACTTTATAGTTGATCGACTTCGTCTTCAGTTATTGCTTCACAAACTTGAGAAAGATAGTGGAAATTTTAAAACTTAGAAATAACATGAGAGTTGTAAGAGTCTTCATCCCGGCGAAATTAAAATACCACTAATTTTACAGTAATTATGTGATATCTTCAAATAGATAAAAGCTAATTAAAATATGGAACAAGAGCGCTCTAGACAATATTATTTTGCATCAGGTACCGTTATCACAAGTCACCTAGTGGCTTTTCGTTTTCAGCTGTTTAGAAACGCGAAAATAAATGCCGATTTTCAAACTGGCTCGAGACCGAAAGCAGATAAGTGAGTCGTGATAATGGTTTCTCATGTAAAATAATATTGTCTAGTGCGCTCTTGTTCCACATTTCGATTATCTTTTATCTATTTGAAGATATCACATAATTACTGTAAAATTAGCGGTATTTTAATTTCGCCGGGATGAAGACTCTTAAGAATACGTTTGTAATGACAATACATTTTATATTCCCGTTAATGCTTCTTTGTAACTACACAGTTGTGTGAACATTTGTGTAATTGTTGAAGTTATTATTGTAACGATTCCTTCAAATTATTCTTGTAGCTTCTTAACAATCTGAAAACAACAACACGACGTCAATAGAGATTAAGTATTATTTTCTTCGAACTTTCACCCTGATTTTTCAGTGTTACTTTTAAATACGAAGATATCTGAAACAAATCATAAAATTTAATGTTTGAATATTCTTCTACGACATATGCTCTGAATTTTTAATATTGTTACGCATCAAAGAAAAAAGATATTTCTCTCTATTTCTTAACTTTTTTTCTCTATGGAGATAAGTACTGAAGGTGGAAACAGTATATTTCTACTTCTTTCAGTTTCAATAGTAAGATGAACGTGAAGTAGGAACCTTCTTTGAGTGTACAATACTATCCAATATAATTTCTTGTTATTTTGTACTCTTGTACCTCTGATATCTGTCGACAGATTCACGTAATAATTCTATAATACTACGAATATTAATGTATAGTAGTTTAGAAGTATATATATATATATATATATATATATATATATATATATATATATATATATATATATATATATATATATATATATATATCAGTGGCGGGTCTTGAGAGAAGTCATATCAATAAAAAAAAACTAAATTTTCTTGCTACAAGTTAAGGGAAGAAAGTCTCATAGAGTCTAAATGTAAATCAGAATTAGTAAATTATGTTATCTTTATTTGCTTTAATTATAGTGATAAAATTTAAAATATTACAGATGTAACTTTCTCGAAGAGCCGCGACTCATAAAAAATTGAATTTTTGAGTCACTTTTGGATTTACAGTTAGTTACTTTAAGAATGAATTCATGTTTTTAACAAAATACGATATGGTAGAAGGTTAGATAGAAAAGGGAAGAAGACTATGATTGACGACCGATATTACTTAATACTTGTACCAGAAGTTAGGTTAATAAACGTATATCTATATTTAAATCATTAAATGATATATTTTCTTAAATAGATATTTTAAAATGAAAGTGTTAACTGATCTTAAGGAAAACAAACATAAAAATACTGGTATAATAATGGTCAAAACTAACCTGAGTTGGCAATCCTCAACCTTTCAATGATAGAGTAAACTTTGTAGGAAAATACAAAATGATACGGCATATTTTGCGTTGGAGGGCGGGATATTTTCCCTCTCACTAGCTCTGTTTGAGTGACGATTTCTATTCCTCTTGGGTAAAGTGGAGATGAGAGAGTCTCTCTCTCTCTCTCTCTTGCTCTCCAGATGAGCAGGAGGGTCTCACAACTTTTCCACCGTTAATGATCCCCTGTCATTAGCGTCACTTATTGTCAAAGTTTGCGGGGGCCTCTTCCCATTATAGGCCTTCATGCAATTTGTCAATTAGGCAAGATTTCTTCCGGAGCTTAGGCAACGTAAACCAACACCATCCCTTCGTATCTATCTTTCGCCACTTCGTCTCCTCCCTTCTGCTCCGCAACAATTTTGACTCCACTGTTGCTTCCTTCATTTTCTTTACCTTCCACCAACCCCATCTCTCTGCTCTTTCTATTCACAACCCTCAACCTCGATTCAGGAAAAGATTTCTCCTTCTCTTCTCTTCTTTGCTTCAAGATTCTATAGAGAACTCTCTAACAACCCAGCCACTGGTAACTTTAACGTTGGTGGATGAATACGTAATAAGAGGGTTGGTGTAGTATAAGGATCGGTTGGTCATGATAAGCGACAGTCTTAATGTTACAAGAGATTTATTCTCCCCTGTTAAAGATTTCCATACACTTAAACTTTCTCCAAATTGGCACGTGCTTAGCAATTAGATATTTACAGGTTTGTTCAAATGTTTTATTCTTACTTCAGTAATGCTTAATCCTTAAAGAAATCAGAGTAATTGGAAGTTGAAACCCATCCATTGTACTGTTATAAGGATATGCAGTAATTTGCAGTTAATTAGCGACAGCAATTAACTGTAAAACATATGACCTTCCTTCTAGAAGGAACAATTTGTGTAGCATTAAATAATGCAGGGCTCTTTTTATTTTAATTACTTTAGCTGAGAAAAAAATAAGTGCTTGGATGATAAAAAATAACTTGTTTATTTGTTTGTTGAAGTTAAGCGTCACTTTTAACACCGAGGCTATATGAGACATGGACCAGCGGAACCCGAATCACGGAATGCGTTCCATTCTTTTTTTTTTATTTTTGTGTCTCAATAAAAATTATACAGTTGATCAGGTACCAAAGACCCACACACTAGCCACTAGACCTGCCTAGACGGGTAAGATAAACCATTTACCAATGTTATGTTCTCATTGCTTGGTAACTACGATTTATTTGTTAGTTCATGCATAGTCCTCCTATCGGCTTCCGTTCCCATTATAAATTATCTTACAACTACAGGTAGTATTAGGGTAACAGTTAGGACTATGTATATCGTTGTTAGGAAAATGGATTCTGCCGTTAGGAATGTATATACAAACATCAAGAGATAACATATGTTAAGACTGTATTTTTTTTTTTTTTTTTTTAGGTTGATCTATACAGAAAGAAATTTTAAAAATTTCAATTAATATTGACAATCATAGACATACATTTTAACCCAATGAAAGGAAGTTTTTTTCTCGATTTGCTTGAAAACCTTACACGGGAATTTAACCTTAAAGATGTAATTTTTCTTTTAACTGAATGTAATTTATTGACTAATATAATATCAACTTTGAACATTACTTTAGATAAACTGAAATTAAAGTTTAAGTATTAATGATAATTTTCTCGTTATTCCTTCGTACTCTTGCTAGTGTGGTAGTGATGAACTTGATGCTAGTATACTTCAGCATCTGTTTCACTGCAGTACGCATTGTACTTTTTTTTTTTTAACAGCATCAATTTTTATAGTCTTAAGAACGATTTCGTTTTTTCTGGATTGTTCTGGAAAACTACTCACGTGGGTTTACACCAACCGTGTCATTTGGTTCAGTTTAATGAAATCTATTGATTGGTATATGCACTGGTGTCTTTAGCTTTTAAGTATTGGGGGTGACATACTACATTACACATGCAGAAGTTACTTTTTTAACTGAACATTGGTTTGGTTTAATTTGATAGAAAACAGGTCGATCGTATCTAATTTAGTGCATATATACAGGGTGGGCCATTTTAATTAATCCACGGAAATATCTGAAAAATGATAAAACATAGAAGAAATCTTTCAAGTACACGTTATATATTGCTAAGGGGGAAAACCAATTCCGCCAAAAGTACCCCTCCCCACCCCCCCTAAATGGGGGTAACGGGGGGTAACTTTGAAATGTCAAATGGGAACATGGGTCGAGTAATACCTCGTTCGAAAGGTCTTGGAAAACTAAGTAACGCTGTACCAAAAGATGTTTCATATTGTGCACCAGTTTCAAAATGGCCGCCATGATATGGTTCGGAAACTCCAGCACCCGTAGTATGAAAACCATGGAAGGTAAATGAATGGAACAAAATTGAAATACGTAAATATCATAGGGCATATCAAATGATGTAATCCCAGTGGCCTCCCTGAAGGGATCTTGTGGGCTAACTTCAAAATTTCAATGTCCGACCGGACAACGGTTCGGGCGTACGCTTGACCTACCCAATGCTGTTTGGAAGGCAGACTTCATGCATAGAGAATTGGTGCACTAAGTTAACGCGGATGGCCACAGTTACATTTTGATTAACTATTAGCATTCATGTCATATTGTGAGCTTGAGGGACGAAACGGTGTGTACGTATATCCCCGAAATGCTTTCTGAATAACCAGCACGCATTGCATAAAAGTTTCTCTTTTTTTAGTCACTACAGCGTCATCCTTACAAACAAATGTTTCAACCACACCATACCTATTTGTAAGGTTAACCTTAATTTACGAATTAAAGTAGAGTTCTCGTTTGAACTTTCACTTTACTTTCCACCCCACTCACATACAGAGCGCAGGGAGAGATTATTTTGCAGTACTTGGATTTCTCTCTATACATTATGGCAATTTTACTCTAATATTTATATCTCTGTTGTATTATTCTCGAGCCTTGGAACGCCTCCGTGGTTTTCCTATTTAATTTTCGTTATTTTCATTTATGTCTAACCGTATTCATACTATGGGCACTAGACGTTTTCTTAGACACAGTCACCATGTCTTTGCGATCATTTTAAAAACGGTGTCTCATGTCGAAAATTTTCTTACAGAAGCTGTTTGATATTAATTTGTCTATGTAACGTGATGTTACTCGCTTCAAGCTGCTATTTCAAATTTTCAAGTTGGCCCCGGATACCTTTCAGTTGGCCCTTGGAGTCACCCCGACAACACCTCTCGATGTACCTTACGTCAGTTAGCTACTCCAGTTTTTCTTTTGTTGATTTATCTCCAGTCGCTTTCATACTACGGTTACTAAACCTTTTCTCTGACACGGATACTATGTTTCGGCGGCCTTTTGAGAACACTGCCATTTCACATCAATCGTTTTCTCCTGCAATATGTCAGATTTTGCAAGATTTATCGAACGAGGTACCACTCGACTCATGTTACTATTTGAAATTTTGAAGTTAGCCCCCAAGACCCCTTTAGGGAGGCCACTGGGATCACAGGGACCACACCGTTCGATATGCCCTATGATATTTATGTATTTCAATTTTGTTCCATTCATTTACCTTCCATGGTTTTCACACTACGGGTACTGGAGTTTCCGAACAATATTATGGCGGCCATTTTGAAACCGGTGCACAATATGGAACATCTTTTGGTACAGCGTTACTTAGTTTTCCAAGACCTTTCGAACGAGGTATTACTCGACCCATAATCCCATTTGACATTTCAAAGTTACCCCCCGTTACCCCCATTTAGGGGGGGTGGGGAGGGGTACTTTTGGCGGAATTGGTTTTCCCCCTTAGCAATATATAACGTGTACTTGAAAGATTTCTTCTATGTTTTATCATTTTTCAGATATTTCCGTGGATTAATTAAAATGGCCCACCCTGTATATATATATATATATATATATATATATATATATATATATATATATATATATATATATATATATATATATCCAACATCCACCACAAAATACGAAAAAGACATTCAAAATATTCGAAAGCTAAATGTGCTGAAAACAAAAATCCCTCCCTCACGAATTAACATTATAAAATCACCTTTGAAGTAGTGCAACCTTCAAGTCCTACCCTCTGAATGGGGCCCTTGTTTTATTCCAGCTCGCGCCGAGTGAGCTTTGTGGTGGCCAAACACCATATACGTGGGTTTTCTCGAGGTTCTCCCGTTTCCTCCCACTTTTCCAATTCCGCCATTTCATTCATTTCTCATCGTTACCCTCTCCTTTAACCTAGCTGCCATAATCGTGGGACGTAAAACTTAAAGATATACTGGGTGGTCATGCATCAATAACGGAAAATTTAAGAGATGAATATACAGGTAAAAACAAGCAAAATATATGCCATATGAACATTGGGTGGATGCGGCTTCGTTTGGACGCTAGAAGCCCCTGAAATGTCGCCTTCCGAGGCGGTAATTTGCAATATCGCAAGAACGGAGAGAAATAGAAGTGTCGGGTCAAAAGATATCAAAAGAAACCCATCCGAAGAACCCAATTATGCATAAGTGATGGCGAAACAGTGGCGGCGCCAGAGGGGGCACAAAGAAAGTGAATGAAACATGAAGAAAAGTGAACAATTCACACTGAAAAGTTGTAGCAGGGGATGTTACATGGGACATGCAGCAACAAATGTTAATGAACAAAGGCAATAATGGCTACGGTGTAGGAACATTATGGGAGGCGGAATGTGGGAATATAGTATCTGTATACACTGAGAAAAATCCATTATCCGGACAGCGGTATATTGTACAAATACAAGGATTCGTTATGTTTACTAAGGAAAACTGTACGGAGCGTACTTTATCCATATGCTACACAGGTACTGCCTTTTACCCGCTTAGATATTACATCATGTCGCTGCAGGATGTCTGACTTCTAACAATCTTCTGTATTTTACATACATATACGTATGTTAAATACTTCAGCTATATGTTATATACGTCCATCTGTGTGTGAGATCCAGGCCGCCTATAGACACCTCTTTCTTTCGCCATGGCTGACGTCATTGAACTACCGTCTTTTGCTTGCGAAACGAGGTTGTTTACAAACGGAAAAGAAGAGAGGAAGGAAAAAATGCTTGGGTAAGTACACTAGTTAACTATTACTTTAGTTAAATATTCCATTAATTATATATTCTTTTAGTGTAACTTGCTTTAATATAGTACTAAGTAAGTAATGTAGTTTACGAATACAATTCTTACTATTGTAAAACTCGTTAATGATTGAGGACAATGGAATGGGTGAATCTGAATTTTGAGAAATCTTTGAATATTAATGTTTTGAAACATTTTACATTTCAAGGTAGCAAAATGAATGTTATGTGTTTATTCATTCCGTTTTATATGTGACGATTTATTACTTGGTGCAGATTTACTACAGGGCTGCTTAACATAATTGCTAATAAACCGTTTTCAGCGCGAAAATTCCCTTGTGTAGTGAAGATTTAGGATTTAGATTTCTGGGCTTTCGGCATCAATGGCCTTGTTAGCCCGTCACACATGAGGGATGACTTCCCTCGGCGAGCACACTATCCGGGGAAAGGAAGGGAAGAATGGATTGGGGAAAAATGGGGCTGCGGTGGCTCAGTGGTAGAGCGTTCACCTCTGGTGCTTGGGGTCCCGGGTTCGATCCCAGCTCCCGCCAAGTGAACTTTGTGGTGGACAAGCACCGTGTGCGTGGGTTTTCTCGGGGTTCTCCCGTTTCCTCCCACTTTCTTCATTCCACCATTTCATACATTACTCATCATCGCCGTCTCCTTTAGCCTAACCGGCATAACCGTGGGACGTAAAACTCAAAGATTTCATTTTCATTTTTGGATTTGGGAAGGAAGAAAACGGCCTGGGACCTATATGTTAGGTACCACTCCAGCATTTGCCTGCTGTGAATGAGGAAAAGCCAAGGAAACCTCATTCAGGATGGCTGGACTTAAAATCTTTTGATACTTTTTCGACCGAGTTCCCTCACCGGGATCGAACCTGGGACCGTTCGCACCGAAGGCGAGAGCGTTAGCGACTACGCTACGCGGGGCCACTAGTGTAGTTTAGAAAACTCATTTTTACTAGGATATTTGCAAGATTTTTTTTTCTTTTAGTTTAACGCCCCATGATTGTACATCAATGTAAGAGAGAAGGTGACGATGATATACATGATAATGGTGGAATCAAGAAAATGTAAGGAAACTGGAAAGTCTTAAGAATAACCACACCTACAGTGTTCACCAAAAGCCTATTTGTCGGGAGCAGGAATCGAACCAGGGACCTACCGCGTCAGAGGTAAGCGCTCTCAGAGCTTTCTTTTGTTTAAAGAACTTGTTTACAATGAAATATATATATATATATATATATATATATATATATATATATATATATATATATTACGAAGATATTGACATATTTTACAGCCTCACTGAAATTAAAAAAAAAGTAGTCAGGGAGAGCTTACTTGTCAGGTTTTTATTTTTTAATTTAATTTATTTTTATTTATTTATTTTTGCTTTGTTATGTTCCCTAGTTAATTAATGTTTGGGTTACTGAAAATTAAAACCTTTTTAGTATTATTGTTATGTCATCACTTTGGAACCAAAACGTTAGATTTTTTTTCTTGTGTTTTCATATAGGAAGTTGGTGAGTTTGTGCCTTAGCATTGGTTTGGTTTCTAGAACGTAATTGAAGGTCATGTTGAGTTGAGTCTTGGTGGGTTTGAGTTCGTGAAGTGTCAGGCACTGCTTGTGCCCCTGTCTTCTGTTTGTGATGTTTCCTGGCTTTGGGCTGTGACGTATTTATGTTGAGGAGTACCAACGCAGGCCGCGTGATATACAGGTAGCTACAACACAGCTTCAACAATTACGAGTGCCAGGTCTTTGAATTTCAGCTTTCGTTACGGCGTGACTAATGCAGTATAGTCCTAGGTTGAAATTCTATGGGTGGTAAAAACGGTATGGTAAGAAGTACAACGTAATTGTTATTAGTTTAATTAGTGTTTCTTCATAGTATTGTTTCACTATTTCTAGAAGGAATTAAGTATTAACGAAGTAATGAATAAGCAAAAGCACACATTGATTGACGTTTACTATTTATCATACTCCATTGAGAATGTTTTGATCCTCAGTTGCGCAAACATCCAGTGTGCGTTTATTTTCTTTCTTTTTTGGGGGGTTTACACTGCCTCACAGATGAGCTCCCTCGTGGCTAAGTGGTTAGTGAACACGCCTTTGGCGTGGGACACCCGGGTTCGATTCCCGGCCGGGAGCCGCGGTGGCTCAGTGGTAGAGCGTTCACCTCTGGTGCTTGGGGTCCCGGATTCGATCCTAGCCCCGCCAAGTGAACCTTGTGGTGGACAAACACCGTGTGCGTGGGTTTTCTCGGGGTTCTCCCATTTCCTCCCACTTACTTCATTCCACCATTTAATTCATTGCTCATCATCAGCGTCTCCCTTAGCCTAACCGGCATAACTGTGGGACGTAAAACTCAAAGGTTTCATTTCATTTTTTCTTAATCTCTTGCACCGACCGACCGATCTCGATCAAATTTCCAACGTAGATGCGGTTCTGGCCTGGGAGTGTTTTTAGCTATTTACTTTGACAGTAGAACTTAGGGGAGGGGGAGGAGGGGGACAGAAAAAATAAATGACTTAATTTACTTTGAAGTGTAAAAGTGCGAGCGTTTTCTTCTCTCTCTCTCTCTCTCTCTCTCTGTCTCTCTCTCTCTCTCTTCACTTCTCCAGTCTCCTCTCACTTTTAGGGCCGCGGGGCTCAGTGGTAGAGCGTTCACCTCTGGTGCTTGGGGTCACGGATTCGATCTTAGCCCCGCCAAGTGAACCTTGTGGTGGACAAACACCGTGTGCGTGGGTTTTCTCGGGGTTCTCCCATTTCCTCCCACTTACTTCATTCCACCATTTCATTCATTTTTCATAATCACCGTCTCCTTTAGCCTAACCAGCATAACCGTGGGACGTAAAACTCAAAGATTTCATATCATTTTTTCCTCTCACTTTGATTTCATGATTTTGCACTCTGATGAAAAGTATTAAATACCGCCAGGAAAAGTACTAATATATAACCTCTCTTTTAGGCGCCCCTCCAACCACGCGCCCGGGACACGTGCTTTGCTTGCTCGCCCATAGCTGCGGCTCTGTGAGCTACATAAGTAACATACAATGCTTACGTAATACTTTGGGTCATAAGTACTATTAAGAAAGGAAGAATTGCATTTTTTTAACTTTGGGAAAGGAGCTACTATGGGATTAAAGATAAGGTAGGAAAGGCAACACATTCCAGTCTATGCTTTCACCCAGCAGACATATTGTTTGGAACCAAAAAAATGTGACTTTTGGAATCTTGTACTTAGGTTCACAGCGGAAGCGACGAAATAACTTGAATCATCCATTGTAGCTCTCCCCGCAGCCAGTTTCTAAAATGTTGGCAATAAGTTTGCGAAACGAGAGGTGACGACTCCAATTTTGGGTGAAAAGTCGCTATAAGAAATAATCGAGAAATTCATTATCTATAAGCATTGTAAAAGTTGTAGATGTAAACTAAACAATATGTTCTACTCACTGGTGCAAATCCCGGGGGGGGATGACGGATACATGTCCCCTCCAATCTTGGAACTGAGGGGGACTTCTCCCAAATAATCCGATTTGAAATGTGTTTTTTGGGAGAAATTTGATGATTTTTGTCCGATTGCTACAAAGGAACGTGAGATGTCCCCCAGAATAAGCCTCAAATCTGCAGCCTCCTAACGCTAAAGACAACTCTGATCCTCCACAACATTGTTTTTCAACTTCATAAGTATTTTGGACATCGCCAAAAAAAGTATGGTAACGGTCTTACCCTCCCCTCCCCCCCCCCAATGTTGAAGACAGATTTGTGCCGCTGGTTCTATTCACATCTTTGTAAACAGGGCGCAACCAATCCTTTAATTCAGGGATCATTTCAGGTTGTTTCGGGTACTTTTGTTCATGTTGTGGTCAAAATAGTTCCGAAATAATTAACACTACAGTACTTACGTTAAGCAATTTTTTGTAAAAGAAAAAGTGCAGAATAATTAAAAGACCCCAGAGGACAAATATAACAAACACTTCTTCGCCTTTTTTCACGCATCTATAGCTAATCTTGTTGCTATCGGTAATGATGTATTACGTGTCTCTCTCAACGGAAACTCTGCGAACTAAAGGACATCAAGTTTGTAGTTATTCTTCGTTAGAGGGCAAGGGTAACATAACAATGCAGGATTGTGGAGTAGTGAGTACGCTGTATTTCCAAACTCTTCATCACTTGCGCTGATTAAAACAAACAGAAAAAAATAACGTAAAAACTTTTTTGAACTAATAATGCTTCTCTACAGATGAACATTTTGTTTGCAGCAAAAAGTCGCTAAATGTGTAAGTAGGTAAATCGTCATTTAAAAATCACCCAAAAAAGTCTCCAATCGGATTTTTTTTTTTTTGTCGTTATCGTAGGGCGACCATACGTCCCGTTTTGACCGGGACAGTCCCGTTTTAGGGGCGTGTCGCGGCCGTCCCGTCAGTAGATGGAAAAAAGTAGTATTCGTCCCGTTTTATGTAAATGAAAGAAGTAAATAACAAACCCAGTACCTTTACTCCTTTTAAAAGTATTAAATAATAACAAAGCGGCAAAAATTGAACTGAAAATCCCTATATTAAACATACTCTATAGTTCGCAGTACTGCTCGAAAGGCAGCAGAGGTTTTAGCAGTTGGTTGTGTGTTAAACAAACTTCAACGTGTCTTTCCTTTTTCATAAGTACCCGCTCTGTAACGAAGAGAGAGAGGGGGAACTCTGATATCAAGGCACTGATAAGAACAAAGGTAGATCTAAAAGTCTAGTGTTGCAAGAACCTGTCCCGTTTTTAACTGAAAATTTTATGGTCACCCTACGCTATCGTTGAGGTCGAATTCCCCTTATTTAGCGACTTTACCCAAAATTGGCAACATTGACCCCCACCGAACAACACCCCGTCATCTTGAGCCTAGCCAGCATAATAGTGGGACGTAAAACTTAAAGATTTCATTTCGAACAACACTCCCAGAAACCTACTGTTATACTATTCTCAAACCACCCTTTCGTACAGTTCTCCCTATTCGAAAAAAAAAAATGTAAATAGCAGTGTTCATACATAAATATGGAACTCAATTTCCCTGAATTTTGCAGGTTTTCCAGTTATTAATTTTGCAATTTCCAGGTCTAGTGGAAGAAACTAATAGTACGAGAACACATAAATTTTAAGAATACTATATTTATATATTTGAGAATGGCCACCCTTCTCCCCAATGAACGATTGCAATTAAATATTGAGTCACAAGAAAATAAATAATTAAAATAAATAAAATTTAAGTTGAAAAATATTAAGTTGAGAAGCCTACTAAGGGAATTATATAATACTTTTGTTCCATACTTGCATACATTCAAAATATACAAAAAAACATTGGCTTGGGGAAGAAAAAAGGGCCCGCGAGATTTTAACTGATTCTTGTAGTACTCGACGACAGAAATAGATTACTGAAAGCATTTTCAAAATCGGCACAGGCAAACATGAAGAAAATCGCATTTTCAGGTACCGGTTCAAAATGAGAAGAAAAAAGGACCGCGAGATTTTAACTGATTCTTGTAGTACTCGACGACAGAAATAGATTACTGAAATAATTTTCAAAATCGGCACAGGCAAACATGAAGAAAATCGCATTTTCAGGTACCGGTTCAAAATGGGAAGAAAAAAGGACCGCGAGATTTTAACTGATTCTTGTAGTACTCGTCGAGAGAAATCGACTAGTGAAGGAATTTTCAAAATCGGCGCAGGCAAGCATGAAAAAAAATCGCACTTTCATGTACCGGTTCAAAATGGGGAAGAATAAAGGGCCCGCGAGATTTTAACTGGTTCTTGTAGTACTCAACGGGAGAAATCGATTAGTGAAGGAATTTTCAAAATCGGCGCAGGCAAACATGGACTAAATGGCATTTTCATGTACCGGTTCAAAATGGGGAAGGAACAAGGTCCCGCGAGTTTGAACCGCTACGATGTATGTTCACGAATGTGCCCGTCTTCTCAAATTTAGTTAATTACTGTGACACTGAAACATGTGACACAGAGTCACATTGTGGATGACTCTGCAATCGGCAACCACTGCACATATACTCCTCCCGCCCCACAGTTTGATTATTTCGATCCATTCCTCACGTGCTAACGGCATAGTTCAACATCTGCAAGAAAGAGGTAAATGTAACGTTCATTTGGCAATAGCTTTCCACCAAATTAAGCTGCATGAAATCTGATTGCATATTTGACATACTGAGAAAATTCTAGCCCGTGGCCATATGTATCACATATCCCACCAGTTCATAAAAATTTTGAACACAAAATTACGGTCGTCCGTGTGACGTACTCCCAAAAGGTCTAATGTGTATCACCCACCTCACATTCAATTTAACCACATCCGTGTAGAATTTAGAAAGGAACTTCTTATGATGTATACAGGATGTCTCAAAAGTTCCCTAACATAGGGTAACTCTGTTATCAGAGTTACAACAAAATGTAAGAGGAAAAAAAATCTCGAAATATGACGTTTTCAATCTAAAGTGAACACTTTAAAAAAATCGGACGAGATGTTTGTGCTGTATACTCTTTATGCACCCAATTTTAAATGAAAATGCAACGTTGCCATTTACCTGAACCCACAACATAAGTGAATGAAGTTACTGTTTGAAACGGAGACTGGCCATCAACATGTTCGCGTAAAAGACAGTAACTTCACTCACTTATGTTGTGGGTCCAGGTAAATGGCAACGTTGCATTTTCATTTCACATTGGGCGCATAAAGAGTGTACAGCGTAAAGGGGTCATCCGATTTTAAAAATTCCTTCACTTTAGATTGGACACATCATATTTGGAGATGCTTTCCCCTCCGACATTTTGTTATAACTCGGATAATAACAGAGTTACCCTATGTCAGGGGACTTTTGAGACACCCTGTATATCTTATTTAATATATGTTTGATGTCACTATATCTGTAGTATAATTTAGTTTGTTTAAATTTACAATTTAATAAGTAGATTCGGATTTACATGCGTAGGATTTTGTATGCATCTAACTAATGAATTCTTTTATATTCATACTTAACTTAGTGACTTGGCTTTGGACTGCAACTGATTATTGTAACCCATTATTGCTTGAGAAGAAACAAGATATCCGAATCTTCATTTGGAGAAATCAAAGGTCTATTGGAAAGCTGGGAATTACAACCATTAATTTCTACATTTCAAGGTGCGTAAATTATATATTCTGTGTTTATTATTACTATTATTGGGTTTAGAATCAATCAAGCATTTCATGATATTTTAGAGGGATCAAGATGGGTGCCGGATAGATAAGTATTTGAGCGTCAGGCTCTTATTTCTTTTCAATTTAATATTTAATCAATGATTATTTTTCTCCCTCATTATTCCACCAAATTGTATTCCTAGATCATAAATTTTCATTACTCATTTGTGACCGTCAGCCTACATAACATATTCGTAGGACGTAAAACAAAGATTTCGTTATTATTGTTTCTATCTCTTTTCTCCATAGCTGTGAAAAATAATGCCTTCAACATCATAAATTTGTATGCCACTTGCCTGCTTTCGCCTTCAGTCGTCTTACTCTTCGGACATCACGAAGCAAAGCAGGTACTTTGCAGTTTTCATAGTTTTGAAAGGATGTGACATAACATAATGATGTTGGTGTTGCGATGTTCAGTACCGTAGATAATTAAACAATGCTAGTAAACAAATCGAGTAGCAATTGTAATTTTTTAGCTTACATGCCTTTCAGACCGGCCTTTTTTTTTTTTTTTTTTTTGTTTACAACATATTGTTATTTCTACTCTATATGAAATATATTCTGAGGTTGTGTTTTGGGGGACGTGGTAGCTCAGTTGTGGAGCGTTGACCTCTCCTGCGTGAAGTTCCTGGATCGATCCCAGCACGTGCTAAATGGGCTTTGTGTTGGAGAAACACTGTGTGTGATTTTTCTCGGGGTTTTCCCGTTTTCTCACACATTTTCATTCTACTATTCCATTCATTCTCATCATCATCGTCTCCTTGAGCATATCCGGCATAATCGTGGAACGTAAAACTCAAAAATTTCATTTCATTTCATTTCATATAAACTTTGTTGCAAAGTAACCTGATAGCTGAAGATACTTTGCAACACATACAAAAAAGTATTTTCAGCATACGAACATAATGTTTCTGTGCAGTGTTTTCTCTCTTCTATTGATACATTTCACTTCCTACACAAAACTGCATGCAGTCTACAAATATTGAGGTTGGACTTACGGTACCGGTGTCAGTACTTAGTACGAATTATTGATATTTGTAAAGAAAATTATGTATTTTCTGGTACCGACATAGGAACCACGTTCTGATAGTTTAGTATGTCCCACAAAAATGGCAACTCAAGAACAGCAAAAATCTTCGAGATCTGATTTGCCTTGGTTGCTCTTTATATCCAAGAATATCATCCCAACCGTAATCAGTGGAAGATTTACGGGATTTGAGGCTTTCAGGCTGAAGCTCACCCAAATTACAGGATTTCTTTTTTACAAAATTCTGATGTTAGTCATTCCTATGCGTCTACGCTTCAAGCCCTTCAAAAAGTCTAGTCGTTTCTAAATAAAGGAAGTCTTTCTGTGTGAAGTCACTCTCAAACTATTTTTCTGAATCCGCCGCTTTTCGTAATTTATTTTCCAACAAGAAATCCATCCCGACATTTACCTGAATAGGAAATTTTCCTAAAGTTAGATGGCAGGAGGTACCCGTAGTAATAATTTCCTATCTGAGGGGTTACGTTTGATCGGTGCAAAGTAGCCCCGATTAGAGGCTGAAACAACCTTCTCCCAGTTTTATTTTTCTATGACTTTAAAACGTTTCACACTTCAATTTCAACTATTGTCTCAAAGTCCCATTATACACAGAGTATTCTACGAAACTGACTTGACTTTGACGAAAATTCTTGTAGGTGATATCTTTCAAATTTTGTCGGCCTTTACAGTGACTGCTTTCCATACCTCTACAACAACAAACCCTTCAGGTAATTAGAACTGATGTTAACCGCCAACCAAATAGTCAATGTTCTATCTTACGGTGACAGTTGAAACTTTCTCTTTACAGTCCATCATTTTACCGACAGAGGACTGTGAAACTTTTGCCGTATTTTGTGCAAAGTTAATCCTGAAGTGCAAAATAATCCCGTCTTATGGTACTTACAGAATATTAGTCAGTAATTTTCACATTAATTTTAAAGGTGACAACAGTTGGAGCCTAGGGCTGTGTGATATTTAAATCGAACGGTTGATATTTTCAAATATCAAAACATCGATATCGAAATTTTTGATCGATATATCCATATTCTTTTCTCTCTTTCGTATTTCTATATTTTCGATTTTTGATATTGTTTATATTTCGATATTGCTGTATTTTTCAATATTTCGAACAAGTTTCGATAGTTTGTCGATATCGATTATCTATATTTAAATTCGGATATCGCAAAGCCCTATCGAACCCTTCGGAAATGAAGTTTTTGGCTATGGACCTGATTAGGGATGCACACGAGACAAGACGAGACATAATTTTTGTTACGAAATTCGAGACGAGACAGAGCTCTTCCAATAGAAACGGATCCAGTTTTCGAGACGATACATAACTTTCGCGGCACCTTTTCGAGAGGAGACAATCTCAAATCTTTTCTCTTGCGCATCCCTAGACTTGATCACGAGTTCTCAAAAAAAAAAAATGTTAATGAGAAATAACATCTAAATACAATATCGGTAGCTAAAACATTTTTGTTTTCATTCTTCAGTAATGCATTGTTATTAATCTCAGTATTTTATAGTGTATTCTTAAGCTTAAGGTGATGTATAATTAAATTTTGAATTCAGTTAACTTATTTTGTTTCTTAGATTGTTTTCAAAATGTATGTACAAACGTTTATTTTCATTTTTGAGTGTTTAAAGTGACGTATAGTTATTAAACATAGTATTTAATATTGTACTCTTAACGTGAAAGTGATATACAGTTAACTTTAGAATTCAGTTAACATTTTTCTTTCTGAAATTGCTTTAAAAAGTATGTAAAAACGTTTTTTTTCTTTTCTTTCTTGAGTGCTAAAAGTGATGAAAAGTTATTAAGCTTACTACTTTATATTGTATTCTTAACCCTAAACTGATACACAGTGCGTTTTTGAATAAATTATGTCAAGTTATTTGAGTGACGAACACTGATAGAAAATCCTGACTATTACTGGAACATTTTGATTTTAAGGTGAGGACTACTGGTGCAAGGATTTTAAAATATTGTTTTTCCTTCTACTCCTTTTTGAATTCTGACTACATGGTCATTATAGGAAGGATCAGTGAGTCTTTCCAACTACGGTATAGCTCCGACAGATTCACAATGCTCAGAGAAAAGACAAAATAGTATGTTTTCGACCTTAAAGTGAGAACCACTGGCGTTTTTACCCTGCTATGCAAAAGTAAGTGAGTACTCCAATGGGGTTCCAATGCGGTCCCTAATTTCTGCATTTTAGATATATGGAAATACATGTCTCTAAAATGTAAAGAACTGATTTTTTTTAACTGAAAACTGCAATTCGGTAAGCCTTATGGATACCGAGATATGGGAAAATAAAGAGAGATACTATAGGTATGTGGGTCTTGCATACTTGACGCTACAATTCGGAAAATGAATTAAAATATGACTAACGGTCATCAAGATGATGTCAAATAAAGGGGGACCAACACAGTTAAGGGGTTTTCGTTTCGCTAAAATTTCCGAAGTCGTTCATGGACAGTTAATAAACACCAGTAGCAATTTCATCTTAAAGTAATTAGATATATTCATGGGGTGTTAGAACATCATGGAGTCTACCAATATTAAATTTTAAAAACTTTTGAAAATATAATGTGACATTTGTAAACAGTATTTGAAATATGTGTTTACCCAAAACTTCCAGCTAGTACATCTAACATCTGGAGAAACACTGTGAAATAAAAGTGTATGAGATCTTGAAATTTCGGAAACAATTATTGGTCGCAACAAAATTAAATAAGATGGTACTTCTATGGGTTAAATGAGTACCTCAGTACAATTTCGATCGAAAGATTAGTTCAGTCCTAGGTTTTCTTCAGGCAATTCCAAGGGTTCATCCAGCTGTACAAAAGAATGAAAATTCGCTGTCAATATCTAAGATAGTAACCAAGATAAAAGGAATTATATATTTTATGGCGTAAAAATAGAGATCTTTATATATTTGTACTTTTGGGTCTTTCCTATAAGAAAAAAAATCAGAAAACTACTGTATATACCTTAATAGACAATTCAATGGGCGGGGACACAGTAGCTTAGTGGTAGGGTGTTTAACTAATCTTTTTTTTGCAGAAACTATTGGAGTATTCACTTAACCCATAGAGATACGATCATACTTAACTCCCTATTTAATTTTAAATTAAATAAAAGGAAATATTTCAGTGTAGCGACCCACGATTATGCATTTCAATCTCAGGGAGATTTTGATTAAAGCAAGTGAATGTTGTTGGCAGAATTGATGGAATGCAAAGGTGGGAGGAAAGAGAGAACCCCGAGAAAACCCACGAATACGATGTCCACTACAAACTGACTTGGCCGCGGATAGAACCAAGAACCCAATACACCAGAGGTAAGCACTCTACCACTAAGCCACTGTGCCCCCGCCAATTTAATTGTCTATTAAGGTATATACGGTTGTTTTCTAAAATTTCTTCTTCTTACAGCAAAGACTCAAAAGTACAAATCCATGTGGGTCTCTATTTTTACGACGTCATAAAATACACAATTCCTTATATCTCGTTTGCTATATTAGATATTGACAAAAAATGTTCACTTTATTTCAGAGCCCGATGAACGCTTGGAATTGTCCAAAGAAAATTTAGAGCTGAATTAATCTTTCGATCGAAATTGTACTGACGAGTCTGCGGTACTCAGTTAACCCATAGAAGTACCATCTTATTTAACTTTTGTTAGGATCAATAATTGTTTTCTGAAATTTCAAGATCTAATACGCTTTTATTGTATGGTGCCTCTCTAGCTGCTAGATGTACTAGCTGGAAGTTTTAGGTAAATATATATTTCTAATACTCTTTATAAATGTCAAAATATATTTTCCAAAGCTTTTAAAATGTAATCTTGGTAGATCCCATGATGTTCTTAAACTCCATGGAAATACCTAATTACTTTAAGATGAAATTGCTACTGATGCTTATTAACTTTCCATGGCCGGTTTCGGAAATTTTACCACCTAACACGAAAACCCCATAGCTGTATGGATCCTCCCTTTATTTGACAATATCTTGATAGTCATATTTTAATTAATTTTCTAAATTGTACTGTCTAATATGCAAGCTCCACGTACCTATGGTGTCACTTTTTATTTCATCATATTTCGGTAACTGTTAGGCGTACCGACTTGCGGTTTCGGTAAACACACACCTCTAAGGTTCTTTAAAACGTTATTAAAACATATTTTAGAATGTTTAGAAATGAGAGTTCTGCGAATATTATGGTACCCGAAAACCCCCATCAGGGCGTGTGTGTAGTGTATTTAATTGAAACTACTTTTGAGGTGGTTGTAAGCTCTCGTAATTACGTTTCCGAAACTGCCCATCTAGTACGCAAACCCCACCTTTCTATGGTGTCGTTCTTTATTTTCCCATATCTCGATATCCATAAGGCTTACCGAGTTGAGGTTTTCGGTAAACAGATATTAGTTCCTTACATTTTAGAGACATACATTTCCATATATCTAAAAAATACAGACATTAGGTACCCCATGGTACCCCGAACACCATTGGGGTACCCACTTACTTTTGAATGGTAATACATTTTGAGTTGTTGTTCAGCATCAATAAACACCTCATATTTTTTCTACGTGCAACCCAAAAGTCCATACCTGACCGAACAGATTTTTTCCATTTAATCTCAAAAAGGTTAAGATATTTTGTATTGTTAAGTACAACCAAATTAAACACACTGAATATAACATTTTAAATATTTTCTGATTTTTGTTGCAGGTATTTCGTGCTTCAAACCAGGATTCTGCTTGAAAGACAGTCAAAAGAAGCAGTGTAGGTTGTGGCTAAAAGTACGTCCTTTCTGAAGACAGACCCAGTTGTACTTACATTATTTTGTACGAATATATAACCCTAATAAAGATACTGTACTACAAATTATTTCTTTCTTCCATAAATTATAATAAAATATTATCTCTATTTAAAGAAAATGATTGTTAATGTTAAGTCATTTTAATTCTTTTTCTCTGTAATAAGAACATTATCCCTCGCAATATTTTTTATCTTTGTGCTATTGCGATTGGATGAAGTAAAATTCTATACGAAGCACTATTATTTCAGACATGCATTAATAACTAATGTATTGTTCTGTATGTAAGACAATGTGTATACTGAACATGTCTAGCGAAGGTGTTGTTTTAATACAGAATCTATAACTCAGCTTTTCAGTAGTCAACTTTATTGGGAATCCGAAGAAAGAAGTTAAAAAAAAAAAGTTGGACTTGTGTGTGTTCGTGTTGTGTGTGTGTTCGAATTCTGGACTAATCCAAATTATCCAGAGAAATCATTATATATTTCTTTGTTGCTATTTCAGATGTATCCTTTATCCAAGTCGTATGAAACGGAGACTTCATACATCGCTATACTTTCTATGAACTATGTTCCGTATTTACTTAATCACTTTGTAACTTTCTCTAGTGTTGACAAGACCGCAGGTGTCAATCGAATAGTTTAGTGTTTCACTCATGTCACCTTGTGACTAAGGTACGTCCTGTCGGTATATATATGGTACTGGGTTCAATTAGCGATAAAATACATTTTTAGCGTTAAACAAATGCAAAAATCTACACGAAATGAGATACCGTGATCTCTGACTTACGGATAACACCAAGCAACTAATGGTACTGAGTGTGATTGAGTTTACTAATTACTATTTGGCTAAAATCAGTGTTCCTTTATCTATAGTTCTTTTCGTGCTTTGAATTGCAAAGTTTGAAATAACCGTTTTAAATTGTGTATATATATCTTCCGAGTAATTCTGAGAATCATTGCTCTTTCTTTAAGCAATGTATGAGACTGTTAAATTGCTCGTTGCTTAAAATGTTGCACTAAGAAGGATGCATCCAGGAAAGTCCAGATTTGCAGAACGTCTATAGCAGGGAAGAATAAATATGTTTAGTCGATGGCTGCACAACGCCTCCGCTGTCACCACGTTGTCACACAGCGAATACAGCGAACGTTTAAGAGTATTCTGCACTTACTATTAGGTATCGGCCTGGGAACTTTGGCGCCTCTACCCAGTCTCCTTCTTGGTGTTGCACTTTTAATAGCGAGTACTGAGTAGGAATCATCTTGTAAGCGAATACGTTTTCGGCTGACACTACACTTTTAATTATTGCGACATTAAAAAAAAAAAGAAAGAAAAAAGAAAAGACATAACTTACCTGTTAATTAAAATGTACAGAGAAGTTATTTCTGGAAAATTCTATTCAGGCCTCTTGTGGTAACAACTGCACTTTAGAAGAAGATACTATTAAGGAAAGGAATGAGGTAAACTAATCTTTATATCGTACAAGCAATGGATGATAACAGCTTAATAAATGATTGTACGTAAATCTTGTTTGAGTTTGAATATAGGATTGTATAAGGCTGTGCATTTTGCATTATTATTGAAGTGCTGCAACTAACTAACTGCAAACCATATGATAAATTCTTACAGTAATATTGATTTACTCTGTATGGAAACGAAAATAGTTTAATATATGGTTAACCTCCTTTGTGCCCATAATTTTAAAATTAACGCTTGTGTCACTTTTCAACACTTGGCTTTGCAGTAGCTTTCCAACGAATTAGCAGGAAGCCCAAACTTATAGGACACCCTGCAGGTAAATACATTTCTTTGGACAGTTTCACTGCTCCAAACTAAGATTTGAAAAGTGTAGTATTGTTAATTTTATTATTATTGGCACAAAGGAGATCAACCATATTTTAAGCTATTTTTGTTTTCATACAGAGTAAAACAATATTTGACAACATTACAGTAAGAATGTATCATGCACTTTGCAGTATGTTGCAGCACTTTAATAATGGTGCACTATACGTACACTCTAGATCCTGCATATGTCCGATCCATACATTACAAGAAGGCAATACGCATTCGATACAGGTAAAATCTGTATATTTCATATGGACAACCTATTAGCTATATACATCCGATCTATACATTACATATGGCCAACCTGTACGCGACATACGTATAATCTATATGCTGCATGCAGACAGTCTGTAAGCTACATATATGCACTCTGTATGGTGCATACGGATATTCTGTATGCTGTATCTGGACAAGCTGTGTGCGACATAAGGAAAATCTGTATAATACATACGTACAATACGTATACTGTATCTAGTCGTACGTATGGGGCACAAGTACAATATAGATGCTGTCTCGGGGTTGAACGCAAGAAACATACGTACAGAACGTATATTGCATACTTCTTGAAATCATGCTCCGTCCTGATAGTCAGTGTATGTCGTCATTATTAACCCACATGCTACATACGACCCTGACGTCACAAAGCTAGATATCACCTCCGTATATATTTGTTACTGCAGATGACGTCACACGAATGACGTCATTGCACTTATGCAGACAGTACGTATAATACATACTTTTTCAGCTATACGTTTGCTGCAGGATGTTATATACGGTTGTACGTTAAGTCCAGAAACTACAGGAATTACGAATGTAACCTACGTTTTTAAGTATGCCACCTACAATTTTTTTTCTCAGTGTAACGGAGAGAAATTGGAATGTCGGATAAGAAAATATCAAAGGAAACCCCATCCGAAGAATCCAATTATGAATAAATGATGGCGAAGCAGTGGCGACACAAGGGGACACAAAGAAGGTGAGAGGATTGCGGAGATTATTATTTTTTTTTATTTATTTATTTTTCATTCGCTCAGCCGCGTTACTGTCAGCCGGTGCCTTGAGCATTCAAAACCGGCGAAGTATCATCATTGCGAATGATTTCTCTTTTGGGTTTGTTTATTTCATAATTTTAAAGAAGGAATGGGAAGGAAAAAAGGACGTGAAACTAAAACAAGGGATTTGACAAAAAAAGATAAAACAAACAAACAAACAAAAAAAATAACTAAACTTAATATTTGCTTAACTATACTCTCATTTCTAGTCTTGTGAGATTTTGTGTGTTTTTTGTTTTATTGAGTTTGAGTTTGTTACGTGTGTGTTGTTTTGTATGTCGTATGTTTTGTGTTTTGGTGTTTACCTATTGGTCATCTTCTTCTTTCTTCTTTTCTTCAGGTTTACACTCTGTATGTTTGGTTTCCCTGGTTTCTGCCTGCATTTCTCTCCTGTGTGTTCTATTTCACATTTGCACTATTTACACTGGCTTTTCACCTGTAAATTTTACCTCTTTTCACTATCCTGCATCAACACTACACTACACTCACTACGGATATTGACACTGACTGCTTTTGATGAAATCACTAACCTTCACCAACTAGTACTTACACTATGAAACACACACACACTACACTTACTTTTATCTAAATTTTCACATTTTCAAAAACTTTTAATTTTCTTATGCTTCTATATAAGCGTTTCCTGTTACTTTTACTTTGATGCTTTAGTGTTCTCAGTTTCGTATCAATGCCAGTTTCCACCCATTTGTGCTGGCTTGAGGTCCAGGGCCCACTCAGAGCACTTAGTGCAGGCCCTGGTCCGTTTTATCCTTCGGCCGGCACGCCCGGGATGGGCCGTCCTATTGGCGAGAGTTTCTCTATGTTTTCTCTCTGAGACACTATCCTCGCTTCACCTCTACTCATGCACTCACGCAACATTCACTCTTGCACCGGAGTTCCTTTCCAAACCCAAAGGCTGGAGGTGCAGCACGCATTCTGGTCCTCGGCGAAAACACGGTAATCCAGTGCTTGGGTTCCAGGAGTCTTTTCTCCGGTCCGAGGACTTCTTCACACATTCTTCCACTTGCACTCATCCTTCTATTCTTCTTCTGTAAGTTTTTCGTCTTAGTTCGGAATATTCATTTGTCAAATTTTCCAATTTTTTGCAGTCTTCCTCTACTTGTATTATTTCTTTCAGCGGTTTTTCTCTTATTTGAGTTCTTAATTCTAAAATTTCTTCTAATACTGGACACCACATGACATGGTGCTCAGGAGTTCCTTCTTCTCCGCATTCACACATTGGACTGGGTCTTAACTTGATTCTGTGGAGGTGTTGTTCGTATGGTCCATGGCCTGATAGATAATGAACCAATCCATATGTTGGATTTAAGTGTTTTATTTTTAGTCTGTCGACGATGCTAGGAAAGATTCTATGTAATCGTTGCGCTCCACTGTATTCCTGCCATTCTTTATCCCATAGTTGTATTATGTTGTCATTAATTTCTTTCTCGTCTTTTAGATCCCTGTTAAAAATTTCTCTAATTTTCCTTTTCTCTTCTTTTCTTAACCAGTAATTTGTTGCTCTTTGCAGTAACACATAGTTCATTGGTTGGATACCAAGGATTATACAGAGTGCGCTATGCGAAGTAGTGTTAAAACCTCCAGACATTCTGATTAATAGGTTTCTTTGTGGTCTATTTATTTGGTTTCTGTAGGTCTTATTTCTTAATAGTCTATCAATCCAAACGCTGGATGCGTACGCCATGGTAGCTGACAAAATAGTTTCTTGGTATAGTCTTAGTATTTTTAATGGTAACCTATATCTGTTTCTTGCAATAGTGGTCAATTTATTCGCTACACTGTTCCCCCTTTTTACTATATATTTCAAATGTTCATCAAATTTTAGTCTATCGTCTAGCATTATGCCAAGGTATTTTATGCTTTGCACTCGTTCTACTCCTACTCCATTTATTTAGGGGGGCGCGGTGGCTCAGTGGTAGAGCGTTCACCTCTGGTGCTTGGGGTCCCGGGTTCGATCCCAGCCCCCGCCAAGTGGACTTTGTGGTGGACAAACACCGTGCTCGTGGGTTTTCTCGGGGTTCTCCCGTTTCCTCCCACCTTCTTCATTCCACCATTTCACTCATCTCTCATCATCATCGTCTCCTTTAGCCTAACCGGCATAACCGTGGGACGTAAAACTTAAAGATTTCATTTCATTTTCATTTTTCCTACTCCATTTAATTTTATAGTCGGATTTCTTTGTAGTTTTGTGCCGAAAATGAGATATTTGGTTTTCTTTGATGATATCCTTAATTTACTCTCCATACTCCATTCTTCAAGTGTTTCTGTTATCTTTTTAACTTTTTCTTCTAATTCCCTTCGGCTGTTCCCTGATGTTGTTATTACGACGTCATCGGCGAATGCCACTATTTTATCGACTTCTTGCTTTTTGTTTATTTTTTCTAAGCATGGTTGTAATTCTACGTCCCATAGTAGGGGTCCTAATATTGATCCTTGCGGGCATCCTTTCTCTGTTTTAATTACTATGTCGCCCTCTTCATTGGGTATTATTATTTTTCTGTTTTCTAGATAGTTTCTTATCAAATTCGTTAAGTATTCTGGCATTTCCAGTTTTTTTACGTTTTCAATCAAGGATGGAAACCATAAATTATCAAATGCTCCTTCGATGTCAATGAAGAGCGCTAATACATATTTCTTTTCGTATATCTTTTCTTTGATATCATCTAGAAGAGTATTTATGGCGTCTTCTGTTGATTTTCCTGCTCTGAATCCAAATTGTAGTTTGTCTTCAGTTACGTTTCTGTATTTTTGAATTCTGTTTAATATTATTCTCTCAAAAATTTTTGATATGTTTTTTAATAAGCATATAGGTCTATATGAGTTTACTTCGGATGGATCCTTTTCTGGTCCCTTTGAGAGAATAATTAATTTTGATGCTTTCCACGGCTCTGGAATTTCTTGTTTCTTTATTAGTAGGTTGAAAAGCTTCGTTAGGTAGGGGACCCATAAATCTTTAGTCTTCTTGTATATTTCGTTTTTGATGCCATCTACACCCGGAGATTTCTTGTTTTTAAGTTTTCTAAAGATCTTTTCTATTTCTTCGTTAGTAACTTTGTCCGATTCTGGTACAGTTCCTGTATGCTGTTCACCCATTTTGTTTCTTAGCACTGTGTTTCTTTCTGTGTCGTTATTGTTTTCATCTCTGGGAAAAAATTTGTCCGCTAAAACTTTTAGAGTTTCTTCTCTGTTTGAGGTGTATGATCCATCTAATTTCTTGACTGTATTTAATAC
This sequence comes from Thermobia domestica, assembly GCF_964235325.1. NCBI lineage: Eukaryota > Metazoa > Arthropoda > Insecta > Zygentoma > Lepismatidae > Thermobia > Thermobia domestica. The sequence continues at coordinate 131,776,114 of NC_137465.1, read as the reverse complement.
TAATGGGTTTATTTTTTGTGTTATGAGTTTGTATGGTACACCCCATGGATCTATTTCAATATTTTTCTTTAGGTAAAGATCCCAACTTCTTTTCTTAGCCTCTAATATTGCTTCCTTATATTTATTCTTTGCGTTTCTATATTTTTCTAATCTTCTTTCCTTTAGTATTGGGTTGTAAGTTGCTTGATAACTTTTCCGGGCTGACGTTGCAAGTCTTTTTAATCTTTGTAGTTTCGGTGTCCAAAAGTCTTCATATACTCTTCTTTCTTGACTTTCCGGAGTAGCCTCTTTTAAAGCTTTTTTTGTTGCTTGTTCAATTTCGTTGATTATTTCGGTTAAGTTTTCATCTTCATTTATTTGGGGTAGATTTAATTTGTTCTTGAAAGTAATCCAATTTGTCTTAGCTATATTAAATTTGTTTTGTTCTTTTCCATTTTTTTCAATTTTCATATCAAATAGTATTATTTCGTGGTCGCTGAGAGTGAGTTTATCTCCAATCTACCAATTTTCAATCCTACTTGTTATTTCAAATGTTCCGCATGTCACATCAATATGAGAGCTGCCTCTATTCCCTACAAAAGTTGGTCTGTTTCCTATGTTTGAGATTACAAGTCCGTTTTGCATTACAAAATCTTCAACTATTTCTCCTCTATCATCTGTTTCCGGGGCACCCCATAAGATTGATTTTGCATTTGTATCGGCAAGGATTAATATTTCCGTATTATTCCTCTGCCATATTATCTCTTGAATTTTGTCTATGAAGTCACGTGTTTCTAAGCTGTATTGGAAATACGCATTTATTAGCCAGAATTTCATGTTTCCACACTTAACTTCAGCTGTTGTTATCCAGTTGTTACTATATTGGGTTAGTTTAAGTACTTCAATTTCTCTATTCATGAAAACTATAACTGTTTTAGATTCCTGTCCTCCGTACATTATTTTTGAGCTTGCTGGAAAGGTTGTTAATTTCCCTTTTAGTAAATATGGTTCTTGTATTGCTACGATATCAATCTTTTGAATTTCTATTAGTCTTCTAAGTTCTATTGTGGCTATTTTACTTCCTTGTGCGTTATTTTGCATAATTTTCAAATACGTCTGATTTTTATCCATATCTCGTATATATGTAGGCATCCGTTCCTGATTTCGTTGGGTCGAAGTATACTCTACCATGCGCACGCACCAGTTGTTTGTAAACATTTTCTAGCGTCCAGTATATCCCTCGTCTCTCAAAAACCTCATCCACTAGATCAAGTAACTCCCATCCGTTTGCTGGGAGATCATAAATTCGTAGTTCAATTCTATCGGCTTCCTCCAAAGTTGGAAATGTTATAGTTCTTCCATTTATATGAATATCTCTTACTATCTGTCTTAGTGCAGTCATTAGGATTTGTTTTTCTTCCAATTTTGCTAGCCTATACATATGGTTTATATTTTCGTATAATTGTACATTATTTATTAAGATTTCTTCATTTATTGGTTTTACTGGAGTATTTTCTGTACTTGAAACTTCCAGATCTTGGATTTGTTGTATATGTTCTTCTTGAATTGGGAAAAGATATTTTTCTTCACCGTGGACAAATGATTCATTAATGTTCGGGGTCTGTTGCATACATTTATAATTCTCTTCGTTAAATTTCTTTTTCCTGTTCTTTTTTCTATTTTCTAGAAGTGTTTCTAGTTCTCCTTTTTCCTTGTCGTTTTTTGTTAACTTCCCCATTTCGTTTTCTACAGTTTTTATTTTCAATTTTTCATTTTCTTTTGTATCATATGTTTGTGTTTCTTTATCTCTCTTTTCTTTAAGTAGTTGTCTTTTTCTTTCTAGAAAATTTTCCAATCTTTGTTTGTCCCTACGTTTCTTACTTGGGCTTTTTCTCTTTGTGTTTACTAATTCTTTCTTTTTACTCTCCATAGTTTATTTTAGAAATTATCCTTTCTCTAGCTACTTTGTATGAGACACATTCTTCCGTTTGTGGGTTTTGACATACTTTGTGTCTTAGTTTACATGGTATACATATCTTTTTTCCTTTGTCTTCACATTCGTCGCTTTTATGTTGCAATGAGCCACAATATCTGCATCTCACTTTTTCCTTATTGTCGCAATATTTCGTAACGTGACCGAATTCTTGGCAAATAAAACATTGAGGAACGACCAGGAAATCTTTTATTCTATGTGCCTCATAATCGATGTAGACTTTTTCTTTTTCCACTAACAGTTTCCTTATCTTCGGTTCAACTTCTATCACCAAGTGGCATCGTTTCTCTTGTTTCTTTCCTGCTCGAAACCTTGCTTTACTCTTTTTGGCTTCTTCCATCTCGTTTTCATCGAAATTTTGTTCGATAAAATCTTGGAGTAGTTCTTCATCCTTTAATTCAGACGGTACCCCATATATGATCATCAGCGGGTTTTTCTTCTTAGTTTCTTCGCACTTGAAGTTTTTTCTTATTTCTTCTTTAGCCATTATTTTCCTAATGTCTTCTTTCGTTGCGGTTTCAAGTACTACCATATCTCTGGTAGTTCTTAAACCAGTTATCTTTAATTTCTCTTTTCGTGGATCAATAATTCCTGTTAATCTTTCCGCTGTTTGCTTTGATGTCTCTCCTTGATTCGGTTTTATTATCAATGCCGGTTTTGTTTTTGCTTGCATTTCCTGTATCTTCAGTTCTTTTTCAGTAGGTTTTCTTTTTTTTAATTACGTCAGTCCATAGTTGTTGTTTGTCGTCGGTTTCCGTTTTTCTGTTCTTTCATGCCTTTCTTCAATCTTTTTGGTTAGCGTTTGTATTTCATGTATAACTATGTCTGTGTCGGTCTTCTGTTTGTCTGTTAATTCTTCGATTTTATCCCTATATATGTTTCTTTGTTGTTCCCATAATATCTCTGCTCGTCCAAAAGCTTGTTGTGTATTTATTAGTTCTTCTTTTTTTTTTCTTCAAGTTGCGGAGAAAAGTTCTAGCGCAAATGTTGTTCTCGGATGAGGCATTCATACCGGATGGTATCACAAATGTTCACAATGACCATCGACAGGCACCCAACTACCCGCGTGCAATTGAAGACGAAGCATGATCAGCATGTCCAATCGCATGTGTGGGCTGGTATTATTGATGACAACGTTGTGGGACAACACTTCTTCCCACAGCGATTGAACGCAAGCAATATCGTATCTCCAATTTTCACCCAGGGCTTACCTATTCTGCTTGAAGACGTGCCACTGAGAACACAACAGTGTATGTAGTTTATGCATGATGGCGTCCCTGCCAATTCATGTAACACTGTTCTTGAACGAAATATTTCCACGCAGATGGATAGATCGTGGTATCAGACAAGCACGGTTCCCATGTTCACCCGACCTGAATACCCTAGATTTTTCTTGTGGGGTTATGTGAAAAGTCTCGTGCATACACGGCCCGTGTATAACATTGAAGATCTTCGCCAGCGTGTATGAGTTGCATTTGCCACACTACGGTAAACACTAGTGTTATTGCACCAGTCAGGGTATCCTTACGCCATCGTGTAACTATCTGTCTCGAAGAACAAGGAGGGCATATTTAATACCTTCTGTAGGGCAGCATTATGTTGATCAGGTAAGTACAATACCTCTTGTTTTTACAGTACATTGGGTCTCATCTTCCATATGTATTTTGTACGATCTGTACGTTTCATCACTAAGAGTGTTTAACAGTTTGTAGCTCTCATACGCCGCTACTGTTCCGCATTGCGTGTGCATAATTGGATTCTTCGGATGGGGTTTCTTTTGATATCTTTTGACCCGACATTCCTATTTCTCTCCGTTACAAAGATATTGTATTCCTACATTCCGCCTCCAATGGTGTCTCTACACCGTAGCCATTATTGCCTTTGTTCATTAACATTTGTTGCTGCATGTTCCATGTAACATCCCCTGCTACAATTTTCAGTGTAAATTGTTCACTTTTCTTCACGTTTCATTCACTTTCTTTATGCCCCCTCTGGCGCCGCCACTATTTCGCCATCACTTACGCATAATTGGGTTCTTAGGATGGGTTTCCTTTGATATCTTTTGACCCGATATTTCTATTTCTCTCCGTTCTTGCGATATTGCAAATTCCCGCCTCAGTAGGCGACATTTCAGAGGCCTTTAGCAGCCAAACAAAGCCGCATTCACCCAATGTTCATATGACATTTTTTGCTTGCTTTTACCTGTAGATTCATCTCCCAAATTTTCCGTCATTGTTGCATGACCACCCTGTATATTTCAAGCCCTACCACAGAAACTCTATAAATTTGGATATTTTACCTGAAAAGTAAAACATTTTATTCATGTCAAAATAACATTCAATTCAAAAGGATCAATTAACTTACCGAAAGACAAAGCGGCACTATCATTTCTCAGTAGCCAATGCCAAACTTGCAGCCACTTGGTTGTTCTCAATATGCGTATTGTCTAAAAGATTTTGATGGGCATAACAAACTGCCACATGATTTAATATTTTCTGACCATAGTAGAAGGCAAACATATTTTCAAGTGGCGAAGGGTACTGAAACACCTTTTTGTTTCATAGTTTGAATTCGGTGAAAACCAACAACAGTCAAAGAAAGGTCTTCACATTTGAAACTAAATTTCTTTCTTCAAGACTCACCAGGGCTGCCACACTTGGTACAATTGTACCAAATTCAACCCTTTTTGTCGTTCATCTACCAAATGTACCAAATTCAGCCCTGTTGGTACCACGCTGGCTTTTCAGCTCCTTTTGTGAAAGAGTTGGTACAATTCTACCCAATTCAGCACCATTTAATAAATATTTGTCACATTTGCAAAAGTGTCAGTAATACTTTTTCAATATCCCTTTCTTGTGATGTCTTTTAGGGAAGGTTCTAGACCCTGGACGAGTTCTACATTTTTTACAAATGTCAGTTTACCTATCTTATATTCATCTTATAATCTATTATCTTCCTTCGGCCGTGAAATAAGCGAGAATGAGGTGCAATAAATTATATTTTAATATTTTATGATAACGTACTGTTTACACACGAACTCGGAGATGGTTGATTTGTTCCTCGTTATCTACATGTATTAATCATGGTAGATTTTGTTTATTGATCACTTTGTAATAGAGGCGCGTTTGGTTTTCTTATAATATATACCGAAGATAATTGTTTTCCCTTTTAATTTGCGGCCGCTGTTATACTTCCTACGTGTGAGAAAAGTTTCATCTACTTCAACGGTTGTTCGGGATTCTCCTACTTGGATGTTTTTAAAAAGTAATTTTTAAAAAGAACACTTTCTCGATTTGACTCTTGGAAGAGGGGGAGGGAGTGTTCTAGAATTTTACATCTTTTAGTTTTGTCTTATAGAGCCATGTATTGCACTGGTATAAAATAAAGAATTCAGCCCTTTCTGTTTTAATTTGATACTATTTTTCAGCCCACTTCAGGGCTAGGACCGTGGCAACACTGAGACATACGCAAGGAAAGTAATTACTGCGTGTGACGATGTTTTTATTCTTCAGAAACAATTTCAATTCTGAATCTAAAGTTCACGTGGTTCCAATCTAACATTTAGCTATAGATCCCAGTTTCATATGGCGTAAGTGCTGAAAGGGATGCTTAGCTCAAATGAAACAAAATCTAAATCTAAAGATGATATGTCAATTTCCGGTTATAACTTTGAATCCCCGCATTTCTCTCCCGTTAGTAACACACTTTCCCATCACTAGAGCTTGCTTAATTCCTAGCTGATGGAATTTATTCTTTAATCCGAAAAAGTTTCGCTAATTATTGGGCAGTAATGTCTTCTATAGTAGTGTTCTGTAGATTTAAATGCCTGAAGAGATTGGAATCCTGTAAGTATTTTCGGTGGTTTTTAGACTTGGAAAGGTTACTGGAAGAAGACGAGGTTCTTTATTTCTTTTTTCGCGATTCTCAAATACCTCAGACAACTTTTCTTTAGAACGCAAGTCACTATTGCCACTTGAGATCAATTCCACAGGTTTTAGAAGTCCTGAGGGTAACAGTCTTTCCTTGGAATGTTTTATTCAGCAATTCAAGATAGGATAGCAATTCGAGATTAGTAATGTAGCCAAGATAAATAGCTCCATTTTCGAAATTCTGAAGTAAACCACTAACTTTCTCGTAATTATCTTCAACCAACTTGTCCAGAGTTTACCGTATTATGTATCTATTTGTTTATATCTTCTTCAATTTGATATTTACTATACACCACTGAGTTGGACACAGAGGACGTATCTTCTAAATGTTTGTCAAAGAACCACATGCGATTTGTACCAGAATATGATGAAATTTAGCATTTGCTTTGGGAGACCAACTGAACATATTGGCAAATTCATTAATCCACTGCATTGACTGATACGACAGCACTATTCTTCATAATTAACCTGATCTGATCTGATTTTCAGTTTAGCGTCCCTTTCAGCAGCGAGGCTATATAAGACGTGGACCTACTGATTAACGTAGAATCCGAACCTCATGAACTCAAACCGGGAATCGAACCCGGGCGTCTCCCACGCCAAAGGCGAGTACGCTAACCGCTTAGCCACGAAGGAGTTCTCTTCATAATTAAATTTACACATTGCGGTCATATTGCCAGTACCATCGAAGCATTGCCTTCGTACTTTTGACATAGATAGTTGATATTTCTTCTATAATTGAAGTTATAGTTTAACAGCTATTGCCTTAGTTTTGCAAAACCCTAAGAAACTTGCATTAGATTCAAACCTTCCGTCACTGTCTCTTTCTAACGAGGCCCATCGGTATGTGGGTAATGTCTCTTGTTTGCACACTTTTTTTGTTAAACTCTAATAATATTGACATTTATCAATTCAAAACCACCATATCAGAAAAACATAATGAAAGTTATACTAATCACTAGTGCTATGGTAGGACTAGTTAGCTTAGCGAAGAGAAAGAAATTTGGGAACCGAGCTAGAATGGATTAATGGTTAGTATGCTTTCTTTGCAATTTGGATGTCTTGACTTTGAACCTGGTGAATGGCCATCCTAACTGAATTTTCTCCTATGTACCAGATCAACGACAGGATGATACCTTTAAATATAATTTATCTCTGTTTTACTTCCTGTCCAGTTATTTTTCTTGTCCATTGTTAACGATTTCAGTGTAAATTGGAATCGCAGGCTGTATATGAAAGACCGTTAAATAAATAAATTACTAAATTAATTAATACATTAAAACTGAATATTTCGGAAAGAATTGCAGGAAAAATGTCATGAAGGTGAGCTATTATTATCGTTTGTAATTATAAGAATTTAAGAAAGAATATTTACTACAAAATGGAGATAGATATTCAACAAGTGTGTCATATGATGACATGTAAGGATATTTCCTAGTTTCTGGCGTGACACTTCTGATTTTTTTATAGGTAAGAAGGATTTATTACTTGATACAATATATCACAAAATTCTGCTATGTAAGCTTGAGGAATGTAGCTATTTATGTAACAAAATATACTGTCCAAAATTGGAAACTTTCGAAGTGAATGCCACAAGGAACGATCCTAGGGCAACTTACATTTTAAATATTTTAAATATATGAAAATGGTTGATTCTTCGTCTAATAGCAACTGCGAGAGTTTGGTGAGAGAAGAGTGATTACAAAAGGAAGATTTCATCCAAAGCTTTTCCCGGAGGGAGAGTTCCTAGCATCGCTGCTACGTTCCCTCTTTGCACAGCCATAATTATTCTTTGTATAAGATAGGATGAAACTCGGTGTCGCCTGTGTTAAGAATTATGCGGTATCCAACTTCATTAACACTAGAAGCACGAAGCAGTCATTTTGACTGCTTCAAGAAATATAATTTCTTATCACTTCTGTAATGTTTTCGCTAAGGCCCTGAAATTCGTTGACTTTTAATATTTTTGTGTCCACTTGTTGATAATATTAACAATAAGTTTATGGCCCCTTTCACAGGGGCGCTAATGTCAGTTATACCTAGAAGCACGAAGCAGTCATTTTGACTGCCTCATAAAGAGTATGGAAAATTAGTGTTTCTGTTTGTGATTTGCAAGTGGCAACATTACACATTTCTTATTTCTGTAAAAAAGAAAAATTAAAACTTTTATTGATTGGAATTTGAGACACAAAAAACTTATTGTTTTCTCTAACAACTTCACAGTATGTTGTTTTTCACTGTCTTGCAAGATATCACGTAGTGTGTTATTGTAGACAAACAAATTAGTTCAGATACATATGGCCAATAGTGAGTACGTATAGTTAGTTGAGGTGACATGTGACATTTTACGATGAGACCTCAAGAAATACATAATCTCTTAGAAATTGAGTCTGAAGAAAAGAATGAAAATTTGCAGGATTCTAGTGAAGGGGATGGAAACTTGAGTGGTTTTGAACCTAAAGAGAACATTTTATATTCAAGTGATGAAGAAAAGGAACGATGATGGAGAATACAACGACAATAGTGGCGATAGTTTTATTGCTCCAGATGGAACAATGTGGACAAAATTGGATTTGGGACAAGGTGACGTTTGTCGTATATGTAAGCAGAATATTTTTCGCGAAGCTCCAGAACGATAAATTTTGACAAGAAGCGAGTGTCTGAACAAGAATGTAGTAGTGCTTTTCGTTTACTATTTGATGAGCCAATGAGGAGGCATATACTAAAGTGCACTAAAGCTGAAGCGTATAGGCAACTGAACTCAACAACATGGACTTCAACTCTTTCAGAACTACAATGTTATTTGGGCTTTATTTACTGAGGTGCTAATAGTGCTCAGCAATGTCCATTAGGGTCTTGTGAAAAAAAACAACCGGGTCACTAACTTATAGGTAAACAACTAATAGGGAAAGGTTCTGTAAAACAGAACGGTACTTCAAATTTGATGAAAAGGGAACAAAATCTGCAGGACTTCAAATGGACAAATTCACACTCGCGTCAGAACTTTTGGATGCATTTACTGAGAAGTGCACAAAATGTTAGAAACCGCATGAAGTCATCGTTGACAAGCAACTCTATTCCATGAAAGTCAGATGTCGATTTCATCAATAAATGCCAAATAAATCCGATAAACTTCGCATCTAATTCTGATTACTTGCCGACGTGCATTCAAAGTATGTACTAAAAGACTTTCCATATCTGGGCAAGGAGTTGGAATGTCCTGCTGGGACACAGTTAAGTGAATTTGTAGTGTATAGTATGATAAATCCATTCACTAAAAGGGAATAAGTGTTACATGTGATAACTTCTTCACGACAAGGAAACTAGCTGAATCTTTTAGGGCTAAATGTAATAGTTTAGTTAGGTCAATAAAACATAACAGAAGAGAGCTTTCTAAAGGTTTTGCAACCTCAAAAGACAAAGACCTATATCACTGTGATGTTTACCATGACCAGAGTGGTAATATATTAACTGTCTACAAATGAAAGCGGATCAAAAGTATGTGTGTCTTGAGTTCCATGCATAAGTAAGTATCCATTTCCGCAACACCTAAGAAAATGACCCAAAACTATAACATATTACAGTCAGATAAAGTTTGGTGCAGACATCGTGGATCAAATGGTAAAGAAATACACAGTGCGATGTGCGTGTAGACGGTGGCCAATGTACGTTCTTCTCAACTTGGTTGATTTTACATGCTTGACTTCGTGGATAGTATATGAAGAATCTACTGGAAAGAAAATCAGTTGGCTACAATATTCCCAACGTTTGGCCAAAGAGATGATGGTCAATGTCACTAATGACAGTGACTGTATTCGCTTGCGTGTGGAAGGAACTTCCCTATCTCCAGATACACTATGTCAAGTACGATTGTCAAAAACTACAAAACAGCAGACATATGTTTCAAATGTCGAAAGTACGTTCGTGGATAGTGTACTGCAGAGATCCGAAAGCGAATTATCTGCTCCAAGTGAAAGTGACACTGTAATGGCCTCCTCATAAGGATATATTTTCGAGAAATAACATAGAAAATATTATTTTACAATAAACGTTTATTATCTAAGAGTTGACAGTAATCTTTAGTTATTTTTATTATTTTAAAATCGATGATATTAAACTTCATTTTGATTTTATTTTATTCATAAACATTTTGATGTTACATATTTGATGTGCGTAATATTTATAAATAAACATTATAAAATAAATAATTTGCTTGATAGGGTTACTTGTAGATGTGTCTCAATAAGAAAGTCACAAAATACAGTCATCCTGTGACAGCATTAGTTTCTTATTTAGTCAGAAACGGAAAGCAGTCAATTTGACTGCTTCGTGCTTCTAGGGGGTTCAAAATTTCCGTGCTTCTAGTGTTAATGATATAACTTCTGATAATAAGCAGTTCATGGCATATAGTGCCATCTATGGCAGAAATAAAGTACCAGTCTACATGCCAGATTTAGTATTGTAGCCTTCGCAACAACAGCGAAGATCGGAGCATTGTCATGCACTATGTAAGCTCTACACACAACAAATAATTGAAATGACTGTCTCCAATGAACTGATATAGCTAGACAGCTGAAACTGATACATTATTTCCTCCATAGATGGCGCTGTATATAGTAAGCGGTTTATTACTACACTGAGAAAAAACGTAGGTGGCGTTCTTAAAATCGTATGTTACATTTGTAAATCCTGTAGTTTTTGGACTTACCGTACAGCAAACGTGTAACTGAAAACGTATGTTTTATAATACGTACTTTCTGTATAAGTGTTCCATCTGTAAGTACTTTCCGTATAAAACAATAGAGGCGGTCAGGATCTCACATACAAATGTACGTACATAACATATAGCTGACGAGGGTAACATACATAAATGTATGTAATATAAGGAAGACTGTTAGATATCAAACATCCGTGCCTATGTAGCATACGGATAACGTGTGCTCCGTACTGATTTCTGTAGTAAGCAAGAGGATTCCGTATATTTGTACAATACTAGGTATACCGCTGTCTGCAGAATGCATTTTTCTCAGTGTAGTAGCTCGATATTTCTATGTTAGGTCGAAATATTTTGGAAATATCCTCGTAAAATAAATCTATAGAAGTACATTAATTGCTTCAGATTTCTGGAATAAAATATCTAAAATAAATTCTTACACGAGTTAACATTTTTGTTCATTTTTGCAAAATTAAAAAAAGTAATATACTTTGCCGTTCATATAGATTATTGTCTGTGTATATCTTTAATGCAGTGCTTTCCAACATTTTTGACTGAGACACATAATACTGAAAGCTTACAACATCGCAACACACTTCACTGATCACTTTCTACATTGCGATAACTTAGTTATTTAGGTTAGATTATAATTGGAAATTGTTGCTGCCATTGCAGGCGTTAACTGATACAATCTATTACAAAATTGATTTTAACTTAAAAGCTTCACCTTCTTCTTCTTTTTCTTCTGGGGTCAACAATCTTTTGATTGTTTGACGTAGCTTTGCTTCCTTACCTATCCTAATCTAGAGCTTACATTTTCGTGTACTTTTTCTTTTCTTCAGCTTGTGTTATTTCTTCGGTATATTTCAATCGCTCTGTTTAGGTGTTTATACGGAGACACAGTGGCTAAGTACTAGAGTGCCTGCCTCTTGTGCGTGGGGCCCCTGATTCGATCCCCGGCCATGTAAGTTTATGATGGACAACTTCCTGTCCGTGGGTTTTCTCAGTGCACTCCCCTTTTCTCCGAGTTTTTCATTCCACCGATTGTTTCAACACCATTCACTTGCTTTAATCATAATCTCTTTTAACCTAAAGGATATAATCATGGGACGTTAAATTGAATTATTTCATTCTTATTTTTATAAGCGTGATGGATGGCATACAATTTATTTTTAAAATTTCGTCGCATACCCACTGCGCAACACCTGTGTGTCATGACACTTGGTCGAAAAAGTCTATTTAATATAACACTTTCTACAAAAATCGTTTCTACTATCGTTAGAAATAGTTAAATTCCAAGCTAATAACATGTATTTTCCTATTTCTGTTCTCACTGAAGCAGGGATGCAAATAACCACTCGCCCGGGGCGAGTGATTCATCGATGCGGGCAAGTATTTAATATCATACCGAAGGTAAGTAAATGATTTCTATTGTGGGATGTGGACTAGTAGTTTTTTTTTTCTTAGGCTAGTAAACTGTATTTGCTTATTTGCATCCCTGCACTAAAGTATAGCTGTTTCTTGTATATGCTATTTTAGTCAAGCGTTATTTATGATTTGGTACATAAAAGAGAAACGAAATATAATATCTGCAATCAAAAAAATAAACAATCATACTGAAACGTAATGCATTGCAATTTCGTAAATCCAATTTATTTGTAAAATCAATTGGCAAATTAGGTATTTAATTTTGCATCAACGAAGTATCAGCTATATTGAGGGAATTCAAATGGTAGCATATTCTATGAAGCAATAGTGGGTCAGTCGCACATCAAATGAGTTACTTAATGCGGTCTGGAACTGATGTCATCACCGCACCATCTGCTCACTGTACAGTACATTGTGTGTGTGTGTGTGTGTGTGTGTGTGTGTGTGTGTGTGTGTGTGTGTGTGTGTGTGTGTGTGTGTGTGTGTGTGTGTGTGTGTGTGTGTACATGACTCTTGAACGGTGGCCAATCGATGCTTGTTCTCGACTGACATTCCCCTAGAAAGGTCCATCACATAAATCAATCAAACACATCCATCAGAGACAACAAAAGTCAATTCCAACTCACACACACACACATACATACAGAAACATTCACTCACATATACAACACAGTGACCCACTAATGCTTTCACATACATATGAACATACGCACTTCCACTTGCTTAGATCTAGATCAACTGGATTCACAAAATGTCAACATTTCCTAATATGTGAAAATCATTTATGTATAGGACACAGGTGACTCCGTCATTAGTTGAAAGTTGACATTGAATGAGAAATTGTTTTATGATATTTGCTACATGTATCGTTCTTAATGACGGAAAATTAATGATGTTGACCATTTACTCTACAGACATGTCTTCAGTGACAATAGCTGGTAAGGTTAAAAAGAAATTATGTGGTTTTATGCGCAATCGACTGAAGTGAAATGTCAGTGAATTATTTCTGTATCATTTTCAAATTTGATTTCTAGCTTTGCCACTAAATTGCTAGAACTTAAAACAGTATTAAGTTAATTTTCCTATAATATTTGTGCATAATATGAGTTGTACATTTATTAACTTTCCTTAAGTGATGTATTCTTTTGTAGTTTTCCGTGTGCTGATATACAATGTTTGCATATTATGAAAGTTGAAGAGGTTATATTAAGGCAAGTGATTAGTTTCTCAGTATCTTTGAAGTATTAAAACAGCGTATATAAATAACAATAGGAGTGGTGAAAAAACATTTTGATGAAGAAAAGCTTATTTGTAGTTCGTGGTACAAAGAGTTTTGAAAAACAGCTAATCAAATATTTCATGACTCTCCTATATAAACTCTTGTGATCTAAATTTTGAATCTGTAATTGTCAAGCTTTCCAGTCACTCACTAAAGATGTTTATTTGTGCAGTATACATTCCTCTGAATACAACTGTAACGACATATGAATTGTTTTATGAATTATTCAGAGCAATGTTCCAATAGTAAGCACCGTTCTTTGCATGGAGAACTTTAATATAAATCAAATAACATGTTCTAATTTTGACCTCCTATTTTCGACAAATAAATGTAAAGACTTAAATAACTTCATGTTCCTGTACGACTTAATATCCCATAATGACATTCAAAATAGTAATAGTCGAATATTAGACTTAGTACTCTCAAATCTTAATGACGTTTCTGCAATAAAAGAGTGTTCTCTTGTTACTAATGAAGACAGGCATCACCCAGCTTTACTTATCTCATTCCCATTGAAACATCTCCAGAAACATAAGAAATAAGTTAAAGAATCCGGTTTTAATGTTAGAAAAGCAGATTTCCAAAAGATGTGCATAGAACTCTCTAAAGTAAACTGGGATTTACTTTCGCAATCGGATGATGTAAATATTGCATTAACAAACTTCTATCAAATGATTAACAACATATTTTTTGTATGCGTTCCAACCAAAAGACATATCAGCGGAAGTTATCCATATGTTGGTTTACTTATAATATAATTAGGAAAATATAATTCAAGACGTACCACCATAACAAGTGGAAAAAGGGATCAATAAATGCACTTTATTATCGCGATCAATTTGAAATACTACCTAGAGAAATAAAATCTGACAAAATTAGCCTACACAACTTTTATTTTATACTCAGAATACTCTATCGCAAAAGACTCAAGCCAGATCTGGAGCTTTATTAAACGCAAAACACAGCATTTGTCATCAAACTCCCTTAAATACAATGGTCATGATATCCAACATGTCAATGAAATAGCACAGGCATTTGCACATTATTTTCATTCAGTGTACAACAATGTAACCGCTTGACGGTTGGCTCTCTGCTTGCTAATCGAACCGAATGTAATATATGAGACAACTTTCAATTAGATGAAATAAAACTCAAAGAAATAGAAAATGTTATACGAACGTTGAAACCAAAAGCATCTTGTGATCCTCCTTATGTTGTGAAAGGTTGCAGTGATATATTTAAATACCCACTTCGCATTATATTTAATATTTCTATTACAACAAACACTTTCCCAGATAAATGGAAAGGGAGTTTAGTTTGTTCATTACCAAAATCTGGAAACAAGAGAGAAATATAAATTTTCAGGTCAATTGCTATTCTGTTGCTCTTTGCCGAAATTCTTGAAAGTATAATGTATGCGCGTATTTTAAGGTGGATCACTAGGTGTTCTCGATACTATGCTAGAAGCTGCTTGAATAGTGCGGCGTTGCCAGGTAGTGTCGAGTGCTTACTGGTGCCAGATAATAAAGGGAGTAATCATGATATTCTGCTTGGACACTTACTGTAGAAATTAGTTTTCGACCCTTACCTCAATTCACAGCTAAGTTCCGTTTCTCGAACTGCAATTCTAGAATCTAGAAATTAAACGTACAAATTTGACAACAACGCACTATGGTGTTCTGTTCATGTTTCTTCTCAAAATATATTTCCTTAAATGTAAAATAATATTTAAATAAAATGTGAAAAATAACACGAAATACGGTCAAACAATATATCTATTTTGTAATAAGATCGTTACTTTAAAATACTTTACACGCACAAATAAATATTTCATAAAATTGAGGACTTCAAGTAAGATCTAACAGCAAGTGCCATCTTGTGTGCTCATTGTAAAACGAATCAAATATTTTCTTTTATTTGCTCCCTTTCTCGATATCAAAAGACACAACCAAACGAATCAGTGTCTTGTGTTCTAGCTGAAACATAACTTTATCTTATAGTACAATATTTATAATATGTAACGTTTCATTTCGCAGTAGTTAAGGGAATGAGCTGAAATATGTACTGACTTCCGGGTAGTGATCCACCTTAAATCATGTAGAACTTGTTCTTTCAACTTATCAACACGGCTTCTTACGTAATAGATCTACTTCGACAAACTTATCTATTTTAACAAATTTTATAGCAACAGAATTAGATATCGGCGTTCAAGTAGATGTCGTTTATACTGATTTTAGTAAGGCATTTGACGTCATTGATCATGATGTCTTGCTACTAAAAGTGGGATCTCAAATTTTTCGAAACAAGCAATGGAGCAATGGAGTATATCATACTTCCATAACCGAAAACTATATGTTCCATACATAGGACTTGTTACTGAAAAGTTTAATACTCTATTGGGAGTCTCTGAAGGATCTAATCTAGGTCCCCTGTTGTTTCTTCTTGTTATTAATGATATTCCTCTGTGTATTAAAACTTCTCAAGTTCTTCTTTTTCCGACGATTTCAAATTATACTCCAAAGTAAGTTCAATTGATGATACGTGAAACTTCAACATTATCTAGAGAGAGTTCAAATAAATGTGTGATAAGAACAAATTAGTCTTGAATGTATCCAAATGTAAATTTATATTTTTCACGAGAAAAGAAAATGCCATTAACTTTACCTATACAATAAGTGACACTTCCTTGTCTACCCCAGATACTATCAACGACCTAGGAGTTATATTTGATAGCAAATTAACCTTTACTCAACACATTGACGCGATAACGCGTACTGCATACAGAAACCTACGTTTAATTTACAGGATAGGAAAGGATTTCTACAAAGAACCAACATTTATACGGTTATATTTTTCGTATGTGAGGTCAAAATCAGAATACTGTTGTACTGTTTGGACACCAAATGTCACTAAATACTCTGATGCAATAGAAAATATACAGTTTAAATTCTTAAAAATGCTTGCTAACAAGAAAACTGGTTTCTACCTGAAGTAGGTCCCCTATGAAGAGTTAGTAACGAATTTTATTTTTCAAACATTAGAAAAAAGGAGATGGGTTTTTGATTTGATGTTCTTACATAAATTAATAAACCATAAAATTGATTGTCCAGAATTAGTTTCAGAAGTATCATTACGTGACCCAACAGGTAAGACTAGAACAGCAAATACTGGGTCATTCTATTGTAGAAAAGCAAGAACTAACATATTGCACAAGTCTCCTAGGTGAAAAATGTGTGCTTTATATAATGAAATGATTAGATTTCATGCAGTAGATGTATTTAGTATGTTAGAAAACAAATTAAAAGGAATTGTCGGATAATAATTTTTGTAGAATTAGACGACGTATAGTTGTATATGTATATAATATATGTATAATAGTGTATGTTAAATAATTATGTATACGACACTATAACTGGGCATTAAGCCTGTTGTGTTGTTCTTATGAAATAAATGAAATAAATAAATAAATATTAAAAACAAAAATATGTGTACGAAACTGAAACAGGTATTCAATTACAAAGCAACGTGAAGCGAATACAAGTTTTATAGGTAAATTTAAATGCAGCTGTAGGAGGAAAAAGAAAGAAGAAAATAAACTGGGCTTGTTAGGAGGAAATTTTAAGAATAGTAGGGAAGGGAAAATAGATTTTAAAAACAGTTGTAGTGACGTTATAGTATGAATTAAGAAGAAATTGTATTCTGAAAGACTTCACTGAAAGTAATGGGGAAAGTATGTTGCAAGGTTTAGTAGATAGTCAGTATTGAAGAACAGCTCCTACTTGAACACGAAGAATTTAGTTTAGGAGCGTGTTACATATAGAATCATGTTACTTCTAGCCACTAATGATAGAATTCTTGGTGTTATTATTATTATTATTATTAATACTACTAGCAGTAGTAGTAGTTATCATCTCTCAGAGTCAAGCAAGCAAACGATAGCGCAAATAGTAACATATAATAGCGTGACTATTTCTTTGTCCCTCTTGATAATAAATTGGTTGCGTAGTGCATAAGTTACACCACCTGCTGATGACAGAACATTCTAGACCAAAATTCCAGATCGGTTTCTTTTCTTATAAGAATTATTTTCTTGAAACAGAGAATAAAAAACAAAAAAATTACAATTTCGATTCGAAACAAATACATGAGTTAGTTCGTTAGGGCACCCTTCTATTTGTGATCCTGGATGTGGCAACATAGCATCAAAGTCTAACAGAGGCGTTATTTCACACTTTGCTTGAGGAGGCAAGAGCACCACCGACATAAGACTGTCACGTTTTGTACTATAGTCCAGAAGGTATAACGTTGTTGGCTTCCCGCGCTTATATCTGCTCGGTACTGGGGGTGTGGTAAGAGGGTAGCCAATCCCACCAACCGTCTACTGCGCTCAGCGAGCCACGAGTGACCAAGCTGGCCAGTCCCCATAAACGTCACTACAACTTTTCGCGGGAAACAAACGACGTTATACCTTCCGTACTATAGTATATTAGCAGACAATCGATTAACTTATATGTATTCCTCACTCTTGGGGGAGGCAATTGCCCCCTCCTGTCCTCCTAAATGTCGCATCTGAAGCCTAACTGAACAGATAATTTCTTCCTTAAGCTGCTATAAAGGGTTGTTTGGAGATGTTCTTGGCCACGTCTATTCGTGGAATGAAGTAAGAAATAGAAGCAAACTTGTGATACATTTGAATAAGAAGTGACATCTTTTATTTTAACGTCCAGTGATTATGCCTATTAGGTTAAGGGAATCGAATAATTAAGGCAAGTGAATGATGAGGTAAGAATTGGGGAATGAGAATGTAGGAGGAAAGGTGAATACCCCGCGAAAATCCACGGACACGATATTGTCTACTTCAAACTTACTTGACCGAAGAGCGAACCAGGAACCCCAGGCATCAAAGATAAGCGCTCTACCACTGAACCACCGTGTCTCCCTTAATAAGAAAGTAAAAGCAAACTTACAACGGAACAGAACCTTAATCTTCAACTTTGTAGACCAGCGCAGTAACCATAACCACTTTCTTAAAGCTACATTTACATTGAACTATTTCTATAGTGAATTACAAAAATATAGACAGCTTTCAGTCTCACTGAAACTCAAATGCCGTAGTCAAACAGAGTTAATTTCTTCAGTTCATTTCTTTATACGTTACATTAACGTATGAGGGGTATTGCTGAGAAGTAGTTGGCAAAATAATAGCGTTTACATATCGGAGAAAGCTTTTGAACTTACGGGTCTTCACTACAGTGAAATTAAACTACCGCTAATTTTAGAGTTTTTCTGTAATACCTTCAACGCAAATAAAAATATTCGAAAAGCAGAAACCTAGTGAACTAGACAATACGATTTTGCATGTGATACCGTTATCACAACTCATCTATCTGATTTCGATTTGCTCCTGTAGATAGATTTAGCATTTTTACGGGTTCTGTAAATAGCGGTATATCAAAAGCAGATAGGTGAATTGTGGTAAAGGTATCACACGCCAAATCGTATTTTCTACTTCACTACGTTTCTGCTTTTTGAATATTTTTATTTGTTTGAAGATATTACAGAAAAACTCTAAAATTACTTATAGTTTAATTTCGCTGTAGTGAAGACCCTTAGGATATGTTAAATACATTTCATAAATTTGAATGTTGTGCTGTTGCAAGAATAAACACTATAGTTTGTACAGGAAACCACATTACAACATTATGTTTGCCATTAGGGAAGTAATGAAAGTGTGGAAAGTTAGATTATTTACAGTAAAATCATTGGGTGAAAGGCAGCATATTCTACTAAGTATAGGACTAAAACTCTTACAAATGGCCAGTATATCTAGATTGCTATGGAATCTATGTTCTAGAGTGTATATCTGATTACAATTGTGGAATATATTAGTATATTCGAACTGCTATTAAGCTACTATTGCGTAAAACATGTCAAGGACAACATAACGCAGGCGAGAGAATTGGAATATTGACCTAGATTATTGCGATTGTACTGCCATTGGTCTAGGATAAGGGCTTCTAGAAGCAAATGGTTTCTATGTTTCCCCATTATTACCATTTTGTACCATGAAACCCCATAGATATTCAATTGGGTTCAGATTAAGAAACGGTGAAGACTAGTTTATGAAGATGAGTTTTGAGTGCTTTTGTTCCCACGCCTGAGTATATCTGAACGTATGGACACCACTAATGTTGTTCATCAACAAAAGCTCCTCTTGATTTGGAAAATCTAGACGAGGAGATGGTAGCAAATTGTTCTTCAGGACATCAATCTAACCTGGCTAAGCATTCGCCCCGGCGCTTAAATCACTTCTCCTGGGCCAGCGGCTGGCATATAGAACCCTATAATTGTGCTGCAATTCATTCGGTATGCTCTGTCTGCATTACATGTTGAGCTACATAGTTTGTTCTTCGTGTCTTATAAAGGATGATTCTTCCTCGCTGATTGGACAGGAATGCCTTCTTATTATTCAACATAGTCCATCCAATATGCCTTTGAGAGTTCAATGTTCCGCTGTGCCCATTCTACTCATCTTGCCTTGTACGTCATTGTGAGTAAAATCTTGGTTGCTCAGGCAGGCTGCCTTTAGTCTTTGCCGTGAGGTTTTGTGGGAACAGGGATACTCTACCGTCATGTTCCGCAAGACGGGTGTTTGTTGAATTGGACTGTTCTTGACGTCTTCTATGAGCTCTTCATCCTGAACTGCAATTGTTGCCCTACATCTACATGATTTGGCAAAGGTTTGGTCCATTTAACTGCATCAGCATGGCGTCGATGTAAATTATTGCGAACATGTGAGTCACAAGCAAATGTTCTGGCGATTTGATATGCATTCTGGAGCTTGTAACGCACAAACCACAATTTCATCACTCTGAGCTACTGTCAAATTTTGATAGCCATACAGACGAGGCATGCTATGTGTTATTACTTCTTAGAATTAATATTTTGAAAGATATTGTGCAAATAATAGGAATGACGTAACTACAGATACTTCTTGGCAATAATTGAAAATGAAATGAAATCTTTGAGTTTTACGTCCCACGTTTGTGCTGGTTAGGCTAAAGGAGACGGTGATGATGGGAAATGAATGAAATGGTGGAATGAACAAAGTGGGTGGAAACGGGAGAACCCCGAGAAAACCCACGAGCACGGTGTTTGTCCACCACAAACTCCACATGGCGCGAGCTGGGATTGAAGCAGGGTTGGCAATAATTGAGTACCTCCTTATTTTTATTCCCTAAGTAAACATTTCGGTTTTCATGACAATATAAACTTAGTTATCACCATGAAAATTACATCATCAACGACAATGGTATTTCTACCACCTTACTTTAGAGTAAAATATTAAAACTTTGGAAAATGAAGAATCCTAAAAAATAAAACAAAACGTCAACTGGCACATTAAGTAGATTCGAACTATGGTCCTTGAGACTTTTAAACGAATGCCTTGACCATTAAACCATGATCACTTCACCTTGACTTCGTATCAACTACTTTCGCCCTCTTACGTAATGTATTCCAGACTTTGATTGCATCTCCTCTCAAAACTGAAGCATTGACTAATTTGATTTTCATGTTCTCTAGTCAGTCCAGGAATGCCAGACTCACAAACTGTACGTTTATGTCCTTGACAAATAATACAATTTGTTTCAGACTTTTTCGTGTTGATTTTCATAAACTAGAATTGAAGCAGTCCGAACAGCTGCAGATTCTCAATAAACATAAGTAATGAAGTAGTTATTTTACTCATGTATTTTCAATTCAACTTTAAATTAAACGGCGTGACAAACATCTTGGCATTTGAAGGCGTCACTCTAAGTTCCCTTTAAATGCTCCTAGCAAATGAGAGTCAAGCGGTATTTCCACGTTTATTTTGTACACATCCACGTCTATCCTCTGCCACCTGATCGCGCTGTAGTTTGTCTGCTTAGCCATAGCCACACCCCTTAGCGTTCGGTAACATCGCGTCAGAGCTTGCGTTTTATTCGTTTAGCTGAAATGCCAAGATGTTTGTCACAGGCCAAGATGTTTGTCACAGGTTTTCCAAAACACATTTGTATGTTAACCCTTTCTGTCGCTGTGTCTCTCCGTCCAGAAGATACGAAATGCCAAGAACTACGTAATACATCAGCAGCAATTTGGCCAGGATACAGAGGGCAACAGTTAGGAATCAAGTTAGTGAAGACGACATTAAAACAAGGAAGTGATAGAAATCAACCACTTCCGGTTTTAATACTACACTACAGAGTAAAACGGGAATAGAGAGCGATAAGGGTTTCCTGCAATCGATTAAGCGACTCAAAAATACATTTAAGCTCCATCCTTAACTCGTTATTGAAACCGAAAGTGATGGAAATAAACCACTTCCGGTTTTGATTTTTTATCTTTATAGAGTAAAACTGGTAACATATAATGAGAAGTAGTATACTGCAATCAATTAAGCGTACCAAGAATATATTACATATCAACTCTAATATCTCTATTAAAACCAGAAATGGTGGAAAACTATTACAACTTACGGTTTGAATATTAAATGAGAAAATACAGGGTGGCCCAAAAGTAGGTATACAGACCAGCATCGATCAAGTATGACATTTTAATTTATTAAGATAATGAATTTACTTGCTTTGGCTTGTTCCGAGCTTAAGGTAAATTAAGAACAAATAAGGAAGAAACTAAATCAATACCTATATGGATAATAAGAAATAAATGTTATAAAATGTCATAAACCGAACAGTACGAGACCGTATACCTACTTTGGGCAACTCTGTATCTCAAATTACTTCACGTGGATTACAAATGACACGGCAACTTGTTTGAAAGTAAAATAACTGGGAGTGTTAATAACGAGGAATTCGTCAACTCTTTCCCTTCCCCCATATGAAAGCCCATGCTAGAGATCGAATACAATTTAAGTTGAGCTTCCTGAAGTTTTTGTCTTTTTTTTCTTAAATGTTTATTGAAGTTTTGCCACCTTGTTTGCATGGAGACTACATGAGACGTAGACATTTGTTTAAGGTGGAATCCAAACGTTCAATGGTTTTCCATCGGGAATCAAACTTGGACCACGTAACCAAAGACTCGCGTTTTAACCACTACATCACCAGATACGCCTCTTTACAATTTTCTAATTTTAATAGTTTCACGAATTTTTTTCTGTAGTTAACGAAATTTCTAATTTGTGTAACGATAATCATAATTTTATACGCCATTTCCCCTCAAATCAGAATTCATCAAAGTTTAGCGCTCAGCTTTGCATATATGCAAAGTTTACTTTGATATTGAATTCGTATCTATGTGGTATCTACTAGTAGTATCTAGTTCGGGCATAGAAAAGCAGCTTTGCGTATCAGCTAAGATGCCCTTTCACTAATGAAGTTCTGAATTTCCCGCAAGATATCATAGTAAGCCAGCGTTGGACTCTATGTCTTACTTGTTGCACGCGGAGTTACGCCATATTGTCATTGTTTAGCTTTCTTTGCTCGTAAGTGTAATGAGTGCAAAAGTGCAAGTACGCTGACATTTGCCGCGTTTTATTGGTTCTACCTTGTTTCAGTGTAGTTTGCAGATGTCAATGCACAACTTTGCATAGACCCTATAAGCAAACACCATAAAATATCCCATAGACCCCATATTATTTCCATTAATCTTTTTTAAACGTCCCGTGTTTCCTACACCAAAACCACTCCATATTTTAAAAAATCCAGTCTGATAGGAAAAATGACGCGTTAAAGGGTTAAATGATACAAAGAAAAAAGTTTATTTTTCTTCAGTTTCTGCACATACAGCAGTTCTCAAAGTATGCTAAAGCAAATAAAAACATTTTATTTAACACGAACGATACATGCACTTTTGTGCTTAATTTTCTTTATTCACATTTTTTTCTTGTACTTTTTCTCTGAACTTCTCTTTTTTTATTCTTTCTGTTTTCTCGCTTTTCCTCCTCTTCTGAAGCACACAGCAGTTTTTTGACCAGCCGCCCCTAAGAACTATTTCTTTTCTGTCAGTTACACAACCCACGAGGGATCGAACAAGCGACCTCAACTAACCTCCATTGGGAAGGATAGCTAATTATTTCTTCCGCACGAAGGAAATCTCCTCTACCCCTACTTCAACCTCTTCTCTTTCTCTCTCTCTCTTTCTTTCTTTCTTTCTCTCTCTCTTGCTTTTTTCTTTCGTCTTTCTTCCAACAAGAAAACCTCTGTCTTCTGATCGACTGAGACAAACGGTCAGCGACCCGAAAATTTGAGGTACAAAGAAACGGAAAAGTGTGCTTAAAAGAATAAAAAAAAAAAAAAAAAAGAATTCGGACGGACAGGTCAGAAAGGAGAAAAGAAATCTTGGGAAAAGAAAGAATCGAAGTGAGTAAATTTCCAACGCCCAAATGTGAAGCACACGTTAGAATCATTCTTCATTTGATTTCAATGTCTTCCTTTTCTTTCTTATTCGCTTTGTTAAGCGCCTCTACACTTTTCTTCGATTCCTAAGCATTTTTTTTTAATGGACCTTGTTTTTTAAAGGCCTAACGGCCGATAATTGTCTGTAATTGTGACGAATGGAAGACAAATATTTCATGACTCCATTTCTTTCAATGATTCTCTCCAAAAGAAATGGAAAAATATAGAGAATTATAGAATCAAGGAGATTGTAAATTGTGTTTTATCTTGCAAAGACGACTAGAATTGACAAACACTACACATGCAATAATACCTTTCTTACATATGTAATTCGTTTCATAGCCTTTTGGGTAACTTAAATTATACATATGTCGTATCTTAAAATTGTTAAGTGTAACTTCGTAAGAAATTGAAAGGCTTTTATTATTATATCCGTGTAAATATATGTAGAAATTAACACATCTACTCGAATATGAACTATAAAAAGTATTAAAAAAATATGCCGGCTATATATATATGTTATTTTATACAGAAAATATCTTTTATACGTCTTTGTATAGCAGTGGATGTCAAAGCTTTAAAACATGTACACACGCTCTAGTAGCTTTAATTTTCGAGATTTCTTACTTAACAAACATAAGTAATCTAAAACATAGTATGAAAATCTCATTTACTTCCACCAACGCAGAAAAATGGGTCTTTTGGAACTCTTAGCATAGTAACCGATTAAACTAGTCAGGTTGACGTTACATGTACTACATCCTACATTGAGAAATGTTGACTTCAGAAACACTCATGAATAGAAAGTTTAAAAAATATAAGAAATATAATGAAAACTAATACATTCCACACGTGTCAAATATCAAATGTTAGATCTTGAGGAAGAGATTAAAAATAGTTGGCAATAATTCCAAAATTTGCCAATATTTTACTAAAATCTATGATCCAAATATCATACAGACTTGCCTTCAATATGTGAAATGAAAAAAAAAAAAAGTGTTCTGTATGCCAATGGTTTTCATATTCATAGAATTTTATAAACAAACAATAGGTCAAACTACGCAACACACGACGTAAAGAAAATTGTTAGAAAGCCACAACTATAGCAACTTGAATCTGATAACCAATATTTGCTTTTGTAGACGAAATTAATATGAAAATGTATCTATTACCTTAGGTGCCGCCACTTTAAACCTTCAAGATCATGCTCCAAATCCATGTAATTCATGTCGCAACTAGAGCTGGATTGAGAAAATGAAATGAAATGAAATCTTTAAGTTTTACGTCCCACGATTATGCCGGTTAGGCTAAAGGAGATGGTGATGACGAAAGATGAGTGAAATGGCGGAATGAAGAAAGTGGGAGGAAAGGGGAGAGCCCCGAGAAAACCCACGGGCACGGTGTTTGTCCACCACAAAGTCCACACGAGGCGAGTTGGGATCGAACCAGGGACCCCAAGCACCAGAGGTGAACGCTCTACCACTGGAACATCGCGACCCCCAAGAGCGACCCGAAAGACCACAGGTCCATTTCGCTCAAACACTTCTATTTGTAGGGATTCGCATTTTGTCGGTGTTTATTCAATCATTTCAGTTCACAATTAGTCACATGAAAAGCACGCAAGTTTTCACAATAAATAAATTAAAACAATAAACTACCCAAAAAGCACGTTTAAAGAAAGCTCTACCTGACTATCTAAATGGTACTTGACAAAGGTGTTGCTGGAGAGTTCGGGGTTTCTCTTGTAATATTTGCAACACATTTACCTTGATGTTGATTTTTGAGTTTAACAGCTTAGGGATTTTGGGATATTGAAGGTAAATTTTAGACTTTCAGTCGAACAGCTACTGCATCATCAGTATTTATTTCTAGGATCATGGTTCGTACCTCATTCTCTTCGGAATAAGAAACTTCCCAAACGATACCATTCGCATGAAAAAAAAAAATCCAGCATTCTTAGGTGGTAAGTGAGCGTTTTAAAACAACACACACGTATGACATACATATACGTATATGGATATGTATATACGTATGTGGATATATATACAACAAATCTAGAACGGTGTCGAAGAATGAGAGACTACTTTCGCATTTAGTCTGTTGGTAATTGATTGTTAATATTAGAAAAGATGTAATGGTAGGTAGAGTTATTCTTAGTGTAGAGAGGTGTTTCCTAGCTGTCGATTATGAGTCTGATGGACACGTTAAGGTGGATCACCAGCCGGAAGTCAGTACATATTTTAGCTCGTTGCTTTAACTACTGCACAATGAAATGTTATATATTATAAATATTGTACTATAAGATAGAGTAATATTTCAGCTACAGCACAAGACACTGATTCATTTGGTTGTGTCTCCTGATATCGAAAAATGTAACAAATAAAAGAAAATATTTGATATGTTTTACAATGAGCACACAAGATGGCACTTGCTGTAAGAAATTACAAGAAGTGCTCAGTTTTACGAAATGTTTATTTGTATGTGTAAAGTGTTTTAAAGTAACGATCTTATTACGAAAAAGATATATTGTTTGACCGCTTTTTGTGTTATGTTTCATATTTTATTTAAATATTAATTTACATTTAAGGAAATAAATTTTGAGACGAAACTTGCGCAAAACGCCATAATGCGTTGTTGCCAAATTTGTTCATTTACTGTAGTATTCACAATAACAAAATTCCTGGATTCTAGCGTTGCAGTTCGAGAATAGGAATCGCACTAAAGGTCGAAAACTAATTTCTCAAGTAAATATCCAAGCAGAATTCCATGATTACTTCCTTTATTATCTCGACACTATCTGCCTACGCCACATTATTTAAGCAGCGTTTAGCATAGCACTGGGAACACCTAGTGATCCACCTTAACAGATAATTTTTAATTGATCAAACATGACTTCATTGTATGAAAGACCTAAATCTTCATGTATCTGAATTCTGATATCTCTGGAGCGACAATCAGGACTCCGAACTTCGCACAGCGATAATCAAAACCATTAGCAGTTTTCTCACGACTTATATTTCCAGAACAGAGATGCCAAAT
Organism: Thermobia domestica; assembly: GCF_964235325.1. NCBI lineage: Eukaryota > Metazoa > Arthropoda > Insecta > Zygentoma > Lepismatidae > Thermobia > Thermobia domestica. Next base: position 131,749,356 of record NC_137465.1, on the reverse strand, counting down.
TGGTTCCAAATGATTGCAGAAAACAAAGACATTGCTCGTCTTATGAGTAAGCATAACTAATTGCAAAGAAAAACTTCAGAGTAAGGAAAAAGTATGTATGGGAACATTAAACAATAGATTCAACTTTGCAACTAATAATGCTAGGCATTAAAGAGAAAGACATACAAATTTTGATGATTTTATTTAATCGTTCGGTAAGATGTTAACCCGAAATTGAACACAATCCCACACCTTCAGCGTTCTCATCTCATGAATGGCTTCGCAACATTCATTTTCGCAACTTATTCCGGGAAATGAAAATTTTATCCAATCATTCATGGTACAAAATATTTAAATGTGGTTATCATAGTGTAAACTGCAATTACATGTTTTTAGAGAGTGTAATTATAAATTGGATTGTATTTAAGCGTTGCGTTCTGTTCAGTAGGAGGCTATATGAGACGCAGACCTACAGCTTAATGTGCAATCCTAACCACATGATTTTCTATCGAGAATCGATCCTGGATTTCTCACTCAAAAGGCGTGTACATTAACCATATAGTAACAGGGAGCTGTGTAATTATAAATTCTGCAAAATTATTAACCTTTGACCCGAAGAAATTCTCGGAATGTCATAAAGCAATCGATACAACTCATTAAGCGGAATAAAATGTTATGAGTGAGTGTAAATTCTCAATCGCAGTTTTCGAGAAAATCGATCAAAACGATTTATTTAAAAATGCACGTTGTACGTTAACTAGACAGCTCGCACTAAGTCGAAACTTACACTGAAATATACACTAATCAAGCATTTTATTATGAAACAACGAAGATGATAAATTACTGTAACATGACGAGAATTAATTGCTGCTGGAAAAAAGATATTTAATTAATCATGATCATAAGAATTTGTGAATTATTCATATTTTAAATGGAAAATAAAATTCAAATCCCAAACTGGTGCTGTAGATCATTCACATATCTTCAGGACAACTAAGAAGATCATGTAGTAACATAAAACTATGTGCAAATAGAACATTCCTCCTAATAAGGAATAATACTCATGTTATGTAGCCGTGTCGCCACGTTTGGCCTAATCCTCGTTTCGCCTAACCAATTATCTGACACTTTTATGACAGATAAATGATAAGATTTGTGTCCGCCATTTTAGGCGAAATAAGGATCCTCGTTTGGCCTAATCCTCGTTACGCCTAAAATGGCGGACAATAAGAAAAAACCGTGTAAATTCAACACAGGGAAATTATATAAGAGAAAATTCCCTAGTATATAAAGAATTAAGAAATGCAAAATATATAGATTAATATTATATTAACTATTTTCGAGGAGTTAGGATTACCAAAACTTGTTTATGTATTTACTAGGACCATGGATATATACGAATATATATAAATAAGCGAATAGCAAAACCCGTTAAATTCACATTTTAAAATTTGTGACAAATCGAGAAAAACTGTTTAAACACGTCAGAATTGTAAAATAACATTAGAAACTAGAGAACATTAAACAATTAAGAATAATGTGAGTGTTGGTCTGTGGAAAGCTGTATAATCACATTAGTCTGTGAATTGCGTTATTGAAGAAAAAGTTTGGATTTAACAGGTTTTGCGTATGTAAATGGAAATAACAGCTTTTGCATCTGGACTAGCGGCCATTTTTGTTGAGGCTCAAGATACAAAACCTATCACAAAGAAAGGGAGCCAGAGTCAGAAATCAGTATTATGCTTACTAAAATATTGGGGAAGGGGGGGATGTATTATCAACTATACATTGCACAAGATTGGCACAAATGAATATGGATACATAAATGCTACATTAATTTTGTTCTAAATTGAAAACAATGGACCCAAATGTGCAAAAAATTGAATTATGTAACCTCCTCTCCATCATCATCTACTAAATGGAAATCCATATCGTCGTCGTCCTCTGGTGCATCACCATTTTCTCGGTTTTCTATTCCTCAAAAACCTCTTTGTAAAACGTGAGCTTTGAGCTGCTTTCAATCGTCAAACCATTCGTAACTACAAGCGGAGTTAATTATACCTATCTGTATACATTTCTAAACTGAATGACTATATTTTGGAAGAGTTTGTAACTTTTTATGGACTAACATAGGGTGAATATTAATTTGCCAATTATCCCAATATATGAATTTGAAATATAGCAAAACAAAATGTGCAAATGTTGAGTTTGAGCAAAACAGCGGCAGAAAGAGAATCAGAAATGGTAAATAAGTGGCAATTTTTTAAAAACATGTTGTACCAGAAGCATGTTAAAATTTTGAAAGATAATTGACACGAGACATTTTAAGAAAGAGGTTCTGCTGAAGCTGAAGAGACTGTTTAGAGAAGAACCTAATCCAACAATGTTCTGTTCAAAGTAAAGAGTTACCCTGAAATACAAAACAAACGACTTTTAAGCATAGGATAGTCCATTCACCTTGTCTTTTAGACTACATTTCGTTTCCAGTTTTTCATGTGTCTTGTAAGTTTTCTAGACAATTTTGGTGTTGTTTGATAACAAAATTATGATCATCGCTGCCTAGAGTATCGTTTTCTTTCGATTTTGCGTGCATTTGTCTAGTAATTATTAGAGAAAAGAATATAAGCACAGAAAAGTTTCACGAACAGTTAGGTTAAGACATATAGTGTCTTCATTTTCAGTCCAGGGTGCGCGGTGATTCAGTAGTAGAGCGTTCACCTCCGGTGCTTGGGGTTCCTGGTTCGATCCCAGCTCGCGCCGTGTGGACTTTGTGGTGGACAAACACCGTGCTCGTGGGTTTTCTCGGGGTTGTTCCGTTTTCTCCCACTTTCTTCATTCCACCAGTTCATTTATTTCTCATCATCACCGTCTCCTTTAGCCTAACCGACATAACCGTGAGACTTAAAACTAAATATTTTATTTTCATTTTTTTTTTCAATTTTCAGTCCAAAAATTAAAAAAAAATAAAAGCACACACTTCAAATCCTGTCAAATAAAATTTCGAATGATTTACGAAGAGTTACAATAAATATTCAGATTACTAAACTCATATAGTTTAATCTGAACTCATAAACTCATATACTAAACTAAATTCAGATAATCCTATACAGTACGAAACCTCAAATTGTTTGAAATATGGAATTAACCGGGTTTGATTCTGCTTTTCTCATGAGGTTATTTGCAGATTTGGGATTTAACAGTTTATGAAACTGAATATGGAAGAGGAATTTAACTGGTTTTGCATCTGTTGTCATGATGGATTTAACAAGTTTTGGTAATTGGCACATATTTCAATCTCAATTTTCAACTAGTTAAAATGGCTTTTTCTACTGAATACTGTTTGGAAATAATAGCTTTCCAACTAAGGTTTCCAGAGTAACCACTATCTCATTTTTTTTTTAAGTGAATTTAACGGGTTTTGCCATTGGCCTACTCATATATCGCATATATATCGACACGTTCTCTAACGATCCAAACGATTTATGGTATGGATTCCAAATCTTAAGAATATATTTCATCTCAGCTTGAGTCTTCTATTAAAGTAAGAACTAGTACAACTTTCGGTTTCAATATTGATTCCTAAATATTTAAAATCGTAAGAGATAATGAGAAATCGTTTTTGATGAGAATTCAGCTTCCGATAAACAGGTTGCATGTCTCACACTATCACTCTATTCCTGCCGTAAGTTATAGATATATTTCCGGTTTCAATATTGAATCTGCATAAATTGGAAATCTACAGTAATTTAACAATGTAAAAGAAACTCACATGTAAGAGAACAAGGTATAAATGTTTTCATAACTTTGCTTACTGCACCGAACACCAGTAAACCTTAGCCAAGACGGATACCCAACTGAATAAGGGGTTCAGCCAGATAGTTAGTAGACAACGTTCGCTTCATCGTATGGACTTCAGAAGCCGATAACCCACGAGGTTACTACTTGTCATTATATGTCACTACCGTTAATGTTTTACACTGGCAACAGAATGCTGTGACTGGACCATAGAAACGAGTAACATGGTTAAACAGAGTTGGCAAAAACCATCTAAAAAAACAAAACAATAAACCTGTTTTTTGTTTAAACCCGGTATTTTTTGGGTTTGAACCAGGTTTTTTGTTTAAATAATTTGCTGTATGTATTTATATCACATATATAGAGAAATAAGCTTGTTTCATCTTGGGTTATTGTGCAACAACCGGGTTATGCTGGAAGAGGTCACATAAGCTTAAAGCGGAATCAAACCGCTTCTCGGCTTACATCCGAAAGAAATTGTCCTCCATTTGAACTCGAAACCGGGACTAATTGACCACAAATGCGATATATCTGCCGACTCACTCATGAACGACTCCTGGTAAAAATACGTTGTGCTGATCTTTAGGTACTTGTAAAAGTAACTGTCAAGAGTCATTTCAGAAGGACAAAAAGACAAACAGTTGCACAAGTGAAACCATTATACAGAATTACATATGGACAATTTCAAAATGCTGCAGAGTACAGAAGAACTGATTTAGTCCAAGTTAGTTCATTACGACTCTTATTAGTCCAAGTTAGTCCAAGTTAGTCCAAGTTAGTCCAAGTTAGAAATACAACGAGAAGAAGAAGAAATAGACTTAATTTGCATATCAGTAAGAAAAGTGAATAAAGATACGAATTATTTGAGTCCACTTTGGCTCTGACCTATTTATACATAAATAAATACCAAAGATACTTCTGATTTCAATAAATGACTCTCGTGGGATTTGTATGAACCCTCCTCCCCCCAAAACTACAGCATTTCGATGTGTTTTATCAATAGTAAACATTATTATAACGAAACAATATTTAGAATTTTTCTTTGATTCAAATTGCATAACAATAGTAACAAACTATTAAAAAATCACAAAAGAAGCATTCATAAACTTATAAAAAAAATACAAAAGTTGCTTTTGTAGTATAATCTTTTTGAGTAATGAATGGCATTTTTTAGGTCTGAATATAATACGAATAATATACGGGAGTGAAACGTAATAACCCATAAGTGTGTGCTCATCAAGATTTTACGAACACTTACACTTTTACGAACATTTTTCGTGTTTTGCTTTAAACCAGTTTTATTTATTTATTTATTTATTTACATGTATTTATTTTTAACAGCTGGTTTAAACCAGCAAATCCTGGTGCGATGAGTCTCGTTTTCAATCTCATCACGCCGATAGTGATTAATAATTTGGTGCCAGCCCAACGAAATCATGTCAGGTTGGAATTGTACAAAGTAACGGAGACCATGTTGATTTATAGTGTTTTTCTGTCAGTAATGTTTTGGACCTTTGGTACCTACTATTCACCCGTATTGTATCGAAGTACGAAGATCACCAGAGTCAATTATAGGCCTATCTTTATTTCTGTCATACGAGTGGAAATGGAGTGTACCAGCAGGACAACCACCCTCGTAACAGATCCCGGTTGGCCACCATCTGTTTGGAGGAGCATTCAACTTCTTCCTGCTGAAACAACCACTGAGAAGCCCGGATTTCAGTCTCATTGTACATCTCAGAGACTTATGCTATGGACATTCCCGATAGTGTGTGAAACGAGTGGAAATTCAACTCAAAAGTTGTAATTTCAAAAGTAATAATAAGAAATGAAATATATTTTTCTTCTTTCTTTGTCAGTAACACATTGAGATGTTTGAATTGTGGAATTATCCAAAGAGCAATTTGTCAGCAGAGCGATTTGTCACAAATCACTCATTTCGATCACAGTTGTCCATTGTTAAGTTATGAGCAAATTTACGGATCTTTTGTCAGATGTAGCTCGAAATAGCTACAAATTTTATACGAATTGTAATTACAATAGAATCACAATAGGATTCCTGGTAATGCATCAACAGTTACAAAAATGCGTTGAAACTGGAATGAAATCTGGTATAATTGTCGAAACACTTTTCCGAAAGCAAATAGTCCTATTACAAATTAGTTATGGGAAAACCAATTTGTATTTCTCAGTTCTTCACATAGTAGGGATTTTTTTCCGAAAAATTTCCCTCCAGTTTTATCTCCGCGATTTTTTCTATAGTCCACCATTTTAGGCAAAACGAGGATTAGGCCAAACGAGTATCCTTATTTCGCCTAAAATGGCGGGAATAAAGCTTATCTTTTATCTGTCATAAAAGTGTCAGATAATTGGTTAGGCAAAACGAGGATTAGGCCAAACGATGCAAGATCTTATGTAGCAATGTGTTGACCTAAAAATATTAACGCTTCCTACTTCAAGCAACCAGGAAAATTGTTGTAATTGTTTAAGAATAATCACGCCATCAAAACTAGTAAGGAAAGGTAGGTGGACTGAAATGGTAGAGAACTCGGACAGTGAGTTAGTATCTAAAGAGACGATATAAGAACTTCTCGGTCATCCCCGCTGAACAATTTTGGTGAGAACAGGGCTGGTTCATGACTTGATAAACTCACTGCTTATATTCAACTATAACTGCAAATCTTTTCTATCGCCAAAATCTCGCTTGTTAATTGTGCAGACATTGTCTAAATGATAGCCTAATAGACTACAACACTAGTTTTGGATATTAAATTAATCTGATGTCTTTAGTTTTATTTAATGAGTTAAGACATTACCTACTTGATGCATTATCTGCAATTATCTGATATTAATGGTTAGTTCATAAAGAGCATATACGCTATAGCTCCCGTAACTAAGTCATGTTCATTAATTTCTAAGGTACAAAAATTGCTACTTGTATATGCATGGTTTCAGCGTCCGGGTTTCCATTCCAATTAGTGGCATATGGCAATACAATTGGTTAATCAAACATAGTCCAAAATTATTATTAACCTTTAAACTTTAATATTTATTTAGTTATAACAATGTGCAAAGATAAGACGTGGCATTGAGCTGTAAAAACTGAGATGCTTACGGATAAATTATGATGATTAATTTTCAATAAAATTAAAAACAAAACGAATTTTCATCACTTTAAAATGTACGCTTGTTGCCAATCTGATGCAGCATATAGCTTTTATTCTAATGGAATAAATTTATTTATTTATTTATGTACTGAATAGAAAGATTTACGCTGTTAAGTATCAGATTGTACATTATTGCTTTATCAGTAACACATACTCCAAACAGTGACGTGCATTATATTTATAAACACAATCTTGTGACACTTGCAACATCCTTATTTACAAATACTCAGTTTCCTGCTTACGTTTCACACAAATATTGATATAGAAACCAATCTCATTAAACTCTTGCTGCCATATTAGGTAGCCACATTTAAGGAAAATTTAAACAGAAAAAGCTATGACGTAATTATTTACACCTACATGACTCGTGTTTCTGCTTCACTATTCACTATTCACTATTGTATTCTCAACTGTGAGTATGTATTTCCTTAATCGCTTATGGAACATAAAATTCGCATGCCTATTTGAAATGATTCCATGTCTTAATGTTGACTAATTATCTGTTCATCAATAGTGTATATTTAGATAGCCTATGTATATTTTGCATGAGTAATATATTATTAGAAGCCTTTTTCTCTCTGTGGTACACTACATTTATACCAATAATGTTGTACCATAAACAGTGGTGCCCACCCCCTCATGTCCATGACGCACCCTCCCTCAATTGTCTATCCGCAGGTGTTCTTCCATGAAAAAAAAACTTTTCGATTAATTTTTACACACCCTCAAACATATTTATATAGATTTTTAACCCCCCCAAATATTTCAATGACGCAGTTTGCGTCATAGCCCCCCCTTGTGGGCACCCCTGCCATAAAAATTTATTCATGTTTTCGCTTAATTTAAACGGGTGGACATTTCTCTACTGCTATTCATACGAAAATGAACTTTTCTCTTGCAAATCAAAGAGAGCATTTGTAAATACTATGTTTTACAAAGTAATACTATGTTTTACAAAGTAATACTATGTTTTACAAATACTATATACTACAAAGTAAAATATCAAACGATTAAATAATTAGACTATTTTCTCTCGGAGGCAGATTCTATTTCACTTACTTTAGCATAGCCGGGCGGGCGTAGTAAGTTATGGGAACATGAATAAGGCGACTTGATTCCTCCACATGTTTAAGTAAGATTTTAATGGCATACGTTATTTACGTTTACGAATTACGTTGTTTGCTACTAATTTAAAATGTAGTTTTCAATAACAGTGACCTGAAATTAAATTATGATTTTTTGTTTTAAAATATACGTTAATCAAACTTACATGAATTTAGACAGATTCATATGATTTTCATTAATCTGTTAATACATGTGTGAAACACTTCCAGTTCTAATGGCTCCAGACTTACTCTACCTTATCTTAATTTAATCATTCCCCGATACTTCAGCTACTTTTTCCCATTCTACTCTATTCTATCCTATTCTACCTTACCCTAATCTACCTAAAATGAGTCCTACTTTTCGATACGCATAAATAGTGATGTGAGGTGGAAGTTTACCGCTATTTTTTTCTTGAAAATTTCCCGCTCTAAGCAAATATCTGTGATCCAGTAACAATTCCTCATTAACCATAAAATTAATTACATTCATATACAAAAATGTTAAAAAATGAAAGATCGTTTTAAAAAATCTGAAAATTGTCATGGGTCAGAAAATTTCCTGTAGGCTTACTATGTAGGAACAAGTGAATCAATTTTTTGTGAATCGAAAAATTTCCTGTCGTGTATGGAAAAATCGAAAAAGTTTTTATAAGTCGGCAAATTTTCACCAGTTTGAAGGAAAAAGCAAAACAACTTTTTATGAATCGGAAAGTTTCATTACTCTATAGAAATAAGTGAAAGGAATTTTCATGGATCGGAAAATTTTCATTTTGATGTAGAAGCAAGTGGAAAAACTTTTTATAAACCGGACAATTTTGAATATTATGTTATAGCGGTGTCAGGTGGAGAATTTGCCACTATATTTATCTGCACATTGATCTATAAAATTGAATTCCCGTACAGCAAGAAATTATAATTTTCCAATTAGCTTTCAGAAACCGGATTTTTTTTTTAATATTTCGAGTTGACAAGTAAAAATTTACATAGTGTTTCTCTCTCTCTCTCTCTCTCTCTCTCTCTCTCTGTATGTGTGTGTGTATAAAGTGCAGGGAAGAGTAGAGTACAAATATCCCATCCAATTGAAGAAAGCGAAAAGAAAAAGAAATATTTATTTTGTAAATTAAAATGAAATTATTTGTTGCTTTTAGAACGGAGCGCTAATAGCATAGCTCTTTACGTTTCTTTTATTATTTTATTGGAAGAACAACTACACAAGTCAGCTTACTTATTACTTACATTTTATTTTCCTTCCTGAATGAATATATGAATAACTCAATGTTTTATTTCCCGAAAATGTTCAGTGTTCTTTTTTTTTTTTCATGTGTTACTTAAACTGGAATTTTGGGTAGTCAAAAATGTACAGTAGATACAGTAAAAACTATGGGAAAACTTCGTCTTAGGTGTATTAAACTGGCGAAATACGTTTTAAGAGATCGATTGTGAATTCTGATTGAAGAATATATTCAAGTTTATGAAATATATTTGGAAAAACCGTTAAATTTTCACTTTATGAAACATTTTTTCAGACAATAGTTATTATAAATAAATTTTACAACGTTGTAGGAATAAGTGGAGTATATTTTTATGAATCGGAGAATTTAGTGACTGAAACAGGTTATAACGAACGGTACTCTATATTTGCCATAAGTAACGTTACATTTAATGTTTAATCATTATATTTATTTACCCGCATAATATCACTTAATGATTCGAGTTACTTGAACACGCAGAAGTTTGAAGACTCTTTCTCCACATTTATGGTTGTTGTATAAAAATATTTTCTTACCCCTGTGAACTTTGTACCTAATAACGTGTATCTTCCTTAATACATATTGATATCGAACATACCTCTACGTTTGCTTTCTATATATTGGTCGGCTAAAGTCGGCGACATAGCTGAGATTTTCTTACGATAAGAAATCAACAAATTTTAATACTCCTTCCAATAATTACCATCCACAGTTCATTCATTCTGGTTTCAAAAAAAGGGTGAAAAAGAAACTACAGAAGCTGGATAAAGTGCGTCACGAATGAAATCAACGGTGGTGAAAATAAAATGAAAATATTGAGCAAGAAGCGTACAAAGAAAATAGAAACGTGAAATGAGAAAGAAGTGTTCACGTTCTTTGTTTTTGCAAAAGAAAATGAGTCTTGACCCAGCACAAAAAAAAAAAAAAAAAAAAACTTTCGAGCTTAAACGAGAACAGGAGAAGAGGAAGGGAAGGTCAGAGAGAAGGATACCGTAAAGACGTCCGGCTGTCTTCTTGAATTGGATTTTAAGACAATACAAGGAAGGAGAGATCTTCAACATGAGGAAGATATTTCTCTATGAAGCAAGATTACAAACGAGAAGAAAGGAAAATGAGACAATTCAAACAAGCTGATAATAAATTAATAAACGATGAAATATATTTTTCCACTGCTTTCCTTAGCTTCTGAGATATTTCTTTATTTTTTCTCTTCGTTTAAAAGATGTAACACTGTTTTTTTTTTTTCTCCTTTCTCAAACATTATAAAAAGTACGTGGACAAATCCGTAATGACATTGCACTTACTATTATTTGTCATCTACTACCTCCACATTTCAATCATTTTTAGCTATATTTCGTGTATTTTTATGTTTTAGTGTAATATAATCATAATACATAGGGATGATCATGGAAATAATAATAATAATATGCATTGGTTGTAGTATTATTAATGAAATATTTCCACTGTGGTGATTGTTGTCGGATTATCTCTAAGTTTCGTTTTCTTAATTATTTTTGTTATTATATCTTCGCTATTGTTCTCGTTTCTGTCAATTTTTACTTTTCATTTCAAGCAATTATTACCGTTCGGTACATAGCCATTTAAGTGTATTATTATTATTATTATTATTATTATTCATGTTTTCAAAGGTTAGTAACATTGTTGCCGAACTTCTGCTGTTTGGCATTTTCTAAAGTGTGCATTCGGAAGATAGTTCCACAAATAGTTACGAAATCTTCCGATGTATAAGACGTCAAGTTAAACATTTTTATGATTGGTATAGAGCTCAGGTTTAACGAGTTGTTGCGGCTACTATAGTACAACATAGTGCGCTATACACTTGACTCAGTAAAATTTAAAGTTAATATTGTTCCATAATTATTTCACAGTCAAGCTAACAGGTTCACATCATAATTTAAGTCCCACAGACATTTATTTGTTTACAGCAGTCACGTCAAACTGGTTATGGAATGATGTACAGGGTGTCCAATATACAACGCAACCCGAAGTTTGGTATAGTAGAACTTTTGAACCTGAAGTGATACACAAATAATGGTTATACCAAACTGAAGCCTTGTTCATGTATATATTTTTAAACTAGGAAGCAATGATTGAAGTACAATAGGAACCACACAGTGTTGCCAGTTGTAACCGAAGATGTAAATTAATTTTTTGCAAAAGATGTAAATTGACTCATAACTCATACGTATGGATGTTCTGTCGTTAATTTTCAGTTTGTTTAATTGGAGTAGCTTGGAAGCTATGGAGCAGAAAGAAGAATGTTTCATTTCCATCGATAACTAATCGGATGAGGCCTCTGTAAGGGGGAACTAGGGAAATCGTAGTTTTCATAAATTAATATTCTGAATTGGCAACTTTGCAGATGTTTTAGTGCATCAAAAGGTGTGTTAAGGACCTGTCTACATTATGCAATTCCTGAAAACAACGACAAACACGTAACATATCCTAAATCTATTCACAACTTCAAAATTGTTGCAAGTTTTGGAAAAATAACCTTATCGTTAAGCATCTCTTCGAACGAGGATGTTGTTTAATATGTCATACGACCATGTTACCATTTAAAATAAACAAGTTGATTCCAAGATGGTGGACGACAACCTTAAACACGTCATAATGTTTCATCCCTCGCACCACCATTAATTAGAATTGACCCCGGATCGACTGCATTTACAGTTTCTCAAATATTTAGCCCGGTCCAGATTTTGTATTACACTTAACAAAATATCTTCTATCAATTACTTCCGCCCTTTGCACATTTTTCAATATGGCGAACGAAGAAGTTGTGGGATTTTAGTATGTAATTTAAATAATATTTACCAACGTCTATGTCAAATTTTGACTCGTTAATAATTACTTCCTAAGTTCAATAAAATTTTAAATTAGTTTGACGGTAGTTTTCGTAATTTTAGAGCTAAATATTTTTAAAAGTATGCGTTTTATGAAAAATTGTTTCTCTACAAAAAGTATTGTGTTATTTATTTTGTATAAAAATTTAGTGACTAGTTCAGAGAGTAAGTTTATCTCTTTACGTTCAACCATAGCGAAGATATTACTATTTTTATCCAATATGGCCGCGAAGGTCACGTGGGATTTCAGGGGAATTTTAGTTTGTTGTTTAGAACATCATTCCCAACATTTATACAAAGTTTCAGCTTGTTACTAATGTGTTCCTTTCTTCCTTAAAATTTGAGCTTCATTTACTGCACTAAGAGCAAATGAGAGGATGTCAAATAAGGCATTTATTGGCGTTGTAAGTGTAGTCAAGAATCCACGAGTAGTGAGCGCATCTGCAAATTCACTGACTACGCCAGATTTTAATCAATGTTCCTTTTTCTCTATGTGCGATTCGTTGAGAATAGGAGCAGCAAACGGGTACGTCACAGAGCATTCAGGTCCAAATGACTGGCTTAGTGTCTAACGTCATTCTTTCACTACTGAGGGTTATGTATTGCTTGAGGTCACATTGTAACGCGGCCAGTGTCACTCGCACAAAATTGACAATACTGTAGTAACCAATTATCTAAGGAAATAATGCTGTTGAGATAGAGTTATTTCCTAAAGCATCTCTTCCTAAATTGTCCAAACCATAGTAATTTCCTACACTCTTTATCTTTCTCTTTAGCACAGTGGCTCAGTGGTAGAGCGCTTTTCTCTTGTGCTTGGTGCCCTGGTTCGATCCCTTGGATGGACAACATCGCGTCCGTGAGTTTTCTTCTCGGGGTACTCCCGTTTTCTCCGACATTTTCACTTCACCAATCCTTTCATCATCATTCACTTGCTCGTCTCCCTTAGAATTTTCTTCTTGCCGACATTAGCCTTACTTCGCTTTTATAACTGAATGTCTGTTATAAGAGTCAAATGGATGCGCTGACATTTTTCATAAACTTTCTCCGTGTCCTTTAGTTATTTCGTTTCTTGTAACAGAAAATATATCTATAAGAAAAGAAAAAATATTAAAAAAAAAAAAACGTTACGAATCCTTCTCAATATTTTAACATTGTTACTGACTGCAGCATATGTGGCAAACTATAAATTGCACACTATGCAATATTACATATGTGTTCCAGGAAAGAATGGTTTGTTTTATTAGAATTTTAAATTGTTCCTAGTGGGATGACCTTTGGCATTTTCCTAAGGCCATATTTTAACCATATGTTATCATTAAATATTCCTTAGAGCATTAACCGTATAATCAATGTGCAAATTAAACTAGATACTTCAAAAACAGCATTTTACTTTAACTAGTTTGATTTTTAGTTATTAATACATTCGAGTAACATGCGTCATTTTCATATGCTGATAAAATAAAGTAATATTCCGGCTCTGAGCTGATAGTTTAAAATCATGAATTCAAGATTAAAATAAGTTTGGTTAATAACAAAAGTTGTGGACAGTATGTTGAGCCTTTATGCCGTCCGAGATTTTGTTCCTCAGGAGGAACATTTCCCAAATTACAAACTACTTTAGGAAATCTGAAAAGCAAATTTTGTGATCTTTTGAGGGCAAAATGTGCTTAAAGTTGTAGCTACTACGAGCCACAAATAACAGTTACAGCACAATACATATTTCAGGATTATGAAACAGATAACGGAGTAATTTTGAGGAGAAAAAACTAAGTATCTTCAACTGTACTTGGACTGTCAATGCAAAACAATTATTCATATATGTTATCATCAATGTCGTCTTTAATGCCAATGTTTTCCAAGTGAGAGAAAATAATTAACAAATTGGTATTTGTAAGTTTGTTCTCTTTCTGGATGATTACTTTCTCTAATCCCGTTGCTGATTTCTTGTGTTATTAAAGTATTTTAATACTATAAATATACTATTTTAATTGAATTAATTACTTATAATATTACTGAAATATCGTTTTATTTTCCTCCAGTACAGATACTTTTGTAAATAAAGTTCGAGTAACTCTCTTGAAATCAATCAGCGCTTTTGGTTGTATTTATCAACCTGTGTCAGAGCTTAAGTAATCTGCCTTCCAAAATTTCTCTCAAAGTTTGGCCTATTTTGCATACATTTATCTTAGTACTCTGATACGTAGTGAGATTTGAAAACATTAATATCTTATTAGGTTTGAAAACATTACATATTGGTGGTAACTCTCGTAAGTAAGTATAATACTATGTTATCGTAACTTGTATAAATGATTGTTTACGTAAGTTGATTTATATTAAACTGTCTATAAGGTAACTACGAAAGTTATCTCGCTTTATATGGAGATCTGTGTTTCATTGGCTCTCACACCGTGAGTTGAATGCGAATGGAGATAAGGCGAAGGTCAGTTCCTGGTATATCCAATATGCTACCTGGTTGCGGTAGTTCAGTTGCACTGTGAACTTGCGTAAGGATAGAGTGAACATGGGATCTCCACAGAGTGTGATAAGGGCGTGTATGTTATATGAGTTCAAACTGAGGTCAAACGCTGGTGCAGCGGGAGGGAAAATATCCCAGGGCTTTGGTGAGGGTGTCATGACTACCCAACGGTGGTTTAACAAGTTTAAGGACGGCGAAGAAACACTCGAAGACGCACAGCGTGCCGGAAGACCAATACATGCACAAAATGAAGATCGTCAGGCAGAAATTTAGGTGAACAGTGGTCAGACATGTGAGGAACTGGGACTACATCAACTTGTCCATCATTTCCATCAACTTGGGAAGCACTACAAGTTGGGTCGATGGGTCCTACATGATTTGACTCTGAGCCAGAAAGCAACGCGAGGATACACCTGTGTTTGTTTGCTGTCTCGTCTAAGGAAGGAACCATTTCTGGACAGGGTGTTGACATGTGATGAGAAGTGGGTCCTGTACGAAACTTCACGGCACCGTCATCATTGGTTAGCATCCCATAAACTGGTTACAAAACAGCCGAAACCAGAACTGCAACAGAAGGTTATCCTATGTGTTTGATGGAATGCTCGCGAGATTGTGCATCGGGGTCTGCTACCAGCTGGTCAGAGAATCAATGCAACTGTGTGCTGTCAGCTGACTGCAAAATCTTCTACTCTTCACTGGCTACCAATTTCTACCGCGATGGAATCCATAGCCTTGCAGAACGTTGGCAGAAAGTCGTCGATGCTGATGGGGACTAGTTTTGATTTTCCAAGTACGTCTTAGATGACATATTGATGTTCGGAGGTAGAGGGTGAAGAAGCTACAGAAATTTCTTGGTTACTTTTATTGAATGGCTATCCAAAAAACGCATTGCACCGCACATTATTTCTTTCCTCATAAAATATTGTAAATTCGGAAGAAGTTACACCTTTAAGAGATTTAGTCGATCCACTGGACTCGTTTTATAGTATGGATGCATTTTTTGTTAGCCAATGTAATACTTAATGAAAGATTTATATCTGAGAAAACATTTAAGTTCCCTAACTATTTCACACTATAATTCATTGAAACTATGTATGGTTTTTGTTCGATGTGTGAGCGTGCATCGTCGTGGAACGTTATGACTGTGTCTCTTGGTAGCTAAGGCTAATGCTTGGTAGCTAAGGCAACTCAAGACGATGCCATTCTAACACTTCACCAATGCTATATTAGTCCGGTTAGGGTTAGAGATTTTGTGTTTCCATCCTTATGCAAGACTGCGGTTATGAAGGACAGAATCCATTACCATTGGCTCTGAACTACGACCAGGGCTTGGGTCTGGTGCAGTTGGTGGATGTGCAGACCATAATGCATCAATTCTTACAGTATTGGTCATTATCCATTAAAGTATCACTCTTCCAAGAGAATTGGATTATAGATCAACACCACCGGCCTCTGCAGAATAGGAGGAAAAAGATCATTCCTCTACCTCTCCTCCTTCCTAGAATTCACCTATCGATAGAATGCACTTAACATTGTTAGTACATTATAGACATTTCATTTAACTGGATAATTTATAAAATTGCACTCTTTCAAAATACCACCACTGTTTTACTTACGTAAAATATATATTAGAAATTGGAAATTCCGGCAGAGTGATGTAACTAAAAGATATAGAGATGCGCACGAGTCGAGACATGTCTCGAATCTCGACTCGAATTCGAGTCGAGACACACTGTAAAATTCGAGACGAGTTGAGACAAACGTATTTCTCGACTTGATTGTCTCGAAAATCTTTCTATAATTTTTAATATGATTTTGAAGAAAATATTCAGTCAGAAACAGCCTTGAAAACAATTCCAGCATTTATTACTTTAGAAAGGTACAGAACGCATAAACTTAATAGTTAATCTTTCGAGATCAAAATTTAATTTTCAGCTTAATTCAGTTAATTAAAAGTAATAATTAATGTCATGATATTTGATTGTACTTCAAATATAATAATAATAATAATAATAATAATAATAATAATAATAATAATATCTGATTATCTAGTTTGTATAAAACTATTGCGATAAAGTGAACTTAATAAATCTGAATGAGCGATTGGCAGTCTATAGTAATTTAGCATAATTATAATTATTGTATTTCCGTTCCCATGAACGCAATAGGGCTACGTAATTTCTGGATTATTCGTTTCCACAAATATTTTGAGGCTTTAACGTGTTGCAGCACATCACGAGTTACGGATAATATATAATGTAACATTTCTTGTACATCACATATTATAATACGCGACTATTTTACATAGTATATTACAGAAAATGGACTGCTTGGATGCCAGGGTTAGGCCACTTGGCATCAAAACAGTTCACTGTAAGATAAATACATTCTTCACCTTACTCCAATAACATAGTTGTTCAGGAACCTGGGATTTCCATCCTCTCATATGAAAGCTGAACGATTGCTTGATACATGCTGACAATATAGGAGTAATAGTGTATTAAGTTTTCGAGCTTTGGTGCGTATCTGTATTTACACATTGATATAACTTTCACTACGAATTTATTTAGTTTTTTTCTTATTGACTTACCACCTATTTCTGTTATCATGGAGGTTCATTCACTAGACATCGATTCTGCCCACTGTGAAGGAAGGATGGGTTTATTAATTTTTATTTTGCGAAATTCACATCTGAAATATATTTCACTTAGTTACTTATCTGGTTGCAACGCTAAATCCTTTTTTTCTTTCTTTTCATGACAAATCCAGAGTTTTGTCTTGTGCTGGGAGTATATTTTATATTCACTTAATAGAATTACGGGTTCATATTTTAATCAGTTTTAATTTTACAGAAACTATTAATATAAGTTCACAATCAAATCGCGCTGATTGTTTAATGCATTCCGAAGACTTTATTTTCGTCGCCCACCTCATTACAGACATCGGACGTTGTAGGCTGAACAGACTGGTAAAACAGAACAGGTAGCGAACTGTGGTGGGACTAATATCAGACTTTAATGCTGGGCAAATTACAAATGTGTCTGAATACACAATGAACCGAACATTCCTAACAATGGGCCTCCGCAACCGACGACCCATCCATGTGCGAATGTTAACATCATGACCTCGGCAACTACCACAGAAATGAGCACGTGACCATCATAACTGGACCTTGGCGCAGTGGCAGTGCATTGCATTTTCTGATGAATCCCAATACCTTCTTCATCATGACGATGGGAGGGTGCGAATCCGTCGTGTTCCAAGGGGAGAGCTCCTTGGCACTCTCTCCAACGACTTACCAAGGATCATTGCATCCATGCCAAGATGCGCCGCAGTTGTTATCCGTGCCAAAGGTGGACATACTGATAATTAGGTAGGTAGTCGTAATGTTCTGGCTGATGTGTGGGTATATTTTGTCTCGACTCGAATTTCGAGACGTCTCGTGCCGAATTAGAGTCAAGCCGAGACGGAAACTGTCAAGTCGAGACACGAGTCGAGACAGAAACATATTTTAGAGTCAAGATATTTTCTCGAGACGAGTCGAGACAGGTTTAAATCTCGACTAGTGCGCATCCCTAAAAAGAAAAACCGTATTTTGCAACAATTTTTTTCAAAACATTTTTTAAAAATATGATGGAGCAAAGTAATCTCTTGTTTGTATTGGCAAACATTGTGGAACAAAATGTAGGAACTGAGATTGTACACAATTCAAATACTAGAGAAACACAAAACCACCAATACACTTCGCTTTCTTACTGTTTATGAGATAATCGAAATGATAAACCATGTAACTTAAATCTAATCAATTAGCAGCAATTTACTCACCAGTAATTGTTACTATTTCGCAAGGAAGTAATTAATCTAATCCTCCACTGGCATCAATAATTTTAGACTTAAACAACAAAACCATTTACCATATTCTGAATAAACATGCACTAATTGTGTATAGTATAAGAAAATATAGAACGAAAAGTGGATAGTAATAATCAAGTGTCTGCACAAAAAAAATAACTACAACCAATGACTTCCAGAGAGACACAGTTGCAGCATTAGAATAGATATTTGTCTATGAAACAATCAATAGGTGTTTATGTGAATTCTAGAGTAGAACAACGAGTGCTAAGGATGACTTACACTTAAGTTGGCTGGTAGAAGTTGATACAGAAGAATGTGTGTGCTAAGTGTTTAAAAGGATTATGCCATACAGACGTATAACTCTCATACACATTGCTAAGAAAACATAAGTAACGAAATCAACTGTTAATAGTATTGTTCCTAACGATGGATTTTTGAACGTTCAATACTAAAACGTCCACCGAACGTCCAACCATTGGTTACATTTTATGATGTTGGAATGAAAACTAAACCGATTTTGGACTATTTTTCACCGTTGTTGACACTTGGATCTGAGACAAGCGCACAAACAGTACAAATATAATAGCTTTCCCACTTCGTAGAAGGCAAAGTAAATCTCATCATGTAAGAACGTGATGCCAAAAATCTTCTGGTATGCATAAGCTGTAGTGTGTATAGGATAACATCCAGGGCCTAAAGATAGATAACTTTCCAAAGGCTATACCAATCATGTTTTAAGACATCTTGTAAAAAGCCAGAATGCTTATATCCTGCAAAACAATACCTCGTCCACACATCCACTATTACTACTGTTGAAATCCCTGTCGTTTCATGATATACTGTGCAATTAGCCACATCACCTTGTATATCATGAAAAAGATGTTGGCTTAAAGTATGTTTTTCCTTCAGTGATTGTAATTGCTTAAATATTCTTATTTTAATCCCTTCCTATACTAGAAAGGAGTGTATCAGATGGATCCATAGCCCTTAATCATATACCACATTTATAAAATAATCCCTTTATGAATGCTACCTTTACCAAACATTATAAATCAAAAAGAAAACTCTGAATTAATTATCTTCTCTATATTTAACATAAAAATGTTAGTTTAACAACTTCGAAACTCTATCGAGACACACAACTCGACACCAAAAGACTTCTTCTTTATGACAAAATGTTAGTTTCATAAACTACTCTTCCGTTGTGACAAATTCAAGATAGTTTTTACGATACCGAAATCAAGACTACAGATGTGCTGGCTCAATTGTGTGGATCAGTAAGAGGAATATTTTGAAAAATTGGTCAAACACTTGGTTGTAGGCAATTTATTCCTGCAAATCACACAATGGAATAATCCTTAATAACATAACAATCTAGACAACTAATCTGTTTTATGAATACTAACGTTATGTAGTTAAAAATTTTTACTCGGAGAATCAATTATTAGGACAGGACTATCTACTAAAATTAAGGAAAGTGAAGGATTAACAGCAATTTAATGTTTCAGTTGAGAAGAAAGAACTTTGGTGGTTTTTCGACTTTCACAGTACTTTTAATATATTCATGTAAAAGACTTTCATATAAATGAATCCACTTCAGTTCTTTGCATTTAGCATTATGTTTCCTTTAGACTAGGAAAACCACTTTTAGGAAGTAGATATTAAATGCATATACAAAGTCATGCCCGGCAACAATGTTCTTCATATTTTCCCTTCTTTTGCGCAACAAAGTTCAGTTATGATGTTTCAAGTACATTACATCTTTTATCGTCAAAACAATCGTTCTCATTCAGTTTCAAACACATATTTCTCTTTTTTTGGGTGTGTACGAATCTCATACAATGAAATATTAAAATAACATAAACGTTTGTTTCTTTTGTAGTCACAGATTTTACTACAACATATGTACAGTCATGTCCAAAATGATTGTCGCATATCCATAACTGTCTTCTTGTAAGAATATAATTTGACAATGATTTTGCAGGATACTTTTAATACTGATACTATGTGTATAATCGGGAAGTGTATATTTATAGTAAATTTTATAGGAAAAGAATTATAAATACGAAAATTAGAATGAGTGAAACAAAATGTTGCTAAATGGACAAGAAAGTTTTATTTTCGTTTTATTGTTATTTACTGCTCTTTTGACATGAAATTTGCCACATACATGTCTTTGCCGGTTATCCACATACTAACATTATAAGAAATACCAAACAAATTCATTATCAAATTATATTCCTACAACAACACATTTATAGACACGTGACAATAATTTTGGACATGAGTGTACTTTGAATAATACATCAGAAACTAAGACTATTATTAAATGTTAGTTGAGAGCATTCTTCTTAGATAGAGTACTCAATAACTGAAAACATACCAGTGCACGGCTTCATTTTTAGAAGACATCTCTGTCCCTCTACACTATATACTGTATAATAGCTTTAGATTGATTTCATGTTGGGCTTTTCTAAACGTAACCATTGATGAGACCAAATTAGTGCTAATGGATAAACATGTTTAAGAGGTATAGCTTGAATCAAAAGTAAGAAGTCAGGTGAACTACGTCCAATCCAATCATTGATTCTTACTTTATGCTTACGTTTCTGGAATTTGTAATGGCGGAGTAAAATCGCATCAAAGTTTGCCCCTTATTCCTAGTCCTTTTCGTTGTTTAAAATGTCAGCATTTCAGCACACCAAGATGTCGTATAATGGGACGACAACTGTGAGTGCGAATTGGGCAAGGGAAGTCATGGAGAGTCATGTTCAACAGCCAAGTCCCTGTATGTCAGTTGTAAATTTGATCAGTTTACTTGTGTAGGGATTGTCTAGCTTTTCAAAAAGAAAAACGTACCCAAAAAGTCTTTGTTGTCGAAAAGATATCTACTGCCGACTCTGAACGTCCCCTAAAAAAACATTCCAACCACTCTTTCTGTTTGCTTCTGTTAGAGCTCCTTCTCGGAAATCCGTGACAACCTAACATCTGACATCCTAAGCTGAACTCTCTATCGCACCGCTTTCATTGCAATCATATTAAACTCATTTCTGGTTGCGATTAGTTTTGGTGCAAGCATTCTTTCCTCGTCCGATCACGATTTGCCCTATTCTTTGACCTGAAGAATTTACGGTAGTCTGTCTACTTCAATTTTTTCATTATCTCGAGTATTCTGTATTGTAATGTGCCAAGCCATGTGATGCCTGCCGGCCACATGCTGTATGTCAACAAATAAGACTACACTTCATATGATGTCACACATCACCAAAGAAAGAAGATGTCATCTACAATAACGCTAGTGGCGAAAGGGACACGAAGATTCGCCTTAAAAGAAGGAACAGTCAACACCTCGGTGTCAGTCTAAACCCGAAATTGACCGCAAACCTCTCCTGCTCTATTCGGCTGCACTGGGCCGTGGAGTATCCTAAATAACACCTGCACCTCACAAATTGAAAATGAAGAAATTAGAGACTCTGTTGTGTCTCCGAATGCTCTTTATTAATTTTTTGAGCTTAAAGAATTTTATACTAGTGTACTGTTCTTATGTAATAAAAGGGGGCGAATAAAACAGAAAGTACTCACAATTTAAATTCTCTACCAGGCCGGTATCTACAAAACAGTGCAGTATTAACTTCTGGAGGTCTGAACGCAAAATGGTCTGTCATCTACTTATGGGGATCCATCCGGACATAAGAATGTGGTTGTTAGGCGACTGATTTTCTTGAGATGAATGAAAAAAAGAAATGAAATCTTTGAGAATTACATCCTACGGTATGCCGTGTAAGCTAAAGGATACTGATGATGAGAATGATAAGTTGAAGAAAGTAGAAGCAAACGGGAGAATCTCAAGAAAAACCCACGCACACGGTGTTTGTAGACTACAAAGTCCACTTGATGTGAACTGGGATCTAATCCTGGATCTCATGTACCACAAATAAACGCTCTACCACTTAGCCACCGCGACCTGAGTTTTATATTTTAATTTTTACCATCGTAGAAAAGTGGACTTTTTACATATCTTTCACAATAATTGCAATCCTATATATACAATGGACATTTCCACTGAAACTTTTTATTCAGCCATGAAATACTTCAGAACTAGCTGATTACGGAAAACACTTCCATTCACACATGCGATTATTCTAACTAGTTGAAATTTGTGATTGAATTTTGGTCTGTTACTCCAACGCTTGAAACAATGACCACCATCTTAATACGTCATCTGTCGGTCCAGGGGAAACTGTCAGCACTGTGTCGCTCAGTAGGGAAACGGCTTACAAGGGACGTATGTCAACCGTGACAGCTAGATATTTATCAAAATTGGTACCCTGACTAACTGTGGATCGCTAATCAACGTGGCGATAGTCACTCGATACGGAAATGTCTTATTTACCCGCTACGTATAATACATACACGAAGCAGTGATTGGGTGAGGCTGTGTCAAATTATACCCAAAAAACGCCGAAAAAAGGCAGAAAATGAAAAATGTATGCAGGTAACCTGATACCTACGGGAGAGGGACACATGATTAAGAATACAGCACAGATTCAGTGTTGCCATTCCAACACAAAATTATAGATTTTTCAAATAGAAATTATACCATTTTATGTCATTAAAACAATTGGCATAAAACGTGAAAGAAAATAAGCAAAAGGTGGGTAACAACTTATCATTGTTGCCAAATAAACGAGATATAAGGTTCTAAAGTTGAGAAATTATACAGTTCGTACAGGGAAACAAACAAAGACTGCAGAAGGAACAAACGTACTCTAGAGGGTAAATTACATCATGCAGAGCATCCAGTGATTAACGGGCTTCATACAGGATTCAGCCAAAAAGAGGGCACTTGTTAGAGTAGCAGTAGAAATTAGAAGTCCAGTGCGACATAATGTAAACAAGTCTTCCTGTAGCGCAACAATTCCAATGGCGTTTGTGTGGAATCGATATTTCCAATCGTTCCCGAGAGCTATATAACGAACTGTCTTGGGGTTGTAACACTGCATAAAATTCTCCATGCCTTCCAAACTACAGAAACGACGGCATAGTGCCTGAAAACAATACGGAGAAGTTGTAGCGCAAAAGGTAACAAATCTGTGACAAGAAAGCCCGTCAAAATCAATTCAGAAAGTTTAATGATCTGTAATAGGTGTCAGTCGAGAGTATTGGAAACAAAAGTATATAGAGTGTAGAGCATGTAAGACAACAATGAAGATAAAACTCACTTTATTCAGGTTACCAGTAATATACAGACGTAAAATATTTAACATAATACACCAATACATACAACAGAAAAGTCATAGATAGTACAGAAAAATATGTACGTTTTTCGTCCTAGCTGCACACTCGATTTGACTAGATTAATCCCGTTAGTCACTGGGTGCTGTGTATGCTGTGGTTTACTCTCTACTGTACATTTCTTCCTTCTGCAGTCTTGTTGTTGTTTTTGTACGTTTGTTCGTTTACCTGTACGGACCCCATAGTTTCTCAGCTTTAGAGTCTCATATCTCTCTTATTTGGCAACACTGATAAGTTGTTACCCACCTTTTGCTTATTTTCTTTTACTTTTTATGCCAATTGTTTTAATGACATAAAATGGTATAAGTTCTATTTGAAAAAAAACTATAATTTTGTGTTGGAATGGCAACACTGAATCTGTGACACTACTGCCGTATTTTTAATCACGTGTCCCTCTCCCGTAGGTATCAGATTACCTGCATACAGTTTTCATTTTCTGCCTTTTTTCTGCGTTTTTTGGGTATAATTTGGCACAGCCTCACCCGATCACTGTTTGGTATATCTATTGTACGTAGCGGGTAAACAAGGCATTTCCGCACCGAGTGACTATCACCATGATGATTAGCGATATACAATCAATCAATGTATCAATTTTGATAAATATCTAGCTGTCACGGTTCGCATACGTCCCTTGTTAGAGAAAGATGCTATGCATATTTTTCAAGTGTGCATGACGTTTGCTAATAAAGAATTACAGAATTTAAAACTTCTTTAAAAAGTAGGTTGCTTGTCTATTTATTTATTACCAATTGCTTGAATATGCTTGTACGTCTAAGAACAAAATTGTAGTGTAATAATTTGCAACATTATACAACCTAGTATCTGACATATAGGTGTATTATTACTCAGTAATAAAGTCAATGCACTGAGTTTACTACAACAACGCAAATATGTAAGTAGTGTTTCTTTTCTTAGCAGCACAGCACAATCAGTGCCTATGAACATACGTTCTCATGCAATTCTTTTAAACGTTGTGATGTAAGCTACATGTAAAACCACACCAAAGTTATTGTGATAATAATTTTATTTAGTACTTTTACGTAAATGGGCATTGTTTGAAGCCTGAGTTAATACACTAATTAACGTCCTCATGCTTGGGTCACCAACCGACCTTATGGAAAGAAATATTTTCCATACTTAAGAAAAAATCAAAGCTATAAAAACAATGATTGGATAGTAGAGTGCTAGTTTCTGGTATGCAAGTTTGTCGTAGATTCGATAAGGAATACATTTAGGTAGGAGCTACCCCAAGTAAAAATAATGTAAATTCTCTACTGAATTCACTGCTAGCACCCACAAACTTTAGATGATAATCATGTCTATGAGCTTTCTGACATGGGAACATCTTATATTGATAATAGCATTGCCCAATCAAATAATGCGCGATCGATAGAGGAGTGAAAGAAAAGTGAGAAAACCAAAATTTACGGGCCGACACCCAGAAACACAGGAGATACAGAGGAAAGAAGAATCTAGAATCATATGAAGATAGCAATGCAAAATATACACTGACACAGAAAGAACTTCGAAATGATTAAAGTAATCAAAATGGCATTGTCACTACAGTATAGTAAGCAAACATTGTACCCACAAACATGCTCAATAACATCATATGTAATGCAGTGTTGCCAACTGAGCACAAAATGTAGTTTTGTTTAATGGCATGGAACACAAATTATAACGAAACCAATAACGTGTAAGGTGATACAATATTACGGGCATCAGAAATGTGAGCCTGCTAATCAATTGGCAACTCAAGCGCATGTATCATTTCTGTTTTGTGTGTTGTGTTTGATACTGTTTTGATTTTCCACTTAGACAAAACTGCTTCAACATTCTTCTTCATCACTTATTTTCGTACTTCAGTAATTATATTCTTGTTTGTGGTCTCATATTTTGGTTTTAACTAGTTCGTATCGTGTACTGTATGTACTCTTCTAAATCCAAGATTCATATAGGAATTCATATAGGCCTATCCTCCATTAGATTTGCTAGATGTTATAATTTGTTTTCCCTACCATTTAACAAAACTTCATTTTGTGCTCAGTTGGTAAAATTGCATTACATATGATGTTATTGAGCATGTTTGTGGGTACAATGTTTGCTTACTATACTGTTGTGTAAATGTCATTTTGATTACTTTAATCATTTTGAAGTTCTTTCTGTGCCAGTGTATCTTTTGCATTGCTATCTTCACATGATTCTAGATCTTTCTTTCCTCTGTGTCTCCTGTGTTTCTGGGTGTCGGCCTGTAAAACTTTGGATTTCTCACTTTTCTTCACTCTTCATCGATTGCGCGTTGTTTGATTGGGCAATGCTACTATCAATATAAGATGTTCCCTTGTGAGAATTCTCCAAAACTATTATCGAACTACTTTACACATTAACAATATTATGTCATCATCGTTTTCTTTAGCCAGTGAAATATATAAGTAAATTGATTATATTAGTCCATGAAATGTATATAAATAATATACTTGATCGATATTGGTAAGTAATAGTACATGTTAAAGTTCAGAGATCGACTGAAGTGTTTTGAACAGATAAGCTACCACTTAAATCATTATTGTATTGTGGTAGAACAGTAATGTTCCAACAAACTAGTTCAAATTGGCTGATTATAATGACTGAATGGATGTAATTATTGAATGAAACGAAATCAAATTTCTCAGTGTCACGTGAAACGTTTATATTCCGTATTGTAAGAGAGACTGATAATTAACGAAAGTGAATTATTATAAAATAATTGGTGGAATGATCATGTGAGAGGAAATGCCAGAACCGCGAGAAAACTCACTGACACGATGTTGTTCACTATAAACGTACATGTTCTGGGATCAAACTAGGAACCCTTTGCACCAGAGTTCAGCGCTACACTACTTATTCACCATATCCCATGATTATCTAACAAATACGAACGGTTGTGATATGTAATGATGAACATTATACACAATATTCAGTTCCAGTGAGTGAAGAAATATAAGACAAACAATTCACACTAACCAAAGTTAAAGGATTTAAGCTCTTCAAGTACTTGCTTTTCTTATTTTCTTTCCTTGTGGAGCTCAAGAAACGTACAAAGCTCAATGCTTTCATTATCTAATCTTTGCAATTACAATGCTATATTCCAAACATTACGTACAATCAGAGTTGATGAGAGAAAAATTATAAATATATTCTCATGCTCAGAACACTATTTCGCCTGGAGTTATTGAAAGTAAAAGTGATAACACATGAATACATAATTAATTTCCACTTATAATTCTGTTATGCTCGAAAAGTTCGAGAGACAGGTAGCTACTGGGACTAGAATTCCGAATCTGGCGCCAACATATTTTAAATCCAAAATATGTTTGCCAGCATATCAAATTGTATTTTATTATTATGTTGCCTAGTGCCTAGGTCAGAGGAAAAATTTTCAAGCACTGTTCTTGTTCATGATGCTCTTTTCTGCCTCTGTTTGCTACAACTAGTTGTGACAAACCAATTCAATCATTATAATAGACACTTATTTCCCTAACATCATATTTTGTGCTATCCTCCTACGTTTCGACTTTACCCTCCTTTTACCAACGGAGTTTAATTTAACCTCAAGTGACGTGTTCTTCACGTCTTAAAAAATCTATTTAATTGCCTGGAAAATATTGGCATACCGAAACAATTTTTTTAAGTCTCCATCATGTAATTTCCATAAATTCCCCAAAATGATGTTTCTTTCTGATGACTGTTATACAGGGTGTTCCGATTATTGTTTCACCAAGCACTTTGTTAATAACTTGAATAGTAAGTATGGGAGTAAGTTCTCGGATTTCACTTTAATCTGTAGGTCTCTTGCTGACAAAGGATGTAGTTATCAAAAAAGGAAATGGAAAACTAAGTCATAATAAATATGTAGATAGATTCCTCTTATGCGCTCACAATTGGAGTAGGTGCATCTTTAGAATGTATTCGGTTTGATTTGATGTAAATACACAGGGAAACTCATTTTCGTTCGATATGGATTTTTAAAAATAAGACATATGATAAGATTATTTTGTCAAAACGAACCTAGCAGACCAGGCTGATGGTTATTATTTTTGATCTGAAATCGAGATACTATGGGTTCAAATCTGATGCAAACATCCTGGTTGAGGTTTTTGTAGATTTTTCTTCAGTTCTAGCAGCGCTGTTACCTTTTTATACAGATCCTGGTCATTTTCCTACCACTTTCTTTCTCAATGACTAGGCTCACAAACTGGTTCTCTATGCATGTTAAATAAATACAACAAATCGCTTTGAAAAATCTTTCCCTCGACAAAATTCACACTGAATCAAAATTTCCAGCATTTCGGTATCTCTCTCTTCTAAAAAAAAAAAAAAAAAAAATAAATAAATAAAAACCGCATTATAACACCGACTTTAACTGCAATGAATCTACCTACGATCGTCCGCTGTTTTTTTTTTTTTTTTCCTTACACGTTAGCAGAAATTTATTCTCCAAGAATTATTTTAATATACTTTCGGGTTAAACAAATATAGTTCACTTCTAAAAATAATAGGCTATTAATCGATACAATATGCAAATTCAATAACATGAAGCGCTGGTATTACGCCATTTAATTATATTTTTTTAATTTTTAAAAATGCATTAAAGCTAATGAAAGAATATAGAGAACGATGTAGGACAATTTCTAATAACGTAAATAGGACACATTCAGAATCGAAGGAGTTATTTTCTCTAATCACTATTTAATATATATTCTCATTTTGTAAGATCAATTTTTCAGTGATGTGACATACATACATACGAGGAGTATCATCCCTGTTCGAGAAGCAAATGTTTACGAACAAAGAATTTAAGAGCACTCACTTTCAGTGTGTGAGGTCTCTAGTTCGATCCCTTAACTCTTAGTCAGTCCTATCGCCTTGAGATTTCTATCTGTGAGGAGTTATTAAAAATACAGTTTATTACCGCACTCCTCCTCATCTTCATAGCCGGACAACACTATGTTGTCGGGGGCGCGGTGGCTCAGTGGTAGAGCGTTCACCTCCGGTGCTTGGAGTCCCTGGTTCGATTCCAGCTCGCGCCGTGTGGACTTTGTGGTGGACAAACACCGTGCTCGTGGGTTTCTCTGGGTTCTCCCGTTTCCTCCCACTTTCTTCATTCCACCATTTCACTCATTTCTCATTATCACCGTCTGCTTTAGCCCAACCGGCATAACCGTGGGACGTTAAACTTAAAGATTTCATTTTAACACTATGTTGAAAGCAATAATACTGAACAGCTAATATTGTTGGAATTTGATTATCATGTGGATGTGCCGTATCACGGTGGTTAACACACTAAAATAAAACTATTTCTGCATCTAAAATTTGGATTTTGATAATCTTCTCCAGCAACGTAGAAAACAGCAATTTGATCTAGTTAGAATCCTAACCATTTCGTATAAAAACCCTGTCTTGGTTATTTGTGAATCACAAAAGGTGTAACATGATTAGCGAGAATTTATTTAATATGCGATAACACTTATATACCATAATCTGATACATATTTTAACGTAATAACTTTTATACCGTATTGTATTACATTTTACCTTAGAACGTGAAAGTGAAATAACATACAGCAACAGGACACATGACTTTATTCTAACAAGACAAAGAAATTATTCTCTTTGCGAGACATTTATCATACTTTTTCTGTATATAAAAGAACTTAAAGTGAATAGCATACACTTAATATACATTCTTTTTTTAGAAACCATTAGCCTGCGATAACCGCTTGATGTCACAACCTTCTTGGACCATAATAGTACGATTATCAGCGTAATATCGCAGTGAAAACCCGTGTCCGACATGCAAATATGAGGTGTTATCATCACGGAAAAGAACGCTTTATGAGAAGAGCCATGGAATATTAAGTATGTTCTTTTTTATTCTTTCTTTCTCAACTTCATTCTCAAGCTTCTGAGTTAATTTTCGAAACGTTGTAAGATGTTCAAAAAAAATTACAACACATAAAAATTATGTAATTTTACCATAAGCTGGTGCAAAATTCATATTAACAATTAAACTTAAGTTCATATGAACACTGAAATATAATTCACTATTAAGTGGCATGTCCTCTTAAATATATACTATTAAACTACAATTCTAATATTTGGATCAGATATGAAAATTAAACTAAATAAAAAATTTTATATAAGATTTTTTGCTTATTTATTTAAAAGTACTAAGTGCATTACTGCTGAAAGTATGTATATCACTGTTAGGAATATATCTGTCTTACCATTAGAAGAAGACTAATGTATAAGAAAATGGCAGTACGTGATATGTTACATTTTGGCCATGTTCTGACCTCTCACTCCGAAGGTGGTCAAACTGAGATCTATAAGTAGGAAAATGATAATAACTTAATTATGGACCTGTGGTCGAAAGTGCATAGTTTTGTTATTATAGTTTGCGGGAAATTTGACTTAAAAAATGGACTTTAAAGGCCATAATTTCACTGCTATAGGACCTATTGTAGAGGGATCAAAACATCACTGAGGGATATGTGAACTATCCAAATATTCATCTTTCAGAACCTCCGGTACTTGCACAATCATTTTTAGAGAGGCTGTTTGGGAGTACTTGATCATTCTACACCTACCACTCTAAAAATTGATGTACAAGTACTGGAACTTCCTTAAACATGGATATTTGGATAGTCCACATACCAGTTTCTCAGTGATTTCTTGTACCCGACTACTATAGTTCCCATAGAAGTGGAGCTATTAATTTCTAAAGTTCACTTATTTCACATTTTTGGCAACCTATAACTCCGAACGTATCCACTTTTAAGCACGGGTTCATATGAACTTTTATTTTCTTCATGTGAGAAATCTGCTCCCAAAACATTGTGACACATTTTTGTAACACCCTATATATGTATATTTGTTTCCACCCTGTATATTTGTTTATTTCTGTACCTATTACATTCCTTAAACATTTATTGATTATGGAAAAATAAACTTCTGGCTAATCATTAATGACCTATAGTTCGGTCCATTCTACCTATATTTGTTTTACATAAAGAATAAGAAAAGAAACAAATGTAGTTGCTAAACCTCTGACAGACGGGGGCTGGGGCATAATTTGACTGTAATTCAACTCATTAATATTAGAACAAACGGAAACATCTCCTAAAAGCGTAAAGTTGTGAAAATGTGAAACAAAATTATAAGAAAACAACATAGATGTACTGAATACTATCGTAATCTAGGGTATGTAGGGAGAGACAACCTATTTAATTGTAATGAAAACAGTAAGTGTATTTTTACTCTGTCTGTAGATAAGAAGTATTTACGGAAGTAATTTTATACTTTATTCATTATATGATTTTTTTTTTTCAAATTTGAGAAATTTGCAATTTCATCATGTTTTAAAATAAAAGAAGTTTTCCATTTATCCATTTTTTCGTAATGTTAGTTTGTGCCTATTTAGGAATAGCACGTATGAACATCTGACAACAGATTCATTGAGTTCTTCCATTCACATTCATTCAAAGAGCCAATCACACCACACTGATCGCAAAATGAAATTTTTCTTAACGGGTCATTATTTTTATCAATAGAAGTTGGTAGCTGCACAAAAGATTGCAAACCGCACGAATCCAATTACCCGTAAGAACAAGTTTCAAAGTTTTGTAAATAGTTTCTAAGAGAACAAAATAATAGTATGATAATATGTTGCTAGTTTTAAAACTCAATAGATATAATTCTTTTCAAGTATATAATTAAAATTCCGGTTATGACTAATAAAATTCAGTATGATAGTTAAATTTAGTTTGTAATTCATTTTAAAAAGGTCCAGAGACTTCTACAGAAGAAACAATGCTTTTCAAAAACTTAATTTAACAAAAAAAAATTACACATCCTTAATTATTAATTATTCATACCATGATTTGACATATACAGGGTGTCTCAAAAGTCCGCTGATATAGGGTAACACTGTTATTATCAGAGTTACCACAAAATGCAAAAGAGGAAACTGTCTCCAAATATGATATCTACAATATAAAGGGAAAGATTTTTTTTTAAATCGGACGAAATCTTTGGGCTGTACACTCTTTATGCACCCATTGTTAAATGAAAATGCAATGTTGCCATTTACTTAGACCCATAACATGAGTGAATGAAGCTACTGTTTCAAAGGGGACTGGTCATCGACATCTTAGCGTCAAAGACAAGTAATTTGATTCACTTATGTTGTGGGTCCAGGTAAACGACAACGTTGCATTTTCGTTTAACATTGAGAGAATAAAGAGTGTACATTCCAAACGGCTCGTCTAGTTTTTTTAAAAAAAAATCCTTCACTTTAAATTGAAAACATTGTATTTGGAGATATTTTTTCCTCTTACATTCTGTTGTAAATCTAATAATAACAAAGTTACCCTATGTCAGGGAATTTTTGAGACGCCCTGTATATCTTTAGTAACAGTTACTCCTTTAAAATTTTTATCTTGTACTCATTTCAAGAGCAGATGAAAGTGAGGCTAACAGGCAAATTCTAAAAGATTTATTTAAGCTCTGCTTCCTTCCAACATTTACTAATTTCCAGGAGTTCTCTCTCTCTCCCTTCTTTTCTGTTTTCTCTCTATGCTACTTGAACAAAAGAGTGAAAGATAAGGAAAGCAGAGATAGAAGAAAAAGACAACTAAAGAAACTTTTTTTTTTTAAAAAAAAAGTTTTTTTCCTTGTTTCTTTCATTTGCCGTTCCATTCCTTGCAGCATTGCCATCGGGAGCCTCTCTTCCCAGAAAGAAACCAAATCCGTATTGCAATGGGCAGCCGATTCAATGGCATTGCATTTCTTCACACAAACCAGGAAGAGAAAAAGAAACTCCGTAATCCTAACTAATTATTTCCTCCGCTTGGTATCCAATTAGAACAGAACAGTATTTTTACAGCCCACGGACGTCCAACTGAAAGAAAATAAGGTTATCTTCTTCTTTTATTTATTTGGAAAGGACATGCTCCCTAACAAGTAAAGGGTAACTGAAGTACATACAATAGGTGATATTTATTTATTTGCTTTTCAGATTTTATTCAACTTGCATTTTACCTCGGTTTGGGAAAAGTATTTTTCATTAAATTTTCGCTAGACCCTAAATTATTCCAACCTAGTGACGTTAAATATTTCATTTATGCCTAACACGGTGCTTGCAATATGTTTATTTATTCACTTCGATTCACACTGTATTGTTTAATTACTTATTAGACACTATTCTTCCAGGGGCGGATCCAGGACCGACTTCTCGGGGGATCGGTGGGTTGTCACCTGAGTCCCATAACAATGTTAACACAAAATCATAGGAATCTAATATAATAAGCCTAATTAAGTTGATTAATCTAATATTTAAGCTTTCGAACCTTGAAAGAAATTCGGATTAAGTTTCTAGTAATTAGAATACCTCCATGTATAGTAGTGTATTCGCTAATACTCTCGTTTTGACGCTAGCGGTCCAGGGTTCAATTCCTGGAGGGGCATTCGATCGGGAAAATGCAACAGTTTTTCCAAGCCAGCTATTCTGAGTACGATTTTTCATGGATTTTCCTCACTCACCCTAGGCAAATGCTGGAATGGTACCTAACATAAGGTTCCAGGTCACTTTCTTTCTTCTGCATTCTTTCATTTCTTCCCAATTCACTGCCGTGAACCCTGATCGCCGATGGATGCTATCCCTTGTACGAAGACGGACGACTAACATAGTCATAGATGCCGAAAGCTCAGAAATCTAATTTCTAATCCTTATTTGATGGAATTGGCCCAGATTAAGGGTGTATCAGAATTAAATCTGAATATTTCTGAGCGTGATTCCACAGTAGTATGCATTTAAAAGTAGAGTCTTCTGCCCAAGAAAAAGGGGTAAACACCTGACTGTCCTTACCAGACACCAGCATCTCAGGACCTATGAATTATGGTCCTGATATTCTGCTTGAACCTGTGCTCCAGAAT
Source organism: Thermobia domestica (assembly GCF_964235325.1). Lineage (NCBI taxonomy): Eukaryota > Metazoa > Arthropoda > Insecta > Zygentoma > Lepismatidae > Thermobia > Thermobia domestica. The sequence continues at coordinate 131,715,592 of NC_137465.1, read as the reverse complement.
TAATCATGTACGCGGAGACACGTTTCAGAATACCAATGAAGGGACTGTGTACATCTATGAACATCTATGATCTGTTTCATACGTTTGGAGTGTGACTGATCTGTTAAATGAGCTGCTAAGAAATGTCTAGCCTTACTTTGTGTATTTCATCTTTAATCTTCATTAGATGACGTTATCCTTTGACTAAGTTCGTGATATACATTTTGTTATGCTCATCTGACGTATATTAACATGCTCTGGAAAGTCAGTCCTTTTCACTAAAACTGCTTTCCTTCCCTTTACACTTTAAAAAGTGCAAGGAAGCAAAGCAAGCCGTCTAATTTCTATTTCAAGACGTCAAATGCAGGGTCATGACGTTAGGTTTAAGTTACTCATTGACGGATGTGGGTGTTACTTACTAGAGTGAAAATATTCATATCTTTTTTTACTATACAAGGGACAAATGTATGTTCATGACAAATTCTTACAGATATTAAATTCACAATACTTAAACATGAATTAGAAAATTACTCTTGTTGCCTTCCCTCAATCCCCTATTTAACCCTAGAGATAAGAAAGTTCTATCCATATAGTCCAGGGGTGGTTGTATCCAAGAGTTTTTACAGTGCGCAGATCTACGATTTACTGGAGTGTTTTTAACGTTTTCTGTGAGCACTTCGTCCTGAGGTGCAGTTGTTACCGTAGATCTACCTGATCTGGATGAAGATGTGCCCCATTTAACACCATCATTCTAATGTCGGTCTAAATATTTCTAATTAATTCGTCGGTTACAACCGAGAGTTCTGGTTATTAGAGATGAGTTTTCTCGTTGTGTAGCACAGCCTATAATTTTACTTCGATCAGGTTCTTTCAACTATTTACAATTACGCGAACGTAAGATGCAATGTAGCTCTGCTTGTCGAAATTAATGTTTTAGTCGATATACTGTAAACAGCGCATGCTTCTTGGCTATAATCGTGTGGTCCTCTTTTATTGTTATCCCCTTATTAAACATAACTCTTTCGGAAATTATATAAACTTAATTTTCATCATCACAATTATATCGTCGGAAGCAATGGGGTTTCTACCTTACATTAATGTCAAACATTAAAACGTTTGGCCCATAAAGAATCGTAAAAATCAATTTTTATATATAAGAAGTTTGAGTATGTTTGAGAACTATAGTCTTTCAAATAGAAGTTAGTTGCCTTAATTACTTCTGCCCTCTTAAGCATGTATATCTGGCTTTCATTGCCTCTCCGGATTAAATTGTTGGTTCGACTGAATTAACTCTCATATTTTCCATACCCGTTAGTCCAGGAATGCCAAACTTATAACAAATGTAAACATTCCCTTCTTTGACATAGCACATAAATATCGAGTTCTCCCACCAAGATAAAAATTGTATATTACTATTGGCAACGAAGAAAATTGGCAATATTTTGGTATTTAGCTCAAAAGTAATTTTGTTTACATTTTCTCAAAAATTATGCATGTGAATTTAACCACATGCACATAATTTTGTTCAGCTCGATGTGACCTATCGACAGATATATGCGTTAATCTTTCCGCATTAATTAAACAGAAAACTAAACTTTAAGTCTTAATAATAATTTTTGGGTAAATCATGGTAGTGTCATCATTGTCATCTTAGTATTGTAATAATGAAGAGCTCAATGGAAATATATTTCAATGTCAGTTTCAGCTCAATACTCTAAATAACATAGTTCTTTTACACCAACAATTTCTAGGTTCACAAGGAAATTAACTTTTCTTCATTTTCTCAAAAACTACTCATAAGCTTTTGCTCTCACGAATATCATTTTACGTGTTTAGGTGAATGGCATATATTGATTTAAAAAATCCGTTAAACGCTAATAATATTCTAAGGTTCCGTACCATCACGTGTAAGTAACTACTATAAATACGTGCTTCAACTAACAAACGCGTGTTATTCTTTTAAAAACATAATCACCAAAAGACGATGGAAGGAGAGAATATTAAGAAGCCACTAAGTTGGTTCGGAAGGAAGTCGAAGATGGCCGACCCTCTCCTCACGGACCTCCCCTTCAGAGGACATCCATAAAAGTGGACCTCAAATGAACAGAAACATCAGTTCCAGTGTTGATCGCTAACCCTCCTAAACTATCTTCCAAGACCGCCTTGGGTTACAGAGATTTCCTTAAATTCCAACTCCTAAAGCCGCTACTGGCAAAAGGGTATTCCCTTAACTACTCACTCCGAAGGCTGCAGTGAGCCAAGGGGTAATCCTTAATTACACTATCTTCTGAAAATGTGATGATTAAGAGAGAGATTCTTTGAATCCCCGTCCAATGCCGCTTTGAACTAGAACAGTTTGCCTTTTGAATCTGACGCCACTTGCGTAGTTTCGTGTGCGTAGTTTTGTCTCCACCTGGAAAGCATCTTATAAACTTTCTATTATTTACAAGAACTTTGTAAATTTTATAAGACACTATTTTTTTTTTTTTTATAATAAAACGGTAAAAGGTTCCCAGACTCTTTATTACACTCTACCAAACAAACTATTGCATGGTGAAGGCGCTGAGTACCCTCTGCTGGGTACCAGCAGGTAGCAAACACTGCTTGACGCACATCCTAAATGTGAAATTTTCTGAAATTGATCTATAGACTCTCTAAACGAACTTCAGCGAATTCGTTTCTTGTGTATATCTCTAACACTCAAAAACAGGCATTTGACCTAGCATCCGGTATCTGTAAGTAAATATTTACTTGAATGATCAATGAAACGCACTTGTTTTTCTTCAATAAGGAACCTTAGCTGGTTATCGCGGCTACTCTTGATTTTTAATAAAATTCAGGAAATTAATCGGCAATTGTGTGTGTGTATTTGGAAGGAATATTTTTTTTTCTTTTTAATATTGACAAACGCCCTGCAATATATACAATGTATGTAGTAAGTACCTACATTCTTACAATATTTAAAAGTTTACTTCCCAATAATAACACAACATAATAGTACTTAATGAAAATATATGAAAAATATCGATAGATGGATCATAGTGGAAAGATAATAATAGTGTTCCACTTAGTCAAAATTCAATAAACCTCACACACGCACATATATATTTCAGAAAAACAGATTTCAACCAATGTGAAATCAAAAGGAAAGAATTAGAGTTGTTACTTTCAAAGAAATAAGAGACAGAAAACAAAACTAATCGACCGCAATAGTGTTGTGTACATTTTTTAGGTGGTTTTTTGTAACATTCTTTGCCATTTCAGTAACACAAACGAACAACAACTCGAATTGACCGCAGAGCGACCCCTCGCCTGCTGAGCTCCAACAAAACAAATCGCTTGTCGCAGCTCCCTTCTGTCAGCAGGACACGCACCAACTCTCTGCATAGTGTACAGTAATCAATGGAGCCCCACTAAAAACACTCCAATGACTAACAAACATGTAAAGAGCGCTTATATTGCTTTAGTGTTATAATCATAGCCAGAATATACATGGTTAACTTCGAAAACAATTAGCAACTTTCACGTTTTTAGACAAAAATCAAGCTATACGTACTTTAATTGATTAACTTCTTTCATAATGGTAATTTTAACCAAACAAAAGCATTTGATATTCGCGCATGTATCAAAATCCGTTAGTTTCTTTTTAACATAGGGTGTCTCAAACATCCCTTAATAGCCGTGCTAGAAACGTGTAGTTCAGAGATTGGTGAGATATAGTAATAATGGATGGGTAGGGGGAACTTGATTGCTGTGGGTGACCATCATTATCTTGGTGTTCGCCATATTAGACTGAGGCCTTATTTTTATTGGAAAGGTATATGTGTGCCACATAATTTTAGGCTAGAATGTCACTAGAAATACGGATATGAAGTCAGTTTTGAGATTTCTTTAACCTATTTAAAATTATTGATGCAATGTTAAACAGGTGATGACTTGTGATAACGTATGGAAGTTGTGACAACTGATATCATAGCTCTTTTTTTGCAGGTGTAAGTAACAAAGTTAAGGTGTTATACTTTGAGAAATAATTCAGATCATCCCCATTTCCGCCGAAAGGAGATCACCAGTCATTGAAAATGACTTCAATCAAAGACATTTGCTTAGGCCGCCAGTGTCACATGTTAGTGTTGCTAACTTGTTTTAACGGTTTAACTAAATGGGTGTATTGCACGATAGACGTCGATCTGGAAGACCAAAAGCAGCTAGGTATGAAGGAATAACAATCACAGTTCTGGCACCCTTCGGGAAGTTACTCTAAAAAGTATTCGACGTTTGTCAGCCCAATGGAGTGTTAGCAAGACCTTGATTTGCAGAATTATGCAAGAACAAAAGTGGCATCCACACTAGATGCAAATGCAAGAACATCTCAGTGAGGACAATTCTGATAGGAGAATGCAATTTTGTGAGTGGTGTGTCAATGAACTTGAAGTGACCCTGACTTCGGGCGAAACATTTTGCATGGCGATGAGGCATTTTTTTTTTTTTTTTTTTTTTTACCAACGGTGAGGGCAACCGACAAAATAAGTTACTAGTCCTCAGAGAACCCACATTCGATACTCCCGGGAGTGGCTGCGGCAGGAAGAGTCATGGTGTGGTATGGAACATGGGATGCATATATCATAGGTCCATTTTTCATTGAGAGGACATTGAATACAAACAGTTACCTGCACTTGTTACCTTATCTTCAGCATGTATGCCGGATTGGCCTTCTCACAATTTTTTCAACATGATGGTGCACAAACTAATTACGAAGCCATGGTCAGGCAGATACTTGATGTCCAATTTCCTGGTTGGTGTATTTGCAGACGAGGACCAACGGAGTGACCACCCAGATCTCTGAATATTACTCTCCTTGATTTTTACTTGTGAGTCCATCTGAAGGCCATGGTTTATGCAGTTCCACCACGTAGTACACGTCACTTTCGTCCACTAAACACTGAGCCCTGTGACGCTATAACTCCAGACACTCTTTTGAATATTCGTCGTTCATGGGAGACTCACTTATGGATGTGATTACGGAGCATGACGACCACCTTGAGTGCTTTTTGTAGAGCAATAACTTTGCACAAATTTTCAAAACTGACTTCTGGTGACATTCTACCTGAAAGTTGTGTGTCACTTATACCTTTTCATTTTTTTAAAAAATGATTCAATCCAATGTAGAGGATGCCAAGATGGTGGCTGCCATAGTCACTCTCAGCAATCAAGTTTCTTTATCCATACGGTATTACTATATCGTATAACGATATTGTTATATAAAATTTGAACCCTCATATATGCTGATAAATTTCTTGCAAGCCCTGTTCACCGAGGCAAAATTCTTGGAAAAACAAAACTGAGAAGTTCCTCTCTCACGAGTGTGTGTGTGTTGCCCATATCCCTCTTTGCATAACCTAATTTGGAAGAAGAATTCGTCAGTGTGGCTCTTCCCCCACTCCTGTACAAGCTCAACTGCGGAGCAGCAGACTATATTTTATAATTTGCATACTTTGCAATAAATTGTAATTATTTATTCTATTTTCTGTATAAGTGTAATTAATATACTGTTAATAACGCAACAATCAATCAATTAGTTCCTATGAGAGGAGTAATTACCTAAAAGCTAAATGCTTTGTAGGAAGTATTTTTTGTTATAAAATTGTATTCCGACGCGTCCATTGTGTGGGAAGAGAATAACACTCACACAAGACACAAGGAGTGTGTCTCCGACGGCAAACAAGATGGACAACATTACATTACTTCCCACTTATTTTTTCTTTATTTTGTGATTATAGTAAAATATACATTCTAGAATGAATGTGATTTCTTCATAATGGTGCAACTAATGACGTCGTTATTTTTATTTACAAATTAAGTTAAATCGTGCCTCAAAGGAAGTAAGGCACAGGAAGTGAAATTCTCAACGTAACACAAAAAACTCACGCAATTACTAGCTTCTCCGTATAAATAATGGCCTACGAGAAAGTGTTTATAATTAAAATACTACGGAAAATTCTAATTGTGAATAAAAGTGTGTGAAAGGATGGAAATTAGTAATCTACGTTAATCAAAACAGATTGTGGAAGCAGAATGTGCGAGGAGTGAAATGATTTGAACAAAGAGTGCTTAAATTTCTGATTTCCAGTGAACAGTGTTTATGTTTTTCAGTCAACGAACTTCCGTAACCGTAATCACGCGTGCGGGAAGTTCGTGTCTCGGTCGCGGATATGTACGAAAGAGACCTAATTCAGTTCACTCACAAAAATTTATTTCAGTGTTTGTAAAATGTGAAGTGTTTATTACAGTTAAAAGGTTTGAAATATACGTATCAAATATATATTCTTCGGGTGTTAATTATTACACCAAGTAATATCAATGTGAGAAAGTGAAAGTTTGTATGTCATGCAATGATATTTTATGTTATAGGCTAACAAGCAACGTACAGAACAAGGCAGGATCAGATCCGACTCAAACTTCGCCCAGAGGACACATAATAGAAAAGAAGAAAAAAATGTCAAATTTTAGCTGTCCCATCCAGAAACACCGGAGATATGCTCCGCAACATAACGCACCACGCGACAATATGATATAAGGTAAACGTCGCAAGATACCCATTTTTGTCGAAAACGGAAAGGATGGGCAGCACCAAAATGATATCAAGATATTTGATATGCTATAACAATGACTTGGCAGCCAGTTTGAAAACCTCGATCATGGATATAGCGAAAGGTATTGAAATGAGAAGTGGAATATGTGATATATCAATATAAGGTAAAATGCAGAAGGAAAACCAATTATGTAACCGCGAAAAACATATGTGTAATGGTGTGGACGGGATGAAGTGTGGAAGACTCGAACAAAACAAACGTGTATTCGAAGGACAGAATAATAGGACGAGACCCCACGACAATGGTACGCGACAAGTAACTGCAACAGTGTCTGTGCATGAAAGTGCATCCGCCTTGACAGATTATGCTTTTCAAGGATATTGGGATTCAGTTTGGAACAGTGGAAACCACAGTTGCAACCCGCGATACAAGCGCTCGTTTGGAGACTACATTAACTACAAAGGATTATCTCTTATGGAACAGTAATTCGGCAGCTCGCTCCGGAGTGTAGGAGATATCATCTTGGATTGGTGATGAAAAGCAGGACCTACCGGGGATTGAAGCCCAGTACTGGACAACCGTTTTGTATGTTTTTTTTTTTTTTTTTTTTTTTTTTTTGGTTCAATTTTCTTGCTGCTTCATGTAAACGAAGGGCATTTCGGCCCATGTTAGTTTAAACAACACTATCTAAAACAAAGTGTGTACGGATGAGAAAGTCCAGCCATGTTCTAGCATACATTTCTTTACGAATATTTTTTTCCTTTGCGCGGTTTGCTACACTATTTCGCGACGGTCCCAGTCACAATATCAGGGAAAGGCAGCGTTCTACATTGACTTGATGAGTTCCATGAGTTGTTGTTGTATCCGAATAGAAGGCTAATTTACCACAAAATGAAACGACTCGAAAAGGCCATAGCCCAACATGGTAACTATTGAAGATATGAAAAAATGATAAGAGAGCATTTTGATTGCCAAGTGGGGGTTGTCAGCCTAGAATGGTGGAATTTTCGTAATCGGACCAACCGCCTAAGCTCGACACTTGTATAGCACCGAATAATAAAGAAAAATGCAACGTTGCCACGTCAGTGGAGGAGAAGATTGAATGAAATAATCTGGAGCGTGAAATACCCTCAGCCAAGGAGAATACAAAGGGGAGCAAATTAAAGAACAAAGGAGCAGACCTATTTGCAGGGCCCACGACACTGGCGTAAGCACCACAAGGCGGTAGGGATAGGAGAGAGGAGGTATACGAGGAAGACAAACAAATGAATATAAGTCGTGTCGTTTTCTCACAGGTTTACTGTGAGAAGTAAGCGTGCGGAAGCCAATATCCCAACTGAAGTCGCCTGTTTCTATGGACGGGGTCCTACCTTGATTTATTGATTTATGTATGTGTGGAAGGAAATGGTTCGGGCCGCAAACGCCGAGGTCACAGCAGCTCTGTTAGGTAAGATGAGGAGTGGGGAAGGCAGCAGCCCTGGGCAGTGTAGAGACCGTAGCATCCCGGCATTCGCCTGGTGGGACTTCGGAAAACCATGGAAAACCTCAGTCGGTATGACTGGATCGTGTCATTTCATGTGTCCATGTAATTGTCTATCACTGTTGTTTGCTTGTGTATATTTCTTTCCTATATGGTTAATAATAATAATAATAATAATAATAATAATAATAATAATAATAATAATAATAATAATAATAATAATAATAATAATAATAATAGCAGTAGTAGTAGTATGAGTATGAGTATGTAAATTGTGATTCGGGTCTAGCCATGGTTTATGCGTTGCTGCTATTGACTCTACGCACTAAGCTCTGTCAGAGCAGTATATCGGAGTTGTTTACTCAAGAAGAAACAACGGGCCAGCAAATCCAATTAACTAGTGGTCTGTGATACACTTGAACAAAATTGTCAAAATCGCAACCTGTACGTACACAGATTTTTTGTCTGAGTGAATTTGATTGCTATCACCAGAATGGAGTAGTGGAATTAGTACATAGCAATCGGAGTTACCTGTGCCATGCGGCTAGTTGTTCGTGGGGTGTCTAATGCGACCACTCTGGATGAACTGAGACTAGTTCTGAGTTATCGATTTCACTTGTGACATGTGTGTTTTGAGGACGTGAAATGTATTCAATGTAAGCAAAAGCTGAAATGGTGGTTTTTCATGCAGCTGGAATGAGTCAACGGGAAGCAGCAGCAGAGAATCACAAACGTCATCCAAATCAGGTAGCACCGTCCCACCAACTCATTTTGATACTCATGCAACGCTTTAAAGCTACAGGTAGCGTGGCGGACAGGCCCCGTAGTGGACAACCACGAACTGCAACACCCAGCGACATGACTATTGATGTGCTGCCAAGGTGGCAGTTAGTCCTGAAAGATCAATATGGAATATTGCACAAGAGGTGTCCATATCTCAGAAGTCGGCCTCCAGAATTTTATCACATGAACGGTATCATCCTTACAAGATACATTTAGTACAAGAGTTACATGGGGATGACACAAACAGACGAACAGAGTTCTGTGAGTGGTTTCAACGGACACGAATACAACATCCTATGCCAGAGGGTGACATTCTATTCAGTGATGACGCTACTTTCCACCTCAACGGCACAATCAACAGACACAACGCTGTGTATTGGTCTCGTGAGAACCGTCATATAGTTGTTGAAGCGCACAATCAAGCAGATCCGGGAGTGCATGTGTGGTGTGGAATACACGGCAACGTCATATTAAGGCCCCTGTTTTTGATCGATAGGTTAACATCAGACCAGTATCTACATCATCTGCACACCACATTACAGCTGTATCTGGATGAAATGCCTTTGGTATCATGGCGTGTATTTTATTTCCAGCACGTTGGAGCACCGTAACATTACGGCCGCACAGTGCGACAATGGCTCAACAAGGTGCTTCCTGGCCGATGTATTGGTCGTAGTGGTCCAGTGGAATGGCCACCCAGATCACCTGACCTCAAATCGGCATTAGACTTTTACTTATGGGGATATCTAAAGTCCGTTGTGTATCGGAATAGACCCACAACCGTGGAACAGCTGCAGGAGAATATTCGGAACGTGAGTAGAGCAATGACACCCCAAACACTCCGGCGTGTGCGTAGTAGGGTGCAACGCCGTATCCGTTTGTGCCACAAGCAGGAGGGACACCAATTTGAGCACCTATTGGCATAGTGCCCAGACCGTTGCGCCTGGAAGCAAGTGTCGTGCGTGCGTGAGGTATGTACATTTCTTCTCACTAACAGGACAGTAAACCTGTCAGAAAACGACACGACTTAATTTCATTTGTTTGCCTTCCTCGTATATCTCCTCTCTCCTACCCTACCCCTATCCCCTTGTGGTGCTGACGCCAGAGTCGTGGGCCCTGCAAATAGGTCTGCTCCTTTGTTCTGTATTTTGCTCCCCTTTCTATTTTCCTTGGCTCAGGGTATTTCACGCTCCAGATTATTTCATTCAATCTTCTCCTCCACTGACGTGGCAACGTTGTATTTTTCTTTATTATTGGGTGTTATACCAGTGTCGGGCTTAAACGGTTGATCCGATTACGAAAATTCCACCATTTTAAATTGACAACCCCCACTTGGCAATCAAAATGCTCTCTTATCATTTTTTTCATATCTTCAATAATTACCGAGTTAGCCTGTGGCAAAGGACTTTTGACTTGCTCGGTATATATATATATAAGCATTTTTAATTCCAAAATCTTTTTAAGAATTATCCAACTCTTACAGCTGATAAATAATAACTTTTTGTGTTTGTGGATAAGGATAATCATATCAAAAGAAGAGGACTTGCTAAAATACCATCAGAATAGGGTAATGTACTTTCATCTTACTTGAGTTCGTTATACCTTTATCAACATATTTTGTACGTACTGTGTATCATGGAAACTGATGCATACCTTCTCACGTGTGAGAAGATATAAATAGAAGAATATGTGTGTACAGGACCTGGTAGCAGTAGTACAACAGAAGAAACAATGTTTTATTTATTTATTTATTTATTTAGCAAATGTTCCCAATACACAGAATTTTACAGTTGTCAGAAGTAGCTGTTTTTATTTTGGTATGTTTCGTCGTCATATAGCAATATTATTTTTGTTCTGACGACTAACAGCGTAGAACTTTGGTCGCTAAGATAAGCAAAGCACTGATTAAGACTTTTAAAAAAATACTTTATTTTTACAACCGCATGTTGCAAATTTGTACATTTACAATAGAAGATAACTTTCTGACCTAAAATATGTAAAAATTATTACATTTTGAAAAAGCATTGTGTGTATTTTCTTTGTGTTCCGTTGGTGTTAAAAAATTAGTCAAGCAGAAGCAGGTAAAAGAAGTAATATTCCTAAATTATATAGTGATACGTATGCAAGTACACAAATAAATTGGAACGGTGGAACGGTATAAAGTTACAGCAATAAATAATATCAGAATATTCTTTATTTTAATCTCTAGGCCTAATTAAACCACGAAACTACAGACAACGAACAAATTAGATTAACTCACACTTAACATTTTAAGTTAGAAAAATTACAGACAGTAAAATATGCTTTTTACATGGTTCTTCAGAATCCATCTTTGTGTGGTTTACCAAGTAAATAATTTGAGCATGTGCATAACCGATAAAGAGGGTTTCCCTGGATTCCACGTGTTTCGGGGTTTTTCCTCCTACTACCCAAGCCAGTGGTGAAAAATTCTCCACGCGCTTTCCTTTTTTCTTTTTAACTATTCCTTTCTTCTTTTTAACTATTCCTTCGTTCTCTAATACCCACTGTCCGGTAGAAGTCTTAGAATAAAAACAGCGACTCGACACAACACTTAGATCTCTTACTGCATGTAGGAGGTGCACGTATATATAGGTTGGTGCATCACTCACGGGGCGAGCTTTCTTGCTAAGAGGCCCTGTTATCTATAGTTTATTTTCCGTTTGTCATTTTGCACCAAACTTCGTCTATCACTGATTGTGATTCTTGGTTAACTTTCCGTTTGCTGTTAATAGTTTGTATATCTGGCACATCTGTTGCTTAACAGCACTAATGTGGTAATCAACTCTTATCCTTTCATTTCTGCATACTTTGCAAATTTGAACTTTTTACGATATTTCCTTCTTCATGTGTTGAATTTATGGTCGCGAATAGTGCACTTAGTTGCTGACTTATCTTATTTGCCACGTATCTCTCTGTGCGTATTGAGGGCTGAAACTGTTTCAGTCTGTCCATACTAGCACCAAGAAAGAAGTATAAGAAAGAGAGAGAAAAAGTACACCATAGAAAGAACGAAGTACAAGAAGGAGAGAAAGAAAGAAGTAAAAAGAATGTATAGTAGAGTCACGAAAACTCGTCCTAATGTGTTTCGAAGGGTGGCTGAGTTTGTGAAAATGCCGGGTTATCGGGAATGGAGTCAAAAGAGAATAAGTACGCGTGTTTCATCAGAAAATACAATACTGTACTTGTATGTATTGGTTGCTTGAGAATACAACAGAGAATAAGATGCATAATTACCATTAAACAAAGGAAAAGTACGTACTTGATGAAGATGATGAAGATATAGAGCCTTTACTACACATGAAAATGAAAATTAAATAATACACACTGTACAGTAGTTTACCTGATTTAGACAAACCTCAGAAAAATATCTTATGAAAAATATAGTTTTTTTCGCCCTACCAGAATGTGGCCGAGTTATCCGGCTTGTCGGATTATCGATTGCAGAGCTTTAGGGACTTTACTGTAGAAAGAAATACAAGAATGTAAAGGAAGAAAGAAACACAAAGAAGAAAAAGAAGTAGAAGAAAGAAAGAAGTAGGAGAACGAAATGAAAATACAGGAAAAAAAGAAAGAATGAATGAATGAGAGAAGGAAGAATAACAAGAAAGAAAGACACAAGAAGTACAACAAATAAAAAAAGAAACCAGGGAAGAAGATAGGATATCTTGGCGCTAGGTGGAGTCTAACAAGGAATCCCACTCACCAAATTAAGTTAAGATAATTAAACTTTGTTAACGAAATTAAATTTCTAGTTTTACGTCCACAATTATGTCCTGTAGGCTGAAAGGCATTAATGCGTAATGGAAGTGAATTATTGTGAAATAATTAATGCGGAATGAGAAATGTGGGATAAGAAAATGAAAGAACCCAGAGAAAGGCCACGGACACCATAAACTCGTTCTGATGGATACGTTTCTGTCCATAATAGATTCATTCGGTCTATGATCGAACCAGGGATTCTCATACTAGAAGCGAGCACTCCATCATTGGTCCATAACGTCCCAAAACTTTGTCCACTTCTATTTCAGTAATTAAAAATAAACTTGGTACATCATTACTTATTTGAATACAAAAGTTTCATTAACTTCTATTCATTTGCAGCAGAGGAACTATTTCAAGTGAATATTCCTTATTTGTTTCACACTGCAGTGCCCCCTAAATAAAAAGAAGGAAAACTTACAGAAAATTCATGCGTAGGAAACTTTCATTTAATTCATTCCATTAACCGTAGGTACCGTTACCCTACAACTCAGTCAGCAGAAGCCATTTCTTTTCTCTCTCTCTCTCTCTTTCTCTCAGAAATACTATCAGTCTGAAGCTCTGAGGCTATATTCGATCTCATTATTTATCTGCGAGAAGAGATCGTTCGTTAGGATATCTCTCACGGATGCTTCTCGCTTCCTCTTTCGCCATTGTGGCAGTAGATGGCAGGTCGTCTGCGGAACGAGGTCTCCACGGGTCACGAGACTCCTGAAAGATGCATCCCGTCAGACACAAAGGCTGGCAGCAAATTACACCGCTTGATGTATGCGATGAAGCGTAATTAAGAGAGATGAGATGTTGGAAAATGACGTCACACAACCCATAGGGTCTCGAACCCTAAGCATTTAAAACAGAGATGGAGAGACATGCTTGTACAGTGATTTGTTAAGAGTTCTAATGTCACCATAAGTTTAAGAATATTCTTTTGTTTTTATGTATTTTTTATTTTTCTTGATAAAAAATGAAATTTTTGTTTTTACAAAATGTTCTTGGTTAGAGTTGCTTTTAAACAATAAAAATAGGTTAACATATTATTATACAATTTGTTAGCCATTTTTCATAAACTCTAAAATACATAGTTAAAAAAACAAGATAAAAACAATTACAAGACATTCTACTTAAATTCCAAGAGTCAATACTTAACGTTTTTTTTATTACTTTCATATTTACCAAGTACAGATAAGTACAAGGGTGTTTGCCCTTAGACCTCATGAGGAAAGACTTTGTAATAAATGATTTTATCAAAAACTACAACCTAGTTTAAGAGATTCGAAACGTTATATGTAGACAAACTTGTAAAGATCTCTACATTATAATCATACTTATAAAACTAATAAACTCAAAACGATTTAATCTCCACCTATTTGTTTTAATTGCTTTATAACAACGTAGAATAAACAAGTTAAATATTCTAAATTATGATAATTACTTTAATCTTCAAATACTGTTGTTAATTATCTATTATATTACATATTACTAAAATATCTTGCTAGATTAAGTTATTAATACACTTTACAAAACATTCTAACTTTGCATCAGGTCACATCATTTGTAAACAGTACCGGTATATTCAGAATCACAATGAAGTTTATCTAATAATCTACGTATATCTATGCTAAGTGATAATTTTAATACTTTAAACAAAATAAACAATATTTTATTATTGTGATTTTTGTTATTAATAAGTAACATAATACTATAGCTATCTAAATAATGTAGGGCTGCATATAATTACGAAGGATCAGGGGCATAATTTAGGGAGGTTATGGCGGACAACTGTCCTGTATGAGTTTGAGAAATAATTATTTTTTTAATCAATATACATACTAATGTATACTAATACATACCTATACTAGCGTGGAACTCTTACGTAGGTGGAAAGTCTTGGTAAACTCTGAAGTGACGCTGCTCTGAAGGATGTAAAAAAAAAAAACTATTTAATGGATTAGAACAATAAACAGAATTCTATATACATTATTAGGCAGAAATTTGAAATATATATAAATAGCAATGACAGATATTAAATATGTTCTACATACAACGTTCCCAAGGAGAATATTATTGCTATATAATTACCTAGAGAAATTATAGAATATAGAGGAGGTTAAGTATTACACATGAGAAATTTAATGTTTCTGCACTGGGAGCGACTCAACAGTTGAAGCTATTCTAAGTACGTATGATTACAGTGAACCTCAGGATGTAGTCAGCAAACGTATTTGGAACGGCTTTACTGTTGGCCTGCACAAGGCCGATTTGTTGGCTGGGAAAATAGACCGTCAAGTGGATCCTTGAGGAGGCATCACGACACGCTTGTTGTCTTACACGAAAACACGAAGTTTGTACGTATAAATGAAGATTGTTCGTCAAGATGCAATGTTCTAGTGCCCATTGTTGTATCACAGACTATGAATCTTAGCAGAAAATGTTCAGTAGTGATCCCTACTGCTGTACTACTCAATCGTCATGCGATTCCGACTGATATATCATGCGATCTGTAAGGCCACATCCAAAGTATTCAGTGCCATATATACTCTCCGGAAACAAGTAAATGAAAGTTGAACTACAGTCAAGCACCAATTCCGCATATCTACATTGAAACTGGTCCACTACCAAGCCTTTACAAACAACGTGCTCGTGGGTTTTCTCAAGGTTCTCCCGTTTCCTCCCACTTTGTTCATTCCACCACTTCATTCATTTCTCACCATCACCGTTCCTTTAGCCTAACCGGCATAACCGTGGAACGTAAAACTTAAAGATTTCATTTTTTACTACCAAGCCTTCTTGGGCGTATTAGGAAAATTAATGAGTCACATTCTCTCGCTTAAATTAAGGCCAGCACTACTTTTCATTGAATTCCAAAAGTACGAAAATATATGCAATAAATTCTTATTTTAGGATCCTGTGAGAGGAACACAAGTACACAATTGTATTGAGGAAATTATGCAGGAAAAATTATGCAAGAACATAATGTTGTTCCCTGCAAGTTATGTAGGGAGAACATAAAACAACGTAGACTTCTGTCGTGTGACCATTAGTTATAGCTCCAGAGCCATTTAGGTTTAGTGCAACATGCACTAACAACCTAATTATGGGTCCATAAAATCCCCTAGCCTACTGCATGCAATTTCTTCATTGTATTGCAAATGATATTCTGTTATGATGGAAACATTCGATTACACATCATAACCATTGTTAAATAGTTTATCAAACAAAAATTAAAACGACATATAGGACATGATGGTGACATAATGTACACATGTCGACAACGACTGCAATGTCAGTTTAAAAACTAATCAAGATACACAAATACTGGATGCTGTAAACGCACTTCCTTAATTGTAGAATCAATTACAGGTATTACAGGAAAAGAAAAGTGATACTTGTCATTTCTGCTCCTCTAGTGTGTCCAGTAGGAGTAGAAATGAAGAGAATGGGTACAGTTAGTGGATGAAAAGTTACTTAACTTGTCACCGTTTGTTACATCTCTGGTTGTGTCAGCTGATGTTAGTTTATGTTGCTTGTTGGGTTTGCTAATATGGTTAAATATAGCTTTAATTTAGATGTGAAGAGCACATGACATACACACAACATATATCCCCTTCCAATTTGAAATTTTTAACTTGTATTCAATATGGTGGCCATGGTCGCTATGTATCCTAATAGTTACATCTCTCTCCCACATTTACTTCTATCTCTAATTAACATATTTCGCATTTGCTACGCAAATTTAAGAATAAAATAATGACCAAAGATTTTTGACTCAAATTGTATTTTGATATAAAAAAGACAGTCACATCATCATCATACATCATAATACCGTGATCTATTTTCATATTTTGAGAATGAAATAACAATTTATGTTGATGTATCATCATTACCTTTGCTCTCTCTCTCTCTCTCTCTCTCTCTATATATATATATATATATATATATATATATATATATATATATATATATATATATATATATATATATATATAAATTTCGCTGCTAATGAAATCGAAAATTGTTGCGACAGAGACTACACATCAAACAATTTTTTGATGTGACTCTTTGAATCTTGATTTCTTATTTTGTTGTATTGTTCTACTAATATTACTATACTACTATATCCTTGTTGTATTGTTCTACTACTATGTCCTTTACTTTTACAAGTAGTATTGCTTAAAGTGGAACCTCCCTCTCTCACGCCGAGTATGCGTAGGCTTGGTTTATTTTGTGATAAGTCCTCTTGATAGAAATGATCTTATTACTTTGTACCACTTAAAATCATTATAATACTTTGTAATTAATACTAAATGACATAAAACAAATTGCGTTGTCACGTGAATTAATTTGATTTGTATAACATGACATTTTCTCAATATCGAAACCGGAAGTGGTGGTGGATTTCTACCATTTCCGACTTTAGCAGAGAGTTTGCATTGGTGATGAAATGTATTCTTGAGAAGCTTAATTGATTAAAGGGAACCTCTTCTCGCCATATCTTTTTAGCTCTTTAGTGAGCAACGTAAAAACTGGAAGTAATTTATTTCTACAATTTCCAGTGAGAATATAACCCCCGTTTAACACATCCAATACTTACCTTTCGATCCTCTACATTCTGATTCACCAAATGGTTCTAGAGATTTCAGTTTCTGAGACGAACACAAGGGTAAAGTAAATGTATAAAGAAGTTTTGGGAAATTAATCTACTTGAAAATGTACGTCATTTCTCTATAAGAACTTATACGTCCTTATAGGTTTCGAAACAAAAATGTGTTGCATGTATAGTTTCACGTGATAGTTATTAAAGGGAAACAAACTAGGATAACTGCAATATATTAAAATGTTATTAAGTATACAAAATAGTAGAACAAAATATTTATGTTTAAATTTTAAAAAAATATATGTATAGTACAAGTTACTTAATACAGAAACGTGATTTTACCTTTACTTTATGCTATCTACTGAAGTGTTAATTAACTTTTTCCAAAGCACAGTACATATAACTTTTTTTTTAATGTATAAAACTATTTCAAATGTATGCTCACTTGTATGTTCAATATCTCTGACACATTTGAGAGATTATAGTATAATTTTGAAATGTCAAAAAAGACCTCACAATTTCTGAATGTTTATGATGGTAAATTTTCCATTTCACTGGTCCTTTATAATCATCTTGTGATTTCGTTTCCTTTTAGCATAATTTTATAACTAAAATAGATCGTTTAGTTCTTGTATTTCTTCAAGAAGCTTTGGGAAATATACATGTATCGTATTTTTTGTGTTATCTTACTAACTTCAATTTTATTAGTTCAAATTTAATGTTTCTGTTCTAACATTATTTGTGATATTATTTGCATGTTTGCATAAGACAGAAACACTACGTACTTGTATGTATTAGAAATTTCTAGTTTAGAGCAAAAAATTTGAATTATAATGTTTGAAAATCACATTCTTCAAACTTAAAAAAATATATATATCTTTATGTCAATGAAATTTATATATTCATACGAAGATTGAAAAAGACGTTCCAGTTTGTGTCAGGGAAAATTGTTTTAAAAAAAAAAAGAGAGAGAAGACACTATAGGAAATGAGTGCAAACTGACCTAACTACTATCATAAATAGTAATTCTGACCTTCAGATTACCTAGAGTGTCAAGCAAAAATGGTATTGATAAGGTAAACTGTCCTAATTTTGGAACAAAAGCGTGTCTAATGAGAAACGTTTTCTAGAAAGCGGACACCGAGATCCTCAGCTAACCTCCTTTGTCTCGTCCTTGTACAATAAACGAAAGAAAGAGAGAATAAAAACAGATTAAGGAACAACAAAGAGTTGGGAGAATTGACATGCAAAAAATCTCTGTAGGGAATTCGGCCATCTGCGAAAAAAAAATGTACGATTTTGAGAAGAATGATTTCTATTCTATTCGTCAATTGTTACAATCATTTTTTCTTCATTTTCTCTCATTGTCTCCCCTCTTCCCACCCATTTTCTTCTATATTTCTTCTGTAATGAAAGGCAACGTCCTTCCCCTTCCACCCCAGATATCTTCTCCGAAATTCTCATCACTCTCACCCTCAACTCAGTCATTTCCTGTCACTTGTCTTCTACTTTTATTCTTACTTCATCTTCCAACTACGGTTTTGTTTCCTATTATAACTTTTACAAACTTACTTTTTATATATATAAAAAAATAAAAGAACTTTTCAAACTCATGAAGTTCTTTTCTCTGAACAAAATCAATGCATTTCCTTTCAGTTCGTATTTTTTTATCATTTTTTTTTCAATCTATTTCTCATGGCATTTTTTCGTCTTTATATTTCCCTTCTTTTTTCTTTATCACTTGTATTTTTGAAAGTAATTTAGAGAGTTGTCACAATGTAGACTCTCACTGTGTCATCCTCAAAGATTTAATGTCCAGGAGAGCTTTGCAAGTGGTCTCCTACTGAGTAAAAGAAAAAAATGGCAAAATAAAAGGGGCAGAAAATGAACGGTTATTACTGGGTGTGAAGCAAAAAAATCTGTTCTACTTTCCAGCTTTATTCATCATAATAAACAAAATTAATATTTATTCTGAGATGGTAATGAGTTAAAATAATTCTTGTTAACATAGAGATATAAGAACTGGTTTTAGTTGTAGTAATCTCACTTTTAATTTTTCTTACAGTGCTAATTTTCAACGGACGAACTTTTTCTGAATCTTCTAGGTGTGTGTATGTGTTTGTGTGCGTGAGTGTATATGTATGTATGTATATATATATGTCTGTGTGGCTGGCTGGCTGTTATTTGCTAATTTTTCGATTTTAAGACCTCCATTCGATGGAGCATCGAAACCTATGTGGAACAACTGATGAAAGTTTTCGCGTCACTCTTACCGTTCGCGAGATATTCGCCAAAAAACTTCCGATTTCGGGCATTTAAGGAGCCATACCTGAGGAACCGTAAGTCATAGGGAGAATATATTGGTGTTGATCAATACCAATATTGATTCAACAATAATACCAGTTGTTGATTCATAATGTGTCTTTAGTTACTCAAATAAATTATTAATTCTTTTTAAGTTCATTTTGGCAATATTCTTGGAGCATTCTCAACTGGTTTTATATAATATTATAAATATTTTGTTGCAAATTTCGTGTATTCATAATATTTATGTATTTTTTCCGAGTTTTCGTTTACGTCAATTAGTCATATATTTAACTATGTCTGTGGAGTATTTAACTATCATCTTATATGTGAGCGTCGTGATACTGATGATCAAATTTGTTACCCATCGAAATGGCTATATTTAGGAAAATTCATATAAATTATACGAATTTATATTATTCTAGTATTGTCGTCTTCTAAATATTCGATTTCGTTAATTGAGATATATATTTGAAAATTATTCACTCAGGCACTTCGATGATTATTGAAAATAGGCGGATTATATTCATAATCTTGTATATGTTTACTTTCTCATATGTTTTAATGCAACATTGCCATGGAGATAGGTGTATGAACCTGACTTACTGAATCTCTGTTATTGAGACTAGGTACATCGATGGTAAGTTTAGAAGGATCGGTTTTATGGGATTTCTACTCCTTAAATATATTTTGCAGTTTTGCTGCTGTTAGCAAAAGTAAGGTATCGGTACGTTATACACCTCAAGTTTAATTAGTAGTCAAAACGAAATATTGAACGGAAATTGTGGAAGAAAATCTACTAAATAAAACAACTGGTAAAGCATCTCAAGTACCAAAGTACATATAAATTCTGCCTATGTGAAGTTGGCCCTCCAAAAGTTTGGGGTACACGAGATCTTTATTGGGCCAGAAAGTACTTCATTTAAGCTGTTTGGGCTAGCAACTTTTAGAGTTTGGGCTACTATGGAAAAAAAGCTATAGCTTCACAAAGTTTGAGGGGCCAACTACACGTTAGCCCCCCAAGTGTTTGGGCCAGAGAAGATTTTTATTGGGCTGGATAGTACTTCGTTTGGGCTGATGGGTCAGAAACATTTAGCATTTGGGCTGTTATAGTTTCCGAAATATATACTATTAAACTTTTTGAAAAGTAATTTTCCTGGTTCTTTTGTCGGGGCCAACTTTACTAATATGATATTCCTGACAAATACTTTTACTAATTGGTACTTTTTTTCAATTTTTAGTTCTTTGAATGCTATTTATAATCGAGATGATAGTTGTGCCAACTATTTTATGAAATTGATTAAGAATTGGAATTCTTTTTTCATAAGATTTTGTCTAATGCTGCCCAATATCCAGATATCCAAAATCCAGATATTCAGATATCCAGAAATTCTAAATCCGGATTTTGTGAATCTCAATTTTTGACAGCGCTAATTTTGTGTAAGTAGTTATCAGCTTTAATTCCCTAATTTCATTTTACTGGAAAACAATTACTGTCTTAATAAACTGTATAAAGCATTAACTTTACAATTGCAATGGCTATATACGGTAAACTAACCTATGAATAAGGCACTGATGAAAATTATATATACTACATATATAATTGAATTGCGTCAAACCGTGAAAATTTATGTCCAAATAATTTTTACATCCATTCATTCTTTCCTTTTTACGTAAGTCTGTTGTGAATACGTAGATAATACATACCTGTGTTTGATGCAGAATGTTCCAGGTTTGACTCCCAATGGAGTCTCAAGGAGCATACAGTCTTCTAAATATCCTTCGTTATATTATAATTATTATTATCAACAATTCTTTGTAATTTTTAAGCCGAATACTCGCCCACATTATATTGTATATAGGGAAAGCAATAAGAAAGCAATCTTTTTTTCTCAGTTCGTTTATTTCAAAAGATTACGATGTGAACTTCATTTTTCTAGGGAAGTACTTGAATCCCTCTGCTCCACTTTGGTGCGCCCATTGCTTAAACTGACAAAACAAAACAAAATACAAAATTATGAATTTGAAGTATAAAGCTTTTCTCGATTTTTTGTCTATTTATAAAGTATCAACGCAGGTGGGTCAAGTTTTTGCTAGAGTCTTGGCAGGATTGGTATTCTTGCACATTTAGTCTTGGTTTTGGTCTTGCATATGTATCCTTAGTCCAGGGGCGTAACTAGGCTGGGGGAACTGGGGCGATATTTCCGGTCCAAAGGCGATCAAGGTGTCCGCTGGTACGGTCGTGAATAAATGGGAGTCGTAATTATATGACCTACATTTTAATGGTTTTGGGCGACCACTTCCAACTTCTGCCACATGTAAATTTAGTGCTATCGTAAAAATTAATACAAAAACCTCTGGCATAGTGTTTAAAAGAAGGCAATATTGCATCTTTCTTCACGATTTGGAGCTCCACCGATGTATAGTCCAAACAGTTTATAAGATAAGAAAAATCCTCACCTATTAGATTAGAACCTATTATTTCAGGCAACAAAATATCTGAAGGTCTAACCATCTTTCAAATACAACCCAAATCTTAATAATTAGTCGAAAACACTAAACCTTGCTGAATCAATAACCCCAAACGAAATACTATCCAGCCCAATAAAATTTCCGCCAGGTCCAGTCACTTGGAGGGACTTGAACTTACCCTCCAAACTTCGTGCAGGTCTAACTATTTCAAATACAGCCCAAATCTTGAACTTTCCAACAATGTT
This sequence comes from Thermobia domestica, assembly GCF_964235325.1. Classification (NCBI taxonomy): domain Eukaryota; kingdom Metazoa; phylum Arthropoda; class Insecta; order Zygentoma; family Lepismatidae; genus Thermobia; species Thermobia domestica. The sequence continues at coordinate 131,693,365 of NC_137465.1, read as the reverse complement.
GGTCGACACAAAGTACTGCAATACCAAATAAAAGTATTTGTCAAAAATATCATATTAGTGAAGTTGACCCTGACAAAAGAAGCAGTAAAATCACTTTTCAAAAAGTTTAATAACACATAATAAACTATAATAGCCCAAACGCTAAAAGTTGTTTACCCAATCCGTCCAAACGAAGTACTATCCAGCTCGATAAAAATCTTGTCTGCATAGCATGGAAAGGTCAACGAACATGATTCGTTCCTAGTTTTATTTTAGTTCGTCCTTCTACAGAGTGATGTGGTTGTATTTTTGAGCATTGCACAATATTTTACTACAAGTAAAGAATCCTGGTGAATAAAATATAAATTGTTTTTAATCCCATGACCTCAAACTTATATTACTGACAAAGTTGCTTAAATCAGTTTTGTTTCCTAGAGTAATACTTATTATTGCACATAGTCACAGCAGATACATATCAAGGGAACAAGTACAGTTTAATGAATAATTTATTTTATTTAAAATTTTTCTTTGCTGGTATTTACAAAAATAATTCCCACAAATATTTAACTTTGATTATCTTCCTATTTTGATCCTGGTACAGACGCATGATTAGTGATCCATAAGAGATGATTAGGTCGTGATTTCATAATATCTGTGTTTACTTATATATAAGTAATGAAATATGACTTATAGAATATGAATAGTATAAGAAATTTTTACTTATGTATGGGCCAATATTAAAGTAAAATAATCATATATGTTAGAATATGTGAAGAAAGCATGCAAGGCCATTACCCTATATTGGTTTTCTGTGTATATTAACATTGCATATAAAGAAAATAATAATTTAATATTTCATAAGCAATTCGTATAAACACCTAAACACAACCTTGTATGAAAATGAAAAAAACTTATTTTATTTAAAATTTGATAATTACATAACTATTTGAAACTGATTAAAGCGACAACTATTAACAAAACTGTGAATTTATTCAGATCAATTACTTGTAGAAGATCATTATAAACTCTCTTTTTTCTTCCAAAATGCTTATGATTTAGGTGAGTTTGTCTGTGAATGAACCCCAGTGATCAAGCAGTAGCAAGTTCAAACCATCAAAGCTGCATAATAACGGTAAGACGCTTGGAGGCACAATCGTGTATTAACGTTGAATCTGTCGAAAAGGTCTCAGCCGTACAGGAATTTTAGTAGCTTGTTGTAATCAGTCAGTCAGTTGTAGCTGCTTCAATCTGTCAGTCTGGACGTCATACTAGTTTTTAATAATATTTTTAAAAAAGTATGTGTTTGTGTCCGACGACGCCGACTTTCCAAAATTTTTGTGGGTGCATATGAATGGCGGAGCATGTTATATATTCCCAGAGGAGTCTCGATATTTTTTTAATTTTCTTTTAGTTAAAATAATTTATGAACACTTTCATAAAGGGCTGTGCTCAATTCTATTCACAATACGTATAGTACCATTTTTTGTGTGGACTGCCTTTGACTAGGCCAGAGACAGGCAAGGAAAGGAGGAGTGTGTTGCTGGTTGCCTTTGCACAAACACATTTGAAACAATTATGTTTTAGAGGTTAGGAACTTTAACTTTCATCTCAATGTTTTAATTGTTTATTATTTTTTTGATAATGGCAAGTGAGAAATATTTATTTGATTTTGCTTCTACCTATTTAGAAAATCCCGTGAATGCGACGCACCCACAAGATTATTTGTGTGGATGCTGGAGCCCCGGTGCACCCATAGTCGGCGGGTATGTTTATGTCTGTCTGTCTATCATCAGCTTTTTGCATAGAAAACAATGACCTTGAGCCATCAAGTTTTGCACACAGATAGCTCTTCAGATTTAATCGCCTACGAAATCCTTTTTTTTTTCGAATTTTGGCAAGGGGGGAAATTAAAATGGGCAGTACATATGCATAAAAGGAGAATATGAATACCCGGGACGCCAGATATTAGTGTCAAATTCATAGTTTTGGGGGTTACTGAGATGTATAGTAACACTTCAGATGTGGTTCAAGTTCAACTTTATTCCCATCATGATGGAGTTTGAAAAACAGTATGTATAAAATAACCGATATTAATATCAAATTTATAATTTTCTGAGTCGCAAAGCGAATTGGTGACAATCCGATTACATTTGAGCCCAATTCTAGGCAATAAATGACATGGCAACTAGTCTGAGATGCACATTTGGTGCTGCAAACGCGTTCCATTTCAACCGCACTGGTATATGGTAAAAGTACATTTGCATGGCATTGTATGCTAAGATTGACGTTTGTTTGAAAAAAAATCTACATTTCTGTGCCCCTTATCGCTGAATAGATAAATTTAAAAGAGAAAATCATGCATCGTTTCACGTTTAAGTTTCATATATCTTTAGATATCAGAAAATTATTTATCTGCAAAAGTATTTTAATGTGTAAAATCAAGGGTATTCTCGTGGAGCACTTACTGGTTCCTTGGATTGCAGTGACCTTACTCAATTGCCCTAAAAGCTGAAGTTCGTATTAATTTAGTCATATATAAGATGCTTTCTCTAGTATTTTTGGAAGATTTTTATTTTGAGTACGCGGTTCTATGATGATTGCCAAGAGATCTTGGGATATGCAATTTCTATGTAAACTCATTCTTGATGATCAGAAGAAAGCGATTTTCCAGTGTTCTCCCCCGTAGTAAAATTGATCCTACTCTTACCTGTTTCCACAGCTTCTGTGGAAGGTCATTTACTAAAAATAATTTTCTCGCTTAATGATTTTCTCAGAATTGTTCTTCGTTCCATTAGACAAATGATGGAACAATATCTTTAAAAATACACTCCACCCAACTTTTTTCCTTAACTGATTCCCATGTTCCATCTTTAATTGTTTCTAGTATAGAATCACCTTACAGCTTATATGCAAATAAGAAAATGAAGTGTGTCAAATACATTGATAGTGATCCTTATTCTCTATAAGTATCGAACTATGGAATTGCTTTTAATAAGAGAATTTTGTTTACTTGATTAACTGGTATTTACGTCCATTATCAGCACCGAGGTTATATGGAGGAAACCCACAGTTTAAAGTAAGATTTGAACTACTATAGTACGTTCCGTGTTCTACTACAGCATCAAGCCCAGAACTTTGTACACCCAAGACATACGCCTTAAACACTAGACTAGAGAGAACTGCTATTTTTGTTTGTTTGTTTGTGTGTGTGTGTTTTAATTATCAGAATAATTGGCACTCAAAAAGTTCCATCTCCTAAAACCACATAATTATGATATTATTCCTGATAATTAAAGAAATGTTGGCGTATTCACATTAGAGTGAATTCTTAGAAGTTGTTTCGTGATGATTAACAGGTATCTTAAAATCAACACTTTGTACTAGAGTGGCAGCTCTTGAGGAAAATCATATCGATGAAAGTTGAAGTTTTATCGCTTCAAGCTGGGAGAGGAAGACCCGTTTTTTTGTACTAATTCTTGTACCAGATATATATAGGAATGGGGTATTACATGTGTTTTCTTCCCGAACTTGTGGTGATATAATTTTTACTTTTATTGGTGTGAATTCTCTCAAGAGCCATCACTGAGTGGAGGGATCACAATAGCTGGTGATAAAAACACCATCTCTGACACGAAGAGTTCTTAGATCGATCTCAACCCACGTGATATTGTAATGGATACGTATTTTCCTTAGATTTAATCGGTTCTCTAATTCCTTTCCACAACTCTCTGACTGCTTTATGGTTCATAAACGCGTCTTCGGGATAAATGGCACGGGATTGATTCCCTGAGGAAGTTACTGTGGCTCCGAAACCATGTAAAACTGTAGGACCACATCTCATATAGTTTCGATGTTGAATGAGACTCTAAACTTCAATCCGCAAAATTAACCAACCCAATTCCTTCCCAGTGTTCTCATTTTTTCAATTTTTTCACCATTGTCTTGCATTAAGAAATTATCTGTTCCTTTTAGTCTAAATGTCGTAGTGTGGTACGTTAAACTAATAAATGAAATGAAATTTCTAGTTTAATATCCTACGACTTTGTACTTTAGGTTAAAGAAGACGGGTGACTAATGAAAGCAAACTATTATTAAAGATTTCGTCTAATGAGAATGTGGAAGGAAACGGGATAACCTCGACAAAATTCACAGAGACGATATGTTCACCACAAACTCACCAGAACCTGATATCAAACCAATAACCTCTCCTACCAGAGATGAGCGTTCTACCACAGAACAACCATACAGTACATGTTGAACTAACAATTTCAAATATTCCTCTTCTAAGGTTCTTTCAAAGAATTTCCTGTACAAGATGGAAACACTGGAATCTTTCGATCATAACTTTTTCCATGAATAGTCACCTTTTTGCTTGGCCGTTCTTTGCCTAGCCTGCTTTGAACTCTAGGCTCTTTTAGTAACTTTTGCCTAACTTCCCCGTCGACTTTGTTCTAGAAGACTGATTTGCCTCTTCTATTGCTCTCATTGTTCTTTCTTTGTTTTCCCGGCAGAAGAAAAAAGTCTGGTTTGTGAAAAGCCCGTCGGAGAGAGAGACTCAGACAAAGAGGTTGCATTATAAATTCTCCTAAAATCCACGTTGATGGGACTAATAAGGTTTTAATTAAAACTGAAAATGGCGGCAGTTTAAAAGAAGGGGCTTGCGAGACTACTACCCTTCCATTCTAACGTCTTTCCTCACACTCCCTTCACGCCAATCGATCCACCCGTCGAGAGGATGGAAAGACACCCTACCCTCTCTTGGGAGGTGACAGAGTAGGACACCCCACCCACCCACCTTCTCTGTTTCATCACGTCGTTTCTTTTTTTCCTACTTTGACATTGCTTTCATTTTTGGCAGTTGAAATCGAGTTTCTATTTCCTCTTGCGGCACGTTACCAAAAATTCCTATGTAAGAAAGAAAGACTGATCTCTGTCATCTTCTTATTTGCGTACAACATGTACAGGATTCAGAAAAGAAGACATGCAGGAAATATACGTTCTAAGTTATATAACCTAAGATTATATAAATATATTAGCTCATTTCCTTTCCTTTCTGTACATTATCTCTTGTTTCACTTCTTTCTCTTAATATTATATTTCATTTTCTTTTTTTAATTTTCTCTCCTCCATTTCTTCTTCTTTGCTTTCTTTCTCTGTTATCACTCTTATTTCGTCTTCTACTTGTCTATTTTCCTAGTTAAATTTTACTTTTACTTTCGTACTTTCTTTAACAACTATTCATAACTTTTAAGAACTTTGTTCATTTATTTATTCATAAATTCTTTCTCTGTCTCTATATGTATTTATGGATCTTTCCTTTGGTCTTCTTTATTTACGACGTTCATGCACTGGCGTCTCTGGCATATAAAATTTGGGGAACATCACTGGAAGTGATTTAAATGCTAGTACCTCAGTGGAATTTTAGATAATGTCATGTCAATTTTTGTTGATTTAATAAACAGATGTCCGTGATAGACTAAACAATATTTAATTATCTCGCAGCTATTCAATAATATATTGAACAATATTAAAAAAAAAAAAAAAACTTCAACACGAGAAAGGAGCGTCAAACATAGAACGACGTAACGAATACAGAACCATCTTAATCTACTTTACTTACCTATTTATTAATTGTGATTGGACCAAAGATCGTTTTACAACGGCCACTAGCTGGAAAAAATCTGTCTGCTAACTCGTCTAGACTGAGAAGGTACAGTAAATCATTATGTGTATGGCAGATGGTAATATGATTCAATCGTTCCTGTGTCATTGTGCGGCTTAAACATGTTTTCGTCTTCCAAGAAAGCTAAAGCTTCGTTTAGCTTTATATGAAGAAGCTGGTAGCACAATCGAAAGACGTAATAAGTTTTCAACGTTTTTAAACACAGCCCGAACTTCTGGTTCCGTTTCTCGTCACTTACACAAGACACGCCATTCTGCAGAAACATTTTCACATCAAGAGAAAATGACGTGATATCCGGATAATTTTCAAGTATGTGAAATTGTTCGACCACACCCGATAACAGCTTATCTTCTTGTTGCCGATCACACAGGAAATCCATCCGACTGAATAAATCTTAATTCTAGGCCTTTCATGGCTACATCAATGATGGCATAATATTCTTTCCTGTAATACGCATTGACGTCTTCAGGAACGCAATTTTCTACCGTTTCTGTGTATTTCCTTTGTGGATTCTTCATTGTTGGCAATGAACTGGGATTCAAATTATATTTTCCCAATTTCTCATTTGCTTCTTGCGTTATTTTCTCAAAACGTTCTTCGTTGTGTAGATTCCGAATATTTTCTGAAACAATTTCAACATCTTTAATCAAGCCTGATACAGTTTGTTTCCGACTTTGGAATAACTTATTCAAAAGTTCTAGCATGTTAAAATATAAGAATAATTTATATTTTTGGAAAAATATTTTAACATTAGAAACTGACTACGTTGGAGAGACAGGATTGACATTATACTTTTTAATGTTTTATGTAGGTCATACATTCTAAAATATGCGTATGTAAGTTTTGTCACACATAACAGATTTCACGGTGTTGCTGAGAATTACAAAATACAGTTCCAGTACTATATAGAATAAGAATATAATTAATATAGTTTCAAGTTTATTTATGTTTAAAATAAATATGTGATGTGGAGGTAGCTTTAAGAGCGCTACTAGATATTATTCATCAAATATGAAACTTCTTTCATTAATCATCCTTTCATCATGCCATTGGGCGACATGTTATTGCACCTGTTTGGCCAGATGATGAAGCGGACATCACAAATATTACTTTGCAAAAAAGTTGGGTTTGGGAACAAGGGTATGGAAAGAGTGGGTAGAAATCATGGTTTGTTATTTTCTTGGGCTCTGTTACATCATGAGTAAAAACAGAGGCTGACAAAACCAATTCTGCCATATTTACTATACACTTTTGCTAGGTACATTTTGACGAAAGGGTTTGTTTCCTGACAAAGCAGGAAGTGTACAGGCGAGGGAGAATCACAGTAGCCCTGAAGGTTAAGGCTAAACGACACGTGGCCGTGCGCTTTTCACAGTCAGTATAAGGGTTTGTTATCTCTTCCAGTTCTCCATTTATGGCCATTTATTGAAACCATAAATGGTAGAATTTTGTCACTTTTGTTACAATAGATTGTTTCATTAAATGTAGTATCTTATTAGTTTGCCGCGTTACTAAAGGGTTTGATTCTACCGTTAAACTACCAGTTTTGTTAAAAAGGTTTGCTTTTCAGTTGGTCGTCGTAAGTCGTTTGGGAGGTGGGTGTCCAGGCACTTGGCCCGCAAGTGGGTGTATGCTAAACTGTGTGTGTGTGTGTTCCCCCATAACTCTGAAACGCCTGGAGCAATTTTATCCAAACTTGATACATATATTACTTGCAGTATGGAAAAGAGTATTGTCAGGGTAAGACCCCTTTAGCGTACCTAGAGGGACTGGGAGGGGGATACATATAAAAATGATCGAAAACGACAGATATTTGTATCTAATTCATAGTTTTCGATGTCCATGAACTGATTGGTGACAGTTTCGATGCCCTTTAAGTCCGAGTTCATACCCCAGTGAGGGTTAGATCCCCTTTCACACCCAGGGGAAGGGGAGGGGCTACATATAAGAATGATCAAAACTGCCGATAATACTGTCGAATCCGCAGTTTTCAGAGTTGTTGAGATGAACAGTGACACTTCTGATGCCGCCTAAACCAAAATTCACTTCCCTTAGTACTTTTGAGGGGAGAAGGAAATGGCGACTACAAAAATAATTGAAAATGACCTATATTAGTGTCGAATTCATAGTTGTCGGAGGTTACTAAATTGATTGGTGACCGTTTTAGTGCTATTTAAGTTCAAAAATTAGGGTTGCCACCCTTCGAAAGCAAAATGTAGGAAAAGTTCATGCAGCTAGTGTGTAGGTGAGGAGGTATTTTTCGTAATGATTTAATATAATTTTTTTAGTAAAGCGTGAACCAAGTTTATTTAATTGATAAAAGGAAAATGCAACAATTTAAACCGTATAGGTCCTTAAAGCCATTTTAAATTCTATATAAACTATGTATAGGCGTATATATTATTACCTACATACATGCAAAGTAAAAATATGAATAATTAATATATCCCAACAGATTAATACATTTTTATTGTAGGCACGTAGTATTCCTCAAGATAACACAATAAAAGTGCTAGCACGGCGCAAAAATTATCGGCAAACACTGCATGACCGATCGGTCTAGCATTTTGTTGCTGGTGCAACTCACATTTCCCACTCTCCGCCTAACAAGATAAACATAATTCTAACCAACAGCTTCAATAGTAACAATGGACCTTCACTATAGGGACATTGCTACTTCTTATCTGTTTGCCGCTGTTGTGAGGTTTCCTCTTATTTGGAAGGCTCTATATAGTAATGTGGAAACAATATTCCAATACTAACATTAATATTCACCAACTTCATCAATAAACATGGAAGTCAAGACATTTTAAAGTCATGACAGAGCCACATTGGAGCGCGGGATATTTTCTCCCAAATCGGGACAGGTGGTAACACTACTATGGACTCGGGAAGTTTACAAAAACATCTAAAAATGTATAACGGAACATATTCTCAGATGTTGCTAGCCGAGGTACATAGGCTCTGAATAAAAACTCAGTTATATTTGAAGATTCATAAGTATAGTGATTAAGATAACTTGTCCTTATAAATACATTTCTGTTCAACAAACAAGAAACCTGAAAACGTATTGGGAAGAATAAGAAACTAGGGACCGATCTCTATTTGAAGTGTTCTGTACTCTTATACATAGGCAGAATTAAGTTAAGAAATGTTAAGTATTCATTGGTGAATTCAGATCTCTTTCAAGTCGAGTTATGTACGCAAGGTAACGAGAATTTAATTCTCATTTTGTAGTATTTTTTTCCTAGTGCTACACCCTTTATCCCCGAAAAGACTGAAAATTGGATAACGATACCGAAGGGAATTGTGAAAGAATAGTACAAATACTCGTGCCTTGTATGGAATTTGAATCCACCATAGACAGATTATCTATAAAATATAAACCTATACGTTTCTATAAAGTAGTGATTCTTTCTAATATTGAGCATTATTGCTGCCGAAGGAGGTTTTACTGGTACAGTCTGTCTCCAAATTGATTTCAACAGATTATTAATTGCTTCATAATTTTTAAATTCGATAATTTCGCAATACATTGATTGGGAACCACTGCTTTACACGCTCGATTATGCCAGAGGAACATTTTTTTTTAATATTTTATGTATGACTGGAAAACATTTTTACAATATGTAATCATATTTAGAAAGTAATCATTATGTTCCAAAACAAAGAATATTTGCAGTTGATGACACTATAATTTTGCTTAAAAATAAAATAAACTGATACAACTTAATTAAATGTTTAAAAGCAAAAACACCGATATAAAGAGGATTATCAAAGCAAGAAAAATGAAGACTACAATTTACTGCTAAATAAAGAAAATAATATGTGTGAAATTTTTATCTTAATTTGAAAGAAAATGTAAGATTTCTACATGTGTTACATACAAAACACAGCGACAAGGCAACATTTCATAGCTAGGCATAACTCACTTCGGGTCTCAATCTGTCAATTGTCGAGACATTAGGGTATAGAAGCATATTTTCGCTAACTAGGTATAAAGCTTTGTTTTTTTCATATTGCTAATATCAATCGAGTCCAAATGATACAAATCATTTGAAAGGAACGGCGCAATCTCATAATTGACTCACGTTTATTAGGCATGAAGTATGTATTACAGAGCGGACCATAATCCAATCTATATTTGTCGATAAATGACTCAGAAAGAGGAATAGGGGAGACGGTATACTCATCCATTAATAAGTGTGTAAAGGGTTATAAACTGATTAACTGAGCGTGACAAGGGAAACACCATTACTAAGCAGTTACTTGTACATCTCTCTACAAGCTCTATTGTCTATTGTTGTTACTCATCCACTCAATACCTCTCTTTTGATCCCTACCTTTGATCCCTCATTGAAGCTCTATTCTTACAGAAATATAGAGCAACATTATCCCACTGAAAAGTTTGTCGTCCCTCGATATACTACTAACCAAGCAATATAAAATATTCCTAAATACAAGTTGAATAAGATTGTTTAACTTACACACTGCATCTTGCATGTCGTTTCAAAAATCTCAAATTAAATTCACATTACAGTTGATGATAGTTAATGTAATTATAAGCCACTGTAAATAAAGCTCATGTAAAGATCAGTGTATATTTGTTGAGCGATATTTAACTTAATGCTATTTTTAGACTACTAGCTTTAAATAATCTACTGGTTTAGAGGTAATCTAATACCTCGAGAATATGAGTGTAACAAATACATTTAATATAACATCAAATGTAAGTAGCATACATCCATATGTAGGCTTATTTCTATTCTCAAATAATACTCAATGTTCCCTGGGAACTCCTTTTCTTTCGAGAAGCTCGATAATTAATTGAAATTTATTTTAAAACTGATAATTTATTCGAAGATAACACTTCCTTTAAAATATAGAAAGAAATAAAATTGAAATGTTGAAGCCACAGTAGTAATGATGTTTAGAAAGATGACATCCACGTTACAAGTGACCAATCTATTTCCTAAGTTAGACTATGGAACTCTATGGGACTTTACTACTTTCTTATTATTTTAAATATACTTGATATGTACAAACAATATATATGCGTATACTTCATATGCGTATACTTCATGAAACACCGTATACGTGAGTTTTCTTGAGGTTCTTCCGTTTTCTTGCTCCTTTTCAACCATTTTGTTCATTATCTCATCCCCGCTTCCTTTAGCCTCAATGCATAAATATGAAAAATCATTGGGTACCCACCTAATAACGTGTAAAACCTCCTTGTGCATGGCTAAGTGCAGCAACTTGACGTGGCAGAGAAGTGACAAGTTGCTGGTAGTACGCTGGAGGGATATAAAGCCATGCAGACTCAATTTCCCAAATCCCCCAATTACAATCAGCCAAATTCTAATGTTTGGTGGGATACACGAAATCCATATGGCCACCAAGGAGCTAAACATAGCAACCGCCGGTCAATGTTCGCTTCAAATAGAATAAAGAACCCAATTCATGCCACGTAAACATGATTCAAAAAATTATGGAGTCATCACAAGCTTGATGAGTGCCTTGTTCACAGTTTAGATCCGGAACCTCATGAAGTCCGCGCTATACCAGCTGGAAGGGTGATTCATCTAACAAATCTACACGTTGTTAGTCATCTAAGGCCGAATCCACGTGCTCCTGAACTCACTTGAGTTACCGTTGTGATAATAGCGGCACTCATGTCAGTATGTTGCGATACCCCATGAAGACCAAATTGTACTGTCCTAACTAAGACACACATTGCTGGGTTGTCCTGCATTAATTAGTACTTTCAGTTATTGCACTGTTTCGTGTGTGTTTTCCGGTATGATGCTACCCAGATGTTACCGATCGCGGTCATTCTTGAACACGTGGACAGTGATCGCGTTGTTCCTGATGAGACATAATACTTCCAATGCGGTGCTCACGGTCCATCCTTAACATCATGGAATGCCCATACGAATTCCGAAATTGAACATACCACTTGTCAAGTACCAATTATCATTTCGCAATCAAATGCCCATAATTCCCATCGGGTTGCCATCACCACGGTAAACGACATTTGACTGCACTCATAAAGATCAAACCGACAGCACTGAAACTATGCCACTTCCTTCGATCTTTCTCTCGCGATTTCTCAGCAACGTCAACCGATTTTCGCAATTAAGTGTATATATGGTTCTTGTTTTCCTATTTCAGATTTTTTTTTTTTTTTTTTTTAGTCTCACCTTCTAAAATGGTTCCATATCAGGCCAATGTTATCCATGAGAAAAATTAGTTCAATCTTTAGACTTCAATTGAAAAGAAATGTTACTGTAGTCTTCTTCCAACGATATGTGAGTTTTTAAACCATCCATGTTGAAACTCTATTTCTGTGGCAGTATTCGTTTTAAATAGTTCCAAGAGTCTCGACTATGCTAAAGCACTGCAACTAATGCACGAAGGTTTCTTTATCAAAATTAAATGAAGCTCCACGATAAACACTTTGAAACTCTGAGCACTTTGGGAATCTGTTATTTTCTACAATGAAAGTTTATGTTATATTTGCGTTACATAAATTTGCAGTTATTTATTTAAAGACGATCTTATAATATGCAACCCAGCATATTTCATCCACAGTAAATAAAATAGATTGCAATTAGTTAGGACAATATATATAAACATTATTAACATCCTTCGAAAAATCATACTGTCAAACTCTATCAACAGAATCTTTGTTTCAAAATTTCGGTCAAGTTAGTTCTAAGAAATCAAAAGGTTAAATCTAAATTATTCAAAGATTAGTTCAATTGATCAATAGGTTAGTCCTATGAGGTCAAAAGGTTAGTTCTAATAGATCAAACGATTCGTTCTAAGAGATCAAAAGATTAGTTCTATGAAATCATAAGATTAGTACTAAGATATCAAAAGATTGGTTCTAAAAGGGCAAAAGGTTAGTTCTAAGAGGTCAAAAGATTAATTCTAAAAGATCGAAAGGTTATTTTTAAGAGATCAAAAGGTTAATTCAAAGAGATCAAAAGATTATTTCTAAGAGGTTGAAAACTTAGTTCTAAGAGATCAAAAGTATTAAGACACGAAAAGGTTTGTTTTAGGAAATCAAAATATTACTTTTAAGAGACTAAACGGTTAGTGTTTATAGAAATATCTGTTATGCGGGCAGAGAAATGACTATGGAAGTATTTTCTAAAACAAGTGTAGTAACTGTAACAAAATGCCATTTATGTTGAAAATATCACCAATAATAATCTTTAAATATATAACATTATCATATACATATACCTTAAATATCTTCAGTGGTGAAGAAATCATAAACCAGTACTACTTCCCCAGTGAAGAAATTTAAGATATACTCTAAAATGACACGGATGCATTTAATAAAGCCAAAACAGTCATAATACATGAAATCAATTTTTTTGTTGATTATTTAATATTAACTTTGTTGGTTGGAACTTAGCATCTCTTTTCAGCACCGAGGCGATATGAGACATAGACCTACAGTTTAGGCTAGAATCCAATCCATTGTAATGCTTAAAAATTTAAAGGTCTCCAAAAGGGATCGAACCCGGGATATTGTGCTCCAAATGCGCGCGCACTAGCCATTTGACCAGCAGGAAGAGATTTTATGTCATATGTTTTGTTTTAATAATATTTAACCAATAAATATTCATTTGTGGTAACTGCTATAAAAATATGACACAATAGTAATCATTGAGTTATAAAGTAGTAAATGAATCTAAGTTCTTCAAGTACAGTTCGGTCCAAAAAATATCCCCACCGGTATGTTTTCTGGAAAAGCTTAGTTCATGATTTTAATGAGAGACTATTTATTCATATCACCTATCATGATATTGCTTTACAATACAGTTTACATTTAACTAGAGATGCAAGGGCTCGGAAAAAAACCGGATTTTTTAAAAAAAAACTCGGTTTTTTCTGCTTCGCTTTTTTGCTTGGTAAATTTTAGGCTTTTTTGAAAATTCTGCTTTAAATTGATAAACCAGATTTTGTTTTGCTTCCCTACAACACAAAAAGTCATTTAATTAGTGGTTGATGTCGATAATAATATAAAACCTCGAAAATAAACCATGAATTTCGAAAAGATATTTCAAACAGTTTTACTTCTCAACATATTTACATTATGAATTCCAAAGGATTAACCACTGTATATAATAAGATTTTTTTTAACCTCCTACATACAAAAGTAAGCAGGGTTGGCAAGAGCCATGGTTGTTTTTGAAAATGCCAAAAACCCGTTTTTTGGGGGGGAGTTTAAACTAGGCTTTTTTGGTTTAAACCAGGTTTTCTTGGGTTTAGATATTTTGGTTTATGTATTTATATTACATATTGAGTTGAGTTGAGTTGATTTTAGTTTAGCGTCCCTTTCAGCAGCGAGGCTATATGAGACGTGGACCTACTGATTAACGTGGAATCCGAACCACATGAGCTCTCGCCGGGATTTCATATTGACAGAAATAAGTTTGTTTCGCCTTGGTGTTATTATGCAACAACGGGGTTATGCTGCAAGAGGTCACATAAGCTTAAAGAAGTCCGGTCAGTAAATTTCTTAAATTGAGAAACTCCCGCCCTAGCCATCGGGAAAATCCCGTCATTACTCTAAATGTAAAACAATAACGGAAAAAATCCTGTTATTGCTTTGCATGTAAAATTTAAAGATCAACGTATCATAATCAGTACGCTAAAACTGAGATATTAAATTACAAATTTAGTGCGTACATATCATTGAAAATACAATCCAAGCTAATGTTGGAAGCTACGTAGGCAATCGATAAATTTTCTCAATTTATATCAGTATATTTAAGCAACCTTGGCTTCTTTATAAAACAACAGGCATTCAGGCATGCAGAAATATACAATTTAGTTTCGTTTCGTATGTTCAGGCTTAACATCCTTACGTAATACCGAGGTTATCAAGGAGAAGACTTTCGCTTAAAGTGACATCCGAACCGCTACTTTGTTTACGCATGAAAGAAAGGTTGTGGTTCGACCGAGAATTGAACATGGGACACCTTGATTAAAAGGTGAAAAGGAAATAAAACTAATGCAGATGGTTTGATGTATGGAAACGTCACCATGAAGTTCACACGATTCGCATTTTTCGTACCTTTTATTTATTTATTTTTTTTGGTTTAAACCAGTTGTTTATTTTTTAAAAAAAAGAAGAAAAACAGCTGGTGTAAACCAGCCAACCCTAAAAGTAAATACTTCTTTTTAAAAAATACTCAAATAAGTAGCAAAATTCTATGTAGTATTTTTACTTCAAAATATTCCATACCCTCTTTTTGGAACAAAATAAAATTAAAATAAAACATAAGAAAAATACTTAGATTTATATGATACACTTAAAGGCTGCACACCTAGAGCTTTTGGTTTTGTATATTCTTGAAATTCTACAGTTTTATATAAGCACCATCACGGTTTATTCAGTCCTCAAGTTTTCTGTATTTTTAACAAGAGGGATTGAACATGAAGGGTGTGAGATAAGAACATGGTAACCCATAATTTTACTATTTTAAGAAATTAGAAATTTTCTGCTGCACAATCCATTTTGAAAGTCGAAAAGCTGATTTTTCACATAAGTCTATACATGAGGGATTAAACGAAGCGATATGCGTTGCTGCCTATCTGATGCTGCGTAACTCAGCAATTGAAAATTTGTTAGTTACCATGTTCTTGGCTCACACCCTTCATATCATTATGGAACTCTCCCCACCCCACCAACACACACAAAAAAAAGGACTACGGAATATATTTAAGTTAAGATAAATACAACTGCACAACAAACATGATTGACTGGAGCTTTTGCGCTTCTATCGAGAAGTCCGGAATTCAACTCAGCATTCGACCATTCTGACAAAACTTTTCTTCATTCCATCTATGAAGTAGAAATAGTGCGTGTACTGTGAGTTGGCTGACTTCATTTCTTATTGTTTTTAAATCGTTATTATTACTAATTACCAGCAGTGACGGTTTTGCGAGGGTTAGGGGGGGGCGGTCTTTCGAACTGAAGCCTGTTCCCCAAAATTACGGAATGTCTAAAACAAACGAAATATCTATTAGTTATGCCTTTACTCATTAACTTTAAGCTGCCGTCAAATAAAAATTACGAATGTTTAGAAAAACTAAACATTAGTAAGAAAAAAACCCTCCCAAAATACTTTTGTAAATCCGCCACTGATTCTCAGTATAAAATGATCTTCAAGGTTGTATCCGGAAGATTATCGCTAAATATATAAACGAAACGAAATACAGTATTAGTTATGCCTGTACTCATAAACTTCAAGCTCCTCCCAAATAAAATTAGGAGATTTTAGAAAATGAAACAATCAGAGAAACCCGTCCCAAAGTACGTTTCTAAATCTGCTACTGATTATTTGTATAAATTAGTATTCAAGTTTGTATCCGGAAAATTAATGCTAAATCGTTGCACAGCTACAGTATAACAGAAATGTGGAAGTACGGTTAGACGGATATATTGAAAAACGTACGCTTTGACGGATATATAGAAAAACGTAAGTTTAACTTCTGCGTTAGAAGCTAGAGTACTAAGCTCTTAGAAATGAAACAGACGACAAACTGAAATGATATCGAGAAGAAAAAATATCGATAACTCAAAAGTTAAAATAAAGTTAAATAGCCTCTAAAATTGCCCTCAAATACTACATTCTTCATGTTAGCTTTAATTCGTAAAACATGTGCTCCATCCATCTTGATGGTGAATTTTAGAGCGAAATATTGCATTTAGGTCATGAAATTCTTATTTAAGTATAGAATATACTATAAGAAAGCTATTTAGATAGAAAAATCATGAAAATGAAAAAAGCCAAAATTTCCAAAATTCTCGTTTTTTTTCAAAAGAAAGCCGGCTTTTTATGTGAAAAAAAAAACATCGATTCAAAAGAGGCGGCTTTTTTGCATCTCTACATTTAACATAGAAATGAATAGTGTTTCAACATTTTGTGTCATCCGTTAGCTTTGTTAAGACCCTGAACTCTTTTTGGCATTGATGCAAGAAGTTTCTCACATGTACCAGGCTTGATTTCAATAACATGAAAATTTTTCCTATTGATTATGTTCTGTTACTGCAACAGTATTTCCTCAATCTGAAAGACATAATAGCTCACAAATTTTCGATGGGGTTCATATGAGGCGAATTGACCGGTCACCATAACTTCTAGATACTTAATTCTGACCTACACTGTTGAACAACTCTAGATCGGTAGCATAATGCATTATCATCTTGAAAAATGAATGGTCAAAGGTCCAACCACTGAAATGTTCCCTAGCTATATTAGAAAGCTTCTTCTTTAGTATGTCACAGTTCTTTCTCCATGATGTACTCTTGCTTTAACTCTTCTCCGGGTTCCTCCTCAGTTTTACACCACCATCATTATCGAAAATGTTGAATTTCTTCTCATCTGAGAAAATTACCGCTTTCCAATCATCAACTGTCCACTATCCTAATATATTCGCGAATTTTTTCTGTCCTTGATGTGCTTCAGTGTCAAGCGAGGCTTACATACGGGCGGTTTCTTTTTAATATTCATGACCGACAGATGCCTTAACACTGTTTGCTGTGAAATGCCCTCACGTAAGTTCTCCTTTATCTTCGCAACAACCTGCCTTGCACTTAATTTTGTCTCTTGTTTCGCAATCCTTTTGATTGCCCTCCACAATCTCGGGTTTGCCTTTTTTACGTCCACATCGATGCCGTAGAATTACTATTCCAGTTTTTGTGTAACGTTTTGAAACATTACCCACTGTCTTGTAGTTAATGTTTAACCTTCTTGCGATTTCTCTATTCGATATTGCCTGCAACGTCAGTCCCAAAATCATAGCTTGCTTTCTTAGAGATAGATCCTTTTTCTTTCCCATGGTGTAAAAATTAAAAATATATGACCAAATCACTGAATGTAACGGACATTAACACAGGAACAGCTTTGCATTCGCACAACCCAACTTTGTAATTTAGACTACATCACCAGGAATAGTCAAACTTGTCAGTGTGCACTCTTTTCCCACCATTCTGCCTCCTAGAAAACAAATGACTGAAAAAATGGCGGGGACCGAACACCGGCACCATCTAGAGCAAGCATTTTGGAACTTTAAACATATTCCTGCCATTTCATATCCACATACTACACTAAATGACATGTCTTTGACCTTAATAGCTTCAGTTTCCTATTTAATGAATAATTTCGAGAATCGAAAAAAAAAATAGACTAAGTATATTTTTCCCCTAAACAAACACACAACAGATAAAATTAGTCGATTACACAAGATATATGTAGAAAGTCCTACAAAAGATTTAAGAATAAAACCATTACCTAATAACCAAAACAGTCCGAGTAGAAACACAAATTTGAACGAAAAATCTTATTAAAAGATATTTTTCAATCAAAATTCATAGTGGAGATATTGTTCTTGGGACGAACTGTATTTACAATATGCCCAATTTGTTATATGCTTCATTTTTAAAGCAAATAGGAAAATTGTAGTGAAAATTCAGTTGAGAGAAGGTTCCACAGATTGGAACAACGCTTTGTGATCATTCTGTCAAAACAAAACCTAAACATTTACTTCTTTTAAATTGCACTAGGCCACTTCATAACATATATTAAACTTACACGCTAAATCCAGACCATAATAAACATTTCACTTGTTAATTAATCGATTGTCTGGAATTTTGCATCGTATTTAGTGTCGAAGCAACATGATGTGCAGCCTGCAGTATGAAACAGGATCCGTACCATTTCTTCAATTTTACCCGAGGGAAGCACTCCCGCCGGAGATCGATCGCTGAACCAAGTACCCAGAAAATACGCACGTTAGCCACTTGATCAAGCATTACCACTACTTGTTCGTTGGCGTTTCAAAATAAAGCTGCTAAACCAGAGAGCTGCTAAACTGAAACTTCTACATCTATATTAGTAAAAATGTCTGAAAAAAATGTAAAGAACCAAGCATAGGATCTTTTGATAATCATGATAAAGAATTACAGATAATTAAGTTAGTTGAAAATTAAATTACTGTAAAAGGTTTGTACTTTTAAAAAGTTTTTTTTCATAAATACCACAGTATAATATGCACTAAGTCTCTCTTGAACGTAAGAAACCTTATACCAATTAATTTGACTTCCCATACTTCCAAATATTTGAAAAAAAAAATATATATATATAAAAAGTCTGCAGCTCTGTCTCTTTCGGTCCTTGTATTCTAACATATTGTTGTAGGCGCTTGTTGTTCTAAAAACTCTGAACACGCACACGAAATGATCGTTCCATCTTCCTAGTCAATAAGACAGAAGATCACGTTAAAACAAGGTACAAAATAATTACCTATATTAGTTCGGTTTTAGTAGCGACAAATGAACATGAAACATAAGGTTGTTTTAATGGACACCATATCTATAGCAAATCTAAACTCATGTGCTATTCTAGGTGCTTGGAATTAGGTAAAATTTAAGAAATTACATAGCAATAAATTATTTAAGCAATTTATTGCTTGCGTATGTAAATCCTAATTTTTAAGTAAACAACAATTACAAGAATCGTTGTGTCCTAAGTTTGGTTCTTGCATTACTCAATAACTCAAATAGTTGCTGTATTCACTACTTTTGAAGTTTTCAACAGCTCGTTGTGTGAAATTATATGGTGTGTTCTTGACAATCCAGAATCATGTGTCCTGGGATCTGTAGCCAATATATTTCTTCCTTGATGATGTTGATTTCTTGTGTAATTCCGCTTGTATTACATTTCTTGGATCGTGGACTCATCACAATATATGGATGACAGAATTTCACTATTAGTTTTTTTTTTTTTTTTTTTTTTTTTTTTTTTTGTAGTTTCATTTCTTACTGCTACAAAAAGTACTGTTCTTAATAGAGGCGCTTAGAGAAAAAACACTTATTGTTCTGTTGCATGAACTAAGGTGTCAGTCTGTCGATGAAGATGTAAACAGCCCAAAACTTGATTTGCGGTCATATTTATGTCCTCGGTTTGATTAAAATGGCGTTCTTTTTCACCGATGGCTTGGTCTACATTTCTTTATTGAATAATGGGAAAGAATTAATCGCGATTGTTCAACACAGCGTTTTGACGAGTAAGCATTTCTTGTTTCACACTTGCCTACAAGAAAACGAATCCGTTGAGAAATTACCCTAAGACTAATTTACACAGACTTAAACTATGTCTAGATCTGTATTCGTTTCTTACTTTTATTATGATTGAAAACAAATCTAGTACAGCAAAATAAGAGAACATGTAAATAAAACCCAATTTCTTATACATCTTCCCCCTACATTTTATGAATATTGATTTTACATTTAGCACTATTGCACAGTCTTAAACAAAGGATAAAATTTCTATCGATGATAATAATGCGGATAGGAGAATTTAAACAGATTTCAAATTGTATAGGTGATTTTTATGCAATTTAACTTCAAGACAATTTAAGTTATGGCAATTTTTGTAAATTGTATTATATTTCTTATGATTGAAGGAAACTTTCTACATAAGAACACGTAACACTTATGTATTTCTACATCCGTTTACAAAATTCATTTTTTTTTAACTTTCCATAACAGAAGATATGTTGAGTAAAATCCTTCGTATTTCAGAATCTTATGATGCTTAATTTCCAACCATTATCAAATTATACACAGGATTATGTATTGGTTTGAATCTATACTCCTAGTACAACTTCGAATAAAATGCGACCTTAAGCATGAGGTTGAAACATCTATACTTAATATGGTGACGCACGTCGGCAAATAATTGTTGGTTTCACCTATTGACGTGCGTCAATATATAAAATATGGTTGCTTCAACCGTTATTATAGTTGACACCAACGTCCGAGAACGCCGAACGATTTCGGCATAGTGTTCCCACCAGGAGACGTGATATCCAAGAATTTCCCTTAAACCTGAAATTATTTTCATCAGCGTGATATAGTTCTTTATGGTATTATTATTATTACCATTATTATTGTAAAGGGGTAAGCTATGATTGTGATACGAATGTGATTTTTACTAAATTGATTTTTATTAAAATTAAAATGACTAGTAATTAAGATTCCATACATTTTATATTGATATTAATGGAAGAAGGTAAATAAGTTATTAGGTTTTTAGTAACTGAGAACTATCAAGAATATATACAATACTGCGTCTATTACAACTTGTGTAACTTTTAGCTTATCAAATTGTAAAATCTATTATTTGTGTAACCTATACCTGTTTGAGATAGTCGACTGTAGTGTTTGATCAGCAATTGACTTAAATGTTATTTTTCTGTCTCCTTTCAACCAATGTTCAATGTAAGAGGACAACAGTTCATAAAATGCTTAATTTGAAGTTCTATTATTATTATTATTATTATTATTATTATTATTATTATTATTATTATTATTATTATTATTATTATTATTATTATTATTATTAGGGAAAGACATATCAAGATGTATACGGTGTAGCTAATGCATTTTTATGCTATTTTCAAAAAACAGTAATTTCACGAATATTAAAATCAAAAGTGTGTATCAAGATGCTAATAGTGGTATTATTGGCATTCCTTTCATATCTGCTGCTGATGTTCTCAAAGTAATTAAATGTTTGAAATCTCGTACATCAATAGGCCAGGATCAAGTTCCCAATTATGTAATCAAAGCATGTATTAACCACATTGCGTTTCAGTCCTTGCTGATATATATAATATTTCTTTACGGACAGCTAATTTTCCAGATCAATAGAAGAAGAACATTATTGTACCAATATTCAAAGCGGAAGACAAAAGAAATCCAAGTAATTATCGACCAATAACTGTCTTAAATGCCTTTGGAAAAATATTCCAAACGTTGATCTATGACGATTTACCATTTCAGTTAAAATCGCTTATAATAGAATAGTAACTTGGTTTTGAAAAAAAAAAAATAGGTCGATAATGACAAATTTAGAAATTACTGTTTATATATCGGAAGCATCATGTGCAAAAACAGTTGATGTGATATATATACCTCTCAAAAGCATTTGACATGGTACAATATTCTTTGTTATTACAACAGTTAGATTGTTTAGGTTGGGCACATTATTTATAGCATAGTTCAAAAGATTTCTTAGTAATAGCAATTTTAAAGTAAAAGAAAATAATGTGCTATCAGATGAAGGAGAAATTTTAAAGGGCGTCCCTCAAGGATCAGTCCTAGAGCCATTATTGTTTACAGTTTTTGTTAATGATATAATGTACAACCTTGAGTATAAAGGTTTCATGCTGATGACGTAAATCTTTTTGAAACGGCGACAAATGTAAATGACAAAACATGCATTCAAAAGACATTAGGTGGCATTTAGAAATGGGCGTATAATAACGGCATGAGCATAAACAGCAGTAAATGCAAACATGTAGCGTACACAAAAAAAATAAGTACTTGATAACAAAATATAATTTAAACGGTAAAACTATAGAAAAGGGAGACTCTGTTAGCGACCTTGGAGTAACTTTTGATCATCAACTTACATTCAACCTCCATGCCAACGACGTTATCAAACATGCAAACATCGCAACAGATAATGTACTTGGAAACTGGTCGAATACCAAGAATCGCACCACGTATATAAGACTATAAAAAAAACTGTTATCAGATCTAAACTTGAAGTCGCAAGTGCGATTTAGTCAAACAGTAAAACAAATGAGGAGCTTAGTATCAAAATTCACCACATCCATTTCGCTTAGTTTCGAGTAATCTTGCAAAACGTGCAGTGAAGCTCCATATACACACGTACAAAGTCCCATATTTGAACTAGCTTTTTAGTATGAAATATTAAGCTTTTAAACAAAAATCTGTTTCCATGGAATTCCTTTAGATCAAACATATAACAAGCGACATATAACTCAATTCCGGTAAAAAAAAAAAAAAATGGATTTAGCGGCTTTTGAAACTAGACACCTCAAATAATGACAAAATAGAAAGGGCCCAATAAATGTTTATACAATATGTTTATTTTCATTAACATTTGTACCAATACTATTGTGACAAGGTTATTAGGTTATTAGAGATTTTTAATTCAAACTTTTTATCACAAAGAAGAGAACAACAAGCCTTAAGATTTTAAGAGACCATTCCACAAAATAAATTATACAGTCAGTACCTTGGAAATAATATCTCACACAAAGTAAGGAAAACACAAAGAAATCTGTATTAAGCACTTAACTTACTATGTTTAATAACAGAAGACAGGACTCTTAGAAATTAAGGTTGTTTCAGGTTTTTAGTACTTTCATATTGTTTTATCCTGTGATAACAACATTTCATAAATGATTTTTTTTATATAAATAGTTATATTTATATTTTATTACTAGACAATCTAATCAAGATTGGGGGTTATTTTAGTCTTTTACTTTGTTATATTTTACTTTATATGATTCAGTTTTAAACTATGAAATCTTACAATTGTACTTTTATATGGTACTAACATTGAATTCTAAGCCTTTAATTGTATTATGCACAAAATATTCAATTATCTTGACACTGCTATATTTGGCTAACGCTGTTCTTAGTAATTTAAATGTGTTATTAAATTAAATTAAATTAAATTAAATTATTATTATTATTATTATTATTATTATTATTATTATTATTATTATTATTATTATTATTATTATTATTATTAT
This sequence comes from Thermobia domestica, assembly GCF_964235325.1. NCBI lineage: Eukaryota > Metazoa > Arthropoda > Insecta > Zygentoma > Lepismatidae > Thermobia > Thermobia domestica. The sequence goes on along the minus strand of NC_137465.1, from coordinate 131,670,042 downwards.
TATTATTATTATTATTTGGCAAGCAGTTCTTGCCCCCAACTCTTCGACCTGCTGTATAATATAGGTTAAAATAGTCATTAATTAAAAGTTATAATTATTTACACTTAAGTTTTTTTTTAGTTTGCCTAACTAATTTAAATTTCGCCTGAACCCAAAAATACTGGAACGATGATGACTTATTGGTAGAGCGGTCACCTCGAATGACAAAAGCCCCTGGGTTGATACAGGCCATGTGAATTTTTGATGGAAGCATCGCACGTGAGTTTTCTCGAGGTTCTTGCGTTCCTTCCAACATCACCATTCCACCAATTGTTTCAAATTCACTCACTTTCAGTAATCGGCTGTCTTTTTAAGCCCGTGGAACGTAAAACAATAAATTTCATTTTATTTTACTTTTTAGCTCGAAAGCATCTAGCCAAAGTATTATTTCAGTGATACTTTTCAAATATTTTTTGCAGCTCTCCTGTAAATCAACTTTAAGCATCGTTGTGCAAAGTTTGAGAAATCCTGAATTAAACTATAATACTTTTGCACAATTAAATAACAGCTCCCTTGTGGCTAAGCGGTTAGCTTACGCGCCTTTTGCGTGGGAGATTCTACTTCAATTCCCGGCGGTGCTCATGTGGTTTGGATTTCACTGTAGGTCCAAGTCTCATATCGCCTCGCTGCTAACAGAGACGCTAAACTAAAAATAAAATCAAACAATTAAATAATGATAAAATTATTCCAACTGATGAATTCAAGCTATGATTATACCAGTATCATAGTGCACCAGTGAAAGGTCGTCTATGACCGTGTAAGACTATTAAATTTTAAGGAAAATATTTAATCAATATCCCCACTTACAAGTGTTCATAATCATGAATCAAGAATTCTTTAGCTCATTTATCTGATTAGATAAAATAGTTAAAAATTGTAACGAAAAATCTAATATATTAGAGAGGAATTTTGCCAATATATCACATACCAATAAGACAACATCTGCAAACAAAGTCCTATAGTGCAACATATATGTAGACCCAAACGCTTTCGTGCAGACTCAATTTACCGACAGAAGGGTTAAAGACTTAAGCGGAACAGTTGCAAACTTAAGCCCACGGACACGAAAAGGGTGAGACACGCAGGGAATCTAAATAAGTAACTTCTCTCTTCCACTTACATGCCCTTAATCTGGGGTGGGTGGAAGAGAAACACGCAATACACATGGGGAGTGTTAATTCCTTGTGATTCACTGCCAGATTCATCAATGCTTAACTCTAGCTCTTTTGTTTGTGAATTAAATATTACGCTATCTACATAATTACATATTATACATTAAGCTCACACACGCATAAATACATGCGTACATGAACACGCATACATAACGGTGTGTACACAAACTCTTATCCAATTATGATGTTCTTTACACAAGCTTAAATTCCATTTCCGGTTTTACCTGTTTATCTTGTACATCTTACATAATTTTACTAATATTATAGTAATTAATGGAAACAAAAATAATAAATAAAATCCTATAATACTGGAATTATTAGCGCTTAACTGGATGAAATGTCTAAAGATAAAATATACTTAAAAGCGTGGTGAAGGGTATACTTCAACTGTCAGCATAGCTATCGTACAGTATCAATTTCTAGGTTCACAAAAGTTCTTCCTGCATTTTCTATGAAACCAATTATGAGAACATATACTCAACCGTACAAATATATATATATATATATATATATATATATATATATATATATATATATGCGTGTGTGTGTGTGTGTCTTTATGTCTTGGTATATGGTATATGTTTTATCTTATACTAATTAATGCGAGCAGATTAATATTAACTTATACTGAAGCACAACCCTCACAACGCTTTTAATTATGACAAATCAAAAGAACAATACACAGCATACGTTAATGATAAGTAACTCCCTTTCTCTCATGTCATCTCTATTGCAGCGGTAGCCAAAAACTGTAGCTACCTAGTAGTGAAATCAAAATAAATATATTAACCGTGTTTTGAACAAGTGTCTCTTGGTTAAAGATGACATGAGGTGGATGGTTACACTGAGGAAAGAAAGAAATAACAAGAAAGCAGAAAAGAGAAAAAGTGCAAGAAAAAAAGGTATTAAACTTATCCGCATAAAAGAATAACCCAGAAAGAAAACATTCACAAACCAATTCTGTAAAGAAAAGGAAATTATTTCACTATTTTGGACTAGTACATATTTATTTATTATTTATTTATTTATTCAACACAATAGGCTTTAAGCCCATTTACAATGTTGTTCCTTACAAATGCATTTACCCTTAGTTATATATATATTTAAACAATGTTATACATTTATATATTTTCATTATCACATATTTTTAAGGCTATTCTTGTATACTGTCTCCGACATTCCAAAAACATCTATAGAAGTTATCCTTTCAATTGCAATGTAGGAAGCATTCATTCTCCATATAGGAGACTTAGCGAGAATATTTGTTCTTGCCTTTCTGCAGTAAACTGTACTGCTATTTCCTACGCGGGTTTTACCTGATGGGACATGCAATTGAACCTTCGAAGTAAGATTGGGACAGTCAATTTTAGCATGTAGTAATTTGTATAAAAATAAAAGATCCGTATGTTCTCTCCGTTGTTTCAACGTGTTCATATTGAAGTCTTTTACTATTTCTGAATACGACTCGTATTTTGGATACATGCCAATTTTTCTATAAGCAAGTAATCTCAAGAATTTTGATTGTATTCTTTCAATCATATCTATGTGTTTTTGTGTTTTTGGTGCCCAAGACAGAGTCACATATTCTAATTGCGATCTCACAAAACAAAAGTAGAGTTTCATTAACGTAGCATCGTTTTGAAACTCCTTACCTATTCTCATAACAAAGCCAAGATTTCCATATGAATTATTAAAAATTGTTTCAATATGATGAGCAAAACTTAATTTAGGATCAAATAGCACTCCTAGATCTTTAATTAAAGTAGGTGTCTCTAAAATAGTTCCTTCAATAGAATAGTCATATTTAATAGTGTTTTCTTTGCGGGTAAAGGAAAGAGTTTTGCATTTATTTATGTTCAACTTAAACTTGTTATTGTCACACCAGTTCCTAATATTACATAAGTCTATTTGCAGTTTTGCACAGTCTTCAAGCGAATTAATTTTGGAGAATATTTTAAGGTTGTCGACGAATAGAAGAGTGTTAGAATAATGAATATAAGACGGTAGGTCATTTATCACTAATAGAAATAAGAGTGGACCAAGATTTCAACCTCGAGGGACTCCAGATAAGGCTGTGAATTTTTTAGATACATATCCTTTGTACATGACGGCCTGTTGACGATTTTGCAAATGGGATGCGAAAAAGCTATCTGCTTGCATAGAGAAATTAAAAGTCGTTAGTTTTTGCAACAGTACACCATGGTCTACCAAATCAAAGGCTTTTGAAAAGTCAGCGTAGATCACATCCACTTGACCGCCTCTATCCAATTCATTTACAATAAAATCTGTAATAATGGCTAAATTAGTGGATGTTGATCTATTCTTTAAGAAGCCATGCTGATATACTGACATGACGGGTTTTTCATGGCACATTATCCTTTTGAATATTACTTGCTCAAACACCTCGGCAAATGTTGATAAAATAGAAATAGGCCTAAAGTTCTGTATATTCTTCGCAATACAAGATTTAGGGATAGTACAAACTATGGCTTCTTTCCACTTGTCTGGAAACACGCTTGTTTTTAATGACATATTTATAATTGTATGTAGAGGATGCTTAAGAATGTCTATACAACCTTTAAGAATGTACGGTGGTATACCATCCGATCCGCACGGTCTTTTGGGTTTCAACATTCTTATGGCTTTCTCAACATCCTCTAGAGCGATTTCATTTAAGAAAAACATATCTAATGTTTCGTAAGCTGTCCCATCAGGCATGAATCTATTTGTATCATAATGTGCTCTGCCATTACTATAAACCGAATTAAAATGGCTAGCAAATTCCTCTGCAATATCATTATTGTTTCTCAGTTTCTTACCATTATAAGTAAGGAAGCCTGTAGAAAGATGTCTATTTTTACTTTTTATAAAATTCCAGAATTGACTAGGATCCCTCTCTACCATGTGTTCCGATTCAAAAACGAAAGATTTATACTCTAATGCTATTTATGTTTTCAATTCTTTCCGGAGTTTACAAAATTCCCATTTGTGAAACGAAACATCACCCAGTTTCTTCATTTTTATGGTGATAGGACATACATTTAATTTTTTTAATAATATTGGACGTAAACCAAGAGATAATGTTTTTAATAATATTGGACGTAAACCAAGAGATAATTTGTGTTCAAAAATTTCTTAGAGGGAACACTTACATGTATTGCATTATAAATAATTTCATAAAACTTACCAACAATCACGTTAATATCATTCAGATCTTTGAGGCAGTTCCAGTTAGCATTTAGTAATTCATTGTACATTTTAGTAAAATTTGTCTTTCTAAAGTTAAAACTTTGCAAATTGTTTTGCAGTTTATCTCTTATTGATGGTTGATTTAGGTACAATAAGCCTTCCAATGCAGAATGATGCCTATCTTCAGAAACCAAAGGGTGCTCTACTCTTTCAATAGAAGCGTCATCAACATTAGTAATTACTAAGTCCAATGTGCGACCATTCTCATTCTGTATATTGTTAATCGAATTTAGACCAAATAAATTAATAAAGTTGAAAAGACTTTTACAGGCGCCTGATAAATTCAAAAAGGAGAAACTTGAATTATCTCTGGAAGATTAAGGTCTCCCATACAAAAAACTGACATAAAAGAATGACACAAAAATTTAATTAGAGGGAAGAAAAAAATTGAAAACAGCGATCATCGAATGTCTCCAAGCCGATATTTAAAAAATATCATATAGCTTAAAATCTAATCTCTTTCAATTCCTAGTAACACTAGCTTATTAAATTTTGAATAATCGATATCTTGGAGCCATCATTGATCAGAGATACAAGTAAAAGAGACCAGAGGAAAAGAAAGAGACCGAGCAAAGTGGGATCGTCGAAGATTAAAAAAATGCAACTATTCGTTGTCTTAAGCCGAAAAGATTATACATAAGCCAAAACCTACGGTCATCGCAATACAGACCGATTATATTATTGTGAAACTCGCTAGAAGTCTGTGACCAAGCAGAGATACGAAGGAGGACCACTGTTAAGGAGTTCCCCTAAATACATGTGCCATAGTTATTCCGTCTCCGCTAGGCGACCTTCAGGACTAGTAAATATACCCCAAGGCTTGTTCATCTTCGAATTTAGAGATTTCTAAAATAAAAATAATAAATTTCACTACCGCCAGAGTCGATTAAAAAGGAAAGAAAAAGGTTTCAAAACTGCAGTTCAAGGAAACTGATAAAAGAAAAAATGTTAACTATAAGCAAAAAGGGATTAGTTCACATACATACCCCCCCCCCCTCATCACGGCGCTATCCTGCCCCGAAGGAACCATGAAGTATATAAAGAGATGAAAACTTCCCCTCACACGAAAACAAAGTGGAAAGAAAGTACTTTGATCGAATTTAGAAAACAATAAAAAAAACTGAAAAAGAATGAATTGAAAAAAATCCATAGGATATGTTAACCTGTATTACTTAGTCCTTACTAAAATCTTCCAAGTTATTATAAAAATTGTAAATATATGGTATAATAATAATGCTAATTCATACACAGACATATTTATGGTTTTTCGCAAGATATCTATACGCATCGACGTCATTACACTATTCGCCTTCACTTAGACACCAAATTGCGACTAATTTCCACTCAACCCAATTATGCGAATTAACTTTCCCGAAATTATAGTTCTCGACGAAACGTCTGGGAGACTCCGATCACATTCACTCACTCATTTCCATCTTGTGGCCTCTTATATGTATACTCATCATTGGGCTTATATATTTATATAAACGTGGGCTCCTATTATATTCATAATATTCATAACACCGAAGCAACATATCTATATTCTCAAGTACTCGTCAGTACTACGAAACACCAACCAATTCACGAAATAGCCCCATAGACTCAAAAATCCCATACTATAATAATAGTATTAATATACCTCTAATTATTTGTATTGTATTATGAGTTGTCATATGTACACAATACCATCGGAGTATTGTATACATATGATACGTCATGAAAGAAAAATACTCCACGAAAACTCCCGTTCCGTCCATCTAAACTAATCCTTCTGTATGTTAACTGTCAAATAATCTTATTTATCATTCCTACTACGTTCAGTACTATTCCCAACTTATACGCTTCAGTAACACCCTCACCGTCACAAACACCTATGTAAACAATACGGCTATTTTGGCTTACGAAGCTACTTTTTATTCTATTGGCTGTTTACATCTCTTGCAATACCATCACTGAATTATTTACTTAAATATCAGGTTTACCTATCAAAACGAAATATTCACGTACCCTGGTAAACGAAATTTCTAATGTTCATTTCAAGAAATTATATTAAATATCATGTATGTTTACAGTCTATAAACTGGCACTGTTTATCAACAATAAGCTTTTGGTACGATGCTAGTAGCGCCAAATCTCAAACTACGAACGGATCATAAACTAACCAAGTACAACAAAGCCACTTCATTAATGCAATAGTTTACTATTGAAAGTTAAAATTTTTGGAATAAAATGTAAAATTTCAATGTTCACGTTAAGCACTCTCAAATCTCACTCTGCCCCACGAAGAGGATTGTCCAATATACATACAATAACCAGGTATCAAAACTTTCGAAAGCCTAGATTCCCTCACTGAATTACAGTAGTTCGTATCCCAACATAATCACTCAACTATCCATGTTGGGCTAGTCATACACAAACAAAATAAATGTAAGTCAAATATAATCAGTAGTGTGCATCCTAACAAAACTGTAACAAATATACACTACATACTTCTACACTAAACATAAAAATATCATCAACTAAAATATTAATAACTTTCCGTTATGTGGTGGGATTAAATATGTGCATTAAAATTCTCACTATTGTTAAAACTGTTTGAAGCCATGTTGTATTATTTATTGATTATGATAAAAGAAAAGAATAAAAAGGGGATAGAGAGTGTAGACTAAGATCTTATTATTTTATCACATAATGTTCTAATATTGAAAAGCAAAACTCAGCTAGGAACTGAAGGTCCCTAGGGAGGAAAGAAATATAGCAAAACTACATTACAACCCTTAGCACTTACAACCTATTTACCCCGCATGGCTACACGGACATGCATCACGTAAACACTATCTTTTCCCATTTCAAAATTCTGAATCAAATCAATAACTAAAATTTAATTATATTTCCCCACCCCTTTTTTTACAAAAATTGTGGGGCCGCGGTGGCTCAGTGGTAGAGCGTTCACCTCTGGTGCTTGGGGTCCCGGGTTCGATCCCAGTACCCCCCAAGTGAACTTTGTGGTGGACAAACACCGTGTGCGTGGGTTTTCTCGGGGTTCTCCCGTTTCCTCCCACTTTCTTTATTCCACCATTTCATCATTTCTCATTATCACCGTATCCTTTAGCCTAACCGGCATAACCGTGGGACGTAAAACTCAAAGATTTCATTTCATTTCATTTTTACAGAAATTAGTTGTGAGCGAGAGAAAACATACAAAAAAATAATTTACTATTCAAGGAATCATTAATTGGTCACTGGGTTTTCCAAATGGCTACTTATTTATTCACCCAGCGAAGCATCCATTGTCAATATGAAGACTCTTTAATTTCCACTATCCAAAATTACGATTCCCACCAAGCAACTCACTTTACTTATGGTCTGAATATTCGAATGATCATCTGTATTTTCAATCTATCTGTAATTTCAATACACCATTCATCCAAAACTTTAATATTTGAAAATTGTCACAACAATCTGGTTGCACATCTTCACTCAAAACTGGCAGTAGTCAAAAGGACGCTTTCTTATCTCATCCTCCCGGCTCCTAGATATCTGGAAGCTGTAATTTTAGCCAATCATATCTGTTCGTACCACCTGTGACAGATGTGACGATTAAGAAGAAAAAATTACTGCTAGCATTTTCTATTAATTATTTCAACTTGATAAATTTAAAGGATACTGTAAATAATAAGCTTTACTATTATAATCCCAAAGAAAAAAATGTTGATGCTATAGGCCTTTTACATTTATTTATTAACTGAAATTTCTGTTTCTCAGCAAAGCCATGATACTTAAGTGCAATAAAATTTAATAGAACGCCTAAAACGTTTTATTTCCAGTTCATAACGTATTCAATCGTAATTATATATATTATTTAGGATTATGGACTTTTAAAATTACAATTTTATGTAAAATTCAAATCCTTAAGTACACAAGCACTGAAAGAAAAAATCTATATGAAAAGAGGAAAGGGGAAGGGTATGAAAAGATTTTTCTTAATCACTGTAATGATAAGGTACAGATATCAGACCAACATTATAACTAACTCTTAACTTTTAATTTTTATTTAACTATAATGTTGTGCAGAGATGAAAAATGCATGAAGAAATAGTTCACATCGAGTCGAACAATACAACACGTTTCAAGGTAAATATTCATGCGTAGTTTTCGACAAAATTGGAAAAAATAATTTTATGGGACTAAATAGTATGTTCTTTATTGTCAGTATTAATTAATACTATTTATTCCACTGCGGCAGATTGTTCATTTAGCTATATATTGTATATGTAAAGAAAAATGCAATAAAAGAAATAGCAGATTGTATCTACTGCATCTTCTTCTAACAATGTCATGGATGCTTCAAACAGTGACACATTACTCCTTGTAAAAAGGGGATTTTAAAGTTCTTACCAAAAATATTCTGCCTTACTTTTAGTCCGAACAACAACTATTTTAAAGTAATCTAGAATCGGAAGAGAGTTCGACAGAGATGTTAGTCTCTCGCCAACATTATTTAATATCTATGTACAGGAGATAGTGAATAATAGCCTATATAATGAGTATTGCATTTAGGTAGGAGCTACAATGATTAGGTGTAGTTTAGTCTTAGGAGTAAAGTTCTTTTAAAACAATTTTCCCCAAAACAACTCAAGTGATTTTGTTTATATTTCACAATTAAATATTTCAAATAATAACTTCATAATTTGGTATAATTCATTTATCCTAATAATATTCACAAGCAGTAGTTTACTCTTGGAGGTGTTTTTGGGGGGGGGGGTGATTATGTAAAAAAAAACTGTTAATTATGTGTACATTGTAATAAAACATCAGCTCAACATAAGTCTGTGTCCCACCCATATATACTGAGTAACAATAATAAGTGCTCAAAGTTCATAATTCTTTTTTAAAAGTACATTTCTCCATAAAATAGAGGAGAAAACATTTTTATCATATATAAAACTACTTGATAACAAAGCTGGATTTATGATTTAAGAATATTATCTAAGAATACAATAATGGAAACTTATCGGTATATCAGGGGAGAAAACAGAGTAGACTAATTTAAAAACTAAACGGATAGTATCTATAAACTACAATTAAATAAAGTTATTAACTCTTTCAAATCTTTTTCTTATAGGTTAAATGTTTTCGTGTACAGTTTACAATGTCATAGTTATCAGTTGCTGAAATTTCTGGAATAATATAAAAGTTATAGAAAACAATTAGTGCTAGGTATTAGTAGGTTCGCTTTACAAAATTACCTTATTGTTTGCTGTTATTAATTTATTTACAAAAAGAAGAAAAAATAAAAAGGAAAAAGTAGTAAAGAGCATAGTGGAGACTTTTCAGATACAATTCCTCCGAAAGTTTTAAAAACGCATTTCTTTCTTTGCGGTTAGCGTACGCGCCTTTCGCATGGGTGAAGTATGTTCGATTCTTGGCGGGAGCTCATGTGGTTCGAATCCCACTTTAAGCTGTAGGTCCATGTCTCATATAACCTCGCTGTTAAAGGAACGCAAAACTAAAATCAAACCACTCATATAGCCTCGCTGATTGAAAGGGACGTTAAAATCAAAACGAAAATCAAACCAAACGAAATCATTTCTGCTCTTTTTTTCATTCACTCTTTGTGTATCTATGAAAATTCAATATACATGGTATAATTAATACCCATAAGTGAAATGATATTTATTCAAAACAGTCCTTAAGTTATATTTCATGCAATCCTGGACACTCAGAACATATAAACTTAAGTATAATAAATGCATATGTATCTATCTTACAATTCTTTTTATTCATGTACATCTAACAGTATTCCAGAACGCAAACTAGCTTGTTTTGCTTCTTAGTACACACGTTTCAACTCAAAGAGAAAATTAAAATTTAAATAAAATCGTGTAAATGAAAATAGTAATTGGCGTAGAAAAGCAAACAAATGCCTCCAAACTTGTACTGTTTGTACTTTCCAGAAATGATATTTACTATCCTCTCAATTTGAACTTCCGGTGAGGTTTTTCTTTTTCTTTTTTTTTTTTTTTTTTTTTTTTAAGGAACTCTGTGAATATTTGTAAACAAGAGATCACGTTCACTCTTGCCATTTCTGGTTCCTTTTCATTGATTTAAAAATACTCTTCTCAATAACAGGTTTGCTCAGAGGACCATACGAAGTTAGACACAGTGAGTAGATACAGGGTAACAAAAGAAAATGAAAATGGGACACTTCCATGTCTGGGAAAATTGCCGTATAGAATTCAGTGCAGACGGAACTTGAAATTACCCCCTCGGCGTTTTCTCTTACTTGCAGAAATAGCAAAAAATGGGGAGATGAAGTACGAAAGACAGAGAGAGAGGATATGTGAAAGAAGACAGGATGAGTAGAAAGAGAAGGAGAGAGAGAGAGAGAGTGAACAAAATTACTTGGAGGGTCCAGAAGGAAAGAACGTCTTTCACGACGTGAATCGAATTTCTCGAAGAATTTCCGTGGGACTAAAAGAACATAACCCAAGACCTAGTGACACATGGGAACAGTGCAAGGTTTGACACGTGACACGAATGTGTCCTATCTTCTTCTTTCTTTCAAACCTTTTTTTTTTTAACCTAGAGCTTTTATGGTTCAAACCAATTACATTTGGTTGTTGAAGCTATTTCAGTGCTTACATTTTGCACTGCTGTTTCAGAAATAGCAACCTTATTTCTATGTTCTGTCTTTGTCACTTTACTTTCTGTGCTTATTTGCTCCCAAAAAGTAACAAAAAACACGTTTGAAATATATATTACCTAACTTTAAAGACAGTAAAACAACAACCAAAAATGGATATTACTGTATAACAGTTTTCTATGTTTTCTTGTGGCCTGAGTGATCTTTCTGTTCCGGGCTTTCCATAACGTGCAGTGACAGCGAATGACTCACAATAACGCGTCAAAAGAAGGCACAGAAATTTGAAGGAAAACTGTTTTGTCGTCTCTAAAATGATAGCCTTTGTACACAAGGATCAATATCTTGAAGACATATATCATAAAGTAATCTTCGTAATAAAATGGCTTAACGGTAACATTGGTCACGTAACACTAACCTGTATAGTAAATTCTACTGTAGTTTTCAAATTCTTTTTTCTTTGTACAGTCATAGCAAAAGTGGATATGCTACTTCTTTCGTACACAATTTCGAGATAGTTTGTTGAATTTTAGCGTTTCTTTTCAGCATAGACACTATATGAAACGGAGACCTACAGTTTAAGGTCGAATCCAAATCATTGTATTGTGTTAACTGCTCTCCGCTTGGAAATCAAACTTGGAGCTCCTACACCAAAAGTACTACTAGACTGTTGAGACGGCAACTTCGAGATATAGTTTAATACATCTGAAAGTTCAAGGGTACAACACAACTATATTAAAATTGGCACACTTAAATAAATATTGTTGAAAAGAAAACCATATAGCGGTACAGGTACATTTACTGGTAACTATTATGTATTAAACCTTTCAAACTTCCAACTATTGTATCCATAACTATGGATAGTCTTATAGAAGAAAAGCGATCGTCCGTTTGTGTATCGATGAGTAACAAAGCAAATATCATCAGAAACAGCTTTAAAAAAAGCTACTTTTCTCAATCAATTCAGCGTCCCAAGAATAGGTTTCATATACTCCTTTAACACTTACTCAAACCCTAGATTCAAACCATTATATAATCACTAGCTTTCAGTTTCAACATTGATCACCATAGAGTAAAAGCCTTAACAAACTGCCAGAAATGAGTTTTTCTAAAGTCAATTCACTATCGCAAAGATAGATTTCACCTTTTTCTTTCCTAATTATATATAAAACTAAATTAATTGACATAAAATAAAAGGGTACTTCCGGTTGAAGTGGAAAGTTGAAATTTGACATGATTGTAGATTTTCGGGACTAACCGATAGAAAAATTGCCAAAATAAATATTTTTAAGTTTTAGGGCGTCTAAAGGACGAATGAACAAATTCTCCATGTTATTTACATGGACTTTATTGCACCTATAATCTCATATTTTAGATACTTGGAATAAAAACTTGAAATTCGATATACTTGTACGTTTTTATTAGCGTTACCCAAGTAAATCATCAAAAATAAAAATTTCCAACTTTAGAATGGTCTTATGGCGAACTGAAAAATCTTTCCCATATTATTTATATGGGACATCTTCTACACCCCGAAATGTTTAGGCACTTTGGCAGGATTAGAATGATGAAATTTGGCATGATTGTAGCCTTTCGGGAATAACCCACAGGAAAAGTGTATATTGTTAGTTTTTAAGAGATCTAAAGGGGAAATGAAGAAAGTTATTAAATAAGCCTTTTCTTGGGATACAAAATCTTATATTTTAGATAATTGAAATAGGAAAAGAAACTTGAAATTCCGTAGAATTGTGGATTTAAGAGGGACGAGGCCGTAGGCCGAGCAAACACGGGGGACTGGGGGGCGGAGCCCTCAGCTATCCGAATTGGTAGATATTCACTAAAGCACTGACAATTCAAAACTGATAACAGATAGAGAAATGATATGGATTCAGCATCACAAGAATAGAAGTTTCACATTGACTTTTTATCAATCTATTTAAACTGAAAATAGTCGGAAATCTATTATTTCAGATTTCAACATTGATCCCCATAATGAAAAAATGTAATAGTGAGAAGCAGTTTTTGATTTGGTGACAGTACCGCAAGAATAAGTTCCAACTCCAGCTTTATCAACCTATTGCAACTGGAGATGGTAGAAAACTGGTACAACTGGTACTATTGCAACTGGTACAACTTCCGGCTTCCATATTGCACCTATAGCGAGAAAATGTTTACAATATAGATTCAGAGCCCAAGCATGTTCTATGTATATCCTTATCCTCCGATTAGAACCAGAAGTTATAGTTCTACTATCTTTTTTGCAGTATTTGGTTCTAAAGTTTGGAAGTTATCGTAATTTCACAACGTAAAAATAAATTCATTTGCTAGTCTCATGCTGGTTCGATGATTTTCTTCAGGTGTTTCCACTATCTTGATAACTGTTTGTGTACATTATTTGATTTTACCTTATTTAAAACTAAAAAAGCAAACCATTTTCAAATACTATTTGTTTAAGGGAGTATATTTGACAACAGTAATACTAGACAATTAGTTTGCGCTCGAAAATATTAAACACAAACTGTATAGTTATAAATACGAGGTTAATTCATAACTCTTACAATATCCTGGTATACAACATATATGTATTTAATACAATACAATGAAACAAGTAAATATTCAAGGTATTCGTCTCATGTTGGACTGTCTGCAACCACCTCCTTGCCAGTTCCTCGATTGCACTTCGATACCGCATCTTGTTCTTAGAGCCAAAGATGTCAGTAAGTATTTCCATCTCCTGCTGGTTGGTGAAGCATCTTGATTTCAGGAAATGCGCTTCAACTGAAACGGGTAGTAATATGAAGAAATGGTGAGGCATCAGTTTGACTCCATCAAATTTTCCTTTTTTTTTTTTTTTTTTTTTTTGCGTTTCTCGAGCCGAGTGTGGTTTTCCGATATCCTATTACAGGAAGGCGCGCTTTCGTTTCATCAAAGATATTTTTGGTGCAGTGCAACATAAATCCTCTTCAACTATTTGGAATATAGGTTGGAATTGATGGCATGACTGTTAGGAACGAACCCGAAGTGAATTACCACCTCGTAGTTGCACGACACTCAGAAAATGACTATGTTCGAAACGTCCCTGTTTGATGGCCGGTTCTGAAAATTAGCTACTGTTTTTTACACATTCGGATTCCGGAAAAACACTCACTTTTTGTCGCATGGGACAATCTGTTGCACGACATGCACATCACACGGATCTTGCAGCAGTTTCGTCAAACATCTACTCTCTTCTAGGTCTGACCTGGGATCAACTCTGTGGAACAATGCGGCAGCTCTCGTGATAGTTATTCCCGTGTTCGTGAAGATGGTACACTACAGCGGACTGGAACATGGCGAATTAGTTTGTCAATTGTCGTGTGCTAGTGGATAGTTTTTCCTATTAAGTGTCATGCGATCTCAGAATCTGTTACCCTGAGGCAGCCGGCCCATGTCTGATTTTTGACGTTTTAGCAACCTGCACGAAATTGTGGGTTATTGCCGCAGCGTTATCCCAATATTTAAACTCATACAGCAACAATTCACGTATCAGACAGTTTTGAACACTCATTGTCACTGTCATAAAAAATGACTGAAGATACTATGGAGTGAAGGTCTCCGTGTTAAATAGTTCACTTACCACAGTTTAAATTTGTACTTACAATTTATCACGGCGAATAAACGCTCCTGTTGTTTAGTTTGTGGAAATATTGCTAGATTTATGACTTATCTTTGTAGTTCAAAGTTAGTGTAATAAATCAATAAAACATAGTGTGCTTTTAATTTTGTACTACTTACTAGGAGTGCAACCTTTTTCTAAATAAAAAAAGAAAAAGAAAAACTACGCTGCAGTTTGCGCAAAACTAGATATGCGAACTGAATTAATATTCAGGGCTCATATTTCGAAACAATGGTTAATATTATCGTGTTAATTGAAATTAGTTGTGTGACAGCTAATGAAAAGTTTCCATTCAGTTTGCGAGAACTTGATGCCTACTACTTCAATTAAATTTGAAGCCTGACTTCACCATGAAACTATAATATAAATATATCCGGAGCTGTTGTATGCTTTCTATTTTTGTGTTTGTCAAATGTCGAATGAAGTTTCGTGTAAATGCAGAAGGAAATCTAATTAAATGGCAGTTTCAAATGACAAAGACTTTTTTTAATTATCTTGTTTAATTATATATTTCACGATGACCATCAAAGTTAGTAGATGATTTCTTTAAGAAAGAAACCCTCAACGTAAAATATTGATTGCATTGATATGATCAGAATAACAATTGAATGGGTGAGTTGAAAAAGGGACATATTCCAAAAACCTCAACTTTCAAACATGGGTGGAAATATGAACACATTCCAGAAATATCTTCGATTTTTCACACATACGTTCCCGTAGACTTCAGTAAAGAGGACGTAAAATTAATGAATGCCTTCCTTGTTCTTCTCAAGCGGTGTAGGTACATACAAAATGAATATAACCATCCCGGTTTAGCTTGCCTATTTTCTGGAATGTGTACCTTTTTCAACTCACTCGTTCAATTGTAGGCTTCTACCAAAATAGTCATAAGAGGGTTTTAATTTGTGGGAATGTATTAGAAATTTAACACCTATTTCAGCACCAAGACTATGTGAGACATGCAAGTAATTCTAGGATCCGTATACACCGTGTTCTCCCAATTCAAATCAGATCAGAAGCTCCGGCATCTAAGAAGTGTATGATTACCATTACCATATAATAGCAGGAGATGTCTAGCTTTCAATAAGTACCTTATGTAACTATCCGTTGAAAGTAACATTTATATTTGTTCATTGACTGTATCATAGAAAGAACCCAGGAAAAGTAT
Source organism: Thermobia domestica (assembly GCF_964235325.1). Classification (NCBI taxonomy): domain Eukaryota; kingdom Metazoa; phylum Arthropoda; class Insecta; order Zygentoma; family Lepismatidae; genus Thermobia; species Thermobia domestica. The sequence goes on along the minus strand of NC_137465.1, from coordinate 131,654,116 downwards.
GTATACACTAAAATAATGGTAATCTCTTCCTTAAAAATATGAACATGTGGATGCAGTAAGGAAATTAATTTTAATTAATTTGAAAGTTAGAACTTTTAAACATATATTTTAATGTTGATTTTTTTTTTTGGCGTCTCTATATTTATATTGTTTTGTTTACAAAAATTTCGACTTTGTAAACATGATGCATACTTATTATATTGTGTTCTGTAAACATGATGTATACTTATTATATGGTGTTTAATACACCACACAAATCTTGTTACAAAAGTATCTGGCCTCCGCCTTGTTCGATTCTTTTGTATGTACACTCATGTCCAAAATTATTGTCGCATGTCTATAAATATGTTGTTGTAGGAATATAAATTGATAACGAATTCGCCCGGTATTTCTGTAGTATGTTAGTATGTTAGTATGTGTGTAATCGGCAAAGACATGTATGTGGAAAATTTCGTGTCAACAGAGCAGTAAATAAGAACAATAAAAAGAAAATAAAACTTTCTTGTCCATTTAACAACATTTTGTTTTACTCATTCTAATTTTCATATTTATAATTTTTTCCTATGAAATTTACCACAAATATACATTTTCCGATTATACACATAGTATCAGTATTAAAATTACAATGCAAAATCATTATCAAATTATATTCTTACAAGAAGACAGTTATAGATATGCGACAATCATTTTGAACATGAGTGTACACTACTGAACATTTAAATATGACACCAATATTGAGAATAAGTAGCATCCTCAAATGAAAGTGTAAGTACACTTAAAAGTATAAGTTTGAAAGTCTGAAATTGTTACTCATATTGCTGTGTGTGAAGTATCACAGCACCGCGAGAGCTTAGCATAAAGTCTAGAAGGCTAGTACATGGATCCACCATAAATGTGCAGAGCGACTGAGATACGACGAGCCATATTCGATGCCGTACTTTGGTAATGCAAACCATGCGTCTGTGACCATCAAGTCTTATCAATTGTTCCTGGGCGAATTGTGCGAACTTTAGCTATGTCAATACTAGGCAAGAAATCAGATGAGCGTGTCGTTGAAGCTAGCAATGGGTTTACGTGTCCATCCAGGAAGTGTAGGAAGTTGCATCTCACATACGGTAGCTTAGCTTGCTATCTTGCATAGTCAATATATATTAGAAGTGACTGTACACGAAACCCAACAGGACCAATATTACAACGCTTGGAGAATGTAGGTGTCATGCAGACTGTTGTTACTGTACCGTCAGGCACGGATGTGCCCATCATGATTCTGCAAACATAAATGTGATTCATCCGTGAAAAATATGTCGTGACACTCTCTGTTCTCCATGTGCTATATATCCACTCACTATTTCACCAACACATGGCTATATTGTGAAGCCAAACTAACGATCATTAAAGTATGTTTATCTAACACTATTGCAAAAAGAGTTTAATATAACTTTTGACTTCTCAAAATTAAAACACTTCAGAATATTTGCTCCTGAGGTATGAAGTTTAAATAACATATTTCAATAATCTTCAGAAATTAGAATAATCTCTTGCACATTGAGTTCAAAAAAGAGAATGTTTAAGAATCCGTGTTTAAAAATCATGAATGTCTCTAAAATTTAATCATTATTTTGCGGTATGAACATTTGATTGTCTGTACTAATAATATCTAATTTAAATACACCAGAGAGCGTAGTATGGTTTATTCTAATATTCCAAATATCTTAGTAGATTTTTTTTTTTAATTTAAGTCAAGAGCTTGAGTGTGAAGTCGCCATTTAAATACCAACACTTTGGCGGGGTCCAGAGCACCACAATTTGACATTGCTCTACCATCTATGGAGTTCTTCTTATAGTCTTAATAAAGTATTACGAGTAGGGTATTAAATACGCATTATTTAAATACCCGCTTGGATACGGAAGTAGGAATACCAGATTATTAAGTTGATCTCAAATTCAATATTGTATTACAATTGCATTATAATATAATTAGTAGGTATAATTCTAAACAAACAGTAGCTGTTGTCACCTGATCCTTGTCAACCAAGATATCTGATGTGATTCAAATTCCAGGTGCTTCTATTGACTTGATAACAATCTTTATATTTCAAATCAATGTTGCAGAAATATTATTAATGCACTTTTTGAATCTCTCCCTGAATTTCGAATTAGGAAATTTAATATTTGATTCAAATAAAAATTGTGTGTATTATTTAATAAGATTTTAGGATTCAAATATAGCAATACCTTAATTACTGTATTAATATGTGTACATATATTTATATGAATAGCATTAAGTATTTTAATTTTATTTTGAGTATTGTTTTCTTCCATGTATATATAACTGTATATTTCTTGGGCTTTCTTTTGGCTTCTTTTAACGTATAAAAAAATTTCGAGTTTTTTTTATATAGCTTTTTTCATAGCGACTCGATGGAAAATTCCAAAAGTTTGGGACACGTTGTCCACCTCCAAAACTTTCTTGCGGATTTTTAAGAGTCTTCATCCCGGCGAAATTAAAATACCGCTAATTTTACATTAATTATGTGATATCTTCAAATAGATAAAAGATAATCGAAATGTGGAACAAGAGGGCCCTAGACAATATCGTTTTACATGAGAAACCATTATCACGACTCACTTATCTGCTCTCGGTTTCGAGCCATTTTGAAAATCGGCATTTATTTTCGCGTTTCTAAACAGCTGATAACATAAAGCCACTAGGTGACTTGTTACATCGGTACCTCACGCAAAATAATATTGTGTAGGGCGCTCTTGTTCCATATTTCAATTATCTTTTATCTATTTGAAGATATCACATAATTAATGTAAAATTAGCTGTATTTTAATTTCGCCGGGATGAAGACTCTTAAGCTAAAAATGAAATCAGTAAACTTAAAAAAGGGAAAGAAATCCGGCCATATAAAAAGATAGCGTCAGTGCTTGTTCTTCAGAGAGAACGGATACTAGGGCTGTTAGAGCCTCTTTGATGAATAATGAAGGTTCGCCTCATCTTTGATTTTTTTATTCTACTTTCTTATCTTGTAGGAATCATTATATAATCATCTTACATACCTACAACCATCTTGATAACACTGGATTAGTTACAATATTGGAGATAATGCCCTTTGATAGCCTCTATGACGTACATAATATCACTATAACTTCAAGGGGCCGCGGTGGCTCAGTGGAGCCGGTGGGTGTAGCCGAGCGGTCTGAGGCGTTAGGCTGATGATTGTGAGGTGAAACCCATTGGGGGTTCGAGTCCCTCTGTAGTAGCAAGGGTGGAATTTTAACTGTCCTCGATGTTTCTGTGTTCGTGTCCCTGTCGTGTCTAGTAGTCCTGAAAAGTGGTTGCAGTAAAAAATGTCAGGAAGTTTTTTTTTAAAAAAAAAAGTGGTGCGCGTTCACCTCTGGTGTTTGGGGTCCCGGGTTCGATCCCAGCCCCCGCCAAGTGAACTTTGTGGTGGACAAACACCGTGTGCGTGGGTTTTCTCGGGGTTCTCCCGTTTCCTCCCACTTTCTTCATTCCACCATTTTCACTCATTTCTCATTATCACCGTCTCCTTTAGCCTAACCGGCATAACCGTGGGACGTTAAACTCAAAGATTTCATTTCACTATAACTTCAAGCAATCAATAAGGATAAAAAAATATTGATCCTTATTGATTGCTTAAACATGTTTGAAGTTATTTGAATTTATCTTAAAATTCAACCAATGTATGGATTCACTTTTCTCAAATCTTTATTGTGTCTTAGCTATTCATGCTCATTAGCAGCTAAAACTTTGGAATAAATTACACCTTTGGAGATGCTATCTAAATCTGTTATCAGAATATGTAAAACCCATTTTATAGTTCAAAAGCATTCTTAGTGAACTCATTCCTATATTTTTGGATTTTATAGTGACAGCCGCAACTCGTGAAGCTTGAGCTCTACGCCACGCCAATCACTGAACTGCTTTCCTCACGTGTAATGCACCGGAAGAATTCGGGACGATTCATTGTGCATTCTCCATTGTACATATTCATGGAACATAATATCAGACTTCTCCATTGTACATTTTCAGCACATGTATCTCCAACAGTGTACAACACTGCACCACTACACTTCATTGTTAAGTTTACTGATAATAGTGTATTTTAAATCTGTGCACATTTGTATATGGTACTATTTCAAACAAAATATGTTTATGTTGCATTGGCAACCCTGCTTCGCCTATGGCAATAGTGTTTGTGGTTTCTGATAGGGCATTTTGTTCTCATTATATTGTGAAAATTTTGTTTTGATTGATTTAACGGTTTTCAAGTTTTAATTTTTTGGAAATTCAAATTTTGAAGCCCCGTAGCTCCTATCATTCTGGTTCCATAGCACCTTAAATTTTGCTTATTTTCATTTCTCATGCTCTATCAGATATGCTATGTGGCAATCAGATTTTAGCAACAATTTGTGGGACCTTCCCGTGTGAGACGTGAAAAGATTTAGGTACTTTACTTTGCTATGTATGAAATAGTGCCGATAGTCCTAATGCATTCAGACTACTGCATATTAACTTACACAAAACAAATTCAGTTGTGCAGTTATGCACATGGGCGGCGATTAGGGGGGGCAAAGGGGGGCAGTTGCCCCCCCACTTTTCTGAAATTGCCTATTAATGTATATAGTTTCAACCAGGGAAATTTGTATATTAACATTGATATACAAATATTCAGATCATGTCTTGCCCCCCCACCTTTAACGTCCAATCGCCGCCACTGGTTGCATACAACAATACATAACAAAATGCAATGTGCTGTTAATACATAAAAACGAACGACTGATGCCTAAAACGAGTGATCCATGTCCCTCTTCTTTCCCTTAGTGAACCATTATTGACACTCCAGTGGCGTATTTAGGGGGCTTCCGGGCTTAAGCCCCCCTCAAAATCTTACTTACTATAGTAAAGTATATGAAATATCTTGCAGAATTTTCACATTTTCAGGCCAAGCCCCCCCGAAACAAAGTCGTAAATATGCCACTGTGACACTCTATAGATCACTATGAAAATGAGTGGCAAAGATAGTGATTCTGAACATTATGAAAATACTTCTTGACACTACTGTTGGTACGTACAGCGAAATATCTATAATTTCGTAATATTAAAAGTATCCCTGCTTAGGGCTGTAATTCCTTGATATTTTACTATTATTTCGCGAGCTCATCGATTCATGTCTTCTTAATGAATCCACTGTCACCAGCCCCGATTTCTTGTCGTATTCCAGAGAGTACGAGAAAGGGTAGCGCTAGAGTTCTATCAGCACAAGGTACAGTAACACTTATACTGCAAACTTTTATTAAAGTAGCTAAATGTAATGGCTGGGAAATAAGGTGTCCATTACAAACGGGGCTCTGAAACAGGAGTCCCATTACAAGTGGGGCTGGGAAATTGGGGCCCATTACATGCAGGGCTGGGAAGCGGGGCCTCATTATGAGCCGGGCTGGGAAACGAGGCCCCATCATAAGCAGAGCTGGAAAACAGGGTCCCTATTACAAGCGCGGCTCTGAAACAGTGGCCTCATTACAAGCGGGACTGGGAAATAGGGGCCTCATTTCAAGCAGTGCTGGGAAATAGGGGCCTCATTTCAAGCAGTGCTGGGAAGCGTTGCCCCATTATAAACAAGGCTGGGTAACAGGGTCCTATTTCAAGTAGGGTTTGGAAAGAGGATCCCATTACTTGCTTTGTAGCGACCTAATACATAACAATACAAAATACGTTGTATGTGCGTTTTATCTTATTTGCTTTCCGTTATCATTTCGAAATCATATTATAGCTAGATTTTGTCTTTAAAATTTTGGGGGGCTCCCTAAGAGATTGAGACCCAAAGCTATAGCTTGTTTAGCTTATACGTAAATCCAGCACTGCTTCTGTTCTACTTTTTACATGTTAGATGTTCTACATTATCTAAAATCCAAAAAGTGAGGATGAAGTTAATTAAAAGTCTTATGCTATGAATTATTATTATTATTATTATTATTATTATTAGTAGTAGTAGTAGTAGTAGTAGTAGTAGTAGTAGTAGTAGTAGTAGTAGTAGTAGTAGTAGTATTTAGTGTACTTGTTGTATAAAACTTTATGTTCCATGATGAAACTACGAGGGTCATTCTGAAAGTAATGCCACCAAGCATCAGTTTCCAATAGTACTGTAAATATTATGAACTGTCTATCGTTAATACACTGATGTTTAAGCTATAGAATATCACTTGTTTCACCTTCCTATCTCTTCTCGTTCCAGAGTAATGGAGCAGTCCATGGCATCCAATGGTGACGTTATAACGAAATACTTTGGATAGTTTAATAATTACCTGTACCTTGGGCAGAAAGTGCTCATACATGTGCACTATACTTAATAGAATGTTAATTTAATATTAACAAAAGAAGAATGTTTTTAATATCTGTAAGAGATATAGATATTATTATGTCATTAGTTGCTATGTAGTTGTTTATGGATACCTAATCATCATGTCTGTGTGCATGACAGTTTGAATGAAAATATATTATAAAGTGTATCAACTAATAAACCATTTAGCACCGTTCATCGACTTTATAATTCTTATAGAAAAGGTGAGAATAATAGTATATATAATTATTAAAGATATTTTTTTACATGCAAACAATTGCTACCACTCAAGATTCATATATCATCGATCGAACCAGGTTAACGACTACCCTTGGTGAGTCGTTATAAAAATTTTGGTTTACCTCACCCGGGACTTTTCATAAATTCATATCCCGAAGCAAAGTAAGGGTGAATTTACTTTTGTAATAAAGTTAATGAATACAAATTTCACAAGATTAAGAAGTGGTAGAATAATTATAAGAAAAATGAACGGTGAGGCAATTGAGAAAGAATCCAATAATAGGGACAACGGTGAACATAGTGTAGCACCAGGAATGACATCAGAAGACCGAATCTTGCTAGCCTTACAGCGACAATTGATTCAGATGTCTACCGAGTTAAAGCAGACGATAGAGCAGAAGTCTGAAGAATCCAACAAGCAATACGAGGATTTAAAGCAGACGATAGAACAGAAGATAGAACAGAAGTCCGAAGAATCTAACAAGCAATATGAGGAATTAAGTAGACGTATGGAACAGAAGTCAGATGAAACGAAACAGTCAATTGTCCAGGCGATGAATGACATCACCTCGCAGTTCGAGGAAAAGTTAAAAAGAATATCCGAGGATTGTCAGGATAAGCACAACCACCAAATCCAAGAAATCAGTGATGTAAAAAAGGATTTAGAAGTAATAGAATCTTCTGTTCAACAGCAAAAGATTCAGGTCATTAGTAATTCTAACAACATACGTGTAAATACACAATTGATAGCTACTCTACAGGAAGAAATTAGAACGCTACAGGTTAAGGATAACACATGCCACAATAATATGGGTAGTGATCGCTTGGAGTTTCCCCACTCACCAGAGATGACTTCGCCTTCACCTGTGTCTGATGAGGATATTATTTTGGAAGAAATACATCCGAAGAGTACAGATGGGCGTAAAAGGGATGGTGCAACGACACATCACGTCATGGATAGGAATTGTCACCCAATAAGTACACGTAATGATAAAAGAAAGGTAAAGTTAAGTGTTAAGATGAGTGAAATACGGGCTATGAGTAAATTCAGTGGTAAATGTAATGAGAACGCTACTTCTTTCCTGGAAAAATTTCAGGACGAATGCAATATAATGTGTATAGATAGATCACAATATATGAAATTAATCCCTCATGTATTACTCCCACCATGTTCTTTATGGTTTAAAGCAGTTCGTGATCACATCAATACATATGAGGAATTCAAAGCGGCACTGATCGCGAATTATGAAAATGACTTTTTGCTTGCAAATCGAGATGCCACCATTAGAAATCAACATTTCAACCCTCGTTTGCACAAATCTGTTGTAGAGTTTGTTGTAAATACATACAACGAATTAAAAGTTGTAAATCCCTTGCAATCGGAATCTAGAATAATAGCATCGATTCGAAATTTGCTCCCATTTAAGTTACAACAGATCTTGTTTTCTACACAGTGTATGAGTTTCAATCATTTATTAATGCTTGTCCAATGCTATGAAACTCAATACCATGCTATGAATCAACAAGCAGGAGTAGGTAAAAGTAAAAATAATTCAGATCATTTTGTACCTGTTCGGAATCTAAATATCCGAAGTGTGAATGATACGGAACACAACCTAAGCCGAGTAAATTCTAGCAATCAAAACGAGCAAAATAGGCAAAGTTACGTAGGGAATACGCCTAACCTAATTAATCGTAGCAATCCTTATGTTAGATCATATAATCAAAACAGGTTTAAAAATAGACGTAATGTATGGCGAAATTACAGGAATACAACAAGCTACATGGATAGACGTAATTGGAGGTCAAGAGATGGCACTTCGTATCAAAATCAGAATCACGATGAAATACATGTACAACATATTGTGGAACCTAATCATGATTGTGCCGTACAATGTACTTTATTAGAATCATATGCAAGTATGAATGTAAGCTGATTACCGTTAATGAAATTAGGTTAAACCCATATCAGTTATAGATTCTTGTGAACTTTTATTTTCAATTTTATGAGTTAATGTTGATAATGAAAACGACTCTTATGAATACTTGAAGTGCTTAAATATAGTTTTAGATAGACTGGAAAGTTAATTTTCAAATGATTTTTATTTTTTTCTTGTTAATGTGAAGAATCATAATTCGATTCATAATTGATTAAAAACAAAGATTATTTATATTAGATTGACTTGTGTTGAAAACTTAACTGCCAAAGATTGTTAAGTGTAAGATTCATTTTATTAAGTTAATTATTCAACGACTGTCTTGAATGAGATTCTTCTATATGTTGATGCCTTATTGATCCAAGGTTTATTTTAAAATATCACCTAATATAATTATTATATAATGCGCCCTGGATAATGGTAACTCACGTTTGTTTCTTACGATTTTGACTTCGCACCCTTCAAAGATTAAAGAAATGGGCGACGACATTTTAATAATAAAATATAATAATAATGTAATGAATGATAATGAAATAAATATAATTAATGTAATGAAAGATAAGTATTAATGAAGTGAAAGATTTGTTATAAATGTATCTATATCTATGATATGTAATGAAGATACATACGAGGGGCGATCAAAATGTGATGGACATAAGTAGTGTAAGACCATTATTGTAAACGGACCAGTGGTTCTTGAAGATAAAAGCCAAGCTTGCTTATGACTTTTATATTCAGTCCAATTGTCGGGCGACATTTTATATAACGAAATACTTTGGATAGTTTAATAATTACCTGTACCTTGGGCAGAAAGTGCTCATACATGTGCACTATACTTAATAGAATGTTAATTTAATATTAACAAAAGAAGAATGTTTTTAATATCTGTAAGAGATATAGATATTATTATGTCATTAGTTGCTATGTAGTTGTTTATGGATACCTAATCATCATGTCTGTGTGCATGACAGTTTGAATGAAAATATATTATAAAGTGTATCAACTAATAAACCATTTAGCACCGTTCATCGACTTTATAATTCTTATAGAAAAGGTGAGAATAATAGTATATATAATTATTAAAGATATTTTTTTACATGCAAACAATTGCTACCACTCAAGATTCATATATCATCGATCGAACCAGGTTAACGACTACCCTTGGTGAGTCGTTATAACGTCCGGCTGAAACAGCGGGTTGTTGAATTTCTGACTACCGAAGGTTGTGCAGTCAGGAACTTTCATCGTCGGCAACATGTCGTGGATACACCATTACGACCCAGAAAGGAAGTGTCAGTCGATGGGGTACCGCCACACGTCCTCTCCTCCGACAAAGAAATTCAAATTTGTTCCATCTGCTGCCAAAATGTTGACATTCTGCCTCATCCTGCCTATTGTCGAGACCTTCCACCCTGCAACTTTTGGCTCTTCCCCAAACTTAAGGGACAACGGTACAGTTGTGACACGGAGGTGAAAGCAGCAGATTGACAATGATGACGCCAGAAGCCCACAATTATTCACCAATTGCATGAAAACCATTGTTTCGCGTTGGGGCAACTGTGTTGCCTGTAATTGAGACTATGTTGAAAAATAATGCCACTATTTGTATCTAACATTGCAAGCTTTCCACTGATACCTGTATCGGTACTACCTGTCAAACACAAATAAAGGTATCACCTTCGAGGCATTACTTTCTGATTCACCCTCGTCTAAAAAGGGAGGAAAACAAATCCTACTCAAATACATTGCACACCGTGACAACTATTTCACATTCACTCTCCCTTCCCCCCGCCCTTCACAAATAATGACCATACTATTCAGTGCTTAAAACTATTTGGAAGCTAAACATTCATTAAATAATATTTAGCTTATTTTAATAAGAATTTAGGATATTCGCTTTAAAGAATCATAAAATTGAGATCAAGGAAAGTAGAGCAGATGTTTTAGATTCTAGAAAAGCATACAACTCTAAATAGAGGGAGAATGTTTGTTTCTCGCTTTGCTAACGAAACACGTGTATGACAAACGCAGTTCTGAGGAATGCATTACATACTGTAGTATGTTTTTTGTTGAATTGAAAGAGGATAGTGTAAAAAAATCAACAAACATACTTTATATATATGGTTACTATTTCTATAGTGAATTTATATTAAGGTCCTGGTCGAAATCGTTTTCGTAAATAATGTACCTACTGTAGGATGACAACAACGTCGGTGTTTCTTTTTCATACGTATTTGCCAGAAAAAAAAACACTTGTTGAATTTACAGTGAGCAAAATTTAGTTAACCAGATGTAGATGTAGTTCGGCGGCACGGACACTAGTAACAAAAAAAATGTGGTTTTCCATCGTTTTCAGTTCACAAAATACGTGAGTTTCGTTTCACAGTGTGAAACTACGATAGACTTCCAAACTTTGGGAATTCAAACTCAGACTTGAAACAGTACATCTACAGGGTGATTCTTTTAAAACTCACGGATTTCGTTTGGGTCTAGAATTTCTAACTGAAGTCCGATTTTCATGCGGTTTGTGGCAAATAATCAAGGAAGGATGGGAAATTTATGGGATTATGTTTACTGGTTTACATTCAGGTTTACTGGTTGGATAATATTGATCACGCCTCAAGAAAACAGCAAATTTTCGCCAGTGTACCTTACAATTAGAATGAGGTTTTGGATTTTTGAAGCGAAACTGCAGAAAACAAATTTAAGTGTCAGTGAGAATACAAATTAAGTGTTAGTGGTAACGCCCATAAATCACATGTTGAATAGCTATAGCCGGTTTCTTGCCACAAACGACGGAGAGATTTCTTGGGCGACCTAAGGAGTCGATAACTGAAATCTTTCACAACATCCGCCTGTGGGATCCGATGCTTCGCTGTCTCACTCAGAACCGATCCTGTTTCTTCCAATTTATTCATTAGCGACCACATTATGTTCCTGTCTGGGGAAGGATGTGAGGCAAATTTGTTTCTGAATGTGTTTTGCATGGCAACATCAGATTCCTTTATCCAAAGTTTTAACGATAAATTTATGTTGTTCAAAGAGTACACTATTCTCACTGTTGCGCTGATCATACTCACAGAGTAGCACAGAATTGTACAGCATAATTCTCAATACAGCCGACCAAGTTTCCTGTTTCTCATTGATCTTGGCAAGGTTGCCATCTAACGAAGAAAACTCAAATCTCCACACCACACCGCACTTCATTCCAATTGTAAGGTACACTGGTTAAATTTTGCTGTTTTTCTTGAGGTGTAATCGATATTACTCTGAATGAATTTAAACCAGTAAACATAGTCCCATAAATTTCCCATCCTTCTTTGATCATCTGCCACAAACCGTACGAAAATCGGATTTCAGTTAGAAATTCTAGACCCAAATGAAATCCGTAAGTTTTAAAAGAATCACCCTTTATAACTGCTGGTTACAATAGATTAAAAGGATCAAAGATAGAATCGGTTTCTCGGACGCTAAATGCATATCAAAAGACCATTATTCTGTATGCCTTATTATTGGTTTTGTTCTATGGCGCTAAAGATTGATAAGGAAAATTGTTAATTTGAACCAATTCCGGTTTGAATAGATGGTTAAGGGAGAAGATAGAACCTAACCTTTAAAACATAGAATTGGTTGCAAGAAACCGCCTCTCGACACTTACCTTCTTCGCTCTACGGAAATCAGTATTGAAACCGGAAGTAGTAAGAAATTTCAACCATTTTTAATTTCGCTAGAGTCTGTTTGTTGTTATGATATGTATTATTGAGGTCCTGAATCGATTGCAGAACACCACAGAACACCACCTATTACCATTTTTGTTCTATAGCGATAAATGTTGAAACCAGAAATGGTTTATTTTAATTAGTCCCGGATTCAATAAATGGTTAAGGAAGAAGATATAACCTGCTCCTGGGAATTGAACTGATTGCAAAAAATAAATAAATCTCGATACCTCTTATACCGTATTTGCTCTTAGTGACACCTGAAATAGTAGTTAATTACAACCACTTTCGGTTTCGTCAAAGTGTTGCAGATTGTGATGTATGTTCTCTTGACAACCTGAATCGAATGCAGAAAACAACTTGTTGCTGTATATTATCATTTTTTTTATCTATGGCGATAAGTGTTTAAATCGTTAATTTGAATATCGTCATTGAAGATGTGATACCTCGTGTGTCTAATTTTGCGATTTTGAGGTTTTGGCATAAACCTGATGAGAAAGCAATAACCCACGTTCTAGAAAAACCTCGTACGTCACAGGACATCGATTACTGAGAAACAATCGATTACAGCGTTTGCTTACATGTCGAATGTCGGCAACTTCAGGTGATACCTTGTATGTCAGTGAGTTAAATGTAGCATAGCCACATGTGCTGTGATGACAAGAGTTGTATCAGCATGTTTTTAAAGGATAAAACACCTTTAAGGAGGTCTTAAATGTTAATGTTGTTAATAGATATAGTAACTTTTTTTCGTCTCCTAAAAAATTACGAAACTGGAGATACGAGGTATCACATCTTCCCGCAGGTTAATTCACAAGGCGGAACATATTCATAGAACGCTGAATCAATCAAGATATCACATCTTGACATTTCTTATCTATTTTGCTCTATAAAAATCAGTATTGAAACCGTAAGAAGTAGAAAAGTGCAACCACTTCCGATTTTGTTAGAGAGTTTCAGGTTGTGATATGCTTTCTTGAGAAGAGATTGTTTCATAAAATTGAAGGATATCCTTGAAATTATAAGGTTAAAGTAAAAAGTTGTGCTTTAGAGTATAAGGTAGAGGTATAAGAAAATCTTTTTTTCCGTATTCATAATGATTACCTTATACTTGCAAGGATATCCTTCATTGTTTAAAGTAAATTATGTGAAAACAATTGAGCATCTAGATACACAAACAGCTCACTTATTAAAAGAATGCTACGAAAAAAATTGAAAATGATACAGCGTAAGGAATATTCCTTACAAATTATAGTAACTGATGAAAATAAATTGCTTTCGAAGTTATAGTGTAAGGTATATAAACTGCTTGTTAGTAAATTTACTACTTGTAAAGTTAAACTTCATGTGTACGTGTGATTAGTTATACCATAGTAATCATTACACTCAAGTTCCTTCTTATTTCTTGTCCTTGACGACGAAGAGCAAGTTCATCATGATCATCGAAGTTGATGATGATTATCATCATCTTGTGATACTTCCTCATCTGGTTCGAAATCCGGATCGCCTAAAGTTTTTTTGCAAAATTATGGAACACAAAACACGCAATAATTGTTTTTGGAACATTTTCCAACTTTGCATGGCAAACATATTGTAAAATCGGAAATCGGCGTTTTACTTGGCCAAAACATCTCCATGGAACTTTGGTTTTATTATTCTTAGATGGGTAAAGTCAACTACATCAATTGCTGTAGGAAACCTAAATTTGCTTTGCCATAACTGTTTAGCATGCATTATTTCACTCTTGGTAGAAGGGAATTTTATCCATTCATGTGCTTGCGCAATGATGTTGTCAACCCCTGTGTTTACAGTCCAAGATTCGTAGCCTGACTAACATTAAGTTTCTCTCCGATTCCTTTTTGACAGCCGGGATCAGCAAGATAGCCTAAACATATTTTCATTTTATGTACGGAGGACAGTGAACCTCCCGGAGTTTCTGGAATTGCGTCAATAAATCTATCTGTAAGCCACAGTAAGTTGTCTTCTTCAAAACAGTATAGTTGTTTAAAATCACGAACAAGTGTAAGTAACCGGGGTTTGTAATGTTTAATATCCCCTAGTTGAACAACATCCGCCATTTCACTCCAAAACATTTTATTGCAACGATGAGTTTGCTACTGACCACACTCATATTTTTTGAAGGATATGCTTTTTAATTTAAGTAAAATGTAAAGGTTATGAATACCCTTTTACTTCGATGTGAAGTATAGGGATCAATCTAATAGGATATGCTTATACTCTAAAAGTAAAATGTTGTACTTGAATCTTTATGAATACAGATTGAAGGATTTCCTTCACAGTTTACATGTATAAGCTTATCCTTCTTTTTATGAATACGGGCTCTATCGATTGCAGAAAACCTTTTGCCGCTACATTCCTATTTTTGTTCTACGGCGATAAAAGTTTAAAATTAGAAATGAATAATTTTTAAGCACTTCTGGTTTGAATAGAGGGTTGACGTACGAGATGGAATCTATTCTTGGGACTGAAGCGTAATTGAAAAAAAAAAAAAAAAAAGTTATGATTCAGAATATAGATGGAAAAATTGATGAACATTGCTTATACAGGTTATAGTGCTGCCACCTATGAACTTACGTTGTTTGAACTGACCTATTGAACCTTGTAATTAGACAAGGTAATATGAACAGTTAACACATATTATGATTGTGTGATTGAAATTGTTTCAATTTGTGTCGTGAAGATGAAATAGTGAAAAATAAATTAAGTGGGTTTGTGTAAGGAACTGGCGTTAGGTCCTAGTGTATTATTAATATTCACTATTTTCTAAATTTTAACTCTCTTTTTTTTATTTTTGTATGGTTTGGATTGAACATCATGATGAGTATTGGTCGCCCAATTGGGACATGACCCTAATTAATATTATATTTAAATTTGATGTGATTTGTAGTATTTGGTATTGTAACCTAATTCGAATTAACCTAGTGAGTCTAAAGTTTAACTATAAATTTGCTCTAAATTACCTAATCAATGAGAAATAATAATAATAACGTGTTTTCACCTTCTGACATTTAAACCGTGTTTCAATGGAACAATTTCTTAAAGGAATCGGTTCGTTAGTTATTGTTATATATACATATGCTATTTATTTAGTTATTTTTTGTAATAAAATTATATATCTGTTGAAACTGATTCCTTCCAATTTACAAATTCTAAAACCCTTTCACCTCAGTCTGACTTCCGTAACCACTCGGAAATGCAATGAACTTGTTGTTCCTTTGACAAGATTGCTGCAGACGCTGAATCGATTGCAGAAACCACATCTCGATATCATTTGCCGCTTCTGCTCTGTAGAAATCTGTATTAGAACCAGAATGAATTTGAACCCCATTTGGTTTCGTTAGAGTATTCGGGATAGTCATGATATGTTACATTGAGGCGGTAACAAAACAGATCATTTGCACAAAACAGATACTCGCTATCTGTTACCTTTTGCGTTCTATAGCAATAAACGCTGAAACAAGAAATGACATATTTGAACCAGTTTTGATTTCAAAAGAGAGGTAACGGAGGAAATTGAAGCTATCCTGGGGATGTTGAATCAATTGCAGAAAACCGCACTTCAATATCTCTTGCCCTTTTTGCTCTGATATCTGTCAACCGATGGACGAACGGACAGAACCGTTGTATAAGACTTCCGACACATGCGTAGTATAGTTTGGAAGTGTAATAATTGAAGCGAGCGTTCGGGAAACTTCTATTATTCAACTCGATTGGAAATTGTATATCTGTCCGTCTGTTCCACGATAACTCTCGTAAAACTTACCCGGTTTCGATTAAACTTGATACGTACCTTTCTTCCACTTGCAGAAATAATCCTATTGTTGGGAGTTGCAATCTATCAAGTGTAAGGGAATAGAAAGGAATAAAATTTACCTCGTGTTGGAAGTTTACACATGTATATGCAAGACAATTTTCCATTACATACCATGTAAAATCTTTTTGGTAATGACAAAACTTAGTGTAGGCCTATATTTTTAATATAAAATCTTATAAAATTGGGGTTCAAATCAACCAAGAATGAAAACAGAATTACCTGTCCCCATCTTTCAACCTCAAAAATTTGTTCCACAATAATTTTCATTAAAAGTGTTTACTTTTAGCGTAATATGTCGTATATTTTCTTTGAAGCTGCCAATCATCTCTTCTACAGTGAGTTAAAATTAGTAAAGAATACCAAAGTGGATTTACTTTTCTGTCTTCCCTCCTCGATTTCTCTTAAGGTTCAACAATACATTTCCTAAAATTCATTACAGTTTTGATAAAATATAATGCATGTTTCCTTTGATTCTTTTCGTAATCCCCAGTGCTTGGGATTAAAATCTGTCAGGAATGAACGGTAAACTTAATCCTCTATTGTGATTCGGAAATTTCCCTGCCCCCCCTTCCCCTCACATTAAAAAGTATACTCAAGATATATTTAGTAAAAAAAAAAAAAAAAGACTTTTATGGAATATGACATCTGCTTTATGAGGGTTCACAATCATTCCCACTACTTAGGTGTTAGATATAATATCAAATCAACGGAGAATGAACCACTCCTCTAATTTAAAACATACACATATTCTGTGATAAATTTCATAAATATAAGTCGGTTTTAACATAATGATATATGTGTTTAATAAGGTTTTTATATAATCCTCACTTTTGTAGTTGAAATCAATCAAAGACCAAGACTCCATTAACTCCCCCCTCCCCGCTCTAAAGATTTAAATAAAAATTCTATGACAACTTTCGTAAAATATACCTAGATACAATTTTGTCCGATGTGGCCTATTTTTTTCTGAGAATTTCCAATCGTCTGAACTGCTTGCACTTGACACGGGCCAATAATGAGAGAGTGCGTTCTCCCAATTTTATAGGCTATAACATATGTTCCTGATTATGTATTAATCACACTCAGATATTTATAGAACATTATGTGCTTTGTCGAAAATTAGAGACTTACTCCTACGGATAAAATTAGTGAAAGAGAGGCTCAACAATGCATAATATCACTAGTTAAACAGAGAAAGTAAGTTCTTGTGTGTTAGATGTGCGCTTTCCTTCTCAGCTTCAAAAACTGGAAAGTGAAAAACCTAACATTGTCCAAGTTTACAGAGTGATAATGGATAATATTAATAAAAATGTTTATTGATAACAGCGCCTCTTAATTAATTGTAACCTGAAAGATTAATAGGCTTGAAAAACCTTTATTTGTTAACATTGAAACGTCCACTTACGCAATTGACTTCCATCTTTTTCGCGGTAATTAAGGTGATTTGTCAGCGTATGGAGGAAAGATCAAAAATTTAGGTTGAAATTATATGATACAGCATGGGCAACATAAAAGTAGCAAATCCAGGAAATACAGAAAAGAGTAAGTAATTGTGTGTAAATTTTCTGAATAATTTTAGTTGATGTTGGTGTTCCTCCCTGATTCACCAGCGTGCCACCCGAAGTACACTTGTTAGCTGGAATTAGTTGTCTGTTCAGTTCTGGTAAGCAAGTCGCATCGAGCAGATTGCGTTTTCCGCGCAGCAGAGAATTATAATAGCGAAAGAATATGTGCGGTAGAAACAGTTGTTCAGAACCTGGTGAGAAATTGAAGGGTTGGATGCAAGAATCAGGTAGAATCTATGTCCACTTTTAGAAATCTTTCTAGAGCTGCCTGCTTCTCGCTCTAACTGCACGATGAACACCGTATGTAGGTACCTCCTTTTACATTATAACACTGAATGTAATTGGACTCCCATGATTCTTGCATACAATGTAGAGTGACTTTTTTTGCACTGGAACAAAATCTCAGATTCGGTAAAAATGGCCCTACCTGGTTCTTGCATCCAACCCTTCAATTGGCTTCAAACGGGATCTGTGGTGAATGTGAGTAGGCGCAAGCCAAATGTCTGAATACGGGAAGCCATGCGTGATATTCACCAGCGGATAACATGAAGCCAGCAGAAGTCCACCCACAAACTAACAGGTTGATGAGTCACTAACTGGCGCAAATCTTTTGAGGATGAGGGGGACATGTCCCCCAAAAACTTGTAACTTGGAGGAACTGTCCCCTCCAATAGTCCGATTTGAAATATGATTTTATGGGGAGAAATGTGATGATTTGTGTCTGA
Organism: Thermobia domestica; assembly: GCF_964235325.1. NCBI lineage: Eukaryota > Metazoa > Arthropoda > Insecta > Zygentoma > Lepismatidae > Thermobia > Thermobia domestica. The sequence goes on along the minus strand of NC_137465.1, from coordinate 131,635,730 downwards.
CTGCCAGTCCATCTACATCGCCTGATATATAAAACAGGTTCACCTCATAAATCAGGTTCATCTACCGCAATATGAGACTCATGCCGCCCTCCCCCCAGAGTAAGCTTCAAATCTGCCCACTTCCCAATTTTGAATACAACTCTGCGCCGGCGATCCTCCACAACATTGTTTTTCAACTTCATAATATTTTGAACACCGCTAATATATATACATATATATCAGAATGGTCTTATCCGTCCCCTTCAATGTTGAAATCAGATTTGCACTGGTGGTTAACAATGTGTCAGCGTGTGCTGAAGTTTGAAACTGAAAGAATACCAGGTGGCATGTGTCCAGAAGCTGAAGGAATTGACACAGGTAAACGGGTTGTGTACTGTAACTGGAAAAATTGAAAAAAAAAAAAACTTTGTACTAGGTTAATTTTACTAGTAATAGAACCGTTTTTTTTTTTTTCAAACGCGTGGAAAATGTAAGGTGAGAAATTTCAATATAGCGCAAATTTAAAAAAAAGAAGTATTTGAAAATAAAACTTTTGTAATTATTCTTGAAACTTTAGAGTTTGCACTCATTTGTTTTATGTGCTTTTTATTCGTTCATTCGTGGTTGTGCATTAATTACAAAACTTTTACAGTTGCAAACAGTTCTTAATATGGTTTTTGATCTCGTGAAATTTTGTTAATTTTAACTAAATTACTTCTTAAAAGAGAAAGCATTAGGCAAATTTCACTAATACTAATGCACTAAAACATATAATTTCTATTATTTAATATTTTAATATAGACTTTTATATAAAATTTATGTACAAAATTTTGTAAGTAAACAAGTACCTGTTTTCTAGCGCGACAAATTATCTATATTTATAAAAATGAAAGTGACTATATTTATACTTAATAACTCTTGAACCACCAGACCGACCTCGATAATATTTTCGACATAGATAAGGTTCGAGCCTTGGATAGTTTTTATCATTTCACTTTGAAGTAGTGCTCTCAAACGGGTCGGGTCAGGTCAACTCGGGTCGGGTTATCGGGTCGGGTCAGTCGGGTCAGTTCGGGTCGGGTTGTCGGGTCAGGCTACTCGGGTCGGGTTGTCGGGTCGGATCAGTCGGGTCAGCTCGGGTCGGGTTGTCGGGTCGGGTTATTCGGGTCGGGTTGTCGGGTCGGGTCAATCGGGTCAGCTCGGGTCGGGTTGTCGGGTCGGGTTATTCGGGTCGGGTTGTCGGGTCGGGTCAATCGGGTCAGCTCGGGTCGGGTCAATCGGGTCAGGTCGGGTCGGGTTGTCGGGTCGGGTTATCGGGTCGGGTTGTCGGGTCGGGTTATCGGGTCGGGTTGTCGGGTCGGGTTATCGGGTCGGGTTGTCGGGTCGGGTTAGTCGGGTCAGTTCACTTTGGTCAACTGAGTTTAGGTTGAGTTTAAACTCGGCTGGAGTCGAAAGCTGCTGTTTTTCACTAGCTGCCTAATTAAAAATTGATTTTATAGAAACCATAAATCTATTTTGAACACTTGCAGCTAGTGTTTTTATGATAAATGCTTATTTTTCTACTTGTGTGTACTTTTAAATGTGGAAGATTGATTTTACCAATCGACTGTAATATTAATATCTACGCCAATATGGAGTCTGGATTTACAAGAAAACTAGAAGTTGTTTAAGCAACGCCAAAAGAGATATTGGATATGGATGACCAAGCCCAAGCAGGGCCGCGGTGGCTCAGTGGTAGAGAATTCATCTCTGGTGCATGGTGTCCAGTAGCGTAGCTAGAGTTTTTTTCAGGGGGGGCAATGAAGGGCCCAAGAGGATTTTGAGGGGGACATCTCCAATATATATATATATATATATATATATATATATATATATATATATATAATGTGTGTGTGTGTGTGTGTGTGTGTGTGTGTGTGTGTATTTAAGGTGAATGTTTCCATCTTTATTGTTCATGATTTTACTCTTTGAAAAACAGTGAAAATATAAGAATTTAGTACCTCAAACAACTAGGATTCATTAATGCAATTGATTTCTAATATAAGTAAATAGTTATTTAATCATGGCGTTTAAAATATGTGTAGCTGGTTGACTTAAGTGGAAGCAAATACACTTTTACAGGTAAAGAAAATAACTTATAGGTTCATGCCTCTACTTGAAGAGGATCTTTCTATTCGTGTGGGCAGCAGCAAACATATCCACAACTTGTTAAAGATCTAACGATTTAGCAATTTTCTTCTCAAAATAAAGTAACACTAAGTTTTTCAACCTATCATGAGTCATTGAATTGCGTATACAAGTCTTTAATCTTTTCAAAGAAGAGAATGATCTTTCACATGTAGCACTAGAAACTGATATAATCACAGAGATGACACCTAGCTTGTAGGTTTCTAGGAATGCGTTTTTGTAGACACAAAGAAGATCAACGAAATTCGTTAAGGAACCAGCTTTCGTTTTCTTCTCGTCTTCATACAACTTAATTGTTAGAGCAACCCACATTATGCTTTATTTCTTGTTTAATTATGCTTTTTTTAAATTATGCTTTATTGTTAATTTCAATGATTATTTTGCATTAATCGTGTATAATGTATATTTATTATACATTAAATATTCTAAATATCTTGATCTATTTATTGATATTTTTTTGCAACTAGTTTCTCTCATATTTAATGAACTTTCTACTTAATTCATTGTAAAGAGATGTGCTTTGCTCGAATAAATTTTTTCTATCATTTGTGTGCGCCTTACAGGTACATATATACAGAAAGGGAAAGTAAAAGATGCCACCAAAAAGTACAGAAAGTGCTTAAGTTCAAAAAGTAAACATAACAATACAGTGACGACGCCAGAAGGGGGCAAGGGGGGCGAGCGCCCCCATAGTAGCTACTTTTGCCCCCCTGACTGCCACTTAGACTGCCCCTCCAGACTCGTACAATCTTTAAACATTCTTCACGTAGTATTTTATATCAGTATCATAACCAATCTCATTGACAAATTGTAGTCCACTTTCCATGAATTTACTATGTGGCAGATTAATCCTCAAGCTTTCTTCTTTGAGCGTCTGGGTATGCACGCATATTTCTGTTTTCTAATTTAGCCCCTTTTGAGGTAAATTTTAGTTATACTTCTTTCTTATGATTTTTAATAATTGTGCCTAGCGAACAATAGTAGATTTGGTCGACTTGTTTTCTTCTCATTGGATCAACTTCGATTGGAAACAAAAGAAAGGTAAAATCAGTTACGTAACTTGTTTGTATTTATCCAGGTTTGAAGTTTTCAGTTTCATATTTTGTTTTATTTAAAACTTCTTTTTTCTGAAACATTATTCTCGGCTTCCAATATTCAGAGGATGTGCTTATAACAGCTTAGTTTGCAACTACCAGGGCTTAATTTTTTGAAGGAGATAAAAAGAGTTGTGTTTTCCCTTCCTGCAAATGATAATAATAAAGTTATGGAAGAAATTGATTCCCAATAAAATGTATTGTCAGAGTGCTGATCTTTAGTTAGTAATTGGTTTATACTAGTGCTCCTTTACTTATTTTGTTTCAAAGTACTGACGTGACGTCTACCATATTGACTAGGAACTGCTGAAAAATTCGTAGCCCAACCCGGAAGGAGTGCACGTGGATTGGTGAAGTTTTACTTCTTCTTCTCTTCCCCCGAGAGTCAATATACTACCTTGTACAGTGCTCCAGCTTTTGCAGAAAAGTTTTAAAAAATCTAGATTTCCTCGCAGCACTGTTCGTAGCACTACCCCTATCAGATCTAAAATGGCGTCTTTCAAGTGTTATTTAAGTTTGAGAAATAAGTACACGTAATAGTTAGACGGAGCTAAATCTGCGGAATAAGAATGATGATCTAGACATTGAAATCCTAGATTATGCAATGTCAGTTATGTTCGCAGGGGCTTGATGGACAGGTGTATTCTCCTGAAGGAACAGAATTCCTTTCTTTTCATTTTCCGCAGCGTTGAACTTTGAATTTTTCTTTCAGTTTTATAAGTAATGTATAGATTCTGGATTAAATATCTGACCATTGAGGAGGTAGTCTACCACTCCATACTTATACCAGAAGAATGTTCCAAACAGTTTCTCAACCTACTTCTGTGTCTTGAACTTTTTGGGGCGATGGAGAAATGAGTGCTATTACTCCATTGACTGTTGTTCCGATTCAGGATCATAGTGGTACAACCATATTTCATCTATGGTTACTATTCGTCAGCGAAATTGATCAGCATTACGGTCAAACTGGGAGAAGACTTCTCTTAATGCCGTTACCCTTTTATTCTCCTGACATATATTTTGGGAACCCATTATGCCGAGAACTTGCGCATACCCAAGCCATTCTGAATTATGCTACCGACGAGTTCCAAAGAAATGCCCAGAATCTCTGACACAAGTTTTGCTGAGAAGGTAAAAACTGAGAAAGCGGGGTGCAGACCTCAGACTATAATAAATATATCGTGAGTTTACTATACACTTTAAAAACTATATAAATAATAGCTTAAATTATTTTTGTCACACAAAAACTGGGGTGGCCTAGGCCCTCCGGCCCCGGGCTATATCCACCATTGGCTGAAATGCTGCAATTTTCAAGAATAATGTCACAAATTGCATCCATGATTCCAGGAAGAGTCATTGCTTTTAATCATCCTGGATGTAAAGCATAATTTGATGAGAAATTGCTACGTTTATAATAAGCCACTTACTTCTTCACCACCATATATAACGGAGGAGAGTCCCGTGGTGTTTCACTGATTTCCTAATTAATTTACTTCGGTGACTTTCCTTGGTGGAACAAAAATGTTATAACAGTAAGGATCTGGATGTTCGTGAAATTATCTGTTTGGGCACACATAATCACTTCAGAGGCCTGAGAAACAATAAGAATGTCATTATTAATATGAAACTTTATATTTGTATATACAGAGATATGTTTTTCTAAACTACGATTTCATTTTTCTACCTAGTACCTACACTCCTTCTGGATTGGACTACGACATTTTCAGCAGCTCCTCGTAAATTCTCTCTCTGGCTATATATATATATATATATATATATATATATATATATATATATATATATATATATATATATATATATATAGAGAGAGAGAGAGAGAGAGAGAGAGACGTAGCATATAGACGAATGTGTTACTTGTAGCATACGCGAAAGTAATTCAATTTATGTTTAGGCTTCAAAATTTTCATTGAAAAATATTTCATGTGCAGACGTTACTTATTTGTTAGTTACAAATTTTATTTGAAATAAGTTTAATTTATAATCATATAGATCTAACATAAAAACAGCAACGAAATACACAATGTAATGTAAAATAAGTCAAAGGTAATAAATATGTCATTTTTGGTATGGCAAATAGCCCCCCCCCCGAAAATGTATCTGCCCCTCCTTTGCCCCCCTAAGAACTTAAAGCTGGCGTCGTCACTGTAACAATATAGTATGGAGTTCTTGCATACTATTCATTGTTGGCAGAAAAATTTTTTCTTTTACTTTTTTCTTTTCTCCACATCAAAGGATTTCACCGAAAAGTTTACAGAAATGAAAATAAGATTTTCATTGTTGCATTGTTATGTTCTCAATGATTTTGCATTGTAAATATTGGCTTTAAAAATATTAACACAGTATGTTAAACTTTCAGTTAAAGAAAATTTTCCAAGAATTGTGCTATATATTTTAAATTATGCTTTATGCTTTATTTTCTAAAATTATGCTTTTAAAACTAGTTTCCCAATGTGAGTGCATTTTGGCGTTCACCCAGTGTCGTGATCATAGTGCTCTCAAACGGGTCGGGTTGACCCGACCCGACTCGGGTCGGGTCGGGTCAACTCGGGTCGGGTTGTCGGGTCGGGTCAGTCGGGTCGGGTCAGTCGGGTCAACTCGGGTCGGGTTGTCGGGTCGGGTCAGTCGGGTCAACTCGGGTCGGGTTGTCGGGTCGGGTCAGTCGGGTCGGGTCAGTCGGGTCAGCTCGGGTCGGGTTGTCGGGTCGGGTTATTCGGGTCGGGTCAATCGGGTCAGCTCGGGTCGGGTTGTCGGGTCGGGTTATTCGGGTCGGGTTGTCGGGTCGGGTCAACCGGGTCAGCTCAGGTCGGGTTATCGGGTCAGGTCAATCAGATCGGATCACGGTTCGGGTCAGTCGGGTCGGGTCGGGTCATCGGGTCGGGTCAGTCAATTCGGGTCACGGGTCGGGTCGGGTCGGTCTTCAACCCGACCCGACCCGACCCGTTGAGAGCACTACTTTGAAGGTGCAACTTGGAAAAAGGAAGGGGAAATATATATTGGAAATGACCGATATTAGTGTCGAGCCATAGTTTTCGGGGTCACTGGGATGAACAATGACGTTTCCGATGCCGTTTAAATCCAAATTCATCCCCGCAACTTGGGGGCGGGGGAGAGGGAAGATATATAAAATTGATCAAAAATGACCGAAAATACTGTTGAATCCATAATTTTTTGGGCCGCTGAGATGAATAGTGACATTTCTGATGCCGTTTAAATCCGAATTCAGCGTAGTAACTTCAAGGAGAATGAAGGGGGTGACATTTATAAAAAGAAGAATCAAAAATGCCGATATTACTGTCGAATCCATAGTTTTTGTGGTTGCTGAGATGAACAGTGGCATTTCCGATGCAGTTTAAATCCAAATTTATCCTCGCAACTTGGAAGCGGGGGAGGGAGGAGATGTATAAAAATGATCGAAAATGATCAATATTCGTGTCGAATCCACAGTTTTTGGAGGCACTGAGATGAAGAGTAACACTTCCGATACCGTTTAAATCCAATTTCAGTCCCATTAGTACTTCAAAAGGGGGAAGGTGACATGTAAAAGTAATTGAAAATGTCCGATATTAGTGTCGAATTCATAGTTTTGGGGGTCCCTAAGTTTATTGGTGACTGTTTTGGTACCCTTTATGTCTAAAATGAAAGGTATTCTCCCCGTGTGAAGAACGGTATTCTGCTAGTCTTTAATAATAACAAACGGAAATTTCACATCTTAAATTCTTTAATATATTTCTCGCTGCTAGAATTTACAAACTTGTGTGGTGTATGTCTGTATGTGTAAATAAGATCATCTCTCTTTTTGAGTTGTTCGAAAAATATACAAATAATAAAGAAGGATTTTTACCAGAAATCAGAAAACTAAAAAGTAAAATTAAAACCTGTTCGTTTAGGTATTTTTCCTGTTAGCGAAATACATTGTATATATGCTGCAGACCCGTTACAGCAAATAAGATTAGCATCAGGCGAAGAAATAGTTTTTAAATTATATTATCCGGTTTTGGCCAATATTTCCGAACAAAAGATTTTATCTAATGGGTTCAATATTTCCGAGAATTTTACACAGCACAAGAAAGATACATATCTCCATAAAATATATATTTGATTTTAACATACCGGTATTAACTAAAATGATTCCGGCCCGTTATTTTAACACTTCCCTGCTATAAAACTGGAACTTCATAAGATTGCTTAAGATAATTTAAATGCGTCTATATATCTATTAATATGCTACAAAAGCTATAAAAATGCCTGAACTCCAACCTGTAACTTTGGATTTCAAACCTCTGATTTACGGTTATTTGTGATTTCACGTTACCAAAGACAATAATTTTAAAGTATGTGTACTTTAAATAAATTATTTAAATACATTTTTTATAAAGTTTATGTTTTAAAACTATTGTTCAAAGCCTTTGTAGTTTAATAAGACTTCTTCAAAATCAATGCAAATGAATTATGCTGCCATCTTTGGAGTTCTTTTAAACTATATATTTGTGGACGTTTATATGTTTGTGCTCAATCATTTCGACAATGATATCTCGGAAACTACTTGCTCTACAAAGATGACGTTTTAACTGATCGATTGCAAATTTTGCATAGATTGTCCAATTCTAATTGAATATTTAAAAAAACACGGCCATTATTTCTTTATTACATTTTTACGGGTACAATGGAAGTGTTGAAATTAGAAAAAACTCAAGCATCGTATCCTACGCATTATACATTCCAACACCACATAGTTGTATATAGGGGTTGTATATGTCTCAGGCGTTGTTTCATGGCCAAATAATAATGAAAAAGGAAGGATAACCATTTCTCCAGTCCAAGATGAATGTTTATATTTGGAGTATTTTGTCCAATGAACATCATATATAACTGACATTATAGTTAATTGTATATGTAATGTAGGGCGCAAAATTTCCTGTCGCCATTGGCGATTAGAAATTTAGAGCTGGCGACCAGTGTTTAGTAGGAATGGTTTTTGCCTAAATTCACAGGGCATCACAGTTTCTGTTTCGCACGAAAATAATTGTCACTGAGAGAGAGAAAACGCAGAATGTGAAGCCTTCACAACGTTGTAATGCGCCCCTTCTTTCCAATTTATACGTGAGAAATACTGGCGATAATCATTTTTAGATTGGCGATCACCACTGGCTTTGAAATTTTTCGCTCTGATGTAATGTATTTGCTTATTACATACTGCATGCAAGAAGAAAGAAAACACTGATCATACATAAATTAGAAACTTCACCCGGAAGTAGGCTCGAATCTTGCAAACGGTGAGATATTGAAAAAATAATCGAAAAAATCTCATAGTAACATTTATAGTAGCATTTGAAGATTTTTATCACAACGTCTTTAACTTTTGTCTGTAAAGGGACATGTACAGATATTGTGAGGAATGGCAAGGGGATTCATGCTCATATGTGAATGATGCGCTCTGTAGAGAGCGAAGGTTCAGCTAGTCTGTATATTAAAATGCTAGGTTCATATGTTTGTTTTCAATCATTTTGACAATGAGATCTTGAAAACCACAGGTACTCGAAACGTGCCGTTTTCACTAGTCGATTCCAAACTTGTGTAGAATGTCCAGTTCTTATTCAAATTTTCAAACCCCGTGTCGTTATTGTTCTATTCAACATTTTTGGGGCCGTTTTGAGCCCATAAGACTAACATTGTTGCAGGCCGAAACTACGTTTTTATGCAACCAGTAGAGAAGTTACATATGGCGGATTGACGGACGTTGCAGGCCCTTTTGCTTAAATCTGGATGGCAAAACCTATTGCAGGCTGGCAACTTCAAATACCTCAAGAGACGCAACGAAACTTACTCGGACAGATATGAATTTATTAAAAAAATATCGTATTACTTCTACAAATCTATATTATAAAAGAGAACGTACAAATCCTTTGTTCCCTCATCACGCTAATACGGCTGAACCAATTTCTTTTATTTTTGGGGTGTTATTAGGATTTGGACCCTAGATGGTTTTTATCATATCACTTTAATTTTTAATTACCAGTGTCTTGAGATAATTGACCATTCAAGTGTCCATACGTACAAATCCTTTGTTAGTTCATCATAGGTAAAAATAAACGTATTTATATGCAACCCGCATGACCGTGTCACTCGGCGGGTTAACATAAATGACAGGCGCTATAATGTTAACATTTACTGCAATTTGAAAGCGAAAAAGTAAAAATTATCTAAGTAACAAAGTTTATTGCGTTCCGGGGTGACCGCAGCGAAGCGGGTCACTCGGCGGGTTAACATAAATGACAGGCGCTATAATGTTAACATTTACTGCAATTTGAAAGCGAAAAAGTAAAAATTATCTAAGTAACAAAGTTTATTGCGTTCCGGGGTGACCGCAGCGAAGCGGGGTGAACGCTGCTAGTTTGCTATAAACTCATTTTAACATCTATAAATAGCAGATCACTTCCTTTGTGAGTCTCCTATCCTTTACTTGTGTAAGTAAGGAGACATGCACACTAGAAAGGAGGAAATTCATAGTCATAACAAAACAATGCGCTGAATAGACAGCGCAGGTTCAGCTAGTCTATACAGGGTGATTCAAAACAACACCGACAACGTTTGGGAAGTGATTCCTGACACCAAGATAAGACGAAAACTATAGACCAAACTGGGTGCTCAAAAGCCTCCTTTCGGAGTTATAGACTGCCGAAAAGATGAATAATGATCTTTAAAGTTCTATAGCTCCAAAACTATGGTATCTACCGTAGTGGGATCAAGACTTCACTCAGTAACTAGTAACTAGCTTTCCAAATATTCAACTTAAGAATCCTCTGGTACTTCCGCAACAATTTTTATAGAGATAGTTGGAGAGTACTTCAAATTATATGCCTGTAGCCAAACTCCCTCTATAAAAATTGTTGCATGAGTACCTTAGGATCCTGAAACATGTATTTTTGGATAGTACACATATTAGTTCTTAAGTGAGGTCTTGACCCGACTACGGTAGATCCCATAGTTTTGTTGCTATGGACCTTTAAAGTTCATTTCTTCATGTTTTTGGCAGCCTATAGCTCGGAAAGGTAGCATTTGTGCACCCAAGTTGGTCTATACTTTTTGTCTTATCTTCGTATCAAGAATCACCTCACAAGCGTTGTCGGTGTTGCTTTGAAACACCTTGTATATTAAATTGCTAGGTTTATATATTTCTTCCCAATCCTTTCGACAATGAGATCTCGAAAACCGCAAGTGCTAGAAATGTGCTGTTTTCGCTGGTCGATTCCAAATTTTGTGTAAATTGTCCAGTTCTAACTGAATATTTAAAGAAAGGAGGCCGTTATTTCTTTATTGCATTATTTAGGGTTACACTGGAAGTGTCGAAATAATAAAAAAATTTAGCGTCATATCCTACGGTATATACATTCCAACACAGCATAATTGTATACAGGGGTTGTATATCTCGTAGGCATTTGTTTTATGGCTAAATAATGATGAAAAACGAAGGATAACAATTCTCCAGGCTAAGATGAATCTTTATTGTTTGGAGTGTTTTCCCCAATGAACACCATATATCACTGACATTATAATTAATTATTATGTAATGTATTAGCTTATTACGTGCTGCATGAAAGAAGAAAGCAAACACTAATCATACATGAATTTGAAACTCCATCCGGAAGAGGGCTCAATCTTGTAATCGAAAAAAATCTTCCCTTTATGATACCCCTTGCCGATTTTGATCAAGACGTCTTTCCCTTGTGTCAGTAGTAGTGGTCCCCGTATGGCGAACCGAGTCAGCAAAAATTTTCTCGATTCTGATTGGCTGAGAGAGGTCACGTGACTTTAGGCCCCGCCCACGCGGGAAATTCAAATTTTCAGGTCACGTGGTATGACGTCATGAGTCACCCCGCGGGGAAATCCCTCACCCGGGATTTTTTATGTTCGTTCCCTTTTACGGGTAAGATGTGTGTTTCTGATTGGTTGATAGCTGTCACGTGATTTTAGACCATGCGATATTTGAAATTCGTTCCCTTTTACGGGTAAGATGAATCCTTTGGTACCACGATGCTGATTGGTTGATAGAGGTCACGTGATCTTAGGTTGTAGGATATTTAAAATTCGTTCCCTTTTATGGGTAAGATGAGTCCTTTGATACCTGATTCTGATTGGCCGACAGAGGTCACATGATTTTAGACCCGCCACACGGTGAACAGAATACGTGGGAAAACCCCTCACTCATTTGTTTCCATTTTACGGGTAAGATGAATGTTTTGGTACCACGATGTTGATTGGTTGATAGAAGTCGCATAATCTTACCCCCACCCCCCAATGCTAGAAATTCAGAGCGATATGTCGGTGATCACCCTAGACCTGGATTTTAGAATTTAGTTCCCTTTTTATGGTTATGCGTAAAGTTCCCATGAAGGGTTCAACCTCCTCCTTAAATAACCCTTTTTTGGTATCATGATATTGTACTGAAGTTTACATTAAATATTATTATTCTCTTTGACAGATAAGATGATTACCAGCTTTCTTACCTTGATGAAGAGACAGACCGCCTTATATGTTTACGTATGGAGATCCTGTCCTTGAATTAGTAGCTTATGTCTCTGGAAGTAACAATGGTGAAAGAGGGGTGTCGCTTGTAGATTTCTTATAACGCATTGTTGTGAGTTTAAGCGATTTTTTAAACGCTCAGTAAGCGCTTCATTAATGGAAACAGTGTTGCCAGATTTGTCTTACCGAAACTGCTCCGATTCTTTTCGAAACGGTTCCGCAGAGTGCAAGAAATTTTAAACTAAAATTTTTTCGAACTAAAAAAAATTTGTAACTAAAAAATTTTAAACAAAAATTTTCAAACAAAAAATTTTGAAACAAAAATTTCAAAAAAATTTCGAACTAAAAAATTTAAACTAAAAACTTTTGAACTAAATTTTCAAATAAAAACATTTTCGAACAAAAAAATGTAAATTTTCGAACCCAAAAAAAATTTCGAACTAAAAAAATTAAAAATTTCTCGAAAAATATTTTAAACTAAAAACTTTCGAACTAAATTTTCGAACCCAAAAAATTTTCGAACTAAAAAATTTAAAAAAATTTCGAACTAAGAAAAATTGAAACAAAATTTTGTCGAACTAAAACATTTTTTAAAAACAAAAGTTTCGAACTAAAGATGTAAATCACATCTAAAAATTTTCAAATCAAACTTTTTATCGAACTAAACTTTTAAAATTTTCGAACTTGAAATTTAAACCAAGTTTTAGAAAAATCCTAAGAAATGTTTCTCCAGGAATCGAACTCAGGTCTTTCAAACCAAAGATGTGTATGCTAACCGCTTAAATGAGATTAGATTTAATCATGCTTGGTGGGTTTCGAACCATGGTTCTTGAAAAGGATACACTTATACTTTAAGAAAATAAATCTGACAGTGTAATCTTCCGTTCGTGGATTAAAATAAAATGCTGATAGACCTCTTTGTATGTTGACATAGAAGCACATATGATTGAAAATGCAAACGTCAGCGGATCGCATTACTTTAGTTTTACTACGAACGTGTCAGCATGATTCATGAAAAAAAGCAAACATTGACATTCTCGTATGGAATATGAGGAAAATGAAATGTCGTCACAGTTACGACAAGTAGTGACATGATCCTGGCAGAAGGGAATTGGCATCGGAATTGCGATACTAGATGTTGTAACTATTGAGAAACGTGAATGACGTCACGATCGATTGTTACACATCGTTTTGGTTCGTGATTCATGACAAAAGCAGCGAGCGTTTTGATTGGTTCGTTGTGATGTCATTTTATAAATTTCCTCGTTTCTGATTGGTTGATGATGACATCGTTTTCGCAACGACCTAAATAAAAATCTAAATTTCATTTTTCAAATCCTACACCGCTCTCAACTATCGAGTGAGAAGGTCTGTTTTTTAAAAGTGTCTTCATTTAAGAAGTTTTACTGCACCGACTTTTTGTTCATTGAATTTGAGGTAAGTTCAGTGAGATTTTATTTTCACACAAGATTCGAAAAATCATTTTTATTTTATATTTGTGGGGGTGGATCACTCATACACTGTTTTACTTTTAGTACGAAATATTTATGCTATGAAGGAATTAGTGGAATGGGAAAGTGGGAGTACGAATCAGGAACCTCCACACATTAGAAGTAAGCATGATAAATGATATGGTTTAACGTCCCTTCAGCTTAATGTTGAATGTGAACCCCCGTCGGGAATTGAACCATGGCCAGAAAATGTGTGCGCTTAGTTTTGAAAAGAATGCATTACAAAATATTAAAAACTATGCCTGAGAATAATATTGTTCGATACCCTTTGAAACCATTATTTTATTTTAGCGTCCCCTTCAGCTTAACGTGATATTCGAGCAATCACCCGGGATTGAACCTGTGCCAGAGGTGTGTACGTCAATCATTTAGCTTAGTTTTGAAAAGAATGTATGATAACGCATGAGAATATTAAATTTCAAAAAAGGCTTGACAGTGATCCGATGTGGGAAAGCAAATCCCACCGAGGATTGAACCAGGACCTTCCACATCCGAACCACGTACGCTAACCGCTTAAATAAAAAAGAGTGCATGAATATTTGGTTAAAAGATTTACGCTATACAGATTTTGTTTTGACAATTACGTATGTGTTACGTTAATGGTTGGTGAATCTCTTCAACTTGCAAACGCATCATTTAAAGGTCGTTGTGAGTAGAAAAAATGCTTACGCGTGCTTTATCACATCTCAGTACTGTTGAAACATTCATTCATTCATGCATTCTTTTTATCACTATAGAATGGTAGGTCAGTTATATGCTGATGCAATGGTCTCAAGTTTGACAGCAATAAAACACACATTTCAGTAACATAATTATTTTTAAAAAAACTTTAATTTCTAGTACACGTGCTTTCATAATGAGATTCTGAACGCCACCGCCAGGAATCAAACTCAGGACCTTTACATGAATTGCTTAGTTAAGAATTTATCATGAATGTTATGATTTCCTGTTTATCAGGTGGTTAAGATTTTTCTTTCTTCTTTTCTTTTGTAGTAAATTCACGCTGCTCAATTCCTTTTTTCCCATTACATATTTGTTTTACCGTAATTGTACCTGTTTGTTTGTTTTCATTTTTAACCAGGGCCGAATCGGGTTTTACTGTTTGTAATGAAATCACTCGTCATTATAGACGATTTATGTACGTTTATGTATTATGAGGTGTGTACGTCAACCATTTAGCTTAGTTTTGAAAAGAATGTATGATAACGCGTGAGAATATTAAATTACAGAAAAGGCTTGACATGCCCCCGACGTGGAAAGCAAACCCACCGAGGATTGAACCAGGGACTTCCACGTCCGAACCATGTACGCTAACCGCTTAGTCACAATAATAAAAAAATACACTATACAGATTTTGTTTTGACAATTACCTATGCGTAACGTTAATGTTCGATGAGTCTCTTCAACTTGCAAACGCATCATTTAAAGGTCGTTGTGAGTGGAAAAAAATGCTTACGCGTACTTTGTCACATCTCAGCACTGTTAAAACATTCATTCATTTCATGCATTCTTTTTATCACTATAGAATGATAGGTCAGTTACATGCTGATGTAATGGTCTCGAGTTTGACGACAATAAAACACTCATTTCAGTAACATAATTATTTAAAAAAACTTTGATTTCTAGTACACGTGCTTTCATAATGAGATTCTGAACGTCACCGCCAGGAATCAAACTCAGGACCTTTACATGAGTTGCTTAGTTAAGAATTTATCGTGAATGTTATGATTTCCTGTTTATCAGATGATTAAGATTTTTCTTTCTTCTTTTCTTTTGTAGTAAATTCACGCTGCTCAATTCCTTTTTTCCCATTACATATTTGTTTTACCGTACCTGTTTGTTTGTTTTCATTTTTAACCATGGCCGAATCGGGTTTTACTGTTCGCAATGAAATCACTCGTCATTATAGACGATTTAACATTGAAGGTAGAATGCTCGAAATTCAATTCAACGCACCACCCGTAGGTACCGATATCATACAGTATGTACATAACAGTTTCCAAGCAATGCTGGACCATTTGTTAGCCAATGTCGACGATGAGGCGATGGTTGGTTTATCTGTAATATCACCACGCAACACGAATAAGCCATTTTGGGTGAGTTTTCGCCAAGCCCGAAACCTAACACTGGAAACGATGTGGGCCTCCTTTGAAAGAGTTTTACAAAGTAACAATGCGTTTCTCCTGCACGAACCATTCACGGTTCATTTCCATCGTGTGGATATTCCACGTGGCTATGGCGGTTTGCGGCAAGGAGTACTTCAAAATGAAGAATTATTACGTTGCAAGCGAGGGATTGTACGTGTAAAAAATCAAGATTCAAGGTGCTTGGCGTACGCCCTTGTTATTGCTATTGGTCTGAGAAAATACAAGAATGTAGATGTAAAACGACATAAGCAGTATAAAGATCAATCGAAATGTATTGTGGACGATGAAGTCGATGCGCTATGTGCAAATGCAGGAGTCAATTTGGATCATGGTGCCAGTGTAAATGAAATACGACAATTCCAGGCATACCTCAAAGAATATAAAATTACTGTGTATACCAGTTTCACAGGCCGTGATATCATGTACGAGGGGCCCAACGACGAAAATCGCACTCCCATAAATTTGATTTGTTTGGCTGGACACTTTGACATCATTCAATCTTTAACTGCTTGTTTTGCAACCAAGTTCTACTGTGAAGCGTGCCATAAAAATACAGTGAACGTAACAGACATGTGAAAAATTGTCCTGTAACATGCTCCAAATGTCTACAGAAACCTCTATGCGATAAGAACCAAACGCCAATATTGTGCAACGACTGCAATCGTCAATTTTACGGCGAACAATGTTTTAATAATCATCGGAATGCAATATATCATCAAGGGGAACCTGTATGCAAAATGGTGAAGCAATGTACTAGATGCTACAGAGTATATTCCTTTGTGCATACTGGACAACGCATTCATGATTGTAATGAGATCTTTTGCAATGTTTGTAAGAAGATTGTTCCAGGATCGCATCAATGTTTTATGCTTCCTGATCGACAGTGTTTGAAACCTGGTGTTCCTTCGCTCATGCACGCAAAGAAAGCCTTGTTGATTTTCTATGATATAGAATCTATGCAAGACACGAATATTGGGGATAATACGTATGTACACAATCCAAATTTATTGGTTGCACAACAAGTATGTTACGCATGTGTTGAAAACGCTAATATCCAGCAGTCTTGCAGTACGTGTGGTCAGCGCCAGCATATTTTCCAAGGAGAGGATCCAGTTTATGATTTTCTCCAGTACTTGCGGGAACGTCGTCCCAATATAAATAGGATTTTCTGTCTCGCTCACAACTCAAAAGGCTACGATGGACATTTTATCCTAAAGACCATGGTCGAACAATGCCAATGGAGACCTGACGTCATATTAAATGGTACCAAGATATTGAGTTTAACGTTGAATAATCTGACGTTCATTGACTCTTTGAACTTCCTACCTATGGCATTAAGTAAATTGTCAAAAGCGTTCAATTTACCCGCAACCAAAGGCTACTTCCCGCATTTCTTCAACACCAAGGAGAATCAATCGTATATTGGACTACTTCCAGAAACAAAGTATTATGGTGCAGATGAAATGGCCGTCGAAGACAGGAACAAGTTCATGCAGTGGTACAACGATCATCGTAATGACACGTTTGATTTTCAGAAAGAAATTATCAAGTATTGTATTCAAGATGTCAATGTACTGCGACAAGCATGCGTTTCGTTTATGACGTCATTTGAAACAGAAACCAAAGTGAATCCCTTCTTGGAGACAATCACGATTGCCAGTGCTTCCAATTTAGTATTCCGCCGGAATTTCCTCAAACCCAACACCATTGGAATTCTACCGGCACATGGCTATCGATGGAGAAGTACCCAATCAATCGCTGCAATGCAATGGCTGGCCTACATTGAAAAAAGCGAAGGAAAACAAATCTTACATGCGGCCCGACAAAAAGAAGTGTTTATTGCGGGATTCCATGTTGATGGTTACTACCAAGATCCTGAGACGTTAGAGGAGCACGTCTACGAGCATGCCGGCTGCTTTTATCACGGGTGTAAAGTATGTATTACTACAGGCCGTAATCAGCCCATCTACGGCAATCCAGAAGACACCATGGAATTCCGTTATGAACGAACGCAACGAAAAAATGCAAGACTGCGTGAATTGGGGTACATTGTACATGAAATGTGGGAGTGCGAATTTAATCAGTTCTTGAAACAAAATCCAACAATGGCGACGTATCTGAAGAATCACCCGTACATGAACCGCAGACCATTAAATCCTAGAGATAGCTTTTTTGGAGGAAGGACCAATTGTGTGAAATTGTACCACCAAGTCGATGAAAAAGCAGGAGAAGTAATAAAATATTTCGATATTGTCTCGCTTTATCCTTACATAAATAAGTGTGCTAAATACCCTGTAGGACATCCTAGAATTTATCTACAGGGTGATGAAAATATACCACCAATAAATAAAGTCAATGGTCTGATCAAAATGACGATATTACCAAGTCAACATCTTTATCATGGTCTCCTGCCTTACCGATGCAACAAGAAACTACTCTTTCCACTGTGTGCTGCGTGTGCCGAAGAAATGAACCCAGACCCTACAGCAACGTGTACACACAACGACCAGGAGCGATGCCTCACTGGAACATGGGTATCATATGAAATACAGAAAGCAATAGAATTAGGATATCAACCGGTGGAAATCTTTGAAATTTGGGATTATGACATTGAACAATATGATCCCATCACGAAAACAGGTGGCTTGTTCACGGAATATATCAATACATTTTTAAAATCGAAAATGGAAGCTTCTGGCTGGCCCAGTTCCTGTGTGACCGAAGAAGACAAAACAAAATTCATACAAAACGTCCTGGAGCGTGAAGGTATTGCATTGGATCCGACCAAAATTGAAAATAATCCTGCACGAAGAAGTTTATCTAAGCTTTGTGTTAACGCTCTTTGGGGAAAACTTTCGCAACGTTCAAACTTTAGCCAGACCACAATTATTGATCGGCCGGAAGAATTTTATGAAAAACTCACTTCCCCCGACATTAAACTCCATCAAATTGTACCCATCAATGATACGATGTTGCATGCGTTCTGGGAGTACAATGAACATGTGCCTGTTCAAAACCGAAACACCAATGTCGTGTTAGGTGCATTTACAACATGTCAGGCACGTCTGGAACTGTACAAGTACCTGGAAATGTTGCAGGAACGTGTTTTATATTTCGACACGGATTCTGTGATATTTACAGAAAAGCCCGGGGAGCCAACCATTGAACCTTCAACGTACTTGGGATGCTTATCGGATGAGATGGAGTCTTATGGCCAACGAGCATACATCAAGACATTTGTCAGTGGAGGACCAAAAAATTACAGCCTAGAAATATACAATCCGGACACCAACGTCACCAGCTACATATGTAAAATTAGAGGATTTACATTAAACTATGGTGCAGGACAACAATTAAATTTCAACACGCTAAAAGAAATGATTACAAATCAATGCCGTGGACAAGTCACCATAACTATCCCCCATAAAATATGCAGGACCAAAGACCATACCATCGTCACACACAAAGAAGAAAAAATGTACAGTATCCAGTACACAAAACGTCGATTTAAAGAACTCAATTCTTATGATACGGTTCCGTACGGGTATGTTAAAAAACAGAAGATGGAACTGGAAAAAGAAGATGAAGAAGAAAAAACTGTAAACACCCAATAAGGCCATAATTTCTTTTTTCCTTTTCCTTTTTTCCACTCCTTGACCATAAAGCAGCAACACCAAGAAGAAAAAAAATGAAGTACCCAGAAGAGTTCATAAACCACCACCAACACTATCAGTGGAAGAAATGCAGAATCTCATATTCAACGGGGAAATCTTGACCATAAAGGAGCAACACCAAGAAAAATGCAGTACCCAGAAGAGTTCGTAAACCAACATCAGTGGTTGAAATGGTGTCATCTCGTACCCGAGGATGAAGATGAGCCTAAACAGATCCATCATTTACGAGTAAGTTTTATTTCTCTCTTATCAATATTGACTCGTTTTTATTGTTTCAGAAAAAAAGAAATTCAAAAAGTAATCCATTGTTTCTTCTTTTTCTTTACAGGATACGTCTACAAGATTCGAAGATGATGACACGTCCAACATATTCATTAAACTAGATCCTGTATTTATTATGTTAATAAAATTGTATGAGAAGAGCACATACCTTTCGTTAAAATACAACAAGTTGAAAAAAAATATGTTTTATTATTTCTTGAAACCCTGAACACTTATTTTCAAATCATGGTAATCTTGAAAATTTAAGGTGAAAAATATATCCAAGATTTGGTTTAAATGATTTTGTTCGAAAAATTAATTAAAGAATTTTTATTGTCCAAAATTTGGTTTTTAATTTAGTTCAAAAAATTGATTTGAAAACTTTCAAATGCGGTTTACATCTTTAGTTCGAAACTTATTTTTAAAATTGGTTTGGTTCGAAATTTTTTTTTTAATTTTTAGTTCGAAAAATTTTGATTTGAAAATTTAGTTCGAAAGTTTTTAGTTAAAATATTTTTTCGAAAAATTTTTAATTTTTTAGTTCGAATTTTTTTTGGGTTCGAAAATTTTAAAAGTTTAGTTCGATAAAAAGTTTGATTTGAAAATTTTTAGATGTGATTTACATCTTTAGTTCGAAACTTTTGTTTTTAAAAATGTTTTAGTTCGACAGAATTTTGTTTCAATTTTTTTTAGTTCGAAAATTTTTTGTTTGAAACTTTTTTTGTTTCAAAATTTTTAGTTCGAAAATTTTTTGTTTGAAAATTTTTGTTTAAATTTTTTAGTTTTGAAATTTTTTTAGTTCGAAAAAATTTTTAGTTTAAAATTTCTTGCACTCTGCGGAACCGTTTCGAAAAGAATCGGAGCAGTTTAGGTAAGAAAAATCTGGCAACACTGTTTCCATTAATGAATCGCTTACTGAGCGTTTAAAAAATCGCTTAAACTCACAACAATGTGTTATAAGAAATCTACAAGCGACACCCCTCTTTCACCATTGTTACTTCCAGAGACATAGGCTACTAATTCAAGGACAGGATCTCCATCAAGGTAAGAAAGCTGGTAATCATCTTATCTGTCAAAGAGAACGATAATATTTAATGTAAACTTCAGTACAATATCATGATACCAAAAAAGGGTTATTTAAGGAGGAGGTTGAACCCTTCATGGGAACTTTACGCATAACCATAAAAAGGGAACTAAATTCTAAAATCCAGGTCTAGGGTGATCACCGACATATCGCTCTATATTTCACTCATGGGCTGTGGGGGGTGGGGGGGGCTAAGATCACGTGACTTCTATCAACCAATCAAAATTGATGTACCAAACCATTCATCTTACCTGTAAAAGGAAACAAATGAGTGAGGGGTATTCCCATGTAATCTGTTCACCGTGTGACGGGTCTAAAATCATGTGACCTCTATCAACCAATCAGAATCGAGATACCAAAGTATACATCAGAAAGGACACCCTAATTTCAAAAATCCTAGGACCTAAAATCACGTGATCTCTATCATCCAATCAGAATCAAGGTACCAAAGCACTTATCTTACCCGTAAAAGGAAACGAATTAGTGATGGATTTCCCCGCAAGGGTAAAACATAACGTCATACCATGTAACCTGTTCACCGTGTAGCGGGTCTAAGATCATGTAACCTCTATCAGCCAATCAGTATCGTAGTACCAAAGTACTCATCAAAGAGGATACCCAAATTTCAAAATCCCAGGGTCTAAGATCATGTGACCGCTATAAACCAATCAAATTCAAGGTACCAAACCACTCATCTTACCCATAAAAAGGAAACGAATTTTAAAAAATCCCTGAGCCTAAGATCACGTGACCTCTATCAGCCAATCACCATCGTGGTACCAAAGGATTCATCTTACCCGTAAAAGGGAACGAATTTCAAATATCGCAGGGTCTAAAATCACGTGATATCTGTCAACCAATCAGAATCACACATCTTACCCGTAAAAGGGAACGAATTTCAAATATCGCAGGGTCTAAAATCACGTGATATCTGTCAACCAATCAGAATCACACATCTTACCCGTAAAAGGGAACAAATTTCAAAAATCCCGGGTGAGGGATTTCCCCGCAGGGTGACTCATGACGTCATACCACGTGACCTGAAAATTTGAATTTCCCGCGTGGGCGGGGCCTAACGTCACGTGACCTCTCTCAGCCAATCAGAATCGAGAAAATTTTTGCTGACTCGGTTCGCCATACGGGGACCACTACTACTGTGTCTGTAAAGGGACATGTACAGATGTTGTGAGGAATGACAAGGAAATTCATGTTCATATGTTAATGATGCGCTGAGTAGAGAGCGCAGGTTCAGCTAATATTCATTAACCTAACTAGGAAACTGCGTAACTTGATTCAGGTATGATTACTACATGTTGGGACTTTGGGATACCTTCCCTGGTTGTCGGATTCATTTACTGGTCCCAAATTTTTTTGAGATTCGAGACTTCTCTTGTAAATAAGACATTAGAGTAGAATTTGCACTAATTTGGACTTCCATACATTCAAATTTGCTTTTTAGGGTCTGAGATAATTTTTCTAGCTTGTCACTGTAGGATTGATCAAGTAGTTCTCATTTATCATTTTGTTGTTCCAATTTAGAGGTTATTTTCCTCTGTGAAAACTCCAACTGTTCCTTAACTGATTGTTCAATTTTGGTCACCATTTGTTCCATTTTGACATGTATTTGACTCTGTAAAAATTGTTTGTTCCAATGGTTTGTTCCAACTTATAATCCAGTAACCCTTTTATTTGCTGCATGAAGGTTCAAGTTAGAAGTTTCAGAAAAATCCTTGTCTTCTCTTATTTCTTGAATAGACTCCATCCTTTTTACCTTGTAAATTTTTATCCGATTTCTCAATGTCATAATCCGTATTGGATAGTTCTTACTAATCTTCGGAGCTACATCAAATTTTCTTGGGCGTAACACCTCCTAGTTCGACTTACTTATTATAAAAAAAGATTTATTGTAGTATATGCTTACTAGAACTTGTTACTATTTATTACGATGATTAGACTATTTTGATCACTTAGGAGCACTATATTTCCAAATGATTGATAATTGCTTCTCAGCAATTTAATACACTTCTAACTTATATGGCGTCTTTCTGATTTACTTACATTTACAAATCGAGGTTATTTATGACATTTTTCTTATATACCTAGGTATATATATATATATATATATATATATATATATATATATATATATATATATATATATATATATATATATATATATATTTCCGCTATTTTGTCGCTAGTGCCAGATAAAATAGCATTTTTGCACTGCTTATTACATAAAATGAAAGATGTAAATACAAGTTATGGTTGTAATATATATGTAATGCTCTTCAGAAGTTATCATTTGAAACTTCACACTTTACCAATAATGTATCACTAGTCCAGGTGCTAACACGGTTGCTAACACTCTTCCGGGTGGAAGACCCAAGTTCAAATCTCAGCTGAAGCTAATGTGGTTCCGATCCCATTTTAAGCTGTAAGTCCAAGTCTCATATATCATTGCCGCTGAAAGCAACGCTAAACTCAAAATGAAATCAGATTAAACACTCTTCCGATCAGGAATAATGGAGTGCGTCTATTGTGCGAGCAACCAAAGTTCAATTTTAGCTATACCGGCTGGTGGTGGGAGCTACCCTAGCACCCAGTAGTCTATTGACTTATTCAGTATCTGCACAAGAGCGTTTAAGACAAAGTTACTTCCCCACAATAGTCAGGAGGTGACTCAACATCATCCTGTACCATATCCCGAGCTTGACTATAATCTGGAAGACACCAACCTAATCCGGGATAATCTTGAAATCAAAAATGGGCTCGAGTCTCAGCTTTGCCTATCTGACCGATCTGTTACTGCAGAAGTATCACTTGTGCCACCGAAATCAGAAGTACATATAAGTAACCTATTTTGGAGGGGAACGTATGAACCTCCTTTCTCTTTTTGGAACAATGAGAAACTGACTGTTTCAAAAGAATCTACTCAAAATTACAATTACTAATTTTTTCTAAAGTTCAATTTCTTCTCTGTCTACTCAAAGATATTTCTAAAAACAGGTCTCCTAGTAATATCCTGAACGTAAACACTGCTCTATATCTCTTATCCTAATTGTATGTTCTACAAATGTAATGTTCTGGGAGTTTGTTGTGCACTTTTAATCCCAATAATATCTTCTAAATAGCTTTAGAACTGGCTCGTTCAGTGTATAAAGAAACGAGGTCCGCTTTTTGAGATTTTGGAAATGTTTCCCCTTAAAGATCTGTATCTTAAACTCCTTTCAGAGCTTAAAAGATCCATGTTCAAATATTGTAAATAACTCTTAAAATATTAAAAACAGTGTTAACGTTTCACGCACTTAAGTGAACTGTACAATGTCTCTTTTTCTTACAACTTTGGTAATTGGATTTGATTTCCTTGTGCTCTGAACGCCCCAACTATTTTGTCGCTCCTGACAAGAATCAATCTGCTTGGATAACGTTCTTAAACTTCTGCTGCAGCAGATAAACATATGTAGTACTTGCAGCAAATAAACTTCACATGTAAAATAGTTTATTTTTGCCCTACTTTTGCTATTTACTGCGTTTGTACTATAATTTTGTCACAGCGGAATGTCGGGGAACAAACATCCTTTTCACTCAAATAATCATTTTACAAGATTTTGAAGAGAACAAGAAGAAACATTAACCATTCTTTACTTCAAGCGTAGCGTTACAATTTGAACCCAAACGAAGAATTTCACGTATGAGAATACTTCTTTTGAGAAGTCTTGAAGTGTGTAAAACAACATTTACATTCCTTGAAACATTCCAAAAGTTTTTTTTCTTTCAACCTCTAAAACGCTGTGTGTGTGCTATCTCTTCACACCCAAAAAATTTACCCTCTCTGATTCTACTAGTACCAAATCTGCTTTCTCCTTTCTCCCTCTTTTTCTGTGTCTTTTAATGAATTTCTCGCACAAACAAGTGCTTTTTGCCCTCTTTTCATTCCTTTGCTTTGCTTTCCTTCGAGGTAAGAACAGGTCTTAAGAAGCCCGATCTGTCTTGACTCTTAGAGTTAACGATCACAACACCCCCACATCCAGTTCGTTTCTCCTCTTTTACTCCGAATTCTGTCTTCTCTCTGTTGTTTCGTTTCTTTCTTCCTGCGAAGAACAATCGACTGTCGACTTTAAGGGTATTATTATGTTTCGGGAACGAAAATTAGGAACTCCAGTTAAAATCCCCACGTAGCGTAAATCGACTATTAAATTCGTTGTTCATTAATGCTTAACCTCTACTTAGGGACAAACACTCGTGTCTTGTATTTCGTTTTATATAGCCTACATCAGAAGGAAAGAGAACATATGAGTGTAAAGAAAGCAGAGAGGTTGGTTTGTCTTTCTTAAATGTAAGTAGCTGCGTTGTTCTGTCTCTATACGAAGTTACCGTACATTCCAAAGAATTCAGAGCAAAATATCTCAAGTAAACACCATGAATAGACTACTTCTATTTACGTGCAAAGAAATACAACGAATAAAAGCAAGGAAAAAATAAATTTGAGCCTCAACTTGGTTGTTGTCATCGAACCTACGAAGAATTCTGTAGAAGCTAAATCAATTTAATGTAATGTATTAAGAGTAAAATTACTTTATATTGAAATGCATTCTTTGGTTTGAGTGTTACTAGGGTTACCAGACGTCCTTTTTCACCTGGATATGTTCTCTTTTTCAAACTTTAGACATAATCCAAATGTTCTTCTCTTTCTTTTTAAACTAAAATGGAGAAATGTCATCTTTTTTGAGTAAAAATATGTGTGTATAACCAATAGTTATATTAGCGTTGCAATGCTCAACTTTCAAGGAAATAAATAGATCCGGCCTGTTGTGTATGCAAAGGAGGGGATTTCAGTGTTTACATCTTTTCCTTCAAGAAGAATTGACCATATTAAATACCCATATAAAATTGCATGTGTCCTGAAACAAATTTTATGTACGCCACTGTGGGCAATTGTAAGCAAGAAGGAAAGTATATTTCTGTAACTAGTATTATAAAGGTTTCGTCAAGACTTTTAAGGAGTAGTATGCCTCATGCAATAATTTAGAACCCTATACAAAAATATCAAACCATTGTCTATAATATTTTTCTTCATAAATAAAATGAAATTAAATCTTTTAGTTCTATGTCACTTAATTATGCTGTGTAATGAGTTGAGGATAATTGTAAAAAAAAAAAAAAAAAAAAAGAATCTTTATTAAAACGCTCTTAAGAAAAGTAGCGCCAAGTGTGGCGATAATTGGAACTAGACTTTGAACCTAATGGAGAGGGAACGGCCAGCAACACTTTTGGACTGCTCATCAAACCCGTTTAATCTAACTTCAGAGTTATTGTAAGTGACAAATTGTATTCAGTGTTATTACACACGCGTTACAGTTGAATTAGATGGGGATTAATAAAGTGAGTAATTACGAAATAATTGATGGTATGCGAATGTGGAAGAAGATGGGAGAACCTCGAGAAAACGGACTGACACAATGTTATCCATCACAAACGC
Organism: Thermobia domestica; assembly: GCF_964235325.1. Taxonomy (NCBI): domain Eukaryota; kingdom Metazoa; phylum Arthropoda; class Insecta; order Zygentoma; family Lepismatidae; genus Thermobia; species Thermobia domestica. The sequence continues at coordinate 131,609,767 of NC_137465.1, read as the reverse complement.
TTATAAACTGGGATAAAACTAGGAAACCTCTTACACCAGCAGAAGAGAGAGTGCTCTACCGTTGAGCTACCATATCATCATTTCTTTTCTTAAAATAGTAGAGCAGTGCTATTCAACCTTTTTTTTTCTCGCGTACACCCCTAGCCACAGTTCGCCATCCAATTGTGTGCCCCTGAAGCTGTTTAAAAGAAATCAAATCGAAATGAACTTATTTAACTTAATACACATGTTCTGTTTATTAAAAATGAGGGCTGGGGGCAAATAGAGACCCAACAAAGGAATAATCAATGTGCTAATCAAAAGACTATTTACAGAGGGATAAAGTGCGCATCCGAAAAAATTAACATGGGAAATTTAAAAAAGGTATGGGAGACATTCGGCTCTAATGAGGGGATTTTTCTCTCATCCTCCCTGATAATTCGCATACTGAAGACAGTGTTAAAAATTAAGAAAAAAAATAACTTTAAAACTAACTTGTTAATGAGATGACTGAGCTTGTTTCCGGGATGCCAACTCCTCGATTCTTGGTCCAATCTTCGAGAGTGTGGGAATAAGAGCTGCTTCTGGATGCAAGCAATTTCTGTGCTTCGTTTTCAATGATGTTAATACAGAGAAACTCTGTTCACAGAAATATGTCAATGGAAATTAAACAAGTTGTGAAATAGCACTGATCATTCAATAAGTTCTCCAACTATGATCATTCAATAAATAGTGGAAATATGCATATTTTAGGATTACGTACCCCCAGAAAACTTTTCGCGTACCCTCGGTTGAATAGCACTGGTTTAAAGTGTATTATTACTGTATGTTATATTTCTTATATTTTGGTCATAATCCTTTTATATTAAATAATGCAGACATTTCAATTGATTTTGTTTCCTATTTTATGAATAATTTCTTACTATGGGATACCAAGTAATGATACCTGTTCCAATTGTGACCTAATTCACGCAAAATACAATCCGATAAAGCAAAATAGGAAAATGATGAGGCGAAGGAAAGCAATCGAAAACTAATTTATGCTATTTTAATTTCTACGAATGATAATTCTCCTTTCTTTTGTTCTGTCACATGTAATACTTTTTTTGGGAAGAAAAAAGAGCTGCATAAAATACTTTGCAAACTCCTCCTAAAATACATTAATTTTTAAGCTGGTGTTTGTATCTTTTTGTTCTTTCTCTCTTTCTCTCTCTCTGAAACAATAGAGTCACTGCGGTTCTAGCCCGTCCAAATGTTTAACTCTGTCAGTAAATGCTCTCGTCTGTTTAATTTATTGATCAACTGGGAAGTCAATGAGCATAGCGTATGAGCCAAAGCTTTTTAACTAGATCGCGGGATCAAGTGGGAAGGGGTGATCAACGGAAAGGACGCAGTAACAGCGTTAACATTGAGGAATTTAAGGCATTTGGTCAAATAATGAACGGAATTTTGTTATTCAACGTCACGCGAGTACGCGAATATCAATAGAGTAATATACCGTTGCAGGTGTCAGCTCATATAAGTACTATGAGAAGTTGTGTGTGTACGTGAATGTTTACGTGTATGTTACATATACATATTATAGTATCTTTGAACGTGGATGTATTGAAAGCTTTCCTTTTTTTGGTATCTTTATTCGTATCGTATTTTTGTTGTTCAGTAATGAAATTCCAGGTATATTTTGCATTAAAGAAAAATGCCTATAAATTATTCTAAAATTTCGGAATGCAAATGTTGTCATTGAAATATTGCTCTTATACTCCTTCCACACGGAAATATGTATGACATATATTTTATGTGGAAATAAATGAAAAAAAAAAGTCCAGAAGATTTAAATAATTAGGAATTGCAAAGAAATACTATTGTTATACTTCGTACATAGTTCTAAACACAATGAGATGTTTTATCGGTTAATTTATATGAATTTAAATTCTTTGTCAACAGTAAGGCTATATAGGACACGTCCCACAGTTTAAAAAGGAAACTGAACAACTGTAATGTGTTTGATACACTCCTACTGGGAACGGAACCCGGGACCTCATGCATCTAGGTTATGTGCGCTAGTGACTAGAGTAACGAGAAGGACTAGAATGGAAGCAGGAATAGAAGTGATGAGGACTAAAATCATCATTGATTGAAGTGTTCCGCTTGGAAGCCAGGGTCTTAACTTCAAAAATTAAAAAAAAAAAAAAAAAAAAAAAAAAAAAAAAAAAAGTGGACTAATACTTTTGTTCACTTCTATAGATGAATACTTTAAAACAGGAAATAAAAACTTTTGTAAACAGTATATCAACATATCAGTAATATGAATTTATGAATATTAATGAGATATTGAACTTCAAATTTCACTCGTGTAAAACTTAAATTTTGGAATTAGGTCACTCGGCATTCAAGCGCCCCATAACGAAGACTATAGTCCTTTATTTCTATTACTCAAAGGAATTTTCACTATGACTGTTACTCAACCATCGAATTTTGGGATTTTTCTTGCTTGTGTTTTTTTTTTCCCTCCAGCAACCTTCTTCACATTGTTAGCTTCTAGTCCAGTAGTCTTCCTGTAGACATTCCCTATCCGAAGCACCGAATATGCGATTGCTTTACCTCCGGAATTATATTTTGACAAACAAGAGACTATTGCACATATTTTTCTTTTTTAGGTTGGCTATTAACGGAAGATGGAGTGATAGTTTCCTATTGGTTTCAAGCCCGCAGTATTCAAAAAGATTCTGACCACGACTGGGAAAATGTTGAAGTAACTACCAAGTACTGTGACTTGGACACACTTGACTGCCTTGTACCCTGCCTTTCTCCCAAGATAGTCTTCGTCTTGCTACTCAATTTTGACCCATTTGGTGGGGTTAGTCTAAATGGTAGAGAACTACTGCCAACATGCTTCTAACTTTGACTGCAACGTGCAATTGTAACCTAGTTTCACTTAAGTCCTACTCGATTTTTGTCATAATGCAAACATAAGACTACCAGTGAAAGTAAGTTAAATAAATGTCTTTGGTCAACGAATCTGGAAAAAATTGTCTTCTAAATCGTTCGGTTTAGGTCAGGTTAGAACATGTTTATATTTATATTCAATAAAACTAACTCATGTTTAAGATTGTATATTGAAACAGTTTTCCGATGTACGAAAGATTCTGTTGTAATGAGTCGTAAGTTGAACCCTAAGGATTGAACTTTTTACCATAACAAGGATTAGCTCCTGTGTTTTTTCTTCCAGTGACGTGAAATTAAGTTCATCAGTGGTCTCATAAGACATTTTCTGAAATATCATTATGAAAGCACAGTTACAGTTCATAAATGTTTGTAATATACATTGATATGATTTAAGATGAATAATTCTATAGGTCTATTATAAAGTTGAAAGTGACTATGTTTGTGACTCTTAATCTCTTGCACTACTCGACCAATTTCGATCAAAATTTCAACATAAATGAGGTTCGCTCCTGGGATTTTTTTTTGTCATTTCACTTTGACGATAGAACTTAAGAGAGGGGAGGAAGGGAAGTTATAAAAAAAAATAAAACTTCATAACTCTTGAACCAAAGGACCAATCTCGATCAAATTTTTAACATAGGTGAGGTTTGCACCTGGGATGCTTTTTTTTTATCATTTCACTTTGACGGAGCAACGTAGGAAGTAGGAGGAGAGCAAGATACATAAAATCAATATAAAAAATAATGGTGACTACGTTCGTGACGTAATAACTCTTAAATAGTGAAAATATCTCAATCACAGTGAAAATGGCTCAATTACCAGCACCCAGTTATTTATTAAAATTTGTGAAATGCAGATGTACTACACTATGTACTACTCGACACTATGTATGATCTGTCAGGAAAGTAAATGTACACTTATTTTTCGAGTCTGGCATTCCTGCGCTCCATCCGTGGAGAGTATGAGAATTAAATCAATCAAATGTTTACTGAGGGGCAAAAAGAAAAGCTTAATCTGAATAAGACATTGCAGAGGGGCGCAAGCTGTGAATACGAATAGTGCATTGTGTAAATAAAGGACGACACCGAAAGAGAAAGCCAGAAACAGCTGTTAAACTTACAAAAAAAGAGTAAAAATTGTCGAAGTGGGAACATAAAACACAAATACAACAAATACGCCGACAACTAAACGGTCACCATGCCATGATCTCCTCAGTTTGCCGTGAGCAGCGGTGTAGTGAACATCGCTGTGGTGTGCCTCCGATCTCAACGAGATTCTTACGTTCGTTGAAATTGTTTGAGTGTTTCGTTTACTGTACTCAGTCGTGTTTTCTCAGTAGTAGGAACTACAGTGTACCAGTGAAAACTAACAGTTCATACCAGTAATAAGCAGTTTATTGAACATAGTACTCCGTTTTGTTTTTTCTTGCCATGAATAACCTTCGGAAAAATACTGTGCGGCTTGCATTTGACAAGACGACACGAAATATCCGGCCTTCGGTTGCGCTCATCCAGACTTGGTTAATTAATGAGTTACAGTTATCAATACACGATCTTGAAGCTATTCAACTTCACAATGATGATTATAGCTTGTATTTGAAATTTAAATCGCAAGAGAATGTTGACACATTTTTACGACGACACCCGGAATCACTGGATTTTCGACATGAAAATGGAACAGTAAGTCAGGTCAAACTTTCAAATGCTAGTATCCAGTACACTCGTGTACGCATTTTGGATCTCCCGATGGAAATTAGTAACGATGAACTTAGTGCTGTGCTTTGCCCCTTTGGAAAGATCATGTCCATAAATGAAGAAATGTGGTCGAATACCCTCCCTTTTCCCATTTACAATGGCAATCGTATTGTGCAAATGTGTTTAGGAAAACATATTCCCTCAAAAATTGTGGTACGGGGTTGTCGTGCTACTGTGATGTATCAAGGTCAACCACCCACGTGCTTCATTTGTTTGGCTCTTAACCACGTCGCAAGTTCTTGCCCTCGCAAAACGAAAGCTCAGATGCCTTCAGTTCCCGTTACTGGATTTAAGATGACCGAACTTTCTACTGGAAAAATGCCCCCCACTCCGAACTTTTATCCATCTTTTAGTGCAAAAACCATGACTAATGAGCCTAATGCCCACAATATGGACTTGGAAAACACTTCAGTTGCCGAGGATGTTAATCTCCATGCTGATAAGGACTTCCCCCCTCTTTCAAGTCATTCTGAATCACTTGCAACAACAGAACCAGAGGAACGGAAACAAGATAGTAGTGTCACCTGTGAGCACCCTATACAACTACGAGAGCCACAACACGCTGTGCATAATGTTTCTTCGTCTGAGTGCCCACAAAAACAAGAAGAGTCTGTTAGCTCTCCTTCCCCTTCCCCCTCCACTGTGGTAGTTCCTTCTTCCCCTTCAGTGGCTGTAGTGAGTGACCCAGTTTTCAAAAAAAGGAAAACAAAAAGGTTGCAAGACAATGCATCGAAAACAAGTGAGTTGTCTGTGTGGAATTCTCCGACTGTATCGCTGCCAGCACCAGTGGCACGTGACAACATAGCAATAGTCAATGAATAACACGTTTGCTCCGTGTATACCTGTAGATTAACACAAATGTCTCACGCGACGGTCAAAGCAAGTGTTCCATGTCAAGGCTTCCTTCCTCTTCAAGGGCAGGAGTGTTACTTGTTTATACTTTAGAGGTGAGAATCTCCTATTGTCCTTCGATCCACAATACGTCTTTATCGCTGGTGTTTACATTCTATGAACATAACCATAGTGTTTACTAATGTGTCGGGAAGTCCAAGGTTTCACAGGGAAGTGTTTGCCCTGTATTGTTTATTTCCTTATTTTAATTGTTTATACATTGTATATGCAAGCAATTCCTAATTCCACGTCACGATCCTATATCTCGTTAAATATTCGAGGGATTTCTAGTGATAGTAATCGTACTCTATTACGTCGTTTTATCATGCAAACATCGGCTGACTTCATATTACTGCAAGAAGTAGCGTTTCAGAATTTTGACTTCCTCCCTATGTATAGAGCCTATGTGAACGTGGGCCCTCAGCACCGAGGTACTGCCATCTTGTGTAAAAGAGGTGTCGAGGTTAGGAATGTTGTGTATCTTCCATCTGGCAGGGGTATAGCAATAACTTGTGATGATCTAACTCTGATTAACATTTATGCCCCGAGTGGTTCAAATAATAGGAATGCAAGAGAACAGTTTTACAATGAAGACATTTTACCCCTATTTCCCACTATTCCCACAAAAATAATATTGGCTGGGGACTTTAATGTTGTGAATCGTGGGATAGACACTACCTCGAAGTTCATTCCTTCCCCTGCTCTCCAACAATTAATTTCCTCCCTCAAACTCAAGGATGCTTGGGTACAACACCGCCAGGATCTTCAGTTTACATATAAGACTCAAAATATGTCTAGTCGCATTGATCGATGTCATACAACACCTGACTTAATAGCTTCTGTCACCGATATTCATTTACGGATTATACCATTCAGTGATCACGCAGCACTACTCTGGACATGCAAGTACAATCTCGGTGTTTCGGTTACTTACGGAAAGACTGAGTGGAAATTAAACAATCAATTACTTAATCATGCTGAAACGAAATGTATCTTTCGTCTGAAATGGGAGTACTGGCTCAGACAACGTCATTACTATCCAACTTTAAATGAATGGTGGGTTAAATACGTTAAGCCGAAAATACAGAGTTTTTTTAAATGGCAAGGTGCTGAAGTACAAAGAGAAAAACGAGAAAGTCTCGCATATCTGTATCGAGCTCTCCAGGAGTTGTGGTTCCTCCCCAGTTCACAGCAAAATATGATAGCCATTAACAAAACGAAGGCTTGGATCAAACAAATCCAAGCTACTTCGGTCAGACAATATGCCCATCGCCTGCCTCCCGGTGGTTGTCTTCCCGATGAACATATTACCCTGTATCATTACATGGCTCAACATAAACGTCGCGTTGCTAAGGTTATTGACGTAATTAAGCATGATAATCGAACGATCACGTCCCTCCCCGAGATACAGCAGGTATTCTTCGATCACTACAGAAACTTGTACGCTAAACAAGAGGCACCTCAAGATGGATACCAGCAATATCTGAATCTCCCCCTTCCCGTCCTGTCGGACAGGGAGCGCCAGTGCTTGATGTCGCCTATCACAGAAGAGGAAATAAGTAGGACGCTGGCTCAGTGTAATAGTGATTCCAGTCCTGGGGCAGATGGATTATCGTATGCATTCTATCAAAAGTATTGGGATATAGTCGGGAAGGACATGGTTGCCCTCTATAATGAACTATTACGATCTCCTAACTTTCTACAAAATGAGGGTCACGTGATATTTCTTCCAAAATCTACAGACGCCACAGATGAAACACACTATAGGCCCATAACCTTGTTAAATACCGACTTAAAATTGTTCACCAAACTTTTAGTGCAGCGCATGCGCAATCTCTTTGCTGATAAAATTAGTCCTTTTCAAGCAGCGCTCAATAAAGAAAAGAATGTGTATTATGCACTTACGAAGATTCGCGATGTAGTAGGATACTTTCTTTTTGCCAGAAAACCGGCCTGTCTTCTGTCATTGGACTTTCAAAATGCCTTTGATCGTTTATCACATGATTATCTTTTTGCAGTGCTCAGCGCATATAAATTTCCGCTTAGCTTCCTTAATATTATCCAGCAACTGTATAGCACGGCGACTGCTCGACTACAGATAAATGGTTTTCTCACTCAGCCCATTTCACTGAACAGCGGAGTCCGCCAGGGTTGTCCAATGTCCATGTTTCTTTTTGGGCTTGCTCTTGAACCTCTCTTATATAAGTTGGCTGCGTATATCCAACCTCCGCTTCACGACCTGCAAAATCTCTCCGTCACGGCCTATGCTGATGATGTGAATATTAGTTGCACGACATTACAACAGTTTCACTATATTATTGCCCAATTACGACAATTCAGTGATATTAGTGGTGAACGTATCAATTTCTCTAAAACAAAAGTGTTGGCATTTCATAACTGGAAAATGGATGGCATTCCAGAGCCCTTCTCAACTGTTGAAGTGGTAGATCAAGTTAAAATATTGGGTGTTATATTTTCGAATAGTGACAGTATCCATTATGAACGAATTTGGGATCCATTACTGAATACTGTGCGCGGGCTGTGTCTCCAACAAAAATTACGCAAATTAGACCTTATCCAACGTATTTGGTATGTAAATAGTTATTTGTGTGCAAAATTATGGTATTACGCTCACATATATCCGATATCGGACCTCTATCTTCGAAAACTTCATTCTGTTATTGGTTGGTTTATTTGGGCAGGACTTTATTTTCGTGTCACACGTAATACCCTTATTCTACCTTGGAAACAAGGGGGCTTACAGCTCATTTCGATACGTGAGAAATGTAAGGCGTTTTTCTTAACCAACAACTATAAGCAATATCAATTTCCTGACAGTATTACACATCAGTGGCTTTCGTGCTGGATGGTCTCATTTCCAGCACCCAACCCCCCTAATATGGAATCCCTCAAAGACGCCCCTGTGTATATTAAAGAATGCGTGCAAGGTTGGTCGTATCTACCTCTCTTGGATCCCACCAATTATTTCAATGTAAAAATTATGGGTCAGTACTTACTTGCACCTCTGTACAACGAAATGGTTCCGCACGTTCAGCAAAAATTTCCCACAAAAAACTGGAAAATGATATGGCATAATGTGCACAATGTCACTCTGTCAACGCAGGTAAGGAGTACCTGGTATATGATTGTGAATGAGCTTGTTCCTACTAATGTTAAATTAAAACGTATTGGAGTACTACAAACGGATATGTGTCAACGGTGTGATCAACCTGATACGATTGAACACAGACTGCAATTCTGTGCTCAATCACCTGATATCTGGAGAACGTTAACAAGAATGTTAAGTGTCATTTGCCGTTTACATGCAACTGTGTTTGAACCTCAGTATATACTGTTTCCCGACTATCGTTTCTTTCCGATCACCAAACACAATACTGTCACCTGGCTAATTGGACAATCACTTTTCTATATCATGGATACGTATCCGTGTGGCAATATGTCTGATTACATTATTTTTCTGAAAAATGCTTGTAAAAGATTTTCTGTACAGTGCGAAAACAAATATTTTGCTCACTACTTACGAATCTTGTATAATGAATATATGCACTGAGATGTTATAAGTTCCTGTAATGTAATCAAATGAAAATAAAAAAAAAAAAAAAAAATAGCCCAGTGGTCTAAGGCATTCGGCTTATAAAGCACCAATCGAACTAAGTTCGAGTCTCCGCTGGGTACAGCACCTTTTTCTCTCTTTTTTTCACCTGTAAAAAAAAAAAAAAAAAAAAAAAAATCTTGGTGTAGTGGTTAAGCTGCTGGCTTACAAATGCAAAGGACGCAAGTTCGAATCCTCGGCAAGGACATTTTTAAAAATTTTTGTTAATAATACATACAACTCATGAGAGATGGTAAAAGAGGTCGTATTTAGTTTTTCGTAGCAATTATTATTGGTAATGTTTAGTAGTGATAATACTTTTTGTCTTTGCGTATTGCTTTTGTTCTTTTCTTCATTTCCAAAGAGAAGAATATCCGAACAAATGCCACCAAAATTCCTCATATTTTGAATGTAAACGCCATTTGCAATTAGTGAAGAATAAAAATTGAACGTTCCGAAGTAGCTGCAAAAAGTAAAAGGAAAAACATGGAAGTCGACCATACTCATGGTTACTAAAAATACAATTTCTACATGCCTTACACCTCCCGACCACGTTTCTACGTTAGCAAGTAAGAGGCTTGTGTTTAGGTTAGGCTCGTCAATACGTTTTGCAAAGGGGCCCGGTTAAGCTCTGACGCACCACAGGTGCGAGAAGGGAGAAAAACACTTTTTCTCTCTCCCTCTGTGTGTCTATTTATCTATCTATTTGTATATATATAACGCTATTTGTGAATGCCATAACCACCCTAATTTTCAGCGGATTGAGACGAAACTTGGCACAAACCTTAATTGTTGAAATATCTTGATGAGTTCGTTAACCAGAATAATCAGATGAAAATGTTCAAAATGGTGGCCCTTCAAACTCTTAAAAAGTTCCAAGGGAACCAAATTTCGCCCATAGATAGGTATTCAGAAAGTTTGAATAAATTTTCCTCTTTTACTGAAATATTTGTGTGCAGAAACTTATTGAAATATTGGACCCGATTAATCGCCTAAAGAAGGTTCACGCCCTTTCGCTACGGTCAGTTTTTTTTTTTTTTTTTTTTTTTTTGCAGGAGGGGGTTATCTTCCTATTGGAACAAGATGATTGTTACTGATGATACGAAATTACACATTGAAAGTGAAGTAACTTGTGTAACGTGTTATTTGAAAGAATAATATAATAAATGTGCATTCCTCTAACACAGAAAACTGTAAATCATGTGTTTCGAGTTCGGGAGCCTGAATGGCGAGGAGTGTTATTTGATTTGCTTTTTAGTAACACATTGCATTGCAAATAAAGGTAGGCAACATTAGTGGTAAGTAAAATAATAATAATAATAATAATAATAATAATAATAATAATAATAATAATAATAATAATAATAATAGGTGTTGTTTGTGGCAAGGCAATATCTTCCTCAGTTCTTCTTCAAACGTAATGATTGTAACGCCATATCTCCCTTACAAACAAAATATTAGCAATTTATATCGAGAGAACGGGAAACTGTAGAGCGATGGGACCAACGTTGGACAGTATGCACTCATAGTACTCAGAAAAGTAAGCGATTTCAATGCAAAATGAACGAAGAGTCATTGTCATGGATACTCATGGGGCCACGGCAGAGCCCTCTTTAGGCAAAATGTCGATAGCTTATATCGAGAAAACAGGAGGTGATACTGGGATGGGACCAACGTTGGACACCGTGGACCCATAAGGCGCATCGAAAAAATTAGGGAGGCGGGCGCCAGCCAGCCTTACTTATTTCCACATAATAATATAAAATTATATTGTCGAAATACACACACGAGTTAGCTACTAATATTTCATATTATTATTATTATTATTATTATTATTATTATTATTATTATTATTTTATTATTATTATTATTATTATTATTATTATTATTATTATTATTATTATTATTATTATCTACAGCGTCTTTTCATTACGTGAGCATGTTTGACATGAAACCAAAGAGAAAATCCATCCTGTAGCGAAAAGAAACAATACTTTCTCTCAAATGGATAAAATATCAAGCCGAGATTGATTCGAACTCGCATGGACGGCGCGAAAAGCCAGTGCTTTGTCCACTATTTTTTTAACTGACTCACCGAACGCGTTTCAGTAACTTACTTATTGCTAATTTTACTTGCTTCACTCGTTTAACTTGCTTTTTCTAATAACTTATAACGACAGGGACACGAACACAGAAAGATCGAGAACAATTAAAAATCATAGATGCTCTCCCGCCGGGAATCGAACCCGAGACTCCATACACCCAAGGCTCACGTGCTAGCCTCTAGACCAGCGGCGATGGCAACGCTCACTTCCTGTGTCGTTAGGGATTACGACCACTGTATTGCCAGCTATCACTTCTGTGGGTTGTATACTATGATCACATGTTTCTTCTTTGCTGGAAGAGTAAAACCTACATTATATGTAATACATGAGGTATTTAGACCTACATGCTCTTCATATAATGTAATAAAAGGGTCATGGTGTCGGATTTTAATACATGACGTATTGCAGTATACAACATGCTTTGCATTACTTGTTTGTTTGTAGACAGCTACTAGCTTAGTGTTCTGAAAGGTTGTGTATAAACTAGGGATAGCCCGTTCCGAAATTATTAGTTTTCGGACTCCCGAAAGTAAAGCCGGATAAATTCCGGAATTCGGAAAATTCCAATTTTGTAATAATTTCGGAATTCGGAAAAATCCGGAATTTAGAAATTTCTGATTTCGTTAACATTCCGGAATTTGGAAAATCCGGATTTTTTCGAAAGTCGGAGTTTTTCTCAATTCCGGAATTTTCTAAATTCCGGATTCTTTCCGAGTTCCGAAATTCTTCTGAATTCCGGAGTATAACTGAATTCCATAATTTTGCGAAATCCGGAAAGTGAAAGTTCCGCTTCCGAAAAATGAATTACTTTGGTTAATATGAATCGTGGCGGAAATAAGTCTTTGACCAGGTAATGGCGACTGCTTTGAAAGAAATGGAGAGTATGAGAATTCAATCTGTCATATTTGTAGTTTCGTGTGGAGAAAGAACGAACTTGTGAACCAGTGGTTTAAGAAAAACTCAAGTTATTAATATAAACTTTGCCGACTTCATAAAAGAAATACGAAAGACATTTTGAATCGAAAAATATAACATACAAGTTTGCAAGCGGAGACAAAGAAACCTAACGTAACCAGACTAAAGACGGATCGTTTACCGCGTAGCGATCGCGGTTCAGTGGTCAAGGTGCTTCTGCGAATGCACGTTGCAATTCTTTTTTTCTTACTTTAGAATTTTTGATGGCGATTGATCAGCGATAACATACGTTTTATTATATTCAGATATTTGAATACTCGGATGTTTCAATATTTGAACTATCAAATCTTCAGGAATAATAATAGTAATAATAATAATTATTATTATCTCGTAGAAGATTAAAAGCTAGAAGCTAAATTATCGCTCAGGTCTTACCATTACAAGGAGAAACGTGACATTTGGAAAGAATATTTCGGTTTGGTTTAATGTTGCTCACGAGAATAGGAGTTTCTCATCTCGTTTCTAAAACAAATAAAATAACATGAGAATTAACATTTTACATTCGAGACGGGTCAGGGCTAAATCAAAATTTTCGTCTCTCTTTGGAGATGAGAATCGAGACGAGACGAAAAGTATCGTAAACATTTCCCGTCTTGTCTCGATTCTCGAAATAGTGTATGTCCATTCTTTAAGTAACAATTGCTCTGTAGACTGAATCTCATAGGCTATTTCGTTACATTGTATTTCAGAGCTCATTGAATTATGCTCTGTGTAGGTATTTTTGTAGCAAAGCTTTTATATTTACCTCTGCATATTCTAAAAATTAGTTTATTATATGCCTTACTGTCGCATGATATTCAGTTATATTTATTACAGTTATTTTCCTCAAAACATACTTTCTACATGAAACTTCAATAAAAGGTTCTAGTTTAAAATGTTGGTAGTTGCAGAGGTGTGTCTTGAAGGTACGGAACCCTTTCCCCGAAATCTCTACTTTTAAGTAAGTTTTGCCAAATTTCAGGGCAAGTTTAAAACTATTATTATTATTATTATTATTATTATATCAACTCCATGTATAATCTTTAAAAGATATACGGTTTGTATCTGAATAGTAAAAGCTAATTGACTGTCGATCTCGGTCGTCTGGAAGTCTTCAGGAGGCAAGGACATCGGTCACGTTCTGGGTTTGAGTTCCGAATGGGCAAGTATTCGGGCTCGAGCAAAAAATTGTTAAAAGTTATAGGCTTCATCCAAACATATTCAAAACAGCTGGGACCGGGTTTGGGCTTCTCAACGGCTCGAGCGGGTCGGCTTACAGCTCATTCAATATCGAACCGAATCGAGAAGTGAGCCGAGCCAACAGCTCACCACACCGAACCGATTTGAGCCATCGGCTTAGTTGAGCTGAGTCGAAACGTGCTGATGAACTAGTTTCAACTTAGCTGGCTCGAACCGGTTCACATGAGCCGAGTAGGTGACCCATCCCAACCGAGAAAGCTCGAGCCATCGACTCAATTGAGCTGAGTCGATGGCTTGTTCCAACTAAGCCGGCTCGGGTCATCGGCTCATCCCAACCGAGCCGACTCGAGCTGTTCGCTCAGTTGATACGAGCCGAGCCGGTTGATATCACTACCCGAGTTGGTCTTCTGCTTGGGCTCAAGAATTCGACCGTGCAGATCTCAGCCTTGATTTTAAGAACTACAGTATATACTTATATTGGTGATTACGATATTTGAGGCTGTCTCGTAATAATAATAATAATAAACTCTTGTCTTCTCATTATCTAGACGAGACGAGATACACTAAAATTGCCCCACGAGATGCACTAAAATTACGAGATGAGACGCACCTCTGTCGTGAGCAACATTACTGCTTACATTTCTCATGGCTTTTGCTTTCCAGTCTGATCAGGCCAATATTTCAAAACGAGTTAAAACGAGCTGAACGAGCGAGAGAGCCATTATCAAACTCAACTCAACTCGAAACTAGACCTCGAAAACAGCGACTTGGCTCGGAACTCAATTCAAGAAAATTACCTTTGACTCGACTCAAATTGTACTCGAGTTGAATTGAATTTTGGCTCGACTTGTGCTCATCCCTATTCGTGTTTGTATTTTATGTTTCCACTTCAACAATGTCTACTCTTTTTTCTCCTTTTACCTGCTGTTTCTGGATCTCTCTTTCGGTGTCGTCCTTTATTTACACCGTGCACTATTCTTATTCCCAGCTTGTGACCCGCTTCAATGTCTTATTCAGTTTAGGCTTTTCTTCTTACATTGACTTCACATGTGATTGATTTAATTCTCACTTTCCGCGCACGACTGATGAAAATGTTTTATTATTATTATTATTATTATTATTATTATTATTATTATTATTATTATTATTATTATTATTATTATTATTATTATTATTATTATTATTATACTATTGAACTTGCACGGCGAAATTACTGTATAATACGATATCATTTCTGTAATTTTACTCCATTGTATGTTATTTAGTTTATTAATGGGCACTAAATTGTCTCCAGATCAACGAATAAATTAACTACGGCATGCACTTTGGTGGAAATATCATTGCAATAAAATTATTGGTTCGTTCCAAACATGTTCATGTAATGATATTTCCACCAAAGTGCATGCCGTAGTTAATTTATTCGTTGATCTGGAGACAATTTAGTGCCCATTAATAAATTAAATAACATACAATGGAATAAAATTACTGAAATGATATCGTATTATACAGTAATTTCGCCGTGCAAGTTCAATAGTATAATAATAATAATAATAATAATAATAATAATAATAATAATAATAATAATAATAATAATAATAATAATAATAATAAAAATAATAAAACATTTTCATCGGTCGTGCGCGGAAAGTGAGAATTAAATCAATCACATGTCAAGTCAATGTAAGGAGAAAAGCCTAAACTGAATAAGACATTGAAGCGGGTCACAAGCTGGGAATAAGGATAGTGCATGGTGTTAATAAAGGACGACACCGACAGAGAAATCCAGAAACAATAGGTAAACGAAGGAAAAAAAGAGTAGAAATTGTTGAAGTGGAAACAAAATACAAATACGAATAGGGATGAGCAGGAGTCGAGCCAAAATTCGACTCGACTCGAGTTCAATCCGAGTCGAGTCAAAGGTATTTTTCTTGTAGTACTTAAAATTATACTGTAGTTCTTAAAATTAAGGCTGAGACCTGCACGGTCGAATTCTTGAGCCCAAGCAGAAGACCAACTCGGGTAGTGATATCAACCGGCTCGGCTCGTATCAACTGAGCGAAGTTGTTGTATTACTATACATCTGCTTCCGCCCCTGTCAAATCTGGTCGATCTCGTTGACGCGACATATTTGCTTTTTTATACCCCTTTCTTCGATTACTGAACAAAACAGTAACTATTCTGAAATATACTACTGCGCATGCCTCGTAGATAAATATTTCTGATGCCAATAGTTTCCGTTTTGTCCAAGGAATGTTCTTTTTCTTATTCCCAGCATGACCCTTTTATTACATTATATGAAGAGCATGTAGGTCTAAATACCTCATGTATTACATATAATGTAGGTTTTACTCTTCCAGCAAAGAAGAAACATGTGATCATAGTATACAACCCACAGAAGTGATAGCTGGCAAGAGAGTGGTCGTAATCCCTAACGACACAGGGAAAGAGTGGTGCCTTTCCCGCTGGTCTAGTCGCTAGCACGTGCGCCTTTGGTGTATGGAGTTCCGGGTTCGATTCCCGGCGGGAGAGCATCTATGATTTTTAACTGTTCTCGGTGTTTCTGTGTTCGTGTCTCTGTCGTTATAAGTTATTAGAAAAAGCAAGTTAAACGAGTGAAGCAAGTAAAATGAGCAATAAGTAAGTTACTGAAACACGTTCAGTGAGTCTGTTAAAAAAAAAAGTGGACAAAGCACTGGCTTTTCGCGCCGTCCATGCGAGTTCGAATTAATCTCGGCTTGATTTTTTATCCATTTGAGAGAAAATATTGCTTCTTTACGCTACAGGTAGTATACTCTTTTCGTATTTTTCGCTGTCGTTCACAGTTAAAGTAACTGACTATTATTCTTTCTACGAATGATGGATCTTCTCTTTGGCTTCATGTCAAACACGCACACGTAATGAAAAGACGCTGTCGATAATAATAATAATATGAAATATTAGTAGCTAACTCGTGTGTGTATTTCGACAATATAATTTTATATTATTATGTGGAAATAAGTAAGGCTGGCTGGCGCCCCCACCCCCTGTTTTTTTCGATGCGCTTTATGGGTCCACGGTGTCCAAAGTTGGTCCCATCCCAGTATTACCTCTCGATATAAGTTATTGACACTTTGCCTAAAGAGGGCTCTGCCGTGGCCCCATGACTACCCATGACAATGACTCTTCGTTCCTTTTGCATTGAAATCGCTTACTTTTCTGAGTACTATGAGTGCATACTGTCCAACGTTGGTCCCATCGCTCTACAGTTTCTCGTTCTCTCGATATAAATTGCTAATATTTTGTTTGTAAGTGAGATATGGCGTTACAATCATTACGTTTGAAGAAGAATTGATTAAGATATTACCTTGCCACAAACAACACCTATTATTATTATTATTATTATTATTATTATTATTATTATTATTATTATTATTATTATTATTATTATTATTATTATTATTATTATTATTTTACTTACCACTAATGTTGCCTACCTTTATTTGCAATGCAATGTGTTACTAAAAAGCAAATCAAATAACACTCCTCGCCATTCAGGCTCCCGAACTCGAAACACATGATTTACAGTTCTCTGTGTTAGAGGAATGCACATTTATTATATTATTCTTTCAAATAACACGTTACACAAGTTACTCCACTTTCAATGTGTAATTTCATATCATCAGTAACAATCATCTTGTTCCAATAGGAAGATAACCCCCTCCTGCAAAAAAAAAAAAAAAAAAAACTGACCGTAGCGAAAGGGCGTGAACTTTCTTTAGGCGATTAATCGGGTCCAATATTTCAATAAGTTTCTGCACACAAATATTTCAGTAAAAGAGGAAAATTTATTCAAACTTTCTGAATACCTATCTATGGGCGAAATTTGGTTCCCTTGGAACTTTTTAAGAGTTTGAAGGGCCACCATTTTGAACATTTTCATCTGATTATTCTGGTTAACGAACTCATCAAGATATTTCAACAATTAAGGTTTGTGCCAAGTTTCGTCTCAATCCGCTGAAAATTAGGGTGGTTATGGCATTCACAAATAGCGTTATATATATACAAATAGATAGATAAGTACACACACAGAGGGAGAGAGAAGAAGTGTCTTTCTTCCTTCTCGCACCTGTGGTGCTTCAGAGCTAAACCGGGCCCCTTTGCAAAACGTATTGACGAGCCTAACCTAAACACAAGCCTCTTACTTGCTAACGTAGAAACGTGGTCGGGAGGTGTAAGGCATGTAGAAATTGTATTTTTAATAACCATGAGTATGGTCCACTTCCATGCTTTTCTTTTTACTTTTTGCAGCTACATCGGAACGTTCAATTTTTATTCTTCACTAATTGCAAATGGCGTTTACATTCAAAATATGAGGAATTTTGGTGGCATTTGTTCGGATATTCTTCTCTTTGGAAATGAAGAAAAGAACAAAAGCAATACGCAAAGACAAAAAGTATTATCACTACTAAACATTACCAATAATAATTGCTACGAAAAACTAAATACGACCTCTTTTACCATCTCTCATGAGTTGTATGTATTATTAACAAAAATTTTTAAAAATGTCCTTGCCGAGGATTCGAACTTGCATCCTTTGCATTTGTAAGCCAGCAGCTTAACCACTACACCAAGATCATGGCATGGTGACCGTTTAGTTGTCGGCGTATTTGTTGTATTTGTGTTTTATGTTCCCACTTCGACAATTTTTACTCTTTTTTTGTAAGTTTAACAGCTGTTTCTGGCCTTCTCTTTCGGTGTCGTCCTTTATTTACACAATGCACTATTCGTATTCACAGCTTGTGCCCCTCTGCAATGTCTTATTCAGATTAAGCTTTTCTTTTTGCCCCTCAGTAAACATTTGATTGATTTAATTCTCATACTCTCCACGGATGGAGCGCAGGAATGCCAGACTCGAAAAATAAGTGTACATTTACTTTCCTGACAGATCATACTACTCGACTACTAAACACTATGTATTACTCGACAGTGTGTATGCAGAAGGCAAGGAATGATGTGTACAAATGCTTGTACTCATTGTAGAGGTATAAGTTGTTTGAATTCTGTGGAAGCTGACATGCATGATGATCAGGGTCGTAACTTGTGGGGGGCAGGGGCAATTGCCCCCCAGGGAAGCTCCAAACCGCTCGAGAGGGCCCATCTTAAGACAAAATTTTCTTATTCCATATACGATACGAACATGAAATTATAAATGAAACATCAAACAGGTTCACCACATTACATTAAAAAAAAACAGTACACAAAAGGTAAATAAAACAAAAATTAGTCGTGAGTCCATTTCAATAAAAAAAAAATTCTACTATTAGGGGCCCTAGAAATAACATTTCTTTGCGTGGTTTTGAGATTTGTCAATATTGTCCCCTCAATTAATTTGTCACGTATGGAACTGGCCCAGGGGTGTAACTAACGACCCCGCAGACCTTGAGATGCGGGAGGGCCCACAGGCTCCGGGGGGCTCATAAAGAGTAAGAGAAAGATGGAAAGAGAGAGCCCAAAAATTAGAAAGACAACTTTTCTAGGGGGCCCAAATACGCGTTTTAATGCTTGCCCCTCCCCCAGAAAAATCTACGTTACGGCGCTGATGATGATTGAGATAAAAATGATACTATAAGCGAAACTATATATCTGCTATAGCTGCTTATGACACATTGACAAGTATATTAGTTAACTTTGAAAATTTAAATTTATTAGTGTTAAACATTGCTTAGTATACAGATTATACTCGTACTTGTAATTCTTATTTTCAACATAATGCATATAGGTTAAGTTATGTAGCATATATTCATTTTAATGTAAGTCAGCTCTAACACATGGAAACTATTGAACACCGTACTGGATATAAAACTGTAGTGTACCATTAAAAAAATACTGTAATAAAAATATTTGAAAAACACTTGTTTAAGAGTTTCTCTTTCAATTGATACAAAGAATAAGATTCCAAATATTGAACATTCCTTAACATATAATATCAAGTACTAGAAAACGTGGCACCCATATTTGAAAATTCACCATAACGGACCTATGCACTCTCGGAGAGTGATAAGACTTTTCAGCACCGTTTTCCTGAGGTAGTTTTTACTGATTAAAAAAAGTCAACACTAAATTATACATTACATTAAGATCGCGGTTCAGTGTTTTTTCTACTAAAATTTGTTAGGCTGTTAAGGCCGATATTTAACTTCTATTAATCAATTTTCCACTTGGAAAAAATAAGGACAACTATTACATTGCAGGTTGTTCTCATACAGTGGTATATTTCCCCAAGTAAAAACCGTGATACAGCATACGTATACAGCAATTATAATTTTTCAATAATAAATAAATCAATAAATTAGTAACTTCTTTGTAATTTGGAACTTTCTTCTTCTTCTATTTGTTGCGTCAAATAGGGATCGATGCTACATAGTTGAAATCTGCGTTCTATAAGGTTTACAACGATGTACTCCCATGCGCAAAAAAAATTGCGCGTATACTGTAACTCACGATTTTTCTCGATTATTTCATTTTCCTTATGTTTATGGGTAAAATTCAGTTATTAGTATGTGGAGATAATAGAAAGCAATCCATCTAAGGAGATATTTCCAAAAAATATAATAAAATAATAAAAATATAAGCAAAAAACAAAATTATGTTCGGTTTTGTGTATACTGGCAATAATGTTTTCGAGGGAATTTTTGGAGTAGCACAGCACGATTGTAGAGGGAATTACAGAATTGGTAACAGAACAGGGGGCATTTTTGCCGATCCCAAACGTTTCAGCATTCTTGCCAATTTGATGTCGAGAACATAATCCAAACAACCCCTGCGGGGCTTCTAACCCGTTCCTACTACTACTACTACATTAGTTGTGGATCTATATAGTACAAGGGCAAACGTACTACTACTACTACTAAATTTGCTGTGGATCTATATAGTACAAGGGCAAACTTATTTTAATGAAAGAAGTTTAATGAAAATTTTAAAACAATGATCGTTAAATCACTTTTTGAATATTATTTTTAATCTTATTTTAACGAAGGAAGTGTTATAAACATTTTTAAAAATAGTAAAAAAAACTGTCCGTAGGCAGGATTCGAACCCTCGCCAAAAACAATTTCGTTATTAACATGTTACGCTAGACCACTCGGCTACTAGAGCCGACAACAATTTTTGTTTACTTTGTGCTATATGTAGATCATGTCTTGTGATGTCTCATCTGTATCGACCAATCAGATCAGAGGATATGCTGAAACGTTTGGGATCCGCAAATATGCGAACAGGGGGACAGTTTAATCAAGGAACAGGAAAGTAGAGTAAAATATTGCATTTATTGGCTTAAATCTAGGGTGTAAATTGTCTGCCAAATATAAATTAGCCTCTGTAACCAAGATGTTGTACGGAAATATATAAACAAAGAGAAAAACTGTTGTCTTAAGTTTGGAAGTGACATGCTCTATAGCCATGAGCATTTATTTCTCAAGAAAAAGATAAGCAACAAAAGAAAGTCTGTGTGGTCAAGTGGGTAGATTGACGGATTAGTAATTCTTATACTGTTTTGACCGCAGATCGAATCCCATCCGATCCTGTTCATTTTTTTTCTTTACAAAACATTGTAGAAAGTGTATAATTTTTATGTTAATAAGAACCGAAACAATATAATAATGAAATAACTTTTTGTTTTTCTGATGATGTATTTATTCAGAATTAGCTTACTATTTATTACTAATAGCGATTGTTTTTAGTTTATGGTATGGTATGCTTAGTCATTCCCTCTCCGTTTTTTTTTTTTTAACACAGCAGAAGTAACTTCAAACTTCAACTCACTGCGAGTGTGTCTGTAAAAAACAAAACAAGCGCGACCTGCAGCTTTATACACAGCGTGACGAACACAATCACAGCCATAGCTCGTTGTCTGTTCTAGTGTTTCTGTGTGTGTGTGTGTGTTCCTTTTTAGAGTATTGACTCTCTCTCTCTCTCTCTCTCTCTCTCTCCTTTTGTTTCATATCAACAAGTGCAACAAATGCAAGTCTGTGTAAAAAAAATCAAGAATGTTTTCTTTAAACAAAAGTAAATTTTACAGCTCTCTTTGTGAATAACACGAATGCTTCCGACGAATTATACAGTAGCGTGAAAATCTGATAATAAAATGATCTAACATGCATAAGCTTCTTTTTCTAGCGTGACAACACATTAAACATAACAAATTAAATTTTTGGGATTACAAATTATCACATTACGTGTCGGTGTAGGCCTATTCGTTTTCACATTCGAGTGACGAAAGAAGAAAGTGTGGTTATAGTTATAAAAACCGAATACCAGATTTCAATGAATTCAAGTTACATGGCTCCTACATATCGAAAAAATGATTTTTCGATGTCTGTCCATCTATTCGTCTTTCGGTTCGTCACGCTTTTACACGCACTCAAATAGAGGCCATACTGTTCAACGTATCTGGACCGAATTCTAGACATAACGTTTTAATAACATACTATCTTTCGAATTTTATGTCCTTCGACATCTAAAAGTAAGGTTAATTTACTGAAGGATTAAAATTTAAAACAATTCAATTTTCTCAAGTAAAAAAAGCTGTGACGATTTTATTTACTTTTTATAAATATATATTTTATTAACGAATCTATACCGCATATGAATAATTTTTCTGAAAATATATATATGGTGTAATTTACTGTATGGTATGCGTTCTTTTTGCAGAATTTTCTCAACCACATTTCATAAATAAACGTATCATTAATAACCTAACAAACAACTCGTTCGAAGGAGTAGCTTAATCTTAGGGTGAGCTTTACCCCGATAGTTTTCCCATTAACGCCTCAGGCAATTTTGTTCATATTTCGTAAAGAAATGTTTCATTAATAAACTAACATACAGCATAAATCGTTTATTCCGATAACATACAGAAGAAGTGGTTTTCTCAAGGGTTGAATTTTTTTTGGACAATTTTCTCAGTAATAACTGAGACAAATTTGTTCTAATTTCAGTAAAATATTTTCTGTAATAATCTTACAATATGGTATAACTCGCTTGTTCCGAAAAGAAAAATCCAAAAGAGATACTTTGACAGTGAATTTTGTCCCGACGATTTGCTTAAAAATTACTCGATATACTGTCAAAATTACAGATAGAAGAGTTTACCTTTGGGGGTAAGCTTTTCCCGATGACCTTCCTAAAAAACACTCAGGACATGTTTGTTGTTCATATTTTATAAATACATGTGACATAAATAACCTACCTATATGGTATAATTCCCTCATCCGGAAAAACTAAAAATGGTATATTACTTTTGACAGTAAGTTTTACCCTGCGATTTTCTCAAGAACGACTCAGGCGATTGTGTTCGTATTTCATAAATAAATGTTTTACAAAAACACTAACAATATAGCATAGCTCGTTTGTCCTGAAAAGATTCACAAGGGATAATTTATTCTTGGGGTTGACTTTTTTCATGATTTTCTCAGAAATTACTCAGACGCTTTTGCTTATAGTTCACATACAATTATATCCTTAATAATTCTAATATAATGATCAAGTTATTTCTAACGAAAATATGACCAATGGGTACTTTACTTTTGGGCCTGAAGTTTCTACCTAGCAAAGTTTTCCAAAATATTATTTTATTCGCAATTTCCCAAATAAATGTTTCAATAATAGTTACAGCCTAACATAAGTCAGTGTAAAAAATTCGACCGAGAAAGTACAGTGCGTTTGCTCCGTATCCTTTCTTAAATATATTTTTTAATGTTACACCTAATCACAATTTTCCGAACAAAATCGAAACTTCTTTTTAAATGTGCCTTGTTGTGGTCAAATGGTTCAAGTGCATTGGTTCTGGATTTGATTTCCAGTGAGAGCTAGTGTATTTTCATCCAAGAGATGTGACACGTCTGTGCAAGAAAAAAAGTGTTTAAATAAGCCTAACCAAGCTAATCAACAAAAGAAATAATACAATGTTACGAAATTATCGTAGAAATGTTGTTAATATTAGGTAGGTGCGACTGAAATGTCCAAACGATTATTGTCAATTCCAAAGGCCTTTGTTTTCGTCCGGCGGGAGCTCATGTGGTTCGGGATCTACGTTAATCAGTAGGTCCACGTCTCATATAGCCTCGCTGCTGAAAGGGACGTTAAACTCAAAATCGCATCACACATCTTTGTTTTCGCCTTTGTTTTAAATGTCACTGTTCATGAGCTCCTTAGTGGCTAAGCGGTTAGCGTACGCGCCTTTGGCGTGGAAGACCCGGCTTCAATTCCCGGCGAGAGCTCACGTGCTTCGGAGTCCACGTTAATCAGTAGGCCGACGTCTCATATAGCTTCGTTGCTGAGCGAGACGTTAAACTCAAACTCAATGTCTTTGTTCATAAATGTCTTTGTGTATGGTTTTGCATATACGTGGCATGGACATTAAATTTTGATTTCTACGCCATATGTATCTAATTACATACACAGCTATAGAACGAACTCAACAAACTTGGAATATCTACATTGTTTGCGTATGGAAAATAATCACGATCTACTGCACAGGAGAGCCGTGTGTATGGAATTACATACACATGGCAATCAACGTAATAAGAAATGTATAATAATAAGAATTAATAATAATAATAATAATAATAATAATAATAGTAATAACAATAATAATAATAATAATAATAATAAACATAAAACGATACGATCACTTACATAATTTATAAATATAAGTTAACATTTAATAAGCATATAACTGCAATGGAATTAAGTTGTTTCTCTCTCTCCCTGAACGCAACAGCCCTTATTGTGCTAAGGCGTAGAAGGGAACTTGTGGCACTCACGATTTGGGGCGGTGTGTGGTCACAACTTCGGATCCCTTTGTTGTTAGTCCTAGCTTTCTAGACGGATGCAGTTATTCCCGGTAGAATATACAAGCAAATAGATTTTGTATTACTATTAAAGTAAATAATTATACTCATTCCCTCAATGTGATACTTGTGGTTGCTTTACCGTATACAGACAGCTGATCCATGGAAGAATCGTTGATAAAATAATAATAATAATAATAAATAACAGAAGCTCGACAAATATTCTTGCAAATAATAGGAAAAAGTTTGCGTCAGTAGTATGGGCTGCACTTTAGGACACTTTTTGGCCCCTGGGTCCCTGCCTCAGGACCCACGGTCCCTGGCCGGTGTCAATGACCTAGGGGTACATAGGACCACCCCCTCTAAATTTTGGCAGGGGTACCATGGCCCACCCCCTAAATTTTGGCAGGGGTACATAGGACCACCCCCCTTAAATTTTGGAAATTGCCAAATCTAAAAATTTGGTATGGTAGCCTAGGACCACAGTATGTACCTCTATCCGTATTGGGGGTCTATGTCGTTCCCTTTCATGGGTAAAAAATTGCCAAAAAGTCAAATTTCGGGGGGTTTTGATATAATTTATCCCCTTTGATGAGGTGTTATTACCCTATATGGTTATATGGGCGTATACAGGGGTCCATTCCCTTTCATAAGACATGGGTATATTAATGCACCCCTTGAAAAATTTGGGAGGGGTACCTTGGCCCACCCCTTAAATTTTGGAAATTGACCAATTTAAACATTGGGTATTATAGTACAGGACCCTAATATGTATTATGATAAATTTGGGTGGTCCACCTCGTTCCCTTCTAGGGGTACAAAATTGCCAAAATATAAACGTAAGCAATACGTAGTACCACGTGTTTGGTTTTTGGTCGATTTTATCCCCTTTGATGAGGTGTTATTATCCTATATAGTTATATGGTCATGTATAGGGGTCCATTACCTTTCATAAGATATGGGTATATTTGTGCACTCCTTTAAAAATTTGGGAGGGGTACTTTGGCCCCCCCCTTAAATTTTGGAAATTGCTCATTTTATATATTTGGTATTATAGTATTTGACCCTAACATGTATTATAATAAATTTGGGTGGTCCACCTCGTTCCCTTCTAGGGGTACAAAATTGCCAAAATATAAACGTAAGCAATACGTTGTACCACGTGTTTGTTCTTTTGGCCCAATTTATCCTCTTGGATGAGGTTCTATTACCTTATATGGTTATGTATAGGGGTCTATTCCCTATCATAAGACATAGGTACATTTGTGCACTCCTTTAAAAATTTGGGAGGGGTACTTTGGCCCACCCCTTAAATTTTAGAAATTGCTCATTTTATATATGTGGTATTATAGTACTGGACCCTAACATGTATTATGATAAATTTGGGTGGTCCACCTCGTTCCCTTTTAGGGGTACAAAATTGCCAAAATATAAACGTAAGCAATACGTTGTACCACGTGTTTGGTTTTGACCTAAGTTATCCCCTTGGATGAGGTCCTATTACCTTATATGGTTATATGGTTATGTATAGGGGTCTATTCCCTATCATAAGACATAGGTACATTTGTGCACTCCTTTAAAAATTTGTGAGGGGTACCTTGGCCCACCCCTTAAATTTTAGAAATTGCTCATTTTATATATTTGGTATTATAGTACTGGACCCTAACATCTATTATGATAAATTTGGGTGGTTCACCTCGTTCCCTTTTAGGGGTACAAAATTGTCAAAATATAAACGTAAGCAATACGTTGTACCACGTGTTTGTTTTGGCTCAATTTATCCCCTTGGATGAGGTCCTATTACCTTATATGATTATATGGTTATGTATATTGGTCCATTCCCTATTATAAGACATGGGTATGTTGATGCACCCTTTAAAAATTTGGGAGGGGTACCTTGGCCCACCTCTTTATTTTGGAAATTGCCCAATTTAAACATTTGGTATAATAGTATAAGACCCTAATATATATTACTATAAATTTGGGTGGTCCATCTCGTTCCCTTTTATGGGTACGAAATTGCCAAATTTTAGTACAACCACGTGTTTCGTTTTTCACCTAATTTATTCACTTGGATGAGGTCCTATTACCTAATATGATTATATGGTCATGTATAGGGGTCCATTTTCTATCATAAGACATAGGTACATTGATGCACCCCGGGAGGGGTACCATAGCCAATCCCTTAAATTTTGGAAATTTTTCAATTTAAGCATTCGCTATCATAGTACATGACCTCAATATGTATCATGATAAATTTGGGTGGTCCACCTTGTTCCCTTTCATGAGTAAAAAAAGAATGCCAAAATATAAACATAAGCAATATGTTGTATCACGTGTTTGGTTTTTGGCCCAATTTATCCCGTTTGATGCGGTCTTATACCGTATATGGTCATATGGTCATGTATATAGGTTCATTTCATATCATAAGACATGAGTACATTGATGCACCCTTTAAAAATTTGGGAGGGGTATCTTGACTCATCCACTCAGTTTTAGAAATTGTTTAATATAAGCATTTGGTATCTTCGTACAGGTCTTCAATATGTACCACTATAAATTTGGATGGTCCACATCGTTCGCTTTCATGGGTAAAGAACTACCAAAAATCAAATTTCGGAGGTTATTGACCCTTTGATAAGTATTTAGCACGTTATATGGTTTATTACCTTTATATGTTTATGTTCTCTTTTAAATTTGGGAATTATAAAATAACATAATTTGGTAAACGTTTTCTAGGACCCTTTGGTGTTCCTCTTATGGCCAAATATTCAAAATTTAAAGGTTATTGACCGGCTTTATTATTGAATAACTACAGGATTTATTACTTTTTCATAAGACACAGGTGTATTTGTGTACCAATCTTAAATTTTGGGAGGGGTACATTTCTTATTGTCATATCAATAATTGGTAATTGTTCTTAAAATTGGATAGTATCTCATTCATTGGGTAAATCATTATGATCACGTGATCAGTTATTGACCTATGATGGGATTAGGAGTCCAGGACATTGGTACATTTAAACTTTGTAGGATAATTTGAGAATGCGTCATTGGTATTGATTATTACAGCCAAATATAAACGTAAGCAATACGATGTACCACGTGATTGACCTTGATGAGGTAGTGTACAGGGATACATAGCTAACCTTATTGAATCTTATGACTCATAGTCTTAAGGGAATACATGCTACAACACTGGCAAAGTTATTGTTGATGCAATTTGATTGGTTGATCACTATCTTTCGTGCAATCTGATTGGCTGATCACTATCTTTCGTGCAATCTGATTGGTTGCTGATTTTCAAATCTTTGCTGCATTCAGTTTTAAGTTTTGTTTAACATTTAAAAATCTTGGTTTCGTTCAACATTTTGCACTCACTGATAAATATGATCAAAACCGTTTATTTGTTAATCGAATAGTTAAAAACCGGATAAAGTTTGACGTTTAACCGTGAAATTTTTTAGTTTGAAAATTTTTTGTTTGAATTTTTTGTTTCAGAATTTTGTTTGAAATTTGTTTCAAAATTTTTTGTTTGAAAATTTTTTTGTTTGAAAATTTTTAATTTTTTTGTTGCAAAATTTTGTTTGAAAATTTTTTGTTTAAAATTTTTTGTTCGATATTTTTGTTTTGAAATTTTTCGTTTCCAAATTTTTTTGTTTAAAATTTTTTTGTGCACTCATTAGTGAAGAACCGGAACTGCTTAGAAGAAAATTTGGTTTGAAATTTTTTCGTTTGAATTTTTTTTTGAAATGTTTGTTTCAAAATTTTGGTTTGACATTTTTAAAACTTTGTGCACTCATTAGTAAAGAACCGAAACTGTTTAGAACAAAACCTCTGGCAACATTGTGGTGCAATAGTACACGTCAGAACATGATAATGCAACGTCATGAGTTTTGCATCTTATATAAGTATCGTTCGAGTTAGTATTCATAATAACATCGTCATGGCTACTTGTCTGCAGTTTCTAAACACACGTGATGTGATGAAATCATTTACCAAGATTACTGATTTACAACAGAATGTACCTTATAGACTCTTAGCTAGCCAAATGATCCCTACAAAGTTTGGATTAAGAATCGTAGTGAAGCTTGAAAATGATAAGAATATAATTTTACCAGCAAGATATTTACCCATGGAAGCATCAAAACAAGAAGAACTGCTGCGTTTCTTAAATACTGGATCTGTATCTTTATGTTACAAAGGATTCTTGGGTCGAAGTCATCAATTTGAATTTAGTACACAGCCACATTCGTCAGCAATTGTGATGAAATCATGAATTCAAACGTCAGCACATTTCTTTGACGTCAGACATAGTTGTATGAATTTGGTTGGTCGGCATGACATCAGCAACTGTGATGAAATCATGAATTCAAACGTCAGCACATTCCTTTCCAATGACGTCAGCCGTAGTTCTATAAATCAACCAATACAGTGTCATCCCACGAAATCATTTAAGCAAGTGCTTTTCAGGATGAAAGATGTGTACTTCTAACGATAAAGAGTTCATCTTCGCAAGCTATTATCCAATAAATATATTTCAAACAAAACATGTGATGATTGGTATCAGTGCTAGAACATTTGAACCAGTAATTCGATTGGGCAAAGCAGAACAATTTGGTGTACAACTGACCTGTGAAGAATGGCAAATATTATGTTCACGAATCGACCAAATGAACGATTATTTTCATGATGAGCTAAATGTGACCATAGTCAAATCATTAGGCTCAAATCATGAAGTGGTGCTGCGTACAGTCCTCGAAGAGAAGATGGTGCTGTTACGTAAAAAGAGTACATTCCATGTCCCTCGCAACATGGTGTATCTAACACAAACGGAATGGAACAAATTCATCAGCGTATTTCAGTGTGTTAAACATGCAGTGGAAGTGTGCAACAAAACAAGTATATTCCTGAAAAAGTACTATTTTGAAAAATGTGTTATGCATATTGTACAACATGTATCTAGATATTGTGATGGTTGTCAACATCGTTCGTGGGTGCATAACTGTATTGATAAACAGTTTATTTGTGATCAAATGGACATTGAGTTTCCACCAATTGATATCGCAATTGACCTTAAAAGACTTCAATTGGAATTAAAATTATACGCTAAAGACAAACTAGTGCAAGAAGTTCAAAATACATTGTATCGACAATATCCAGAACCACTATCTGGTATGGATGTATGTGGAGTGTAATAAAATGATCCATTTCAATGAATTGTGTTTTTTCATTTCAAGTACAACCCCATATTCTGATGTGTACTATTGCACCACAATGTTGCCAGAGGTTTTAGTTCTAAACAGTTCCGGTTCTTTACTAATGAGTGCACAAACTTTTAAAAATGTCAAACCAAACTTTGAAACAAAATTTTTGAAACGAAAAATTTGGAAACGAAAAATTCAAACAAGATTTTAAAACGAAAAAAATTGAAACAAAAAAAATTTGGAAACGAAAAATTTCAAACGAAAATTTTAAACAAAATTTTGCAACAAAAAAATTAAAAATTTTCAAACAAAAAAATTTTCAAACAAAAAATTTTGAAACATAAATTTCAAACAAAATTCTGAAACAAACATTTTTTCAAACAAAAGTCTTGAAACAGAAAAAAATTTTGGAAACGAAAAATATCAAACGAAAAAATGTCAAACCAAAGTTTCAAACTTTTAAATGTTAAACAAAACTTAAAACTGAATGCAGCAAAGATTTGAAAATCAGCAACCAATCAGATTGCACGAAAGATAGTGATCAGCCAATCAGATTGCACGAAAGATAGTGATCAACCAATCAAATTACATCAACAATAACTTTGCCAGTGTTGTAGCATGTATTCCCTTAAGACTATGAGTCATAAGATTCAATAAGGTTAGCTATGTATCCCTGTACACTACCTCATCAAGGTCAATCACGTGGTACATCGTATTGCTTACGTTTATATTTGGCTGTAATAATCAATACCAATGACGCATTCTCAAATTATCCTACAAAGTTTAAATGTACCAATGTCCTGGACTCCTAATCCCATCATAGGTCAATAACTGATCACGTGATCATAATGATTTACCCAATGAACAATTACCAATTATTGATATGACAATAAGAAATGTACCCCTCCCAAAATTTAAGATTGGTACACAAATACACCTGTGTCTTATGAAAAAGTAATAAATCCTGTAGTTATTCAATAATAAAGCCGGTCAATAACCTTTAAATTTTGAATATTTGGCCATAAGAGGAACACCAAAGGGTCCTAGAAAACGTTTACCAAATTATGTTATTTTATAATTCCCAAATTTAAAAGAGAACATAAACATATAAAGGTAATAAACCATATAACGTGCTAAATACTTATCAAAGGGTCAATAACCTCCGAAATTTGATTTTTGGTAGATCTTTACCCATGAAAGCGAACGATGTGGACCATCCAAATTTATAGTGGTACATATTGAAGACCTGTACGAAGATACCAAATGCTTATATTAAACAATTTCTGAAACTGAGTGGATGAGTCAAGATACCCCTCCCAAAATTTTAAAGGGTGCACAATGTACTCATGTCTTATGATAGGAAATGAACCTATATACATGACCATATGACCATATACGGTATAAGACCGCATCAAACGGGATAAATTGGGCCAAAAACCAAACACGTGATACAACATATTGCTTATGTTTATATTTTGGCATTTTTTTTTTACTCATGAAAGGGAACAAGGTGGACCACCCAAATTTATCATGATAGATATTGAGGTCATGTACTATGATAGCGAATGCTTAAATTGAAAAATTTCCAAAATTTAAGGGATTGGCTATGGTACCCCTCCCGGGGTGCATCAATGTACTTATGTCTTATGATAGAAAATGGACCCCTATACATGACCATATAATCATATTAGGTAATAGGACCTCATCCAAGTGAATAAATTAGGTGAAAAACGAAACACGTGGTTGTACTAAAATTTGGCAATTTCGTACCCATAAAAGGGATCGAGATGGACCACCCAAATTTATACTAATATATATTAGGGTCTTATACTATTATACCAAATGTTTAAATTGGGCAATTTCCAAAATAAAGAGGTGGGCCAAGGTACACCTCCGAAATTTTTAAAGGGTGCATCAATATACCCATGTCTTATAATAGGGAATGGACTAATATACATAACCATATAATCATATAAGGTAATAGGACCTCATCCAAGGGGATAAAATCGACCAAAAACCAAACACGTGGTACTACGTATTGCTTACGTTTATATTTTGGCAATTTTGTACCCCTAGAAGGGAACGAGGTGGACCACCCAAATTTATCATAATACATATTAGGGTCCTGTACTATAATACCCGATGTTTAAATTGGTCAATTTCCAAAATTTAAGGGGTGGGCCAAGGTACCCCTCCCAAATTTTTCAAGGGGTGCATTAATATACCCATGTCTTATGAAAGGGAATGGACCCCTGTATACGCCCATATAACCATATAGGGTAATAACACCTCATCAAAGGGGATAAATTATGTCAAAACCCCCCGAAATTTGACTTTTTGGCAATTTTTTACCCATGAAAGGGAACGACATAGACCCCCAATACGGATAGAGGTACATACTGTGGTCCTAGGCTACCATACCAAATTTTTAGATTTGGCAATTTCCAAAATTTAAGGGGGGTGGTCCTATGTACCCCTGCCAAAATTTAGGGGGTGGGCCATGGTACCCCTGCCAAAATTTAGAGGGGGTGGTCCTATGTACCCCTAGGTCATTGACCCCGGCCAGGGACCTGGGTCCAATACTATAATACCAAATATATAATATGAGCAATTTCCAAAATTTAAGGGGTGGGCCAAAGTACCCCTCCCAAATTTTTAAAGGAGTGCACAAATATACCCATATCTTATGAAAGGTAATGGACCCCTATACATGACCATATAACTATATAGGATAATAACACCTCATCAAAGGGGATAAAATCGACCAAAACCAAACACGTGGTACAACGTATTGCTTACGTTTATATTTTTGGCAATTTTGTACCCCTAGAAGGGAACGAGGTGGACCACCCAAATTTATCATAATACATATTAGGGTCCAGTACTATAATACCAAATGTTTAAATTGGGCAATTTCCAAAATTTAAGGGGTGGGCCAAGGTACCCCTCCCAAATTTTTCAAGGGGTGCATTAATATACCCATGTCTTATGAAAGGGAATGGACCCTTGTATACGTCCATATAACCATATAGGGTAATAATACCTCATCCAAGGGGATAAATTAGGTCAAAAACCCCCGAAATTTGACTTTTTGGCAATTTTTTACCCATGAAAGGGAACGACATAGACACCCAATACTGATAGAGGTACATACTATGGTCCTAGGCTACCACACCAAATTTTTAGATTTGGCAATTTCCAAAATTTAAGGGGGGTGGTCCTACGTACCCCTGCCAAAATTTAGGGGGTGGGCCATGGTACCCCTGCCAAAATTTAGAGGGGGTGGTCCTAGGTACCCCTGGGTCATTGACCCCGGGCAGGTACCATGGGTCCTGAGGCAGGGACCCAGGGGCCAAAAAGTGTCCTAAAGTGCAGCCCATACTACTGCGTCACACAGTTCATTTTGCTGGACACACCAGTGTGCCGCGTTATACCGATTGTGGCACACTGGAATATAGGGTATGTTTTTTTTTTTTTCAACTATTCCAACTGCTTCAATTGAAATGGATCTATAATAATAAGAGAGTGAATTTAGTCTTCTTACCCTTCGATTTAGAAATAAGGTTTTTCGAGAATTTCATAAAAGAATAATATACTCAGAATTGTATATAGTAGTTTGTTTTATTCGAAATTACATACTTCCTGCAACTGTTTTTTGATTGAAATGATTTGAAATAAAATCTTTAAGTTTTACGTCCCACGATTATTCCGGATAGGCTAAAGGAGACAGTGATGATAAGAAATGAATGAAATTATCGAGTGAAGAAAGTGGGATAAAACGGGAGAACCCCGAGAAAACCCACGCACAGTGATTGTCCAGCACAAGGTTCTCTTGGCGCGAGCATAGATCGAACCAAGGACTCCATGCACCAGAGGTGAACGCTCTACCACTGAAACACCGTGGGCTCTGAAATTACTTAAAGGAGAAAGGGACTATTTTATGAAAACTTAATGACGAACACATTTGTTAAAAAAATACCAGCTTTTCGTGAAATATTGCTTATAGACAGGGGCGGATTAAGACTTTTGGGGACCTAGAACCGACTGTTTTAAGGGGGCCCTATGTTAAGAATAGTTCCAGTGCATAAATTTTCTTTTCTGCCTTACACAGCCTCATAGGCATATGGAACTACCGAGAACTATGCTGTAAGATTTGAATGTGCTCCAAGTTTAGAATAATTAGTTTAGTTAAATTCATTATTAACAATTAAATAATTGCATTCATTATTAACAGGTAAATGCTGCTGAAAGAAAGACTTAAATCTAGCGATACCGCGAGCGTAACGAGCGGGGGAAAAAATTGCATTGGTCTGAAGCCTATAATATAATAAGTTGATTACTATATTTTAGTATTAAACAGAGGGATTTTAAAGGGCCCCCTGAGCTTGGGGCCCCGAAGCCTGGGCTCCATTGGCTCCGCCCTTAATCCGCTAATGCCTATAGATTATAAATTAAAGGGGACGGGCCGGGTCCGTTCTAAAAATTCCGGCCCGTGCAGACCTCTAGCCCCTGTGTATATGCTATCTTTGAAAATACAGTAGAGTTTCGCTTATCCGACATGAAACAGGCAGGCAGAACGCCGGATAATATGGATGTATTAAGGAAAGACCTATTAAAAGTCAAACTATGATATAATTTTACATATTACGCATCTAATTATCATGTTTTGCAAGAAACAAATACAATGCATTGACTCAGTGACGTATCCAGCGTGAGGTCCTGGAAGCTGTCCCTTACCAAACCTCAAGCACTTTTTAATAAACCTACATTTTCCCTTTTGAGGTTCTTTTATGTCAGATTACTTTGAGTCAGTGTCCAAACTGTGGACAATGCGTTGTTGTTATAATTCTAACAAGTAACGCTTCCCAAGTGTAACACTCCGATTTTGATAAAATTTGGCAGGTAGATACTACACATAAAATAAACAAATAAGTGCTTCTTTACTTTTGCTGAAAAACGGTTTTAGGGGGCAAAAGCCCTCACCCAAAATTTTGAAAGTTGACGCCCGAAAGGCAAAAGCAAGTGGACCAAAGTGAACGAAATTGTGAACAGATATTGCGGACATAAAATTAGGAAATACGTGTTTTGTATTTTCCTGGAAAAAAACGGTTAGGTAGGACACAGACCCCTCCAAACCTTTGATCATGCAATATCAAAAATGCTAATAACAGTATGCCAGAAGTGCCTAAATTTACACGAAGAATTGGAACAAAACTTTGTGTTAGTATAATAAGCAAAAAATAAACAAATACGGCTTTTTATTTGCTGCGAAAAAACGGTTCTAGGGGGCAAAAGGTCCCACCCTGAATTTTGAAATTGGACGCAAGAAAGGCAAGAAGAAATGGACCGAACTGAATGAAATTGTTCACAAATGTTGTAGAGGTAAGATGAGGGAATACGTGCTTCGTATTTTCCTGAAAAGAAAAAAAAACTGTTGAGTGGACCGAGGCGTTGAGTGTCGGAAGGAGAGGACCGAAGCGAATGAAATTGTCTGTAGATATTGGATATGAAAAATAAAGCCTCTCGTGTTTCACAAGCGTCTCCATCAGATTTCTTCAAATTTGGCAGATCAACAACAAGCACAAACAGTTAGCGTATTTTGTAGTATATCACGAGGCAACTTTAACCCTTATAATGTTTTTCCGCATAAACAAAAACACGTGCCGATTAATTTCCTGTTTGTTGTTGATGTGCCAAAATTGATAGGAACATCTTAAAAACACGAAAGTCCTTATTTTACATACAGTCTATACAATATCTACACACAATTTCATTTGCTTCGGTCCATTCCTTCCTGCACTTTTACGGTAATATTTACTTTTTTTTTTTTTTTTTGGAGGGGCTCTAGGCCCCAACACTGTTTTGTCGTACAAATTAAAACGCATTTCATTTATTGTTTTGCAAATTGTCCCTATACGAAGTTTCGTTGCAATTCTCCATACTCTTTAGGAACTTCTGACGTATACTTATTTGCACTTTTAATATTTCGTAATCAACAGCGTAGAAGGTCCGTTCCCCACTCAACCGCTTTTTTTCCCAGGAAAATACGAAACACAATTACCTCAATTTACGTCTAGAATATCTATGCACGATTTCAAAATTTTGGATGGGGGCTTTTGTCCCCTAAAACCATTTTTCCGCAGAAAATAAAAAAACAGGTATTCGTTTAGTTTTTGCGTATTGTCCATACACAAAGTGTCGTTGGAATTCTTCGTCCTTTAAACACATCAGAGATATTGTTACTAGCACTTTTGATATTTCATGATCAAAGGTTTGGAGGGGTCTGTGCCCCACCTAACCGTTTTTCCAGGAAAATACAAAACACGTATTCCTTCATTTTACGTCTGCCATATCTGTGCACAATTTCGTTCACTTTGGTCCACTTTTTTTGTCTTTCGGGCGTTAACTTTCAAAATTTTGAGTGAGGGCTTTTGCCCCCTAAAACCGTTTTTCCGCAGAAAATTAAGAAAAACATGTATTCGTTTATTTTATGTGTAGTATCTGCCTGTCAAATTTTATCAAAATCGGAGTGTTACACTTGGGAAGTGTTACTTGTAAGAATATACCGTAATGCCATTGATACCAGGTGGAATTAAAGAACACTTTTAAATGGGATTACAATTTCGTTTCCGTTCTGTTTATAACATTACTGTATTAGAACGATACACTCATTGCCATTTGCTATTTTTGTTATGTGATATACGTAGCAGACAGTTTTCCTTACATATCTCTAGAAAATATTTTTTTTGATTTCGTTTGTTTGCAGTTTGGAATGCAGTTTGACCGGTTCATAAATGAAAAGTAAGAAATGTTTAAGAGAAATACAGAACTGTTGCATTATTATTATTATTATTATTATTATTATTATTATTATTATTATTATTATTATTATTATTATTATTATTATTATTGATATTTTGGAAACATTAGAATTACGTGTTTACGAGCTTTCGTGTCGGGCCCCCTCCGAAAAGTAAAGCTGGATATGTGCCTGCACTGAATGATAGACATATGAGTCAAGGTATAGACGGGCGTGCTAGGCGATCGAGTCCGGAGCATCAAAAACAAACTAAGACCACAACTTGCAGTTTTTCTTGCCGATTGATGCTGCTTTTTACCTGCTATGATATGTCGGATAATAATGTGAAATAATCGAAGGTCAAGACCATGGCGTATTGGTGTTTCATGCACCTAGACTTGTAAAATATTTGTGCCGAAAACATCTTCCACCAACTAGCTAAATTTGTATTTATGATCGCACATCTTGCCTTATAAAGTATAGTCTTATAAAGAATATATATAGCATGCTAAAAACCTAAAGACCAAATTCAATGATTTTCTATAGTTTTCTTTTTAATTAACGGGAAACTTGTTTATTTCGTCACGATAAATCACGTTTGATACTAAGATGTCTGTTTCTGTCTATATATATTTTTCATACTTTATTGGAGACAAATTTGTTTTTTTGTTTGTTTTTTTAAGAAAAGAGGATGATAAAAGAAGCTATATAACAGCATAAACTAAAACCAATGGCTATTACTAATAGTACACTAATTCTAAATAAATACGTCATCAGAGGAAACAAAAAGTTATTTCTTTATTGTATTGTTTCAGTTTTTATTAACATACAAATTATACACTTCTATAATGTTTCGTAAAAAAAAAAACGAACAGGATCGGATGAGATTCGATCTGGGGTCAAAACAGTATAAGAATTACTAGTCCGTCAATCTACCCACTTGACCCGCTTATCTTTTTCTTAAGAAATAAATGCTCATGGCTATAGAGCATGTCACTTCCAAACTTAAGACAACAGTTTTTCTCTTTGTTTATATATTTCCGTACAACATCTTGGTTACAGAGGCTAATTTATATTTGGCAGACAATTTACACCCTAGATTTAAGCCAATAAATGCAATATTTTACTGCACTTTCCTGTTCCTTGATTAAACTGTCCCCCTGAGGGAACATTGGGATACACTATCTTTGTCTTGTTTCGAGTATTGTGTCCTACAATTTCAGAGGAACAGAAGTAGCAATCATCGCTGTGGTTTCTGGGTTCTCTCCCCACCATTGGTACTGTGAATGGCATAGATGACCGCTTTTCAGTGCTGCAGTTCCGCAACGATTCCACACAAGATCTACACAGATTGTGTGGAGTCCACGATTTATCTTGATCTCCAAGTTCCATACGGAATTATTCGAAATATGCCCTTCTTACAAAATCTGTAGTATTCTGTCTATGTTTGTGTGGAACAAATTCACCACAGATGTAACAAAATAAATCTGATTTATTCTTACAACCACGAGATGCCATGGCAACACAGTATTCAACGAACTATAAAAGAGAACTAGCCTGAGATATTAACACTTCATACTATTGAAGCACATCTAAGACTTGCGATAATTAAATATGAAATTTATTTGAAATGAGATAACAAGGTTTGATATAGAAATATTTTAAATATTCCTGCAGGCAAAATTTTCGCTAATTTAATTAAATTAAACTTACTTACATTTAAAACACATTCATTGTTATTACCGCATGGATAATTTCACCACGTTGCTGTGACATCTAGCGTCAATCAGTTGAATTACGCTTAAACATGCATATCGCAATAAACATATATAAATCGTGAATTGTAAAAAAATTCTTACGTGATATGAAAAAACTAGTACCAGTTTCGGTTTCAGCATGTTCAAATACATATAAAACACCCAAAATTATAAAAACAACAGAACCTATGCGGCCCTGTGTAATAATTTATAATAGTGATAGTGCTGCAAAAAAACTGAAAAGTCCCTTAAAATCCTTCGTAGTGGAAAATTTATTGCAGAAGCTGGACAAATCACACAGACGAGTTTTGTAGATAACTATACGAACATATCCAGTGTTTCTTTCAGAAACAATGTTTCGGAGAGGCACACTTAGTTTTCCTGGGGGGGGGCGGGGGGGCACTACTGATACTATTCTATTTATAGACGTATTATTTTGGTCTGGTCCGGGAGCACTCTCAGAGTTGCGGAAGGAAGGGGGGCAGTGCTATCCCAAAATAGGTCTGGAAGAATCACTGAACATATCATATATTATAAACACACAGCATGTCAAATATATATAAAGGTGTTTTTCACTGTGTACATAGTAGAGAGCACATAGTTCACAATATACTATTTGCATTAAACATAGTTTGAAATACACTATTGCAGCATAGCTTTGTCAAAGTGGTACATCATAGCATGCAAAAGCAGACTGGTAGCCACGTCGAAGATTAAAATTCGCATTTAACTTTGTTACATATAAACAGCTTAATCCATTTGCCTAGTGTGTATGAGACGGGAGGTGTATAAATGGTGCATTGGAGAAAGAAGACACGGGAAAAGGAAAAACATTCACATTCCCATTATTTAATAATGTAGATTGTATGCATTTGTGTTTGTTACCGACGCGCTTACAAACTTTTAAACCTCCGTAATGATGATTTAATACAATTTTAACGACGCTTGGTACGTAGTTTCCTCTTACCTTCCAAAATAAGTCTATTGTTTGGAGCTGCAGTCTATAAATAATAAGGGGGTAAGAGAGAGTAAAATCTACCCGATCAATTGAGATGTAATAAGGCCGAACTCAACATCGGATCATTTTCTTTAATTTCGAGTGACGATGGAAGATCAGCTTCTAAACTTAATTTTTTTTTTTAATAAGATTTCCAAGGAAATGCTTTCGAATGTGCATCCTGCCTCCCCTCCCCCAAATAAGAGTAGTTTACTAATGGATGAAAAAGAAAAGATAAACTCGATTTTTTCGAAAACGACTCTAACGATTTTGTCCATACATCAATATTTCATTATCAGTCTTATAATGTGGTATAAGTTATTTCTCTGGTAAAAATACAAAAGGGACAGTTTACTTTTGCGTGAGAGTTTTTTCGGAAGATTTTTTTTTTCAAACATGAGTCAGTTAAGTTTGATCGTACTTCATAAATAAATGTTTTATTAATAATCTGACAATATGACATAACTCATTTGTCCTGAAAAGATCAACAACGGGTAGTTTTCTCTTGATGGTGAATTCTTTTGGAATTTATTTTAAAACATGCCTTACGTGTTAGTTCATATTTTATGAATAAATGTTTGATTAACAGCCCTACAATATGGGAACATCCACACGGAGCAGTCTTGGTGATGAATTTCTTCTGCGTTTTGAGTATGTACAGTATATGAAAAATATATACTATTAAGTTGCACCTTACGTCAATTATTATGTCAATTCTCTTGACAGTGATATACATACTACTTATAAACATAGTACAACGATTGATTTGTTCATGGAATACATTATTTAAATTACAAGTATTTAGTGTTATGAGATATTTTGCTAAATATAGTTTAAGTAAACGTTTATCTGGGAAGAGTTGATAGTAGCATCATCACGGAGATCGAGAAATACTTTAATGGTAATACTACAATTTAATATGAATTTTTATGAGTGTGTTTTCCTATTTCCTGTAAATGGGTGTAATTTTCATTTTTGGTCTTAGTTATGTTCTGTTTTGGACCTTAATCTTCAAGAGCAAAGCCAGAACAGGGATAATATCAGGCAAGGATAACTTCAAGCAAGTTATTTACGTTATGTTGCTAAATCTCTCGCGGACATCAATCAGGGTTTCAAACTCCATATCTAAAAAAAGAGCTAAAATTTTTATTCAGTCACTCCTCATTCCTTTACAGAAATAAATGTCCAAAACTGTTCTTTCTAATATTTTTCTTCGTATTAATTAAGAAGGCAGTGACTTTGTGACTATATTAGAGAGCCTCTTCTGGGTTACGGATAGAGCTTGTCAGAAGGAAATCTACTTAACATAACTATACAACCATTTTATTTCGTGATAAAAACTTCATAACAACGAAGATCTGAAATCCAACACACTGCATGCAAGCAGAGTCAATTTTCATTTAATATCACTGTAATGGATGAGGACTTGATACGGTACAGTCATCCTCTTTGTCTACATACTGTGATCTAGAATATGTCAAAGTTTGTCGTTTTCCTTATTTTTATATAGTTTATTAAGTGCACATCTAGTTCCAGGTGAGTTAGATAGTGACACAATTAAGTGTATACAAAGAAAACTTATTAAGCATGATTTTCGTAAATGTGTTGGTTTCCATAAATCCACAATCAAAATTAACTTCTTTATTTGAATTTTGTAAACTTATTCTAAAGAGTAAGTCATCAATATTAAACAAGCATGCGTATTCCGTGCAAGTTTTGAAAATTCCCAACTTTGTTCACAGCCAATTATCGAAGTCGACATTTCTACTAAAGTTTCCTTCTATATAGTGTTCTTTGTGTATTTTATACGTGCAAAAAAGTTCAAATTTAAAAAGAAACCATAAAAAATTGTAGGAAATATTGAATCAGTGATGTTACTCTAGCTATAGTAAATATATTACTATATGAAATTATAACAAAAAAAATCAACTTTGATATTTTACCTCTTTATTACAAACCTCACAATCAGCTCTAAAAAATAGAATTCGTTAAGTTTCAATACTGAACTTAGGGAATAATTTTCACCTATCAGAGCTCAGTTATGGCTTCTTATGCTAAGAGACAACATTAAAGAAGAGAAAGTGCAGAAGAAAACAGTGTTTATTGAAATGTTTTTGAACGGTAATAGCATATAAAAAATCTTTAATAATTGAAAATGATAAAGCAATCCTCATTAATGCCAAGCAACTTCATGTGGATTGACCCATTTTTAAAGCATTTAGT
The DNA here is from genome assembly GCF_964235325.1 of Thermobia domestica. Lineage (NCBI taxonomy): Eukaryota > Metazoa > Arthropoda > Insecta > Zygentoma > Lepismatidae > Thermobia > Thermobia domestica. Next base: position 131,568,514 of record NC_137465.1, on the reverse strand, counting down.
TTGCAACCTTGCATAATGTAGACGGATTAAATCTTTTCCTTCAGTTTAACGACTCAACATCATACAAAATATGGCTCCAAATTAGTGTTTATTTTTGGCCAAACAAATCTCGTGATACTTAAAGTCAGTCTTGGGAAGTAACGTAACGCGAATAACGCGTTACTTTTTAAGTAACGATTCCTAGTAACGAGTTATTTTTTTATAAAAATAACTGTAACGATAACGTGTTATATTTTTTTGTTATCTATACAACGACCATTAGGAAGACCTAGGCGTAGATGGGAGGACAATATTAAGATGGATCTCGCAGATTGGAATACAAAGAAGAAATTGGATGCAGTTAGCTAAGGATAGAAGTCAGTGGAGAGCTTTTCTGAACGCGGCATTGAACATCCGGGTTCCATAGGCCATAGAGTTAGTTAGCTACAGAACTACAAGTAGTGCAACACACTATTTGCAAAAATCCAACACTTTTTGGATCAAAAGATCCAATATATTTCAATCAAAAATTTTCTTGTAGGCCTTATATCTGGAGAACTACATATAGTGTAGCCAAACCTAAACTATCACTTTACCAGTATGATGTGCTTTACCGTAGAAAATACGAAAAGTCGATTTAGGGACCGTTCAAAAATTTCGTGGTCCCTGATCCAAAAACTAATTATTGTCCAAGATCACAATCTTTTGATGCATTTCTCTTGGATCATTCCTAAATTTTTTGGCCAAGATCGCAATCTTTTGTTCCTTTCTTTAGATCATTCCTAAAATTCTTGTTGTAGGCATAAACTGCAACGACTTTTGATCACTTCTTTCAAATGTATATATGCGTGCAACAGGAGTGCAAATTGTGTACAATATATTTGAGAAACATGCAGAAACTTCCAAGGGTGCAAGTCGTGCACACTTCTCACATGTAAAAGAAGTGATCAAAAGTCGTTGCAGTTTACGCATACAAAAAGTGAATAATATTTCACAGTGCAGTATAGCATTTCAATAATAGTACATTGTTTAATGTTGCTATTACTGTGAATATATTTGATATGTGCCATACTTAACGATATACAGTAAGGGGTTAATATGAATAAACTGTAACTGGCGAGCGGAACTACTTTATTATTAGCCAGTAACTTCCCGCATGAAAGAATATAGCAGCGCTACTATTATCAACCTACAGTTCTAAACGTTTATGATGATTCGGGAAAATCAGAATGTACAATAATAATAATAATAATAATAATAATAATAATAATAATAATAATAATAATAATAATAATAATAATAATAATAATAATAATAATAGTAATAATAATGGTAGTAGTTGCAGGGAAAATTGAAATAATAAGAAATTTTGTGTATATATATTCAAAGTTTTGGACCTAAAAATAACGCGTTACTTGCTTTACTTTCGAACTAGAGTAACAGTTACTTTTCTATGGCAAGTAACGCGTTAGTAAACCGTTACATTTTAAGAGAAAATAAAATAACTTGTACCCGTTACATTTTTACAAGTAACTTATCCAACACTGCTTTAACTACATCTTATGTTAGTGAGTTACCATACTGAGCGAAGATATTTGTTTCATAGCACGTTGGGAAGTGTAAGGAGTGGGGGGAAGCGATTGACATAATGTAAAGGCACTGAATGCATAGGAGCGGACACTAATTCGAAGTCACACAGTTGTTCAGTTGTTCAGTAGTTCGAACAAGTGCCTATTAGGTGTTGGGGTACAAAAGATGTGTAGAGTGCTTGTCTTACGGAGGTCACGTTCTACCTTACTGTAATTACAAATCTACCGGTTGTATAAATTAGATCGTTAGACATTAATCTTTCTTTGTGAAATAATATATTTTACCCTCATACTTCCAATTGTCATTCAGACCGTTCTCAATCTGCATCAAAGTAATTATTTTTAGTTAAATCATAAAAATCGTTTTCCTTATTTTGAGTGTGAAATTGAGTGTAGCGAAAAAAAAAATGAACAAGAGTTGAGCTCATTCCTTTTTAAAATCTTGAGTTTCAGCGTGAGTTAACTCACTTTTACGCTCTGAGTTTGAGCTGAGCTAAGTTTGTTTCAAAACTGAGCGTTTGCAACTTTTTTCTTTTTTAATGCAAGGATGCGAAGTTCAGCACATGTGGAAAGGTCTCTCGATTTTAATCTATGGGTCAGTTTAAGTCTGTGGTTTAGAACACATGTCCACACATTCTATTGCAGATCTCCAAGATAACGTTCATGCTGTACGTTACGCTAACACATCAACGATGCTATGTTACACGATTTCCATACTAGTATCCATACCAGCAAGGCTGAAAAGGAGCATCAATTTCAAAGCGTATTGCCTTATAAACCAACAGCTATAATAGAGATCTAGCTCATTTATTAAATAAACTACTGTATATGCTTTGTAATCTGCTACATTTCAATATTCCTTATGAGACCAGACTTTTGAGACATCCAGTATATAAAAGAATATTTCTGCTCGCAACTAAGTAGCAAAATCGTGCTAATAAATTTAAGGTTTCTTATTAACGATAGTATTGGTGTTTTTATGTAGCATGTGCTCTTTTTATGGTCAAAGCTCAAAGGAATAGAGAAAAAAAGTTTAAAAAGTTTAAAAAGTTTTTGTCTTTTTTAATATATATGTATATACAATAAAAGGTATGAATGAAAAATGAAAGAATTGTTTTGTGAGCGTAACATTCTTTTTGTTCAGGAAGGTATGTGTGTTCGTTGCATGATAATGTAAGAATAAAGCTCACTGCGGTACAAACTTCTTTCTCTTGTCTATACAAAAAGTATGTGGAATGTGGTCACTTGTTCTAACAGGAAAAAATCTCTCTACTATGTTAAAAAAAAGACTGAGAAAACAATAGTGGCTGCTGGTTCAATGCGAAACGCAAAAGAGAATGAAAAAACGTCCCGTGAAGGAAAGAATGCAGTGGAGGATAAAGAAAAAGACAGAAACTAACCTTTTCGGAATGTAAAATATGAGTAAAAACATATAGAATTATGCATCATATAAAGTAAATAAAAAACATTTCTGTATTTTTAGCTGCATATTCCGTTCTCTCTCTGTTTTAAATATACACATATAACTTTTCTGAATACACAAACGTTTCTGGAAAATAAACTCTCAGGGTTAAGGAAGTAGAACGGAGTATCTCTCAACAATACACTAGAAATATTTCAAAGACTTTTTCTAATAGACAAATATTTCAGAGACTTTTTCTAATAGACAAATATATATCATTGATATATTTTTCTCCCTCCTTTTATAAACCACCAACACCAAAGGAATTTCAGGTTTTGAATGGGTTTGGGAGAAGATTTTCCACTGATTTAAGCATAGTTTCGCATTGTCTTTTCATTAGAGTATTGACTAAACTCAAGGAGAGACGGGTCCAGGACGAACTTCTAAGATCTGGAGGGCGTTGAAAATGCGTTTGCAGCAGTGGTTCCTGTGCTGTTGAGAGTTGAATAACCCTTCACCCCTTTTCGCTGCACCTATGAACTCAGTGAGCAATTGCTTCCCTCCTCCCTCTCAAATGATTATAGTGAATAGTTAATGATTATAGTTACATCATTCACTATTCCTATTATCTACGTACAGTAAAACTCAAATTACCCGGAGTTTTGGATTTAATCCAGATATGCATAAATCCGAATAATTGAGGAAATCATCAAAAGATGGTTATTTTATGAGATAATAAAAGAATCCCTAAAAATAAGTTTTGATTAATAAAAGAGTTGACGTAATGTATGTTGAAAATGAGATCATTTTTGCTACAAACAATCAAAACAATCAGAAAATTCCAATTGAGTATGTCTTTTAACATTGATATAAATAGGAATTTTAAAAAAAATGTATTTTTAAGAACGAACATTACAATTTGAATTCAACAATTCCTCTTTTATAATTTGCTGATATCGATTTGTATATTTGGCAATCTGGGTAACTGAAGTTCAGATAATTGGAGCTATACTGTAAGAGGAAAATACAGGGTGGAATGCGTACTTAAAGTTTAATTCTAAACCATTACTATAGCACGGCCAATAAGTGATGGTCTCTGACGTTTCTTACCACATGCGGTGGGACATTGCAGCCCCTACTTTGATACCAGTTTTACCAACCACGATCACTCTGTCTTATACCATTAATTAAATTGCCACTACAGTTGCACCAAAAGAAACTTGACACGCGAGTAGTGGCAATGTCACTGTGAGCTGTCAGAGACGTTCTCTTACTGGATGCACCATAACATATTGTACATAGAAAAAAATTAATATGTGACACTTTTTTTATTACTTCTTACGTAAAGCTAAAGATATTTTATTTCTTCAGGTATTGTGAAAGTAAATATATTGAGTTGATTGAATCAGCAAGAAAATTAAGCGCTTACTCAAACAGTAATCATTACATTATCTTCCAAACGGGATGAACTCAACAGATGCTAGTTTATACTGTTAGGAAGTCAAACTATGATTTTAATTATATTAAACTAATGAATATGTTAGTGGTAATGTTGATGTTCGCAGAATATTCTGTTGCTGTAATGATGAAATAATTTTGCTTAGAAATATCAGTGAAGGATATTGAGAGGACTTTTAAGGTTCCAAGTGTGTGTTGTTTCTAGGATATATAAATCGGGTAACAGATGCTTTTAGTAGATGAGATCTGAATCAATATCAAGAATAAATAGTTGTCGATGAAAAAAAAAAAAAGTTTAAATTATTAAAGGTTTAGAAAATGTTACTGTCTCTCAAAGCTTAAGTGCAGCATAATTGCTACTATAATTGTACGACAATGCATTAAGTTTTATATTTCTTTTAAATAATTGATGATGATAATGCTTCAGTTCCTTGTGAAATACAGCAATTATGTTAAATTTATATTCTTTCTAAAAGGTGAAAGTATTTTCTTGTCTAAATGAGTACCATAATAAGCAAACAATGTGTTTAAAGAGTCTAGTTCGAAATATTTCTGAAATGATGAATCGAATTAACTAGTGCTTTGACATTTTATTTATCATTCTACATGATATTGTACATTCCTCATATAACTGAGACATATCTCTTTATGTTGTCATTTTCTCACTCCGTCTCACTACATAATAAGGTCAGCTTTCATGCCTTTCACATAGTACAATGAAACCCCTCTAAGCTGGAAACCTGCGTTTCCTTTGAAAAGTGTCCAAGTAGAGGGGTGTTCAAGATAAAGGGGAACACTGAGAAAAATCCATTCTCCGGACAGTGGTATATTGTACAAATATACGGAATCCTCTTGCTTACTACATACATCAGTAAGGAGCATACATTATCCATATGGTACATACGCACTGCCCCTAAGAGTTACATCATGCCATTACAGGATGAATCAAATCTAAGTCTTCTGTATATTACGTACATATACGCATGTTACATTCGTCAGCTATATGTTATATACGTCCATTTGTATGTGCGATTCTGACCGCCTATATTGTTTCATACGGAAAATACGCATAGATGGAACACTTATACAGAAAGTATTATAAAACATGTGTTTTCAGTTATACGTTTGCTGCATGTTAAGTACAAAAACTAAAAGATTTACACGTGTAACATGCGTTTTTACGTATGCCACATCCGATTTTTTTTCTCAGTGTAAAAGTGTATCATAACCATGTTACTAATATACAATACTACACTACTTCTCCTATCATACATTATATTCTGTGCAGAACAGTGCTTATATATCGTGTTGCTGTTAAACACTTTTACAGTATTTCCATGTAAGAACATATCATTTTGAATTAAACTGTATAATGTAATACAGGGTAGATATGCACAATGTAGTTTATAATATACGTATGTGCCATAGTAGTTCATTGAACAGATGCACACATACTAATAAACACACACACACACGAAAACATTATTCAGAGAAAACAATTTGTTCTGCAGAATATACACGTAGCTTTTTTTTTTTTAGAATTTTGCTTTACGTGAAACTAGTTACTTTGTTTCTTTTCAGTAATTTGTTCTTGGTCCATACATTTTAACGAATTATCTCACACCAAATACAGCTAATCACTTTGTCGATCCCGCCTCCACCTGTTCTCGAAATTTCATCACTGTTTTCTCATGAAAATAAGTAATCTGTTCTTTTCCTTCATCCACCATACCTTCTCGAAATTTCTCGGAATTCTTAACTCTAAAATCACTAGATCATAACTTGCTGTGAACGGTTGATTCACTATCGTTTACCTTTGTGTTTTCTCTTTCGATGCCAACTTTGTTTCAATTTTTTTGTCCAAGATGCAAGTTAGATGAGTGTCCATGTAACACGAGTTTCAATGAGTGAAAATAAAAAGGAGTTTTTCTAGATCAGAAAACCGATGTCGAAGTTAGAGGAATGTCCAAAATAAAGGGATGTCCTTTGCATTCCAGCTTACCTAGATGACCTTTTTACTGGATCACCTCAATCAGATAACCTGCTAAGCGGATTGCATGGCGATTTCACTACAGTCGCATCCAAATATCAGTTAGGATTATAAGCCTGTTTGTTGGACAAAAGATAATGATGACTGATGCTAACTAGACTTCCCTTCACACCTCGCCACCATGCATCTTTCTGTCAATGTTAACACAAAAGATTGCAAAGGATGAATTCCACTACATTGTCTCCAATCATGAAAACATGTTCTGTTCCAGATCTTGTGATTATCCTTTGCGCGTGCAGTGTCGACCGGTTGACCAGCATTTTCCACAATGAAACACGTCAGCGGCGTACAGGACTAATGCCAGGCACAGGCTGTGTAAAACCATAGTCTACAATGATGGTTAGACTCTGGCATTAATAAAACGGAACTTCACCAGTGCAGTGCTATCCAGAACGTCATCTGAGTCATTGTGTTGGCATTAACACACCATCAACGAGATAACGTCTTGGATAGAACAATGTCAACCACACACACTACTAATACATGCTTCAAGGCATGTGTCAACTCTCCTAGTCCCCTGGTCAGCAGACGGTGTCAATCGAATATGTATAAGACATGGTTTAACTATGTCCTGTTCGGTCTGCAACTCCGACAATAAATCTGGCCTAACTGTTCCATCAAGTGCAAGGTGCGTCAGACTGATCCTCTCCCCGTCACATTTATGATCGACTCCACACGAGAGTTCAGGCTTGCATTGCAGCTGGATGAGCGTGGACAATGTGCTGACATACTTTTCTGACAAACGATATATGATTTATCCATAAATATAGGGGTCTGTACGAGTGATCATGTATGGTGTACAATCTGTGATATGGTATATAGATTTTCATTCGCAAGGAATCATTGTTTCTGAATCTTCCTTTTTCATTTTCTACCAGTATACTTGTATAGCCTAAATTATGATGAAAGAAGTACACTACAATTTATTAAATATTTTCTTCAATGGAAGTCTCCGTAATAGGTTTCCTTTAATATTTCGAAAAAAAATTGAATTAATATTATTTTGGGAAAGAATAAACGAACAGAATATGAATATTAGCAATTTATCTTCAAAATGTCTTTAAATTTGTTTATCCTTTATTCCATTCTCTTATTTAGCCATTTTGGAAGTGTTGTCACATAAACTAAATTGTGTTAGATTTTCATGTCGGCTTTTCCGTAAGCAGTTGGTCTGACCTATCATTAGTTTTGCTGTTCTTTTTCGTTATTCTTGATCTTCTTTGCTCCTATATTTCTTTCAGTTTCTTTTCCTTTCTTTCCCCCCAATCGAGGAGAGCAATATGTCGTCATAACATGAAGAAGTTTCCTTTTTCCTTTCACACAAATTCGCTCTGTAAAATTTTGTCGGACAGGACTCTCCACGTAATGGTTCCCGCTGGGCCTCTCGGCTGTCGTTTGCAGACGTCAACTAAGTGCCACACACATGTACTACTTTAGCAGATCGCCGGAAGATGAAAAAGTAGCGCTACCTATCAAGTTTTAACTCTATTTTCCTTTGCAAAGAAATCGGGCAGCAGGTATATATATATATATATATATATATATATATATATATAACGCACACACTGGAAAAGCTTGAGGAAAAGAACTTCGTCTAAATGTATCATCAAAAACAGACGAATTTCAACAGAAGTCATCGTGCTTTTTGTAACTTCGCAAAAACTAAAGAGAGAAATGGTTTTATTTGTGATCAAAAAGAAGAAAAATAGGAGGAATAACCTCATCAACAGCTAATTTGATAACTCAAAATTGAATTCTTCATTTCACATATATTTAAACACAATTTTCTACAAAAGATAATGCATTATTTCCCTTTCTTCTAGCAAGTGTTAAAATATTGTGATTCCGTATGGATGAGTGGTTAGCACGCGTTACTTTGGTGTAGGTCATCCAAGATTTGATCCCACTGTTGGTGGACATAAATTGTTGGTGATGTTCTAGTACCGCGAATCAATCGGATAAATTTTATTCAGCCTTGAAAGGTGGTAATAAGCCATAATTACTCAAAATGCCATCTGGTTATCCGCTGCCCTTCTACATGAGAGTTGAGATCCTTGTGTGTTATCTAATTTATCGGTATTAATTGCGATACATGAAAAATGTGTGAATTAGATTCTCCAGAGAAAGTTATGTACTAAATTCTAGTATCCGTACGGACAGTAGTTAGGAACATTGAGATAATCCATTAGAAGTTTGATATTCTTGTAAAACATCATTTGCAAAAATTACCTAATATTGGGTAACGTTTTAGAAAGTGTAGTATATTCTCTGACGTCTAAGAGAAAATATTCTGTATTCTAGACTATGAAAAACCTCAATCGTCATTTTGTAAACTGAAATCAAATTTTAAAAACAGTTTTTAATTTTTCACAAAATACTTTCATACTGTTTTGTTTTTGAAAATTTTAGTATCACATACATTGGATAGTTGAATTGAATTGATTTTGAGTTTAACGTCTCTTTCAGCAGCGAGGCTATATGAGATGTGGACTTACTGATTAACGTGGAATCCGAAGCACATGAGCTCACAAAGAGAATCGAACCCGTGTCTCCCACGCCAAAGGCGCGTACTTAGATTGGATAGTGTTTCGTATGTGACTGATGAAACTTTTCTGACCTTGACCTTACTAAGAATGGTGGTAGACATTGAAGAGCTACGTATGTGTATGAATCTTTATGGTGAAAAGTCTTTGTTTTCCAAGTTGCGAGGAATAAAACTTGAAATTTGGGCTTTATGAAACTTTCAGATTGTTGTTTAGAACAAACGTGTTAAAATTAATTTAAGACAGTAGAAAGTAGATGATGAAATAATTGTAAATCCAATTTTGTATTCATAATGAAGACTTGTTAAAAGACTCGGTGAAGAACTATTGTTTCTGCAATAAGGAGCTAACAATTTTCAAGCTGTGATGGATCACCGGCGATGTAAAGGTAAGGCTTCACAACTTTCTGTCTTCGGATTTGTGAGTTGTAAAACACTACGATGTTCCAACCTATTTCATCTGCAGAATTCCCGAGATACCAATTTTACAAAAATTGGATGAATCCCTGAGTCTCTTTGAAACGAGAAAGAAATATTCCCTTCAGCAAGTGGCGAACCTGTGTCTGTCGGATTGGTAGTTAGATACCTCACTAACTACAGCACTCTGTATAAACGTTTATAGGTTCATTTCAAACGGTTAACTATATTCCAGTGGCGATGAAATGATAACCTTAAAAGTCATGTTTCTGTATTAAGAAAAATATTACATTCATATAATTTGCTTTTTCTTTGAGTTTAACGTTCCATGATTATACTCTGAGGATAACGGAGATATGATAATGAGACGAACGATAATGGTGATATGAAGAAAATGGGATAAAACTGGAGAAACCGAGAAAACCCAGGCCTCTGGTGTTTGTCCATCACGAAGTCCATTTGGAAAAATAGTATATAAATTGTTCATTCCTCCTTTACAAGCTGAATTTCTGAAAACACTGGGACGCATAACTACTTATTTTTAATAAAAAGTTTATACAAGTTTCGTCTTCGTAACACGAGACGCTCCTGAGATACTCAATTTTGGCATAAATTTTTAAAACTGTTTTTCTTCTCTTAGGATATACATTTAAATAAAAGTAACTTGATTTTTATAAATCTCGCTGGAGAACAATGTTAAATATGTTCAAAAATTAATTTCAAATGGTTCAGCCAGTTGTCCTTTATCGTGTAACAGACAACGTTAACTTCATAGATATAGAAGTTATTTTTGGTTTCCTTTAGATTGAGATTTTATTCGAACTCTTTTTGTCAATGTCATTTGATTGCTTAATGAATCGTTAGAACAAACACCTTGAATATGGAATCCGAAATTAGAAGCTATCAGTCACTAGTACATGAATGCACAAAATTATCCGACTTAGGAAACTAAGCCCACAATATGGACATAATATTGAATGTTTCCTTCCAGGATATAACATTTTTGCATAAGGTTCGTTGTAGTATGCACTTTGTGTTACTACAACTTGCATACTATTACTATTACTACCATTCAAAGATTTGCATAAGAATCATTGTATACACTTTGTGTTACTACTTTTTCCGTGAATCATTAAAGCACGCACAAGAAAAATTTCACAATTCGAAGAGATGTGGATTTGTGTGTCTTATGTGTGTAAATTTTTCTAAGAAAACTCGTAAAAATTGATGAGTTTTGGTAAAAAAAAAAAAATCATGGTTCTGAATCGTGCCTGTGAGTGACCCATTATATCTTTCTCATTCGAAGTGAAACCATCAATGCAGATTGTTAATTAACATTCCGAAATCCATGAAATTCACTCAAATCCGTCTGCAATTATCCAGAAATGTTCAACATGCATGATGTTCTCATGTTGCACTAGAATGTTCATCCATATTCGCGAAGAATAGTGTCGGTTCTGCAAGAGTTACAATATGACATCCTTTCTCACCCACCGTATTCACCCATCATCTCTCCAACTGACTATGGCTTCTTTTGACATCTTCATCACGTCTTTGGAGCAAACATCTTCCCTGATGATAAGGAGGTGCAACGCGCGGTCTAGGGACTTTTTCGCATTGCAATCTTCAGACTTTTTTCGCCATGAAATCCAATCATTGGTTGAATAAACACAAAGTGAGTGAGTGTTTGCAGAGTATTTTGAGTATTTTGATTAACCATTTATTGTAGTTTTCATTTTTTTTTTTTTTTTGGCAATTGGAAATGACGTCCCTGAGGCAGATATTTTATTCGCATCAACTTAATAGAAGCATTGACAAAGAATGGATATTGAGCGATGAAAAAGTAACATATTTTAAAAAGTTGAAAAACAATAGCTGCTCATATAAGATTCAATAAACAACATTTACTTGATTTTTCCTCGCATAGAGTAAAAGAAAATAAATGCAAGACTCTATATTGTCAATATTATTTCACACACACACACACACCTTTACACAAATACTGCAGTGTCTGGATGAATAAAATAGGTCAGAATAAAATGACAAGCGATTTGCTTTGCTCTATTTCCCACCTGGCGTCAATATTCTCCGTCGATAAACAACAGTCGTCTCAATAAATCTGCAGAGCACTTGCACCTGACTGATGTATTGGGAACTCGTACCAAAAACATATTTATATTTTCTTTGATACAGAATAAATTGTTTCTGTTCTATATGTATAGTTCCAGGAGCAGAATAATATCAGTTTGTTAATAGCAGAAAAAGTATCAACTAGTTTTATTGCTTTAAGAAAAGTGTAAGCTAATGTTATAAACACTGAAGCTATAGGAAACATAGATATAAAGCTGGAAAATGAATTCAAGACTCCCACATTGCAAAACGAGAACCTTAACCATCTGGTGCCTGGAAAAAATCATTTAAAGAACATTGTAAGGCACTGAATAGCACTTAACGATAGTGAATACCTGCACCATCTTTTATTTCTAGCCAATTGAATACTGCACCATCTTTGATTTTAGCCAATTGATTTTCACGGAGAATTTTCTGTCTCCTTTAAAATGAATTGCAATGTTAATCATTTAATTTTACTAATGTCTTCTTCAAATTTATTTAACCCTTTATGTCCCAGTGGTCACATTACGAAATCACCTTCTTGACTTTTTCCTCTATGTTTCCTGCTGGTTACATGGTAATCTCACGTTGTAGCACTTATTGCTCTTGATCTTCTATACAGAACTGCAAATAGATCTCCCCTAAACCAGTAGAAAATAAAGAAATACATAATCTGTTGTAGTATTTCAAAAAGGCGGTTTCATTTCGTAACCATTGTGACACAAAGGATTTAAACGTTCCTTCTTTTGTGATATATAATATTAATTTTAGTAATCAATTTCGTTTAAGCAATGTAACACCTATCTCTATGAAATATGAGGTTATGGCTGAATGAAAGTCGTTAATAATTAAAATAATTAAAATCAAATAACAAATTAACAATGTTTTAAGAACTACAAATCTTTACAAGCCAACGAGAATAGAAAAAATCAAGTTAGAGTTAATTTACTTTCTTTCCTAGTGTCCTACGAAATCCATCACTTAAATAGAAGAGAGAAACTGCCGAGCTGAGGTGAAAACAGAACATGATTTCAGTATAGGCCTATAAACAGCACCCCGTGCTGGACTAGGTTACTCGAGATTTGGAGACTTTTCAATTTAGCATTTAGGAAATTATCATTCTAATATATGGTCAAGATTTTGCAATCGATTTCGATGTCAACACACTGCTCAGGTGAATTTCGTCAATTCATTTTGGCTCTGCTTTCACCATCGGCAGGACTGGTCAGTTACTACACAGACACTGTAAGCTTTAGTCAGCTGCTTGGTTACTTTTCCAATATTCCCATTGGTATCGTTGATTCAAGAGAACAAATTTATATCGTTGAATCTTAATTTAAAATTTTATCCGTTTCTTTTTAAAACAGTAAACATTGGAGCTAACATTGAATCAAGCTTAATTTTATAATGCAAGATAGAAATGAATACAGTACTGCTGATTACCTCTAGCACCGAGATATATCATAAATTCCAAATCATTTTCCAAACTTAGGAGAAATATTAATATAATTGGTAGCAACGTGTTTGATCACTTCTTGGCTATCAGTAAATAAGATGATTACAAATCATTACATCTATTTCTTCTTTCAGTACGAGTGACAACCCACTATTCCCATTAGGAAATTACGTACTGGGTTTGTAACTAAATTATAGTTTGGTCAAAATAATATATATAGCGTTTTTAAAATATCATATAAATATCATTTAAAATTTCACATAAAATATATATATTTGGTTAAAATTACAATTCATTTAGACTTTCTCCATCGTCTTCAGATATTAATTTTCACGGATATGGTTTAGGTCATCATTACATTTATGCAAAAGTAATAAGCCTGTAAGACTACAAAACACAAATATAACGGACGGTCTTATTATACATTTATCTTTAAAAATCAACTATCGATAATAATATTAATAACACACACACACACACACATATATATATATATATATATATATATATATATATATATATATATATATATATATATATATATATATATATATGTGTGTGTGTGTGTGTGTGTGTGTGTGTGTGTGTGTGTGTGTGTGTGTATGTATGTATATACGGCCAACATGACAAAGCTAATGCAAATACTCTCCTATCAATATTTTGTTACTGTAATCTTTTAGAATGGTTGTGCTTCCTGAGATGGCTACTAGTCAATCTGCTGGTATAATACTCCTCAATGACAGCTACAATGTAATTTGTAGGTAGATTTTAAGAACTTTCAGACGTTTGTACTTGCTGACTCGTGAACTTCCCGATAAAGCCAGAATAGTTAATATTTTTTTACTTACAAATTTTCTTTAGCAGACCCTGTGGTATTAGAAAACTTGTAGTCTAATTATGGTACACCATAGGAACGTATCTTTACACGAGGTCTACTCTTCCATGTCTTGCCGAGAACATCGTGGATAATAGCTGTGTCATACGTCTACGTAACAGTAAGAAGGATTGTGGTTAGTTGGCTAATTGCGTACTGTCGTAATCTGTCCAATAAGAAATGAGATTTCGAATCTTAGAATGCAAAGTGAAAAATTGCGTCTTATCTCCGAAACCGTGTAGAGAACGCAAAAGACCACTCTCATTATACTTTGTAAATATAATTCTTTGATCTGCACACACACAGATAAATATTTTCTAATTTCACTGTAACTCGATTCCAAAAATATCGAAGGATAAGGTATCAGTGGTTCCAACTTAAAGTCAACTTTCACCAAACTGAATAAAAGGAAAAAGAATTTTAAAATAAGATATTATTTCTTGCGAGGATGAGGGCATAATGTCGATCGCACCATTCTATTTCAAAAACTCACTACTGCAGTTTAACTTTATTAATATGTAAAAAAGATTTTCCCTAACCTAAATTGCACCGTCGAGCTATGGTTTTAAGCCGAGCACGAGAGGCTGCCCAGTATAGTAGCTCTAAGAAGCCGCTAGAATTGTACTCCTGGACTTGAATACCAAACTTGCAAAAAGAGTACAGTGTTAATTAATTTAGCGCGTGTCATTCCATAAAACCAACTTCATCTCCCTTGCATTATGAGTCTATAAGCTAACTTTAACTAAGTAAAAATATGCATTTCCTTCAGTAATAATTTTGAAAAAAGAACTTATTATACAATCCTATTGGCTGTCTTGTGCGATTAGCAGAAGTCTATAAGGGTAGTTAAATAAACTCAACATTGCCCGATTAAAGAGCCCTTCTTTTTACATAATAAGCGCCTTTTGATTATTTTGTGTGAATCATTCTCATGTTCTTTGCTAATTACATTTATTAAACTTTAGCACTGGTGTACGCAAGGGGGTTTCAAAATTTTAACACCTTTTAGCGAAATATCATACAAAAAACATTTACTATATTAAGGATATATATACAAATATATGAATTTATATGGAATTATGTCTGAAATTATATGAATTTTGGATTTTGATCCCTCCTTGATGAACTTCTGTGACTGAGTCCTAGTCATCGTTATCAATCATCATACTACACTATGAGACATATAAGTTATGGAAATAAATAGTATATAAACCTAAAATAGCATTTGCATTAAGGTTTATCTAAGCATAATCACTGTTAAATTAATTGATAATTGCTTTCAATTTCCCTACTTCACCTTCTCATTTTCGAAGACTATTTGCTCCATTAAAAAGTAAATAGGCTATTACATACAGAATGCAAATTTATCTTGAAAAGCATTGAGCTAGACATTTAAAAAGACTTGAAGAAAAAATCGGTAAAATCCGATCATTAAGATCCCAGCTGATTTCAAAGAAAACATTAAAAAGAATGATTATCCATACAGATTGAAGGGCTAAAAGTAAAAATGGCAAGAATACTCAAGAACATTAAGAATTAAATTTTCACTTTAATCACACTGAGAAAAAAATGTATATGGCGTACGTAAAATGGTGTATTACATTTTTAAATCCTGTAATTTTTGGACTTAACGTACAGCAAACGTATAACTGAAAACGCATGTTTTATAATACTTTCTGTATAAGTGTTCATCTATACGTACTTTCCGTATGAAACAATATAGACGATGAGGATCTCACATAAAAATGGACGTATATAATATATTGATGACGAAGGTAACATACATAAGAAAAACTGTTAGATATAAGACATCCTGCAACGGCATGATGTAACATCTAAGGGCAGTGTCTATGTAACATATGCATAACGTATGCTCCGTACTGATTTCTGTAGTAAGCAAGAGGATTCTGTATATTTGTACAACACACCGCTGTTCGGGGAACAGATTTTTCTCAGAGTATAACTGAGTCATAAATTTTGTTGGTAGTTGGTTATTGTAAAGGAAATAGGATGTTGAGAAACTTCAACAATCCAAAAGTTATTCATTTCCTAATGTTTAATGCATCTTTGATTAAACATAAACCATTTAATTATGATTTTACCCAATAATCTATATTATTGGCATTACTGCAGAGAGCGGAGAACATTACACTTCCTGTATAGAACCAGACAGTGTAGTGATAACGGCTCCGCAGACTCCATGATTCGGGTTTGGGCTGTCAAGCTATGAAACGCATCTAACGTAGAGCTTACTTTTTAGTTCTGCCGGTGGAAGAGGGCAGAGCCGATTTCGCCGCCACTGACTCTATACACCTGTATTATTTTTGTTTCACAATTAATATGAATAACCAAAAATATGTGTTGATTGGTTTTTCAGTTCAGCATCCAGCGCAACATTGGGGCTATATGAGACTTGGACGTATAGCTTTATGTGGGATTCGAATCACATAAACTGCTACCAGGAATCGAACTCAGATCTCCCGCACCAAAGATGCGTGCGATAACCATACAATCACTAGGAAGCTTCAAAAATAGTTGTTTAAAGGCTCTCACACGCCTACCACTAGAGTTAAAGGTGTATTATGAGCCCCTATATTGTTTTCTATATATTAAAATTTGAACTTTATTTTTGTTTAAATTTTTATAAAGACTTGACAATATTTCATAAAACTACTGTTCAAGTATAACAAAATTCAAACAATTTATAATGATACAAAAAACATAAAAATCAAGCAAGTAATTTTATAAAAACAAAAGTCTGAGCTGGTAAAATGAGCCCGTAATAAAAGTGAATAATATGACTAGTTTAGAAAATTCTATGACATATTTATCCTTAATACACTTTATTCATTACGAAACCTGAAAAAAGATATTGTGAGGTGAAAAAACATCAATAACCATTCATTTATTACAATACTATTGAAAAGTTATTGTAAATACAGTGAAAACAGTAATTAAAAATAAATTGATAGGTTTTCTAACTAAAAATTTAAAGAGTTTCATGATATGTATTTCCTGTGTAAAGTCTATTTGGAAAAGGTAAACATCTACCTCGCATCGAATGCACTGAGGAGTTGAGGCAGCAGTCAATGCAATGGCGACACCCTGGTTCTCTTAAAGCGAAGAAATTCAAACAAACACCTTCAGTTCGCAAAATCATGGCAACCGTGTTTTGGGACCAAAAGGCTGTGATTCTTGTCAGTGGCAGCAAACTGGAGCCCGGGGCCAATGAAGTAGATCGGGAGCCCTTTTCAAACAATCGTGATTTATACACTTCTATTTTTGACATTAATTTACATAATCATTCTTCCTGTTTACTCCTCCCCATTTCCCATTGGTATGTGTTTAGACAATCTTAATCTGGTATATATTAAATAAATGGAGGTGACATTCAGCATCTCTATCTATTTTTTAATGCTTAGAACCGCCTTCAGGCTGGTATCTAAAAATGAAACTGGGCCAGGACTATCATTGCATATTTTTTTATTCATTTTTAAACAGAGGACACGATAGAAAAGGATTAGGGATACAAGTATAACGGAAATACAACTCACGACAGAAATAACATAATCTTAAGAACAAACGAAACGTAACAACAAAGAATCCAGAATTTATCCTACACCTATCCCACCCTAGTATCAGCTCCTAATAATACATTTAGAAATACCTACAAACCGTAACAATCAGTCGATATTGAAAAAATTGCAAATAATAATATAACCGGTGAGATTTCTAAATGTAAGCTCTATGTTTTCTAGAATTTTCTTGTTCGGTTCTTGCCTTTGGTGTTTCATCTGTGCAATTTCTCATATGTTTAAGTTTATTCATGGTTTGCCACCTATATAAGTTTACGCTACATGGGTTTTATTTGATTAGATCTTTCTCCTACAATCGGTCCCATTCACTTTAACAATCGGTTTTTCCCCAGTGATCATACACGATCTATTCAGTCCCACTACTTTTGCCGAAATATCAATGAATAGTTAAACACTAGAATATTTCTTTCCTGCTTGTCTTTTTTTACTATTGTTTCAAGATTTCACACTTATTTTATTTTGTATTAATAATTCAGTCATGTTTATATTCTGTCACTTATGACTGTTTCCATTACCACTTACTAACATTCTTACTATTAGAATATATTATAACAAAAAAATCCTGAATATATTGAATAATTGGTGATATACAGTATTATAGATTAAATATGTGAGTACAGAATTCTACTACGGGTTATATCATACTACTAATCTTTACCACCTATCACCAGTCAATTGACAGAACTTGACGGCTTTTTATTACTCTTTTGGTACTTTCGTATTTTTATTGCCTTAAGTTGAAACATGAAAATACTTTCGGCAGTAGTTCCACTACCATATTAGCCTGAGTTCCACCAACATTCAAAACCTTCCTTGCTTTGGTATCAGCGAAAATCTCAACTATATTATCAAAATCCAAAGTGGGTGCAATTTTATTTTCGATAGAAAGTATGGCCAGAATCGCGAGTCTTTGTTGACTCATTGTGGAGCGCAAGTATAGTTTTATCAATTTAATTTTACTGAAAGACCTTTCACATGATGCGACAAATATGGACAGTGGTATCAAAATCTGAAGAGCGGTTGCCAAACTTTAGTAAACTTCAAACCCCATTGAAGATACATATTTCAGTATGCCTTATTGGGAAAAGTCAAGTTGTTCTTTAGTTTTCTGAGCACCCTTAGTGATCAAATTACATCCTTACAATCCTGAAATAATTCTACGCCACCCAGGTCATTTGGGTAGAACAAAGCCAAATCAGAGAAACATGCCTCGCTCTCTTGGCCATAGAACACATCAATCTAAATCTGTAGTTCAGGTCGTGCATTTGAGTAAAATAGTCACACATTTGTTGTTTCTATTCATCTGTAATTTCATTGACAGAGCGCTTCACCTCGGCCTATGCAGTTAGGGGTTCATTCTTTGCTTCTCCAGCCATGCATCTCCCCCTACTGTGTGTACCCACAGTTATGTTCCATACCATGCAACTTTCTTCAGTTACGGATATGATTTCCTTGGCCAGCCCAAGTCTCCAAGTATCAATGGTGTCAACCAGGCTCTGTAACTGAATAAGAGTTTGATTGAAACTCATATCCTGAGATTAAAGGCATTTTTGGATCCGATCAATATATGAGAGAACTGCAGACCAGAAATACAGTAAAGCGATGAAATTAAATGACTGGATGCTTGCAAGGAAAAAACCAGCATCTCCTCTAGTACCAAGCGTTTCAGTTGAAGTGTCACGCAGTCCTCCCAGCACATCAATTACTTGATCCAATTGATCAGAAAGTGCCTTCACAGTTTCTGCTTTTGAACTCCATCTGGTGTCACTTTCATGTTTCAGACCAATCTTTACGTACTTTTGCAGCACATTCCATCTGTGAGTAGTTCTAGAGGGGAATACAAACAAAGGTCCCATTGCTCCAAACAAAGTGACCGCTAGAACGTTAACGTGGGCGGCATGTACGCAACAAGGTTCAATGGATTTTTGTTACAAAGAACGAAAATGGTCAAAGGACTTATATTTCCCTATCAAAGTTTGAACTCCAGAATATTGCCTGACCATTGTAGCCTGATTATCATAAGACTGGCCTCTGCAATCTTAATATCAAACCTTCACGTTGAAGTTTCTTCAGTATTTAGCAGAAATACTCTCAGTAGTTTTTCCTTCGAGAGGTATGAAATCAGTAACTGCTTCCCAAATTTGAACAGAATCACGTTGTATGTCAACAAATCGAATGATTTGTGACAAATGTTCCACATAAGAACAATCAGAAGTTGAATTAAATATAATGCTGAAGTATTTTGAATATTTGAATACATGTTTTCTTATTGAACATTTTCTTCTCTCTAAATTTGTAGGCTGAAGTGTAAATTCATAAGCCAAAAAACAAGAGCAAAAATAAGGAAACCAGCTAAGCAAAAGAGTTTCGTTCGCTGAAAATTCGAGTAGTAAAGGGGAAAAAAGGAAAAGCAAGTGAATCAGCGATTATAGCGTCTGTACCAAAGAGCTTTTAGTTAGCAACAGAATGCTAGTACCATAATGAAGCATTGTGTACGTTGATCCCTTCTTTCTCCCCTTCTCTTGAACTGATAAATGAATAAGTAAATAAATCAACAGTGATATTTTAGGAAGCAGGCTAGCAGACGGGGCTCAATTATTTGCATCATAAGACCTTAGTGATATGTGATAAAAGTGTACAGCATACAAGGGGAATGAATATTCATATTTATAAATTCTTATTAGAGCACAAATCGCTAATTTGCCGCAATATGGTTACAAAACTGTTTTATCCGACATCCAAGGAAGAAGAAGCCAAACCATTGCTAAAGATCAGTGAGCGAGTCAGAAAGAGAACTGAGAAACAACGGACACTACATTATAGCACTCCGAACTGTGGAAACTTGTGAAGTCTAGGGGTACTGTGAACCATCTGGAAACTTGTAAAGTTTTAGTGAAATTGCCACACATGAACAGGTACCTGTGTTTACCGAACGTAAGCAGCGATAGTGGATGTCCAGTGGATATAGACTATCTTACCACCTGGTGATTAGCTTGTTGGTATTATTTATCAGATGCAGAACAACAAGCCAAGGAAGGTACCTTATCAAACAGCATAATCAATCGAAATGTAACTACAACTGACACCAAGAGGTGGACCCCAACTACAGATGAATAGTCCGGCATTAGTCGAAACAGAAATGCAATACGTCGAGGAAACGACTTAGAAGACGCAACAGTGACTTTGCTATAGTGTAACCGAGTTTTTGGACATCAGCACTTGCATATATCTCCCTCTCCCTCTGCGAAATAATGTGTTGAAAAAAAGTGAAGGAAAAGACAGAACAATAGAAGATAGAAGAAGATGCCAGGAATGCCTGAAATGATGAATTCTTAATCATTAGTAATTATCCTTGGATCTTTTAATAATTAGTTAACTTAAAATTAACTAATTGAAGAATCAAGCCTAAAATGATAATGTGCTTAAACTATTATACAAAAATTCACAATGTTATGCAAGAAAACAACCGAAATTGTAAACATATCGAAGGTCGGGGATATTTCCGATTGATTCTGAATTCACAGCAAAAAACAGAGATTGCACCGTACGTCATCATCTCAAGGTACTCCCCCTAACGGAAAAAGGATAAGTGTGGGTAGTAAAATTACACGCACACGCCGGAAACAGGATGCTTGTAAGTAGCCAAACAACACCCACACACCGGAAAAACGAGGTGACGAGCCAAATCAATCAGCTGTTTTGGATGCTAACCAATGATGACTGCACCGTGAAGCTTCATACAGGACAAACTTCTCATCACCCTGTCCAGAAATTTTATCTTCCTCACACGAGACAGCAAAGAAACACAGGTGTCTGTTCATTTTGCCTTCTGAACCAGAGTCAAATCATGTGAGATCCATCGATCCAACTTGTAGTGCTTCAAAAGTTGATGGAGGTGCTGCCGAATGGTTTCTCCACTCACACAGAATTGCAGTCCCAGGTCCTCATATGTCTGGCCACTATTCGCCTCACTTGCTGCCTGAAGATCTTTATTATGTACGTATGTTGGTCTTCCGGCACTTGGTGTCTTTTCGAGTGTTTCGTCACCGTCGTTAAACTTGTTAAACTACCTCTGCACTGTCCTTGTAGTCATGACACTTCACCAAAGACCTGGCATATCTTCTGCTCTGATGTAGTGGCGTTTGACCCCAGTGTGAACTCGTACAGCATTCACTTAGCATGTTCACTCTGTCTGCAAGTTCACGGTGTAACTGAACTGCCACAACCAGATAGTATGTTGGATATACCCAAACCAACAACTGACCTTCGCCTTATCTCCATCGCATTCAACTCATGTGCGAGGCCAATTGAACACAGACCTGCACAAAAAGAAACAGAACTTTCTTGGTTACCTTTATAATATTAAACTATCTTATCGTCCTCGGTAGAAAAACGTGAAAGGAAATCAGAAACCCGTTCATTTTTATTATATACTAATTCAAAATCACAGTTATAGAGAAAAAAATTCAGATTTGGAACGTGGCAGAAGCTGTATCGGAAGGAGCCTTAGCTCCAAAATCTATTTTACTGGCAGCGAATCAATTACTTTGAAACTATCCCAAAAAGAAATCTCTGAAATGCTCGTACAGCAAACACTACTGCAAAAGCTTCTCTTTCATATTTTGAATAAATTCTCTCAGCTAATGAATTCCCGAAGTGCATGTCACTGTCTTCTACTGTCCCATAACTTGATTAAAGAGAACGGCATCAACACAATCTGGTGAAGCATTGGTCATAACTACTACTTTTTATCTATCATCTAGTGAGTGTAGAATCTGGCTGTTTCAATCATATCTTTCAATCACTCAAACTTCTATTTATGTACTCTAGACCAATGACAACAGGTTTTCTTACTTAACAATTTGAACAAGGAAGAAATTCAAGAAGATAGAGATAGCAAATACCTGTGATAAAAAATAATCCTCCCATTAATGATTGCAATTTATTGTAACCGATTCTGTGGCGGCTTAGTCTTCAATATTGGTTGCAACTTATCAGTGGCTGGTTTAATTCCTTCCTTTGAAATGTCATAAACAAATACTTAATTTGATCTGTAAGAAACATACATTTATTATACATGTGCATTACGATCTTGAATCTTTAACACCCTAATAGTCCTTTGATAGCATTCTTTTTTTCACCCCACATTAAACATCATCCAAATAACATGTTCCTTCCAATTCCTGTATAAATGTTCCATATACCATTGAAATATTTGAGCTAAGTAATTGAGACCAAAAGGTAAGCTGCACTGTTTATAGAGGCCCCAAAGTGGGTTGATTACTAGAAATATTTGTGCTTCTTCCATTACTTCAAGTTGAAAGTACACTTGCCTCCAATCTAGCAGCATCCTTTAGTTTATTTAATAAATCAGCTATTATAGGTAATGAAAAGCTAACTTTCTTCGTTACAAGATACAGCGTGCACTTGAAGTCAAAACATAATCTAAGTTGCCCTTCCATTTCCTAACAACCATCATACGAGCTACCCAATCTGAGCATTCTGTTTTGTCTAATATTCATAATTGACGGAGCTATTGAATCTTCTGCTTATTTTTTTCTTCTAATGTATGAAGAAAATAAATAATGCTTTAATAAATATAGACGTTATATTTTGTTTATTTGGTAAATGAACCTTGCAACCTTTAACAGGCGTGTTAATGGAGTCATCGGAAACCTCTCGAAACTACTTATATATGTCTTACGAGAACTTCGTAGTTGGTAGCTATTGCAATTCGCGATCTTCTCTCGCATGCTCTACAGGTTGAAACATTTTCTGAACCGTTTGCTTAAAGTCTAATATTAAAACATTTAAGGGGTCACTTTCTAAAATGAGCAACTCATCTCTCCTAACTAAGAGAAAGATAAAAATTCTTTTGACCAAACATCACATGCCACAATATCTGCTCTTTAACGTGAATAAAAGAACAATATGTGCGTTCTTTAAAACACCCTCATAAGGCTTCTAAATTTGAACTTTTAACATTTCTGCCTTACTGCTAATCGCCAATACCATTGCTCCGTTGTCTATCAGAAACGTTATGTTCTTGATGTTACATAAATTAATATGCTCAGATATTTTATTTTGTTCCATCATATAAGTACATTTTGTGTAGGTTCTATCCAAATCTACTCCAAAAATGTTAAAACAAAACTTTCAATCCATTTCCACTTGGCATCCGTAAATGCCGTGTTCAGAGGCCCAAACTTAAGTTCAAATAGCCTGTTCCCTATTACTGTCCAAAATTGAAGATGATTCATGAATAATTAAAAGTTATAACACTGAGATGTAAGTGGGATCATTGGGAGTTTGAATGTTAAATCTACTATCATTGTTTAAACGTAATTGTTAATCGTATTCCATTAAACATGTTGATACGAGGATATTATAGTGGCAATAGTCAATTCCCAGTCATTACAGTAATTTGTTGTAATGGGTAGCTACATGCAACAAGTTATTCTTCAGACTTTTTTTTAAAAAGATTTAAGTTATTATCCTGTATGTAATGTAAAAGCCTCTTGATAAGTATCCAATTTCTCGAAGTTATTATCATGTCAACTGCGATTGGAAACGTATGAAAGTAATTTAAAAGATGTATTATAAACTCTTTCCTTTTATGTTGTAATAATTCACAATAAAATATTAGGTGATTCAGATTTCCAAGTTCTTTTCCGCACCAGCAGAGATTTGTATCTTTTTTCTTTATACAGAACAGTTTTCGGTGGTAAAGCTGTGTTTAATACAGGGTGATTTTTTTAAAAAAAACTCACGGATTTCATTTGGGTCTAAAATTTCTAACTGAAGTCCGATTTTCATGCGGTTTGTGGCAAATGATTAAGGAAGGATGGAAGATTTATAGGACTATATTTACTGGTTTAAATACATCCGAAATAATATCGACCACACCTCAAGAAAAGCAGCAAATATTCGCCAGTGTACCTTACGATTGAATCGTTGATAGGGATGCGCACGAGTCGAGCTAAAACTCGACTCGACTCGAAACTCGACTCAAATTCGAGTCGAGTTACGAGTCGAGTCAAAGGTAATTTTCTCGAGTTGAGTCACTGTTTTTGAGGTCGAGTTTCGAGTCGAGTCGAGTTTGATAAATGGCTCGCTCGTTTAGCTCGTTTTAACTCGTTTTGAAATCATAGCCTAATTAGACTGGAAAGCGAAAGCCTTAAGAAATGTAAGCAATAATGTGTAATATTTTAGTGTTGCTCATGAGAGGGGACACTGCGAGACAAGAACAGATTTGTATAATGAGACAGCCTCAAATGTCGTAAGCACAATGACAATACAGGGTGGTCCAAAATTAGGTATACAGTCCAGTACTGATCGGCTCATGGCATTTTATATCATTTTCTTAATTTCCACACTGGTATTAATTTAGTTTCTTCATTGTTTGTTCTTAATGTCTTTTCACTTATATCTGAAGCTTTGAACAGACCGAAGTAAATAAATGCATTATCTTAATAAATTAAAATGTCACACTTGATCGATGCTGGTCTGTATACCTACTTTTGGGCCACTCTGACTGTAATTCTTACCATCAAGGCTGAAACTTGCACGGTCAAATTTTTGAGCCCGAACAGAAACCCAACCCGAGTAGTGATATCAACTGGCTCGATCCAGTTCAACTGAGTGAACAGCTCGAGTCGGCTCGGTTGAATGAACCATCGACTCGAGCCGGCTCGGTTTGGGTGAGCAACCAGCTCGGTTCTGTTCCGCTCGAGCTGGCTAGATTGGAATGAGCCATCGGATCGAGCCGACTCGCTTGAGGTGAAACATTGGCTCCGTAGCCGTGACATGTGAGCGGTCATTCTGATCTCAGCTCTGTGGTGAACAAACTGTGAACCGATCCATTTAAACCAATTGCGCCATTAGAGTCGGCACAGATCATACAACACGATCAAATGGATCGAATTTTGTTCGCTAGAGGTCAGATATCGGTTTTAGAAAATTACTGCATATCAAGCTCAGTAGGTTTCTTGTATCTGGATTCTCGTTTAAAGAAATCCTTGGTTTGACTGTAAAGAAGACTATTTACAAACTAAGTTCTTCTACAGTCAGGTGTAAATTTCCAACTCGATAAATTTCTTGTATAACACTCTTGAAAAAAAAACGGATTGAACCAGTGTTTAGTAGTTTTCATTGGTTCAGATGGTCGAGGTGATATGTCCCTTGCAGCTCCTTTGGGTATGTTCCTGGTACCGTAAATCGTCTCCTTAACTTTAGAAGCTTTCTATACATACAGAAAATCGACTAAAAGAATAATAAATTTGGTCCTACTGCTTGTTAAAACAGGCAAGCAAACTCGCTGAGAATAGACCCGAGACTGCACGCCATTTGGCAGTGAAGAGGCAGCATTACTTGAGTGTGAATGATATTAGTAACAACTATCAACTTGTGTAATTTGCGGCATATACTGTATATAAGGAAAAGTTGATGACAAAGTAACGCGTTACATTTTAAAAGTAACTTAACCAACTGATTAAACTTTAGACAAGATATTTCATGTTTATGTCAAATTATGTTTTGATATCAATAAAATATTTTATCATTTTGTTTTTAATGTGCCCGCTTTATTCAAAATTACCCAATTTCTAGTCAATTACATTTATGATCATTTATTAATGTTCACGCTTACGTTGTGAAGCCTATTTGCCTATCAGTGTGTCGTTGTTTCCCAAATTGATACTGATTAAACGCTTTTACTGATGAATCCAACAGACCAGCAGAGTTCAATAAGAGTGAACAAAATGTGATGAAAATGTTAACAAATCAAGGCATTATCTAAGGATTTAAAGACTAAAATCATAAAATCATATAACGTACACAGCATTATTTTGCCTGTACTGCTGTGTACGTTAATATAAGAAAGAATATTAAAAGCTTTTGAGAGTGAACTTTTGAGATCAGCTTCTGAGGGCTCGAACTGACTCGGTAGGGTGAACTGTTTGTTTGGCTCACTTCTCGGTTCGGCTAAATAGTGAGCCGAGCCGCTCGAGTCATTGATAACCCTAAAGCCGGGACGATCAGTTTTGAACATGTTTGGCTGGCACCTTATAACTTATAACAATTTTTGGCTCGAGCCCAAATAGTTGCTCCTCCGGAACTCAAACACAGAACCTCGTGAACGATGTCCTTCTTTGCCTCCTAGACTTCTCGACGACCGAAGTATATTTTGTTTAGTATTCAGATATGTTTATACATGTTTTAATATTATTATTATTATTTGTAAAATGTATTTTACAAATATTTTAAGTTAATCTTCTAAATAACTCAACGCGTTTTATCACTTTCTTAATTGGCTTTTAATATTTGACCATGATAAGTATATATAATTAACTTTTCTGCACATATAATAAAATATATATAGACCTTCATACACACTTATCTACTCGTTAAGATGTCTACATATATGTACAATTATTTATATCGTTGCTATAGTAACAACAACTCATACTTTAGCTACCGATTACAAAATAATAATCTCGAAATCTCTATATGTCTTTCTTTTTCATTGTACATTATATTGCTCACATAATTCGCCTCTGATCCCCTTTCTGTAAAATAGGCACAGATTGCCAATGATACATACAACGTTATCGTTGTTCAGTTCCCGGGTAAGTTGGAATATTCTTATTTCTCTCGGTAAGTTATCGTAGCTTCTAAGATTGCATTTTTTGGGGGGCAAAATGCTTGTTGGGATAATATTGTATTGGTCATGTCATATTGAAGTTGTTGGATTTTTGTATAAAAAATTGAGTAATATGTATTGTAAAACATGGAGCCGTACAATATTCCGGAGGAGGTTCCGGATTAACCTTGAGGGAGGGTTCACCCCTTGACCCCGTCTGGTAACGGGTCTGATGCTCCTCCGAAATATAAATCCGGAACAATCCAGAACCTCCTGAACGATATCCTTGCCTCCTGGTCTTCACGACTACCGAGGTCGGTGATAATAATAATAATAATAATAAATCAGTAGTAGTAGTAGTAGTAGTAGTAGTAGTAGTAGTAGTAGTAGTAATAGTATCATTGATAATAATTATATTGTCTATGTGGGACACTTGAAGAGAGTATTTGAAACTCCACTCAGGGTATGGCTCGACTTGGCTCGTTTCGGCTCGACTCGACTAGAAACTCGACCCAAATTCGAGTCGAGTTTCGAGACGAGCTGGGGAAATTTTTCGAGCCGAGTTCTCGAGTCGAGCTCAAAGATGTCTGTTTCGAGTCGAGTCGAGTTTCATAGAAAACTCGCTCGAACTCGCTCGTGCCCATCCCTAATCGTTGAGTTCGAAAACTGGTCATCTACATTGAAGCTAATTTCAGAGGAGTGACAAACAAAACCAAATTAATCAATATGTATCTGACATATAGGGTTATTTTTATTTTTGGAAAGTAGAAAAATGTCAGTACTACGGTCCGAAAGTGAAAACAACCCTATATGTCATATGCATATTGAATAATTTAGTTTTGTTTGTCACTCCTTTCAAATTAGCTTCGATGGAGATGACCGGTTTTCGAACTCAACGATTCAATTGGAATGAGGTTTTCGATGTTTTAAGCGAAAGTTCAGGATGCAAATTAAATGTTACAGAGAATACAAACTAAGTGTTAGTAGTAACACCCATAAATCACATGTTGAATAGCTATAGCCGGTTTCTTGCGACAAATGACAGAGCGATTCCTTGGGCAACTTAAGGAGTTGATAACTGATATATTTCACAACACCCGCCTGCGAGGTCCGACGCTTCCCTGTCTCACGCAGAACGATCCTATTTCTTCTAATTCATTCACTAGCGACCGTATTATGTTCCTGTTTAGAGCAGAATATGATTCAAATTTGTTTCTAAATATCCTTTGCGTAGCAACAACAGATTTCGTTCTCTAAGAACTTTTAACGATGAACTCATGTTACTCCAAAGAGTAAACTATTCTTACTTTATCCTGATCATACACAGTAGCACAGGACTGTACAAGACAATTCCCAATACAATGACCTTGTTTCCTTGGTGAGGATGGCATCTAACCAAGAAAATTCCAATCTCCACATCGCACAGCACCTCATTCCAATTGCAAGGTACACTGGTGAATATTTACTGTTTATCTTGAGGTGTGGCCGATATTACCCCGGATGAATTTAAACCACTAAACATAGTTCCTAAAATCTGCCATCCTTCCTTGATCATTTGCCTCAAACCGCATGAAAATCGTACTTCAGTTAGAAATTCTAGACCCAAATGAAATCCGTGTTTTTTTTTTTTTAAAAAAAATCACCCTGTATTATACGATAAAATAAGACAATTTTCTATCTAGACCATGTTCTTAAAACATCTCAAGCGTTATCTTCCAGGTCATCCGATATATTCCAGTAATGCCTGCCAGGACCTTTCTGGTTTTTTTTTTCATTGACTGATTAAGTTTTTCAGTGTATTTTTGATAATAGATTTAAAATTACAGTAAGGAATTTGTAAATTATTACTGATACCTGTAATAATTGCAGCTTTACTTAATCGGGTCCACAGATTCATTAGATTCTATGTTAACATGCGCCTTAGTGTAAAGTAAAATAGTTTTGAAGTCATTGGGTTGTGAGAGTGATATAATTTTATAATCAATAAAAGTTTCCAAGAAGTTTGAACTGTCCATCGCGTGTTATTGAAAGCTGTTATAACACTCAATGCATCAGTATATATGCAGACAATTTGAGATTGAGTTTTTTTATAAATAAAAATGCTTGTCTTATGGCGAAAGATTCACCTTCAAACACAGATGTATTTCAATGTAATTTATATTGTTTTTACACTTGCAAATGAAGTATTATTAATGCAGCACCGACTGGTTTATTTTTTGTTTTGATGCGTCGGTAAAGATCAGTATGTATTCTTTAGGAAGAAAATCTATGTAGAATTACCATATATTTTTATATAGACTAGCTGAACCTGCGCTCTCTACCAAGCGCATCATTCACATATGAACATGAATCTCCTTGTCATTCCTCACATTTGCACATGTCCCTTTACAAACACAAGTGAAAGTTGTCTTGATAAAAATGTTCAAGGTGTACCATAAAGGGAAAAGTTTTCGATTATTTTTTCAGTATCTCGCACCAATTGCAAGATTGAGCGTACTTCCGATTGGAGTTTCTAATTCAGGTATGATCAGTGTTTTCTTTCTTCTTGCATGCAGTATGTGATAAACAAATATATTACATACACAATTAGTTATAATGTCAGTGATACATGATGTTCATTGCGCAAAACACTCCAAACAATAAAGACTCATCTTAGATTGGAGAAATGGTTATCCTTCGTATTATAATTTAGATATGAGTGAAACGCCTGAGAGATATACAACCCCTGTATACACATATGTGATGTTGGAATGTAGAACTCATAGGTTATGATGGTTTACTTTTTTAAAATTTCAACAATTCCAGTGTACCTCTAAAAATGTAATAAAGAAATAACACCTACGATTTTTAAATATTCAATTAGAGCTGGACAATCTACATAAAATTTTGAATCGACCAGTGAAAACGGCACGTTTCTAGCACTTGGGGTTTTCGAGATCTCATTATCGAAAGAATTGTGGACAAGCATATAAACCCAGGATTTTAATATATAGATTAGGTAAATTTTCAGGTTTATGATATTGTACAAATTGTGAAATAATAGAAGGTATTTTCATTAAGTTATTATCATAATGGAATAAGTACGCTGGATTTGTTGGTGCTTTTGCTATATTAGATTGCAGTTCTTCGATATCCATAAATATTGTAAAGATCCAAGGGAGTGATTTTTGATCAGAAAGTTTTTTATATTGATTCATTATTGATTTATATTGATTCAAAATTTTCATGGGTTCCAGTTTATGTATTAAGACAGATGAAGTTTCCGCCATCCGAGAAATTAAGAAATTAGCCGTAAGTTGGAATATTCTTATTTCTCTCGGTAAGTTCATCGTAGCTTCTAAGATTGCATTTCTTGGGGTCAAAATGCTGGTTGGGATAATATTGTATTGGTCATGTCATATTGAAGTTGTTGGATTTTTGTATAAAAAATTGAGTAATATTTATTGTAAAACATGGAGCCGTACAATATTCTTGCAGTAAGTGTTTGTTGATTGATCATATTCAACACATGAGGTTGTATCCTCAATGTTTAGCACTGAGACTCTTCAAAGTATTGTGGTATTTGATTGATTCATTAGTTAAGTATTGAAGGTGCGATTTCCAAGACAGCTTGGTATCTAGATTTAGACCTAGATATTTCAGATGTTTAGTAAATTGTCATTGTCTTCCATTAATTCTTATTTGTGGTAGTTGCTTTATGAGTTTTTTCGTAATGATTGTAAACGATGATTTTTCCCAATTAATATAAAGTCCATTAACTCCATTTATGTATAATTTCCATATTATGTTGAAATTTCTTCGCTCTTGTGTTTAAATTATCAACAATTTCGTACCTGATAAGGTCGTCTGCATACAAAAAGATATTTGGTTTTTAGGTCATCGAATGTATGAGGTCAAAAATAAAAAGATTAAGAGAGTGGGACTTAATTTACTACCTTGAAGAAGACCAATAGAAGTGCGTCTTGGTTTTGAATAGAAGTTATTCATCATAATATGTACTTGTCTATCGTATAATAAATTGTAAATAAGTAGAATGAACTGTTGAGGCATTCCTAAGTTAAATAATTTGGAAATTAAAATATTTGAATTTATAGAGTCATAGGCTTTTTGAAAATCCGCGCTAAGCAAACTGAGGTATTTCTTTTGTTGAAAAGCTTGCCATGTATTAATTATAAGAGAACCAGTACTTTCAATCTTACTGGGCAACTAATATTTTCTCTCGTTATAAACTTCAACCTAATTATTACAGAATATACATGTATAAGTAAGAAAATATTCTCAATTATTTTATCGCTATGTACATCAAATATGTTTTTCGTTATTCATTAACTTTAAATAAACAAATTTCTCTTTATGCTTTTTAAGAATCGAATATAAAAATATAACAGAATCAACTTCTTCCTCTTGAAACAAGTTTATATATCAATTTCATTAGTAACTATCCACCCAAGCACCATGTTTCCAAGTTCAACAACCTAATATATATAGCTTTCAAAAATATGTAAAAATTATGAACGTATTGGGTGTTCCGGCAAGAAAATTATAAACGCACATTAATTTTCCAATATTCTCGGATTTGTTCTATTTGGTCCTCTGTAACTTTAAAACAAGAACAAATTCTCGCTTTGTCATTGTCATTTTCGTATTCACTACCCTAAAGTTATCTTTAAATGGGTGACTATTTCTCCATTACATCAAACTTGCACTAACAAAAAAGAGTGTAGATTTCATTAGAATACTAATTCTACGAATACATGTAAGTTTAACTCTTGTATTAATTTGACTTCCATATTTATATCTGCACATGTTTCTTAAATATAAAACTCAAGTATGAATAATAATAATAATAATAATAATAATAATAATAATAATAATAATAATAATAATGCTGTATTATTCGCAGTAACTCTAGAAAAATTGACTGTCTTAAAGATATAAATGAATCTTTCTCTTTAATCCAACTTCTTTAGCTGAATCGCAAACGGTTTTTACTCTTATAGAGTGTTAATATTTTCATATTCATGAACGAAGTTATCTGAAAAGTTTTCATTTCGATAGAGAAAGACATACAAAATCAAAAGTTTCAATATTCGTCTCGCGAAAACCGATGTACGAATCATCTCCCACCTTTCGTCTCTATCTTAGAAACTCCCACCTCAGGGGACAAACCATGCTCACTCTTACATCGGATGATCTTATAGAATTATCCTTTAAGGGATTTCTTATACAAGCTTTATGTATAAAAAGAATAGACGAAAAAAAAAGTACTCCCTCGCTATAACCCTTATACAAAAATTTCAATCCTTAAGCAACCAACGTTACTTTCGTTGTTTTTTTCTTAACTCTGCTCCCTCTCTCTCTTTCGTCTCTATCTCTTCTCGTTTCTTCATCTTCTCAGCTACAAGAGATGTATTTTCATGTTATCCGCAAGGCCTTTGTCCGCGTTTTAACACAAGATGTAGCCTTTCTTCTCAACAGGAAAGAAAAATCCAAAGGAGATATAATCTCAAAACCAGACGCCTTTCAACTCAAGCTTTGTCCCATTCTCCTTGCACGCTTTTTTTTCATGTTTTCTATTTCTGTGCTTTCAGATATCTTCTCTTCTGCGTTTCAAAACTAGTTTTCCTAGATAGACATATACATATATACATTTTTTTCAAAATAAGTCGATTTCAAATATTAGTTTTTTTTAAAAAAAAAAAGAAAATGAAAGTAAAGGAAAGCGAAAAGAGAGTAAAAGGTATTGAATCGTTCTGAGCGCGCTACAAAATGTCTTTATCTGAAAAAAAAAAAACTCAGAAATAGATGACTTAGTGAAATTGAATCAAAAGTTCGTATGTTATTGCTTTTCTATATATTTACATTGAAAACATACAAACAGGTTTATATGTGTACACACACACACACACACACACACACACACACACACACACACACACACACACGTAGAACAAACTATATACCTCAATGCAAGTGAGAAATATATAGCATGCAATGAATTCGTTTGAACCGTTTGGAATGCTCTAGAAATGTTATGATCAAATTTCTTTTTTCTTCAGGTTGCCGGTACCCACTATTACATTTTTAAAGCAATTTACGTTAAATATGTCTTCATATACTCTTATTTCTGATTTCATTTGCGATATTACTACTGCACAGAATGTTAATGTAGGCATTTGAAACTGCACAATATATATGCAATATAACAGATAGCATGTCACAAGAGTTTGGTTTGTATTGCTTGATTTTTCTTAGTTTAGACACAATTTACACATCAATAAAATTATTATAGGGTAGAGTGGCCAGAAGCCCCGTAGAAATAGGATTGTCATGTATTTTATTTGTTGTTTTTAACAATGCATCACACTTTTGCAGTAGAGAGTTGAGTTGATTTTGAGTTTAACGTCCCGTTCAGCAGCGAGGCTATATGAGACGTGGACCTACTGATTAACGTGGAATCCGAACCACATGAGCTCCCGCCGGGAATCGAACCCGGGTCTCCCACGCCAAAGGCGCGTACGCTAACCGCTTAGCCACGGAGGAGCTCTTGCAGTAGAGAAATATGGCAACTATTCATATTAAATGTTCTAATCGACATAAAATAAGCAAGGCTTAAATAACCTAATGGAAGCAATATAAACTAAATCAACTTAATGTAACCTATGATGCTTACTAAAATATAGACGCGATAACTTTTGCAAGAAAACACTATATTTATAGCCATTGTCTTTATGTGTACCTACAGTAAAGCATGTAGAACAATGTAATGTCTCCATTACTAATAATAATTAAACTTATTAAGGAATCAGAAAATCCATGAAAGAAACACACACACATACTCATTTTAATAACACTTTTTCCTGTGGTGGAATCGTTGAAGAGGAATACAGTATATATTTTTTCTTAGGATCTCTGTATGTAATAGGTAAACATCATGATATAGACTAGAAGATACCACTATAATAAAATCTGAATTTGAGGGTTTCGTGCAGATTTTGTTACCTAACTGTTATATCTTGTCTTTTCTAACATGGTAGTCCAACTTAGAGATACAGACTGTTTTGGTAAAGTGTTAAATTGTTCATTAGGTAAGTAAAAATTACTTGAACAGAAGAGATCATGCCTATAGCGATTAGAAGTCTCTACTGAGTGGAAGTTCTGTAGTATCAAAGAGAATGATTTATTTGTTGATTGAACTGAAGTTTAGCGCCCCTTGGAGAATGAAAGCTATATAAGGCGTGGACATACAGCTTAACGTGGAATCCAAACCACATGAGCTCCCATCGAGATTCGAATTCAAGTCTGCCACACTGAAGGTATATATACTGACCATATCGCCAGGATGTAGTTCTATAACTGTAATGTAGAACTAATTTTGCAAAATTTATTCTGAGAAGTGAAGAAGCTTTCGTGTGTGTTTCCCAGGGCTACTGACTAAAGGAACAGAAATTACGAAAAGAGATTAGTACAATTAAATAATATTGGAGGACAGTAAGGTGTTATATTTTATTAAAAATTAATTGCCACGTGATTTATGATCTTGCTACTCTTAAATATGTAATTCAAACTCTTGTTTTGGAGATTAGATACTATGCTAAAGAGATTTGCGCTACGCTAGCTATGTAGATCTATCGCACTATGAGTATACATTAAAGAATGTATTTTTTAAAAAGCAAGGTGTTTTATGGTATACTTACTTCTAACAAAATGTTAGTAAATGAGTTCGTTGGTTAAAATTAATAAATATTTTGTATGCTTAGGGTTTCCGACTATTTCTATTTCGGTTTCACATGGTATATTGCCCTTTTCATAAGTTTATTTATTGCAGATGTTCATACCATTTTATAGATTGATTTTAAAATTACGTTCTTATAATAATGCAGTAATCAATATTTTTGGTACTGAAGTATGTAAATAGTTAAAGCGCTTGCTTCAGTTACGCGGGAAGTAGAGTTCAATATCATTGTTAAAATTATACGTGTATTCCAGTAGATTATAGTCGTTGAATTAATTTCCTATTGAAGTTGCTGGTAGAGTTAGATGTTTCTCTTACATTGCACAATTACACCAAGCAAGTTCTGTGATTGTATTTTAAAGGTCTGAGCACTGATTCTTAGTTTCTTTCTATTCTTGAAATTTCCAGCCTAAAAAAAGACTGCCGAGTAAATTAAACCACATTTTACTTAGCCAGTTACTTTCATCTACTATCTAATTGATGCATGGTTCATGACACATATTGAGAACGAGGAACAAGAAGCAAATGTACATTACAAAGCCATAATGCCGCTACATGTTTGAACGCTCTATTGGTGTGTTGTGATGTTGTTTGCATAGAAACAGAATGCTTAATTATCTGCCAACCACTGCAAATAAGATCTTGTGCTACATTGTACTATATTAGAAACAATACTCATCTTGACGATGAAGAAGACGTTGATGAGATACAGAATATCATTCCGGCTACTCGGACAACACATAAGGGGAGCCATAATAAGACAACATATGAATACCTTACGTGAACTATTAATATTGTGTTTTCCTCTCTAATAAATGTTTAATCAGACCTCTGAAGTATATTGTTTTTATCAAATATACTTATTAATCTAAATGAATAAATTCTTTTCATCAACCAATGTCTAAACCTACATTTTCACAAATAATTGCATATATCCCTGAAGAGAACTTTATCTGTAAGAGACTTGTGATTTTTGTACTGACAGCTCCTGATGGAAGCCATGTCAATAAAAATTAAACCTTTAAGGAAGGAAACTTATCTAATGTAGTATTTTTGTATACGAGGCCTAATATATTAAGGAAGGAAGACATTTTCTCTTTGTTTATAACGATAAAAGTTCAATTTTTACCGACATGACTTCTCTGAAAACCCGTTATTTAATTTTTGTATGTCTTTTAGTGACACAAAAATATTATATTTAAATTATTGAATAGTTCCTTCAAGGGAAATAAGATTGTCGGAATTATTGAACTCTTATTCTATGAATTACTTTCAACCATCCTTAACTTCTCCTTTAGTGTGCTTCTCACAAGATTGTTTTTAACTTACTTGAGCCAACAATATCTATTCTTAACATCCGTTCATTTTTTAAAATTAATAAATCTCACAACTTACTTCTGTTTTTTGTTTCGTAGAAGCCATATTAATTACTCTCTTCAAGAATTTATTCGCATATTTTTCCCAGTAGGGTGCTCTTTCGGAGGTGTTTTGTGCACCAGAAGTTCGTTTATAATAAGTTTCTTTTACAAATTGTTATACCTAGATAGGTCCAGAAAGGTTGTTTTACATTTTCTTCTAACTATGAAAAAAATAATTTGTAACAAAATTATTTTGTCACGAATTTTGAATATGACATTTCAGGTCAACGTGTGAGACTCTTCCTCAGGTATTTCAAAGAAAAATACAGAAGGTTGGTAAAGAGTAAGTAGGCAAAAATAATAAGAAGTTAGCGCGTGATTAACGTATTACTCAAAATTATATCGGGCAACTTCAAAAAACTGCCCACTACTCCAAAATCACCATGTTGTTTACTACAGAAGTCGTCTGTATTCAACTTAAGGAGTAGCAATTTAAAACAAAATAGTATATAAGAAGTTAAAACATTAATATGTAAAACATACATAAAACATAATTGGTAGGTTATGTCTGGGGAAAAATAATATCTCTTCAAGAGAATAACAATATAACGAAAATACTTAGGATCAGGGAAAATTTCACAGATAAGACTTTCCTCCAATTTAAAGTAGAGTATTTTATCTCTAAGAGATGCTTCCCTAATTTTAGAAAAAAGTTCATATAATGCGGTGGTTAAGAACTCAAGTCTTGTAAATGTCTAGTAAGTGTAGAAAACCCTTCTTCCCTGTCTGAGGATTGATTGTCGAATCCTTAACTAATTACATAATTTGTAATTCCCTGGCCATACATTCAGGAAGTACTTATTTTGAGAAGAATGCTACCTGAATCAAAAACTTGCTTTGAGATCCTACACGACGGTCCTATTGTAGGCCAAACTTAAAGTTCTCAATCACAGAAACACAGCCAGCACTTGAGACTGCCTAACAGGTAGTTTCAGCAAAGAACTCTTCTCGAACTGAAACCTTTAAAAATCCACAAGAAATGGCCTCGTCGAGCCCTCTTGGAGAGGCCTCTTATATATGATCTGAAGCATCCCCTTCCATAACATATGGAGACGGTTAAAGCTGATGAAACCATATAAAAAAAGCATATCTCGCTAAGAACTTTTATTTATTCGAATCAGCTATCCAAATCCTTTTTCAATCGATAGAGTTCCTAATTCAAGTAGTTAAAAAAAAGTGAAATGTTCCACTAAATTGGAACCTTCTTTGACTAGAAGGTTAGGAAAGATCCTCAAATTACCGTATATCTACGATAATTTACACAATAATGAATAACAGGAAAGAAAATAAACATACATACATTTAAGCATAATAACTTGAAAGACTGAAACCAACAATAAAATACGAGAGTTATAACCTATAAATCAAAATACCGTATAACCGAAATAACTTTAACCACTATTAGCACATCCTTAATTAGTCTATTCTTAATAATATATAATACATATTGTATATATATATATATATATATATATATACGAAGCCTCTTAAAAACAGTATTTACTCACACTGTAACTAAAACAGAAATGATTTTTAATGCTCTTGGGTAAAGTGATTGTCCAATCAATTTATTGTCTCTTCATAGTCACTAATTTAAAAATGAATTTACCTTTAGAAATTGACAAAATAACACAATTTTGTTTTTAAGCATAACAGAAACACTGTTCCTAGAACCCCAATTGTCTCTTGGTTCCTTGTGGAACTTCCTTGCAGTAAAATACCTCGATGCCGTTCCAGTGAGTGATCCCATGACAAGACAAAATTTACAGTTTAACCTTTTCCTGACCTCCATACACACGGATTTAATCTCCATCTAGTCCAAATGAACTCTAAACCTTTTTCGAAAATTTTACAAAATCCTTTCATCCTGGATTGATATAAAGCTTATCAAACTGAGCTATCAAGTAATTTCTAACAGTGGAAGTACCAGTGGATTTGGTTAGTGTTGACTTCATCGTCTCCATCTCAAAATTTGGAACCTTATAGAAAGGATATTCTGAAGAAATCATCTAGTTATGTTCTGCCCTTCACTTAATACACTGTATGTTATTTCGAGGATTGTTAATAAGACACAATTATTGTAGTTCAGTTGGGTTACTAGAATTAGGTTGTGCTTCTATATAGACTGACCGTACTAAATAAATATACTGTACATACATATTAAGTATAATAACTGAAAATAATTCAAACAAATAATAAGATATAGATATAACATATAGTTCAAAATAACTGTAACAAGTACTGTTTTGCCCTAATTTCTTAAGAATATGTAATACACGTATATATTTGCATATAAATATATATTTCTCCTCTCATTTCTCTAGAAAATAGTTGGAGAAAAGATAAAACAGATTCTACTAGACACACTCAAGATTAACATTGGCAAAATGAAAAGAGCACAGAGAAAACCAATGAAGCGATGCTTAATCATGGGCATCAAGGAATACGCATTCCTGGATTATAAGTTGTAAAGAGAGATGGAAAATGCCAAAGAAAAGTACATAAAACAGGCATGTTAAGAAATAATGGCATTTCAACGACACGGCAGATATGATCTGATGTATCAGAAAGAACAAGAATTAGGAGGGAAAGCTAACAAAAATATATGAACGTTTGGCATTGAAAATCAACAAGGTAATGTAATCACTGATTATCAAAGAATCCTTAGGATTTGGGAGAAATACATAAAAGATCCGTATGATCAGAAGAACCGCCCCACAGATATTGCAATCGAAGCAGAGGAAGAGGCGGATAATAAAGAGAAAGGACTCAGCATTTTGTAAAGTGAAGTAGTACAAGCCATCAAAGACATGCGAGGAAAAACACCACTGGAGACGACGACACACGAGCAGAGTTGCTCGAAGCATTAGGAGATAATGCAATGAAAGTACTGATTTCCTTTATTAACAAGATCTGAGTGCAGAATGGCCAAAGCATTTTCTAGATGTTACAATGATTACATTATCCAAGAAAAAGCAAGAAAAGAAGTGCAATGATGATAGAAACATTAGCCTTATTTCTCACGCGCTGGAAAGATTATGGCGCGCATACTAAACAGAAGGCTAGAAAATAAGATAGAAGAGGTGCTGGAGGAAGATCAATCTGGATTCCAGAAAGGAAAAAGCACCAGAAATGGTATTTGGTTGAAGAGAATTGCGGAAGGGAGAGTTGTGTTTGTGCTTCATCGACTGGAAAAAAGCTTTTGATCAGATCAATTGGACCAAACTTCTGAAAATGCTTGAAGAAATCGGGATCAATTGCAGAGGCCGACGACTCATTGGCAACTTGTACTTAGGACAACGAGTGAAGCTATTCTTAAATCAAAGGAAGCAAATTGTGTGAAGATTGGAAGAGAAGTCAGACAAGGATGTAGTATGTCGCGCAAATTATTTAACATTTACAGTAAATGAGTAAAGGGGGAAGCATTAATGGACATTCGAGATTTCCAAATTGGATGGCATATCATTAACAAGATCAGGTATGCAGATGCTATAGATGTTATAGCTAGAACCGAGGAAGGACTACAAGAGATGATTGGCTAAATAGTTGACACTAGGAAATTATATGGAATGGAAATCAACATCGAAAAATCGAAAGTCATTAAAATATTCCATGGAAACGGGCACTGACGGGTCAGAGTAGATCAAAGAGAACTTGAAGAGGTCAATAAATTCAAGTATCTGGGAAGTATTATAACGAGATACGATTTCCTACACGAAAGAGATCAGGTCAAGAATTCCCATAGAAAAAGAAGCATTCAACAAAAGATAACAAAGGATATCTTAACTAGCAGGCTAAGGATAGCTAAATATGTTAAGGATAAGTAATATTTAGCAGGCTAAGGATATCTAAATATTGGACTAAAGAAGAAGATCAGATTTTATGTATGGAGTATTGGATTGAGTGGTTCAGACACTTGAACATTACAGAAGTTAGAGAAGAAATATTTAGAGAGCTTCGAAATGTAATGTTGGAGGAGGATGGAGAAGATAAAATGGACAGAAAGAGTAACAAATGAAGATGTTTTAAAACATAGGAAAGAAGAGAAGAAAGAGCTTTTAGCTAGCATCCTTCGTAGAATTGCAATTGGATTGAACACATTTGCGAAGAAATTGTCTTCTTCATGTCGCCATAGAAGGAAAGATGGAAGAAAAACGAGGAATAGGAAGAAGGAGAACACAAGTGATCGATGATTTGAAAAATATACTAAAATATTGTTAGTTAAAAGGGGAAACTGAGGAATGAGAAACGTGGAGAAACATTTCCAGGCCAAACCTTTTTCTAAAGGAAAAAAAAAACTCATTAGTCCCACGACATAGCAAAAGATAGATTACTTAATAATTAATAATAATAATAATAATAATAATAATAATAATAATAATAATAAATAGTTTAAAAATATAATAAATAGCAAGGACCCCGAAGTGCGTCGTTGGAGTGTCAATTTCCACAACATATTGGAAAACAATGGAACTAATGGTGTTCAACTATGCAATATCTACACTTAACTGTAGACTTTTAATTTTAATCAAATAAATCATTCTTCCTGAATTCTTAAGCACTGTAAGCAACAGTTTTGTATTTGTTATAAGTCTAATCATTTCTAATGTTTTTTTTTTGGGGGGGGGTCATTTTTGAGTTTTCATTGATTCTGTTGTTCATATTTATTTTTGTGTTCTAAACATGAACGTTCTTACATTAACAGGACACGTAATACATCTTGCTACTCTCCAAAGTATAGGCATTTAACTTACATTGCCAATATGGTGTGATTTCATAATATGGGACGAAATAGTGAGTTACTTTCTTAATTATACGCGTAGATGTTGAATATCATCTCAAAGAATTAATCATTTATAAATATAAATTAGCGTGTGTATTCAAGTTTCGTATGGAAAACGAATAATCACGCTATCCAGTTCTTTCCCAGAGAAGCCACGCAATTTCACTCTCGAAAGCAGTTTGCCTTCAATTCAAGTTGACGTGGGTGGTACTACATCTGACTTTATACTATATATATATATATATATATATATATATATATATATATATATATATATATATATATATATATATATATATATATATATATATATATATATATTAGATAGATATTTGAAGTTAGAAACAGGTCAGATGTATGGATTGGCAAGAGTTAGGCGGCGATCACAGTGCCGTTGAGTTGTTTAGGGGAAACTCTGAACAATATGAGAAGCAGTTGAACAGTAGTGTGCAGTGAACTGAGCAAAAGGAGATAGTATAAAATGGACAATTTCTTTGAATTCCATAATAGGGCAAATTGTTTACCCTCGGGTATGTGATATGAGCCTGGCGAAAGTAGTATATGTGTTGGATGTGTCACATAGGACACTGTCCTAAGTGATGTCGGTCTACAAAACTGACAGCAAAACCACATCGGAGAAGAGGAACAGTAGTCGGAAGAATACCTTCGGTGAGAGACTCCGCCGAGCATTAAATGGATTGTCATTCAGAACAACAGTCGTGCCAGTACGGTGTAAGTGACGGAGAAACTCAAGCAGCAACAGCTGCAGATGTGTCGACAAGCATAGTCCGCCGCAAGTTACATGACATCAACATAGGGAGTTGGGTTGGACGGACGTTACCGCTGATAAGGTACCAGGTCACTTCAGCATAACGCCAATGATGCTACGAATATGCAACAAACAACTTCTGATTTCTGTAAACGTGATATGATTGGATGATTCATCATTTACCTTATTTCAAACCACTGTTCGCTTTTATATGAGGTGGACGACCAAAGAAGCATATGATCCGTAATGTCTCAGGGCAAACAAGAAATATGAAAGCTAATTGTGATATTGCAGAATTTGCAAAATTGAATAAATTTTCATGCTGTGTTATCGCTCTCCGCATACTTTGCTATGTAATTTTCGTTTTTTCTTCTCAGTGTTTGATGCCTAGCTAAGCCTACACCGGTATCAGATTTTTGTTACATATGTTTCCGATAAAGTGATAGTGATTATAGCTCCAACTTTCCACGAAGTAATCAAAACAATTTTTCTCTCCCCTTTTAATTTCTCTCGCAAATTTTCCTGACAAAGTACTAGTACAATTGTGCCGAAATAGCAAAAGAATTGTTAGGTGTTGACTTCCTACCAGAAACACCTGGCTAACATTGCAGGGGTGAAAATAAAAGATTAGTTGATAAAAGAAAACTCTTCCGAAAGAAAGTTAAACCATTTCTTTACACAAATGCACTGTTTTCTTCACTTGGAATAGTGGGAAAAAATTACCGATACACCAACAAGAAACTATATGCTCAATTTTCAGCTAGCCCTATATCCTCGTTATGAAATATTGTGTGGGTACAAACTTCATTATATTATAGAAAATTGGACCATAATAAAGTATAATGTGTTGATCCTTGTGAGCCTGTTATGTGTTTATTTAAAAGCTTGTGTAATTATTTGGTTGGATTGTAGTTCCTTTCAGAACCGAGGCTATATGAGACGTTGACCTATAGTTTAACGTGGGATACGAACCAAATAAGTTTCCCTGAGTCTACCACACTGAAGGGGTGAACGCTAACCTTGGGAGTCCCAAGGAAGCACAAGATCTTGGATAGGTTTTGCATTATTTCTGTTTCTCACATTAAAGCTTGTAGAAAGAGTCGATGCAAATTGTATTCAGAAGTTTTAAAAAATTTTCTTTCTCGTTTAACAATCGAGCAGAAAGTGAAAATGTGAAATAATGGCACCCCAAAGCCGACCATACACTGATTTAAGTTAGTAACCTTAGCGTTGTCAAATTTTAGGGAGTGCTTGGAGATTACCACAAAACTTAAACCTTTTCGAAATTCAAACCTAGCATTTTTAGAGATCTTAGAGATTCGGTTTTAGAAAAGTATCTTAAGGAGGCTACTGTATTTGAAAGGGTGTCTTAAAATGGCATATTGCCGTTCACATTGTGTATGTGTCATGGTGATATTGAGTAAATAACCCGATATGTGCGATAGGATTGTCGAATGATTTTGAACTTTATGGTAAGGGACATGGCCGCCCACCAGGGGCGTCATTTACGGGGTGCAGGAGGGGGCAATTGCCCTCCCCCAAGGGTTTGAGAAATACATATACTTTAATCGATTGTCTACTAATATACTAGTGCAAAACGTGAAAGTCATATATCGGTGGTGCTCTTGCCCCACTCAAGTGAAGCCTGAAATGCCGCCCCTGCCGCCCACACAGTACAAAAGTGCTCAATCCTCAATTTTCAAAGAAATTTCAGTTCTTCAAATACATATCAAACAGAATAGTTACTCAAACAGTGTTGCGGGCATTCCTAGTAAGAACGTGTGTGTAAGTGACAGAGAGGATGGATCGAAACAATTGACTGTTGCACACCCGTTTGGCTAGTTTTTGTCAATGCAGTCATTTTGAATGTTGTGAACTTGTCATTTTTATAGTTTCTTTCCTTTACAATTTATTTTTTGCATTATCCAAAACCCTTGTAGCTAGTGTCTGAATTATCTCATTTTTCTACATCTACAGCAATATATAGTCAGGCCAAAGACTGTTGTAAAGCATTAACCACGTAGGTTATTTGCATTACAAGTACAATGTTATAGCAGTAATAAATGAGCACATCAAACAAAAAAGAGGAAATAGCTGAAGTAACGGAAACAATTATAGTCTCTTGGTAGCTTACAATGTTCTTACATATTTTACAACGATACTCAGAGTACAGTTTATGGCTTTAAGGTAGTAAATATTTTACAGAAATACTATATTTCCGTGAAAACTTTGAGGTGCTTCCTCACGGCCTGTATGTTAGTTCATGCGCCTTTGGCGCGAAAAACAAAGCACTGATTCCTGATGAGATACATATGGGTCGAATGCTGGTTAATCTGTAGATCTACGTCTCATATAGTCTTGGTGCCGAAACCTTATTATATTCGCAAAGGTTTTACAACGATAAGCAGAGTACAGTTTAGGTAGTAAGTATTATACATAAATACTATATTGCTCTGAAAAATGGAGATGCTACTTCGTGGCTATATATTAATGAATGTTAATCGAATACAGGTTAATCTGTAGGTCCACGTCTCATATAGTCTTGGTGCCGAATGGGATCCTACAACTCCCATTCAACCTACAAAGTCTGAAAAATTTGATGATTTTATGAATTACATCCAGCAAAATAGGAATAGAATATAAAATAAATGGAAAGTCTTGGAAGTGGGACCAAGAGAAGGACATATTATTCTTAACTTTTATCTAGTGTGCCTTTTCCGCCTTTCACTTCTAATAGAAAATCACAAATTACCCATGCTTATTATTATATCGGATAACCTTATAGACTTATCCAGTAGACTTTCTTGAACAAACTTTATGCATAAAAAGAATAGAGGAAAAACTACTCCTTCGCTTTAATTACTCTACAAAATTATAAGTTCTTAAGCAACATTCAAACTTTGTGACTAAATTTTTAGAACATGAAAATATTTACTGATATATCTCATATTTTTCAGTTTAGTGTGTTATTTTTCACTGTGACATACTTTGGTGCAAATTGATTTCGATCTTCATGAATAATTTT
This sequence comes from Thermobia domestica, assembly GCF_964235325.1. Lineage (NCBI taxonomy): Eukaryota > Metazoa > Arthropoda > Insecta > Zygentoma > Lepismatidae > Thermobia > Thermobia domestica. The sequence goes on along the minus strand of NC_137465.1, from coordinate 131,523,669 downwards.
AGTTGTGAAAACTTACAGCCATTTCAATGGTCACCCGTAGTGTTGGGCAAAAGCAGCACCTCTGTATTTTCGAACGTGGTTCAGTTCTTCGAAATACATGTCAAAACATTAGATTTCCTATCTCACATACCAAAATATTTACTATATTTATTTTAAGTACTGAGGATATTTCCTGTAGTTAATAATGTTATACAACTCGTATGAATAGTTGTTCTTTTATATATGTGTGTGTGTACACGACTGCATTTGAAATTGGGTCTTTTTCCTCCTCCAGTAGTCAAAGTCATGTAGACGTCTCTGTATATTACTATCTGATAAATTCTGCTAAATATTATATTTTTCTAGACATTACATAATCATACTTTAGCTATTCTAAAAACATGAAAATCAATTCTGTCAGTAAGAGTAACTAATAACATAAAATTAATTCACATTTGTTGGTTGATTATATTTGAATTGACAGAACTTGACCTTTCATATCATTAACACTGTCCAGTGTATTGTCTTTATGTAGAAGCTTAACTCTACCCTTATGCAAATTCGGAACAAAACAAATTAGTATTTGTTTGTTTTTAGAAGCTTATGTCTCTTTTCAGCACTGTGGTTCTATGAAACGTGGACCTACAGTTTAAAGTGGAATCCTAACTATGGTAATGCGTTCAGTGCTCTTTCACCAAAAATCAAACCCAGACTAAGTGCTCCAAAGGCGCACGCGCTAGTCATAAGATCAACGACAAGGACCACGAATGAGTAATGTAGAACCTAACAGAATCAGAGCAGGAAATTATAGAATAAATCATTGTTGGTACTAATGGTATAATTGGTCAATGACTATGTCATTGTGAATGTAAATTATTCCTTGACATAGAGCATTGACGTAAAATGTATATTACTACTTTCTGAAGTCGAATGTTATCCTAGGAAATGAATCTATGAACATAAAAAAATTCAAGATTACAATCTTACTGATTTCCATATATGTCCTGACAATATGTCAGAGACATATATTTCACACAGAAAAACCATAACGTCCATCTTAAGCATCTCCTGTAACCTGATTACCTCTTTGCATGCTTGCTGAAAGATAAACATAACTTACAGGATACTAAACCGGAACTTCAAAGAGCACATAAACAGTATGCGTGTCTTTCCGAGATTGGCTACGAGAGGGAGGAAACAGATTGACGTGAGGACCTGGAAGAACACCTGCGCGACATGTCACGTGAACAAGTGTGTACCTTCTGTGTAGTTGTGTCTTTCTGTGTATGTATTAGTTAGGTGGAGGAGTAGATTGCATGTAACGCTGCACAGTAAATGAAATTTCCCACGTTATTTTTAAACCTAATATATACTTTTACTTGTAGGAAAATAAAACCATCTGTAAAGCTCTCTTGCATGCAAACAAATGTTATTTTACCTTTTCATGAATCTTACCTTGTTTAGTTAACTATTGATTTGAACAAAATTTCTCCCAATTATTTATTCCTTTGTGTGAAAAACTTAAATGTTTAATTTAACGTCTCATGTTTATGTCCTTTAGGCTAAAAACGATGGATGATTGATGAAAGCACATGATTTGAAAAGAATTGGTGAAATGAGAATGTGGAAGAAAACGAGCGAATTCCAAGAAAACCCACTGATTTGATTATGTTTATCACAAACTCTCTGCCGAGAATCTAACCGGAGACTCCCTGACATTAGAGCTAAACATTGTGTTACTGAGTTACATCTATACCATTTACCGAAGAGATATTTTTCTTTGTTGAATAGAATTTATGATGAAAACAAACTATATATCTACTAACAAGGGAACTTGTTCTGGTGTCACACGAAATGTGCAACGAGACTATGGTCAATCGATTTGTGTAAGTGAACACGAAAATCCATAGGTAGGGAAAACGCTCGATCGCAACCGTTCCGTACTTATAGGGGGTAGGGGCACTGGCAACACAACACGTTGTGGATAATTAGACGAAATACGGAGCGAGTTCGATGAAAATTTGTGAAAATATGCGTAGAAGCAAAACATATACTTCAATGTGACATTATATTCGACAATACTGTGACAAGTAAGGACAGACGAATAGCACATAATGAAAGAGCAGGGAGTTGGTAAGCGCAAGTAAAAATGGTCATATAATTGAGGAAAATGAAAAAGCAAGACGTCAGGGGAATGGCACAGTAATAATACATGGTCAAGTAATCAATCACAAACTATAGACAGCCTGTAGACGACACCGTGAAGGAGAAATAGAAGAAAGAGAGCTATGGAGGGGATTGTCCGTCGGGTCCGGAACTCCTCCCCTCGTAAAGTCCGATGTGTATAGGCTGTTCTATACATGCAGACATTCGTTTTCATATGTTTATGATGATGATGATGACGACGACAAAAATAAGACAACAATATACGCTCTCTGTGAATGTACTGCAAAGTCCAATACCACTATACATTGAAAGATCAGTTCAGAAAGGTAGGGATCGTTGCCCCCTTGCCTTTCTACCCATGTACTTGACTATGTCCATGATATCTTACTATTCTATTCCCCTCAAGTCCGGCATGTATGTGTTCATACCTTCTTTATAACTTTTCCCCTTCGCTATACACCAAGCTACCCGCCCTCCCCCTCTGTCGTTAGGTGCTACGCCTCTGCCCTCACTTGTCACAGTATTGTCGAATGTAATGTCACATTATATTATATGTTTAACTGTATTTCTATGCATATTTTCATAGAACTCGCTCCATATTTCGTCTAATTATCCACAACGTCTTGTGTTGGCAGTGACCCTACACTATAAGTACGGAACGGTTGCGATCGTGGGTTTTTCCCGCCTATGGATTTTCGTGTTCACTAACACAAATCGATTGACCATAGTCTCGTTCCACATTTCGTGTGACACCAGATAAAGTTCCCTTGTAAGTTAGTTCTATTTTCCTTTAAAGCTTTGCAATAAAAATTGTTTAGTTTTTTCGTTTCCTCGAAGGTATACTTGCTTCATCAAGCAGTAGGGAAAGAAGTGCAAGGTCTTTTAATAAATTGTGTTCTTTTTTCTTTCTCACATTGTTTCTCTTCTGCAATTAATACGTCATTTACAGAAAAGAAAGTATATCAAAAAGCAACAATTTCTCTTACCTAGGGTGCATATCTTTGTAAATTTACATTCAATTATCTTTCAAATTAAGCACTACACATGAGTCATTATGATCAATTAACTAAAAGCAGAAGTGTAAGATGTTAACGTTTACGTTATTTTGGACGGTTAGCTTTGGCGTGGGAGAGCCCAGTTCGATTCCCAGTGGGAACTCATGTGGTTCGGATTTCACGTTAAGCTGTAGGTTCGCGTATCGTATAGTCTCAATGCTAAAAGAGACGCTAAACTGAAAGAGACGCTAAACTCAAATCAACGCTACTATGAACTATGGACTAATTTACACATGGACTACATGTGTTTAACGTGAGTCCCGAACCGCATATGAGACACTCAGAGTACAAAGAAAGCAACTAAAATTACCAAAGTTGTAAGAAAAAGAGACAAAGTTTGTACGGTCTGCTAAATTAATTAGAAAAGTTAAAACTCTCTTTATAACAATATTGTAAGTGTTGTTTACAACATCCGGACAGAAATCTTTTAAGCTCTAGAAGGAGCTTCAGATAAGAATCTTAAAGAATAAATATGTCCAAAATGACGTTAAAACTGGACTTGATTTCCTTGTGCACTGAACGCGTCATATGTCTCCATCAAGAATTAGTGAATGAGAACAAATGATCATATTGCCGACATCTCCATTCTCCCCAAATTAATTAATCCTTTAAGGATCAAATACAGAAGCTTTTACATAGAATGCGGAAATGCAATTACGAGAGGAAGCTCTTATTTCAATTCTAGATTATGTAATATGAGATATTCTAATCAAGAGTTACCAAATCCACATCATCTCATTCTCAAGTACCTAGGATTATATGCAGCTGTGATGCAATAAATATCCTTGGATGAAAGAGAAACAGCATTGCTAACATTAGTCATAAAAGAAACTAAACATGTAAGAAAAAGGTATAAATAGATAAAGATTAGTTATTAACAAGAAAAAACTTTAATGGTGATTTCCAGTAAAATGGAAGCTACACTGTCTGTGATGGTAAAATGAGGTTTATTTATTGCGAGTTTGATGCCCCTTTCTCACATCATGAATGATTGGATGTCCAGATCACCGCGACAACCAATCCCATGTTCTCTCACAAAAGATCCTGTTATTGACGAACTAAAACTAGAAAAATGAAACATGTTTTTTCAGTGAACGCCAAAATGACGCCATCTGACAAGCGAATAATAAAAGAAATTGCATGTGCCATAGCTGCCATATATGACACTTTATTGTAGGGCAATGTTTAGAAGGGGAACTGTTTACTCCACTGGAACTGTTTTGAAATTGTGGCTTATGTCAGAGGACTACATATGGCATGTCTTGCTGTATGAACTTCACCAGGAACATTTAACTTGCACAGCACGAAACATCAATGCCGTGTATGGTCAGGGTGCTGTTGACATGTGGAAGTGCCAGAGGTAATTCCTGAAGGTTAGGTTTGGGGCATCCGCCTCACCCATAAGCCACGAGAATGGAAATCTGTACATTTGACAACGATGTCCTGCAAACAGCAGTCGAGACAATTAGTGCAAACTATTGAAGAACTGGCTAACGAGCTCAATATCACCCATTCGGCCATTTATCATCATCTACAGGACCTTGAGTACGCGTTGGAATTTGGTAAATCGGTACCTCGTTGGTTAATACTTCAACAGAAGCTGGAGAGAGTGGATGTCTGCAGTTCCTACTCACCCATTATAGACGTGAGCCGTTTCTGGACAGAAGAATGGAAAGTAGATCATCTTCTATAACGTTACACTCAAAAGTCAGCAGGTATAGAAACTGTACCAAAACAGAACCTTCACCCTGCAGAGTTATGTTGATTATTTTGTATGATTCCATGAAATAATCCATTCTGAGCTCTTGCCACGTAACTAGATAATCACTGCAAATGTCTACTGTCAGGAGTTTAAAATCCTATGTTCTGAATTGTTGTAGAAACGCCCTGTCATCGTGCTCATCGCCCGCAGGGCTCATCCACTGTGATAAAGTGCGCACACACACACGGCATGAAGGACCTGCACTAAGATCGAGAAATGTTGCTAGAATTTAAAAAAAACACCCGTAAATTTCACAGAGTAATGTATTTTTCGCAGCTTGCAAACTCACCTTTCCGGCAAAACACTCCAAAATAAGAATGACGCGCGACACCCATTTCTTTGCTTCAAAGCCTGTGATTTCTTTCAGCGCGAGATTCAACACCTGGGTGAAAGATGGCAGTATTGAGAAGTGAGATGGAGACTACTATATTTTGTTTCAGGTAACTTATCGTTCTTTCCCTCACAGTACAAAAATACTACATTACTTATGAGATAACCCTGTGTATTCAAATGGCACTAGGTTTCAGGAATGTTTTTTGCTTTAAGAATGTTTTTGTGTCATCGTGAACTGCGGGGCATTAGATTTCAGAATTGATTTTGTGTTCCCATGTAGTGGATTATTAGGTATGGGAAACTTTTGTACTCTCATATAGAGGTATGATATTACGTTTGAGGAATGTATTTCTGCTCTCGTATAGACTTATGACATTAAGTATTGGGTATGCTTTTGTGCTCCTGTGTAGCCGTATGACATTTAGGTTTGAGGAATACTTTTGTACTCTCATGTAGTCGCATGGCAATAAGTTCGAGGAATACTTTTGTGTGCATAACTTCAGTTACAAATGGGGATAAGAATGTTCAATATTGAGCACCCGATATCGTGGGGCAATTAAGAAAGCACATCAATTGAAGAACAAGGAACTACGGTCTAGACAAAACAATGAAAATTGAGATGATCTCACATATCACTCGAAACAGTTTGAACGACATAGACATTTATAGGCAGTAAACTGAGGGATGTTTTATTTTCCGTAAGATTTTTTGACTTATCTCTCAATTACACTCCATATAATAAAACAATATACTTGCAAAGTATATTTACTCTAGGACTATGACGTTTCAAAATGCTTCTCAGACACACACACACACACACACACACACACACACACACATATATATATATATATATATATATATATATAGATAGATAGATAGATAGATAGATAGATATAGATATATATAGATATAGATATAGATATATATATATATATTAGGGATGGCCAATTCCGGAATTTTTACTTTCCGGAATCCGGAAAGTAAAATCGGAAAAAATCCGGAATTCAGAAAAATTCCGGAATTCGAAAAAATTCCGGATTTCGGAAATATTCTGGATTTCGGAAAAAATCCGGAATTCAGAAAAATTCCGGAATTCGGAAAAATTTCGGAATTCGGGAAAATTCCGGATTTCGGAAAAATTCCGGATTTCGGAAAAATTCCGGAATTCGGAAAAATTCCGGAATTCGGAAAAATTATTTTTTCTTTTTGTAATCCTAAGAATTTTGTTCAAATGCAAACGAACAAATTTCCTTTTTGTAATCCTAAGAATGTATGATGCAAGTTAAGCTGAAACTTACATCCTAAAGTATACACTACTCATTCTTCCCATGGTTAATGAGATGTAGTCCAAAAGTAGATGTACTCCTAATATTTAATTTTTGTTTTACTGTGATATTGTCCAGAGGTAAGACATATATCACACTGAGATAAACAACTTAACATAATGAAGATGTTATCATACGTAGTTTTCCAGAAAATCGTGAGAAACGATTTTTTATGAAGTTAAAAATGCGTCGCTTGTTGCCAGTGTGATGCAATTGATAACTTTTATGCTGGAATAGTCTTATTATTATTATTATTATTATTATTATTATTATTATTATTATTATTATTATTATTATTATTATTATTATTATTATTATTATTAATCGTTTATGTACTGTAAAAGAAAAATATGAACCGTTAAGTAGTAGATTTTATCTCTTGTTTTTTGATATCTTCTAACAGTAATAACAAATTGCTTGTAAATACGCAATGATTATCAAGGACAATGGCATATTAATGTAAGGACTACTTTGCAGATTAGCAATAAACAATAAACAATAACAGATAAACAATAGTCCCCCCCCAAAAAAAAAAGTAACTAACTTGGGCACGTCAGAATGTTCGCGAGAATATAGGGACGCACTGAGACTAGCAAAAAACGTGGTGTTATTATTACTCAAAGGGCCGTACGATGGAGGCATTAACGTTAATGTTAATGGCACCAATTAGCACTTACTTGCTCTAACGGTTAACCTCATTTTTGAGATGATTCTTAGAAGTGGGCGTGTTGGCATGCAGTTGGAGTACTAACGATTTGCGTCACTATCGAACACTAACGTAGCACTAGCGACGTTTAAAGTCGAAATTGGAGTCTGACATAAGTGGCTTGTCAACTTCACGGACATTATATTTTCCTTGAATGCGAGAATTTTGCGCCCGGGAAATTTGCGCCCTACCACAAAAATAGGAAAAAATGCGCTCGCAATATATTTGCACTGGGATGTTTGCGCCCTACCCCAAAAAGAGGGGAAAATGCGCCGGCTATATATTTGCACTGGGATGTTAGCGCCCTACAATTCAACTTATTATTGTATTGTGTAAAGTAACTTCCACTCGCACTTGAACTAGGCTTGCCTCTCATCGTCTCAGTGAGTTACTCCTTCCGTTATAATATTCCGAACAAATGAAAAAAATACAATTTTAGTTCACTAAAGGGCAATCCATACAAATACAATTTTTCATTATACTACAAAATTTACAATAAACGTATAAATGACTGATATATAATTATTTATTAATATAATCAAAGAGTATAATTTAATCTACAAAAGGCTGTTTGGCTCTACCCAGATATCTCTGTTCACAATCCTTGCGAGTTGTTTGGCTTTTCAGGACACAAAATATAGAAAAGAAAATTAAAGTGAATGTAAAATCAGTTCAGTAATATTATCAAGAAAACTATGTACAGTGTGTTTACTTGCTGGAATTACACTTCAAACACACAATTGCGTTCAGTCGTTCTTTCAGGAAAAATGTTCCGGGGGGCACATTTAGTATTCCGGAGGGGGGTCACTGCTGGTACTATTCTATTTATTATTATATTATAGACGTATTATTTTGGTCTCCTCCGAGGGGGCACTCTGAGAGCTCTGGGGAGGCCAGTGTTCCCCCAAAATCATCTCTGGAAGAAGCAGTGATTGCGTTGATCCGTTGTGTTCCTTTGGCTTATATTGAAGTTTATTCTCCCCTTATATAGCCACAATGAAAATAAATCACAAATGGCATGGTTGTGGGGGTAGGATTGTTTATGTTGTAATGTCAGCCCCTCCGAGGAAATGCGTAAGCTCCAATAGGTTCTTTTATTTCGCAGGGCTCAAACTTCCCGGTGGAGGTACATCGCAGGCGCAATTTTCCCTGTTCTTGAGGTAGGGCGCAAATTTCCCAGACGCAAAATTCTCGACACCGTTCGAATGACCTCGGAAGACGATATCTTTTTCAATACTTTTTTTATATTCTTTTACTCGAGATTTCTTCATAGCTTCTTATTAAAATACTTACTAATATATCCTCATTTTATTGTCCTAACCAATCAATATGGGTATGTTGTCAGTAAAATATTTAGATTGATCGAGCCTCTGGTGTGTAACCACAGTATTTCATATCATGCCCCCATTAGAAATCTTGGCTAAACGAACCAATATATGTTGCCAATAAAATAGTTTAGAATGATTGAGCCCCTGGTAAATAACCACAGTATTTCGTGACAGACCCCCCCCTTCCTATTACCATATTCTAGCTACGTGCCTGACTCAGCTAATTCTCTACATTCTTTACCAAGCACACATTTTCTAAACGGGAAAATGCTCTCTAAATACCTAAGCTCATTATTTTCAGCAGATGCACAAACTGGGTAACATTCTATCTACATGAATGTTATATATGTCGATTACTGGAAACCGCTTCTCGCTATCTATTACCTTATTTACTATATAATGATTAACGTTAAAACCGGAAATGGTTGATTTGTACCGCTTCCGGTTTGAATATTACATTCATCAGGGAACTCGATTCTTAACTATTGACTCTGTACATCATGGCCAAAATTGATTGGTAATCCATCAGATAGTTCTTGAGACTGTTTGTTTCACTGATGGACAGAATGAATATATGGCTATAGAGTTTTGATAAACTAAATTCGTTAATGAGTGATGATGGAACAAATGTAAGAAAGGGAACCAAGAGTAGGCCTACCACCGGAAAAATTTTCGAACACAAAATTAGCCATCGAAAACCCACATGTCCTGGGTTAGAATACCATAGATGAAAACTCTACCACTGAGTCATCAATCACCCGCTTATTAGTTTTGTTAATTATTATATTAATATAAATTAATGAATGCCTGCTTATGTTAATTATTGAACAATTACATTGTATACTTCGTAAAGTCAAAAATTATAAATTTGTATTTACTGTACATACAGTGAGCGCAGAAAGTGTTCGCACACCTATGCTATTGAAACGAGAATGCCTGCGGAAAAGAAACAGAAAATTTAAGAAGTGTAATAACACACACAATATGAATAATGAAAACTAAGCTTTATGAATATATCAATAAAGAACCACAAAGACAAGTTTAATGGTCAGAAAGTAAATAAATTCCGTAGAAAATGTATAGAGTAGACGCAAAAAGTGATCGTACACCTGACGTACGAATACGAAACAAAGATACCACAACTGGGGTTCACTAGTATTCACCTGAGTATACACCTCTGTATAGCATGACGAGTAACAGAATGAGTTTAGTTGTGAATAGGAGTGAAAAAACTGCACGGTGGGCTGTCGAAATGGGAAGCAACCGAACAGAAACAAATGAGGAGACAAGAAAAGTAATTATTAAAGTGCATAAGAAGGGTAAGTCTTTGAGAAAGATAGCAAACCTCAGGGGCATATCCAGAGGGGGGCGATCGGGGCCATCGCCCCCCCCCACAAGAGGAAACTTTCTTATTTTATATATAAATAAACCCATCCATAACAAGTTTGGAGCTCTTAAAAGTAGCAGTATTACTGCCGACCGCCCCTTCCCCAGAAGTCCGTCCTGGATCCGCCCCTGTATAGAGTAGCCACAATCGAGTATTTTCCGCTGTATGTTTGGAGTCGTTGTCTTGCTGAACAATAAATTGTTTTCAAGAACCATCTTCTGCGCACTAGTATGGAGATGTTCCTTTAATATGTTAATATACACTTTGTGGATCATCACTCCATCGATAAGGTGGAGACGACCCACTCCTGAGGCACTCATACAACCCCAGACGCACGGACCCTCCTCCGTGTCTTACTTTAGGGACGAGATTTTGAGGATTCATCTCTGTATTCACCTTGCGCAATACCATACGCCTCCCATTGGACTCGATAAAATTAAATTTACTTTCGTCCGAAAATATGACCCTATTCCAGAAAGAAGCCTGATCCCTTATCTTTATTCTCTTTTTCAAACTTTAGTCTCTTTATACGATTTGTCTTGTTCACCCAGAACATTTTCCTGGCTATCCGACCATGATACCCTGCAAATATTCCGCACTGTACTGGCTGATACTTTAACACCGCGTGTTTCCAGATCCGTTGCCAATTGCACAGCACTACTTTTTGTAACCTTTTTTCTTTCCCTAATAATGTAACGTTTAACTTGTTCACTCAACATTCTTGGTCTTCCAGTTCTTTTTTTTTATTATTATTTTTATTTTTATTTTATTTTATTTTTTTTTTTTTATGGTTTCGCACAGTGATAGAAACATAATACATCGCAATTATTGTTTGTACTGTTGAACGAGGCCTGTCTGCAAGGTTTGCCAGGGGCAGATCCAGGACGGACTTCTGGGGGGGGCGGTCGGCGGTAATACTGCTACTTTTAAGAGCTCCAAACTTGTTATGGATGGGTTTATTTATATATAAAAAAAGAGTTTCCTGTTGTGGGGGGGCGATCGCCCCGATCGCCCCCCTCTGGATCCGCCCCTGACTCTATAATACCTTGAAACAGCTTCGCACACCTCCCCAATCCCCAGACATGAACCCCATAGAACATCTATGATCTGTTCTGGAGACAAGAATCAGAAGGTACAGCTTGTCTACTAAAGAAGGCCTAAGAAAAGCTATTCAAGAAGAATGGGACATAATCAGTCCCGAAGCTACAGAACTACGAACTACTACAGGTGAAATCAATGCCACGAAGACTACAGACAATCATTAACGCACAGGGTAATCCCACAAAATATTAAATAACGTAATATACTTTATAAGCATTAATTCAAGCATAAGTGTACGGTGACTTTTTGCGTTTACAGAAAAGGAATTCTCTCTTTTCTTCTGAACAAAACAGTGATTGTGTTTGTTTGGCCTTTCTCTTGTATATAGAAATAAAATGTATGAATGTGTAGTCTTAATTCTGGTTATATATATATTTTCCACCTCCCGTTCTCATGCTAGCTGTTTTCAATATAAAGTATGCACGGTGTACGAACACTTTCTGCGCTCACTGTAGGTATGTTGACAATAAGCGAATGTTATTAGAATATTTGTTGAGATTTCTTTTCCTTCACTGCCTTTCGCCTGGTTAAAAAGTAGTTTGCAGTGCTTTGGAGCAGCTGCAGGTGGGAACGCGATAATGTTTGAGACATACCGGCGACTTTTTTGTGTGTGAAAATAAGACCTTTCTCATAAAGTAGTAAATAACTGCAGTAGCAATTGTCTACGTAAATGATAAAGACATATCGAACTACAAGAAATTAATACAGTATATATAGCCTATTCATTATTCTGTTTCTCTTTTAACAGCTACTAGCTAAGGATGGCCAATTCCAGAATTTTTACGTTCCGGAATCCGGAAAGTAAAATCGGAAAAATTCCGGATCTCGGAAAAATTCCGATTTTTTCTAAATTCCGGATTTTTTCCGAATGTCGGAATTTTTCCGAAATCCGGAATTTTTCCGAATTCCGGATTTTTTCTGAATTCCGGAATTTTTCTGAATTCCGGAATTTTTCCGAAATCCGGAATTTTTCTGAATTTCGGAATTTTTCCGAAATCCGAAATTTTTCTGAATTCCGGAATTTTTCCGAATTCCGGATTTTTTCCGAATTCCGGAATTTTTCCGAAATCCGGAATTTTTCCGAATTCCGGAAAACAAAATTTCCGGAATCCGGATTCCGGAAAATTTTGGCCATCACTAATATATATATATATATGTGAGTGTGTGTGTGTGTGTGTGTGTACGTGTGTGTGTGTGTTTGTGTGTGTCATTTTTGCAGAGAAACTTTCAAAAGTTGTAGTGAAAATCCAACGTTTATAATTGAGGACTATTTTACTATAAATTTACTTTTTCTTTGGAATGTGTAGTGAACATCAATGTACTCTGCGTTCTTATCCCAGTTTGTTGAGAATATAATGTTCTGAGTTATGGCACATATGAACACAATGACAGAATTCTAATGTGTAAACGGGGAAACCACATTCACAAAGAAGCTTCCAAATACTGAGTTGTATATATATATATATAAAACTTTTACTTTTTAAAGTTCAGACGTTAGTGCATTTCTCGTGTCTAGATTCGTTTATGTGAAAACATTTCGTGCTTGAGATACAGCTCATAATAGGACCACGCAACAACATAGATAATATAACGACTCTGGCATTTGGGTGCGTTCAGGGAGAGAATCACTCCTCGCTACAGCCGCAAATCTAAGCTCTGTTATTGCGATCTGTAAAGCGTAAATTGATTCATTGTGACATTTTGTCATCTCTTCGCACTTGAAATTGGCCCTATTGTGGGATGATTATAGTCGCAATGACAAGTTTAACGGAATGGCGAGATGCTCCTGCTGTTAGTCCGGCGACAACTATGTCACAGCGCTGTAACTCCCCTGCTCATTCGAGTATTTAATATGGACGGGATATTTTGACAGAGCGCTGATGACGTGCATGTCAACACCTGCCTTTCTTTTTATTTTTTGTCTCCCCTTCCAAAAAAAAAAAAAAAAAAGACGGAGAAAAGAAGAGACTCAGATCTATTGTATTTCGACCGTTCTGTACTTCAGAGTGTTTTTGTAACTATATGAAAAAAGAAGGAAAAATGAATTAAATCCTTCCATGAAATTATGGTTTTTTAAAAAAAGGTCATGATGTGACATATAAAAAATTGTGAAAAAAGTACGATGAGAGTAGTTGCTGCTACATCGACACATTTTTTCCTGAAATGCGGGCTGCTGTCATTACAGGATAATAGTTGACGAGTCGGAAATTGAAAACATCAAAGTTGAAAGTGGAGTCTGTCAATCATTGTTTTCGTTCTGATTGATTTTTAATTTTTTTCACAGACTATGTAAATATTTTATCAGACCTTCATTGCTGCAATATTGTAATCTAACTTAAGTAATCCACATGATGAAATAATATGTTTGTGGTTAAGTTCGTATCGATCTGTTGATCGACTAAAGTAGTGAGTTATCATGGGGAGTTTTTAAGCAATTAAACCAACCCCTATGTTTGATATAAGAAGGTAAGTAAGACGTTAATTTAGTGAAAGACAAGAATAATTCGCTGCAACTGCTATGTAGCATTCTATCTCTTTTTGTCGTTTAAGCAAGTGGGTATGAAATGTGTCTGAGAAGCATTTTGAAACGTCATAGTCCTAGAGTAAATATACTTTGCAAGTATATTGTTTTATTATATGGAGTGTAATTGAGAGATAAGTCAAAAAATCTTACGGAAAATAAAACATCCCTCAGTTTACTGCCTATAAATGTCTATGTCGTTCAAACTGTTTCGAGTGATATGTGAGATCATCTCAATTTTCATTGTTTTGTCTAGACCGTAGTTCCTTGTTCTTCAATTGATGTGCTTTCTTAATTGCCCCACGATATCGGGTGCTCAATATTGAACATTCTTATCCCCATTTGTAACTGAAGTTATGCACACAAAAGTATTCCTCGAACTTATTGCCATGCGACTACATGAGAGTACAAAAGTATTCCTCAAACCTAAATGTCATACGGCTACACAGGAGCACAAAAGCATACCCAATACTTAATGTCATAAGTCTATACGAGAGCAGAAATACATTCCTCAAACGTAATATCATACCTCTATATGAGAGTACAAAAGTTTCCCATACCTAATAATCCACTACATGGGAACACAAAATCAATTCTGAAATCTAATGCCCCGCAGTTCACGATGACACAAAAACATTCTTAAAGCAAAAAACATTCCTGAAACCTAGTGCCATTTGAATACACAGGGTTATCTCATAAGTAATGTAGTATTTTTGTACTGTGAGGGAAAGAACGATAAGTTACCTGAAACAAAATATAGTAGTCTCCATCTCACTTCTCAATACTGCCATCTTTCACCCAGGTGTTGAATCTCGCGCTGAAAGAAATCACAGGCTTTGAAGCAAAGAAATGGGTGTCGCACGTCATTCTTATTTTGGAGTGTTTTGCCGGAAAGGTGAGTTTGCAAGCTGCGAAAAATACATTACTCTGTGAAATTTACGGGTGTTTTTTTTAAATTCTAGCAACATTTCTCGATCTTAGTGCAGGTCCTTCATGTCGTGTGTGTGTGCGCACTTTATCACAGTGGATGAGCCCTGCGGGCGATGAGCACGATGACAGGGCGTTTCTACAACAATTCAGAACATAGGATTTTAAACTCCTGACAGTAGACATTTGCAGTGATTATCTAGTTACGTGGCAAGAGCTCAGAATGGATTATTTCATGGAATCATACAAAATAATCAACATAACTCTGCAGGGTGAAGGTTCTGTTTTGGTACAGTTTCTATACCTACTGACTTTTGAGTGTAACGTTATAGAAGATGATCTACTTTCCATTCTTCTGTCCAGAAACGGCTCACGTCTATAATGGGTGAGTAGGAACTGCAGACATCCACTCTCTCCAGCTTCTGTTGAAGTATTAACCAACGAGGTACCGATTTACCAAATTCCAACGCGTACTCAAGGTCCTGTAGATGATGATAAATGGCCGAATGGGTGATATTGAGCTCGTTAGCCAGTTCTTCAATAGTTTGCACTAATTGTCTCGACTGCTGTTTGCAGGACATCGTTGTCAAATGTACAGATTTCCATTCTCGTGGCTTATGGGTGAGGCGGATGCCCCCAAACCTAACCTTCAGGAATTACCTCTGGCACTTCCACATGTCAACAGCACCCTGACCATACACGGCATTGATGTTTCGTGCTGTGCAAGTTAAATGTTCCTGGTGAAGTTCATACAGCAAGACATGCCATATGTAGTCCTCTGACATAAGCCACAATTTCAAAACGTGGAGTAAACAGTTCCCCTTCTAAACATTGCCCTACAATGAAGTGTCATATATGACAGCTATGGCACATGCAATCTCTTTTATTATTCGCTTGTCAGATGGCGTCATTTTGGCGTTCACTGAAAAAACGACATTACTTATGGGCTGAACTGATAGATGCTTAAATGTTTCATTTTTCTAGTTTTAGTTCGTCAATAACACAATCTTTTGTGGACATCCAATCATTCATGATGTGAGAAAGGGGCATCAAACTCGCAATAAATAAACCTCATTTTACCATCACAGACAGTGTAGCTTCCATTTTACTGGAAATCACCATTAAAGTTTTTTCTTGTTAATAACTAATCTTTGTCTATTTATACCTTTTTCTTACATGTTTAGTTTCTTTTATGACAGAAACTAGTATGTGCCCTATCCAAAAATGCGTGTTTCAAAATCCTGAGGTGCTTCCACAACAATTTTTAAAGAGGAAGTTTGACTACGGGTCTATGATATAAAGTACTTTCACTTAGGAACTAGTATGTGCCCTATCCAAAAATGCGTGTTTCAGAATCCTGAGGTGCTTCCACAATTTTTTTGAGGGAGTTTGACTACGGGCCTATGATATAAAGTACTCTCCAATTACCTCCATAAAAATTTTTACGTGAGTACCTTAGGACTCTAAAACATGTATTTTTAGATAGAGCACATACTAGTTCCTAAGTGGAGTCTTGACCCGACTACAGTAGTTCCCATAGTTTTGGAGCTATAGACCTTTAGAATTCATTTTTTCATGTTTTCGGCAGCCTATGACATGTAAACGATGGGGTTTTCGCCCTATGTTTACTGGAACTTTTTTGTTTGTTTTACTCCCAGGAATTACTCCTCTGCTTTTGTACAACGAATTTAGCACCATACTTTATATATTGCATAAGACCTTCGTGTATTAAGTTAAGGTAGGTGTACGCAATTTTTCCACCCTAATCTTTAAACGCTCATTGTAAAATCCTGAACATTGATATGACAAACATAATGGTAATACTATAAAGGTAACCAAGAAAGTTCTGTCGCTTTTTCTGGATGTCAGTGTTCAATTGGCCCTCACACGTGAGTTTAATACGAATGAAGATAAAGCGAAAGTCGGTTGTTGGTGTGGGTATATTAGCTGCTTGTCGCAGTTCAGTTACACCGCGAACTTGCGGAAGGATAGAGTGAACATGGGACCTCCACAGAACATCATAAGGGCGTATATGCAGTACGAGTTCAAACTGAGGTCAAACGATGCTGCAGCGGAGCGGAAGATATACTAGGCCTTTGGTGAGGGTGTCGTGACTACGCGGACAATGCAGTGGTCGTTAAACAAGTTTAAGAGCGCTGACGATACACTCGTCGACGCACCACGTGCCGTAAGAGAAACATATGTACAAAATGAAGATCTTTAGGCAGTAATTGAGGCGAACAGTAGCCAGACATATGAGGAACTGGGACTAGAATTCAGTGTGAGTGGGGAAACTTGGGAAGCACTACAAGTTGAGTCGATGATTTGACTCCGAGCCAGAAGGCAACGCGAGCAGACACCTGTGTTTCTTTGCTGTCTCGTCTGAGAAAGGAGTCATTTCTGGACAGAATATTGACATGCGATGAGAAATGAGTACTGTACGAAGATCCAGGGTGCCATCATCATTGGTTAGCATTCCTGAACCGGTTTCAAAACAACCGAAACCAGCATTGCACGAGAAAGTTCCCCTGTGTGTTTGATGGACTGCTCGCGGCATCGTGAATCTGGAACTGATACCAGCTGGTCAGAATATCAATGCAACTGTGTACTGTCAGCATTTGAGCCGTGTTAAAGAAAAACTCAAAACTCTGAAGCCACCACTTCTGAATTGCAAAGGGCCCTCATGTTACAGGACAACGCTAAGCCCCACGTGGCTAATGATGGCCCAGGACACAATTCTATGCCTTGGATGGGAAACACTATTCCATCCGCCATACTTCTCGGACGCTGTACCATCCGATTATCACCTGTTCGATTCTTTCGACTATCACTTTAGAGGACACCGGTTCAAATCCCTAGAAGAGGTACTAAATGCACTTGATACCTTCTTCGCTTCACGGCCCACCAAGTTCTACCGCGATCGAATCCATGGCCATTTAGAACATTGGTAGAAGATCGTCGATGCCGATGGGAACTATTTTTACTCTTCCAGGTACGTCTTAGGAGACATATCGATGTTTGAAGGTGGTGGGTGCAAAAGCGACAGAACTTTCTTGGTTACCTTTATAGGTAACTTGATATTTCTGTTGTGTATGATAGACATGTTTGCTCCACGTACTAGAAATTATTCATTATAAATATAAGAAAAAGTGCAATTGATCTAACACCAGACAGGATATCTTATTAAGTCACTACAATATTTAATTAGCTACAAGCTGATTATTTCATTGGTAGAACAGAACGAAGTTTGTTGCAAAATTATTTTATTTTGCACACAGTACCTGTACTTAAAATTATCAGTTTTCCCCTAACGTTATAGATTAATTTCAACTAATTATTTTAAATCAATATAAAAGTATTTGTTCTTGTGTTAGTAACTATGTCATTTTCTATATTACATTTGACTCTTTATAATGGATATATGACACCTAGATTATTGCAATGGCTTCTGAAAGTAAACATAAGGACTAAATGAAGACATGTATGTATAAAATAGCCTGTGTCAAATGAAGAATCTAGAAGAAAAGATAAGTCCAAGATCATTGAAGTAAAACGAAAAACTCAGTTTAAAGTTGAAGAACCAGTTCAAATCCTTCTATTTGAGCATTTCATATGTAAATATTTACAAACCATCATTGCTTTTTTCAATCTCTGGTTATTACATAAACTCATTAAAACACTGATTCAAACTGTTCAAAAATCCTATTATCTCAGTTGTCTCTGTACAAAATCCTGAAATAATTTTATATTTTCCTCTCCCACTGGGTTCTTAGACTAAATATTGCCTTCAAAAATAAAAATAAAAACAAGAATAAAAAATAATAAAACATCAAATTCAAAATTTCACCATCACTTTTCCACTACGGCAAACTAGCATACGATGTATTGTGCTCTACCATCGAGTGAAAGCACTAGAATCAAATGCGAGCCTATCTACGATAATTGTTTATAGTATTGTATGCAGGAGGTTTATATTTTGACTACTCATTAGTTACCTTATAAACAAACACAACACACGCCACAATTGGGCAAATTCCCAACTCACAATATTAGATCAACATCACACAAAACAAACCCAATAGCTAACTTTATTTCTGTTCAGTTTCAGCGAAATTGAAAACATGACAAGAAAATTGGGAAAATCTCTTACCTATATATATATATATATATATATATATATATATATATATATATATATATATACAGTGGCGTATTTACGATTTTCTTTCGGGGGGGGCTTTGCTAACTTTCGGGGAGGGCTTTGCCTGAAAATGTGAAAATTCTGCAAGATATTTCATATACTTTACTATAGTAAGTAAGATTTCGGGGGGGGCTTAAGCCCGGAAGCCCCCCCCTAAATACGCCACTGTGTATATATATATATATATATATAGATAGATAGATAGATAGATAGATAGATAGATAGATAGATAGATAGATAGATAGATAGATAGATAGATAGGGCCGGATTTAGGGGGTGCAAATGTGTACGTGCACCCCTTTCGTTGTAAATATACACTGTCTAAAAACAGATGGTAGCAGTGAAAATAGCAACATTTTCTGAAACTTTCTGCCATCATGTTTCCGTTTGGGGCTTAAAAGAAATCAGAGTTTTGCAAAAGCAATAGTTTAAGTTGATTTTCTAAAGGTTGAAAGAAAAGGATTCAGCAAGAAAACAATATAACGTCTCTCAAGTAAGGAAGAAAACAGAGCCAGGAGGAGACAACAATTTTTCCTAAATAAGACTTGCGATCCTCTTTAAAATACTTTTCTCAGTTCTATGCATCAGTGTTGTCAGAGGTAAAGAACATTGTCACATGTCATTTTGAAGGGTTTCAGTGTGATTGGTTATTTTATATATATATATATATATATATATATATATATATATATATATATATATATATATATATATATATATATATATATATATATATATATATATATATATATATATATATATATATGTTGGTTATTCCACACTGGATGCATTCCGCTACTTTCACTATTAAAATGTAGTCGGGTGGGTGAGTGATAATATAGTGCTTTTGTACTGGTGCTTATTTTGACTTTAGTGGTTAGGAACAATACGTCATAATAGCCTGCGAAAGAACAAACACGCCTTGCACTATTGTTTACCTTGCGGGTCCCCCCAGCTACACCCCGCCCGAATCCACCATGCAATAGTACCGTCTTTTTTGAATTCCGGACCCGAGCACAGATACACCTAGAGGCACCCACAAAGTTCACCTGTCACAACCATCACTCCCGACTTCCTAAACCAAGAATTTGGGGAACAGAATGTGCTTGTGTAACCCAGTAAAAGGGCATAATATTAAGCTGTATTTACAACGTTGACACTACATATTAAATTACACATATGAACGGAGCTTAGAGTTACTTGCTTGCGTAGTGTTTTGTTTTCATGCATACAGGAAATCAAAAAAAAAAAAGATATCAGGCATAACTAGGAATTTATATATATGTTTCAATTAGATATCACTACACACTTCTAACAATTATTTTTATTTTAATCGTATGATTTTGTTTAATTAAGGCCCTTCAGATTTGTGCGCGGTTCACGTTCGCGTAATCTTTTTAGAGGGAAAAACCCTATTTCTGCTATACTTATCTGTTCTCATGGTCCGTGTCCAGCCTATGTTTTCAGGTAAAAAACACTGCACTTTTGGTGAGTTTCATTGTACTTGATGAATTTCATTTTTTTTTATTTCACTGTTTTTTAAATTATTTGTATTGACAATCTAAGAATTTCCTTCATTGAGACGTCAACAACATTGACGTAACAAACTTCTTTCACCATTGTCCATTACAGACTGAATTCACTGTTGCCAGTCCCTCCTCACTCAGGTGCTCCCAGCCACCAACGAAACACTATGGATAACGTAATAGTTAAAAATAGCCATGAAGCACTGTGGTTAGAAATGCAGAAGGAGTAGATATTTTCTTTGGGTCACATTTTATAACCATATTTGTAGAAGCGAAAGGATTTTCTGCGTCGCAAAGACGCACATATACATATACACTTTTGTCTGCGAAGAGAAATTTCTCAGAGCTGCCTTTGTACGAGGTTTACTTAGAAAGTTAAAATTTTCTTAACTAATAATGCATGAGTTATCCTTTAATATTATAACATATATATATATATATATATATATATATATATATATATATATATATATATATAACGTAATTATAGAATTCTAACATTCATGCTAATAATTGTTAGCATAAATACAAAGGCTTTATTAAATATGTACAAAATTCAGATGTTTTCTACGTAATATATAAATTCGTTGTTGACGTAGGAAGTATACTGTTGGTATCACCGTAACAATGGTCTGATTGTCTTTAGAAAAGTGAACCATTCGTGTAAGGTGGTGAAAGTCTGACTACCACAACTGTCAGATATTTCACCATAAGATTCACCTAATATTTTTAGATTGTACTATAATATTGTTGCAGATAATTTAAGAATCATTAGACTGGTTTTAGAAATGAAATTGGAATTAGAGACATTGACTATCAAACTCAATACAAGGTAAAGCGACATCTATTATATTACTAATTGATTGATACCTAACCATCTTTACCATCGTCGTAAATAGCACCACACACTGTTGCCACAGTTCTAGTTCCGGAGTGGGCTGAAAAATAGTACCAAATTAAAACAAAAAGGGCTGAATTCATTATTTTATACCAGTGTAATGCATGGCTCTATAACACGAAACTAAAAGAGGTAAAGTTCTAGAAAACTCCCCCCCCCCTCTTCCACGAGTCCAAATTAAGAATGTCTTTATCTTCGTCAATATGGCGTCACTAGTAAACAACTTATCCCGGTAAGCCGGTAACTATGTCAATGCAATGTATTTTTTTCGTTGCTATTTTTTTTTTTTTTTTTTAGAACGACACATAAATTGTAGAATTACTTACGCTGGTCTTCTTCAGAATTTCCAACACTTGATTCAACGCTTTCTTTTCTTCTTTAAGATTTCAATCTAAAATTTCCACCATACTGCTTCTTTCTCGTCTCCTTCATGCGCCCATCTAGCGTCATTTGTTTCCCGGTATAGTTCGAATTACGAATTTTCCACACGAAGTTCGTAGTGTTATGCGGTGCAACGTTACTGAATGAATGTTCAACAGCATTTTAAGAGTCCAACACACAATATGAGTAACGTAAGATGTAGGAAAAGTCTTACTGACACTTTTGAAAATGTGACAAGTATTTGTTAAATGGTAGAATTGTACCAACTTTTTCACAAAAGGGGCTGAAAATGCCAGCGTGGTACCAACGGGCCGATGAATGACAAAAAGGGCTGAATTTGGTACAATTGTACCAAGTGTGGCAACAGTGGCACCACAACTATTTTTCTCATAGTTCATTATTTAAAGGTGCAGTGTATTTCTAAATACAAAAATATGAACATTTACCCAACAAAATTACAAGCCACGTAGGTACTTCAACGCCCATACTAAACTTTCAAAGATAATCATAACATAAACTGTTTCTTTTAGCAATTACATACCAGGTCCGTACTGGCTCCAAAATTGTAATCGGACAAATTGCGTCCAAGGGGGCGTACCACCAGAAAGATATTTAGAAAGGCATAATTTTCGTCATCAGCAAATATTTTGAGAGCATCCTCTCACTTCAACTAACTTTAACTAGCCTCCTCTTTTATTATTCTTTAAAAAAATCCATTAAGTTCCAAAAATGTTTATTAGACATTTCAAAAAAATTACACATTATATACACTACAAACTTTTAGCAAAAAATGTATGGATTTAGAACAATTTATAGATTTTTTCATTCTTATAAAGTAGAATATGGCAAAAACCTCAGAAATGATAGTTACTACATTGTCACATAACAAACACGCAATACACATCTGATAGAGAACTGATACAAACTTACACAGAACAGGTATTTTTATACGTTTTATTACATATTAGATTATAACTAAATTAAATTACAAAACTGATATATTTCTACATTTGCAATTACCTGGTAGAATACAAAATGACTAGCAAAAGGCAGCAGGCTTCTAAATATATTTCTTCTTAACAGAGGAAATAGTTACGGATTACAATATCTAAAATCTCTTTACTCGTAGAACACAAACAGTTTATCACTTTTTCTGGTTCGATATTAATGGTGAACTATCTCTCAAAACTCATTGGTAACGGCGTTTCCAAATGGACCTGACTCAATGAACTACTCAAACGGCTCTTTATTATTTTTAGTTTCGAAACGCACTTTCGCAACAAACCTGTGCAATAGGAATGGTTCAAATGAACTTGTACACTATGAACAAAGTGCCAAATTGTGCATGAAACAGACCATACTTTAAGAGGACAAGAAAAGAGCAATAAACACATTTGGTACAGAATTTCTTCTTGTCACATGTTTGATCCCTTTGAACTTTCTCTTGTTCTGAATCTGGTACCCCAGAACTCCCATCAAAGAGATCGTCAATCTCATCAAAGACATCATATATATATATATCAAACTATGTACTTTTTCACACAGGTACATACAAATGTATTCTCTTATTTTGATATGAGGTATCACTTCTTACAGTTTATTGGTATGATTCATTAACACCCTGTATATATAACCCCCTGTTTATTTCATTAAACTAAAAATGCTATACTTAACTATACACTAGAATAAATCGAGATAAAGATTGAAAGAGTGAAAAATGAAAAATCAACTCTTCTTTATAAACTAGCATTGTCTTATAAATTGAAATCACTATCGTGCAAAGGAAACACATGGTGCTCCTATTTACTCACACTTAAACATGAGTATTGTGTACACAGGCAAACAATGGAAAGAAAACAGAAAAAGATAAAGAGGCAGATAAAGACAGTAAGAGAGAGGGATGAAAGACAATATTGAGAATTTTAATTCAAACTGTACACTCAGACTACAGTAAACACGAGTGAGTGAAAATAGGAGAAAATAATAACATAAAAGGAGAGAAATGAATATGAAAATGACAAATAAGACGAAACAGGAAATTCACGAGGCATTAATCTATTGCGTTACAAATAAAAAAAAATGAAATAATAAACTTCCATTTCCTTTGCATGAGATCCTTCCAAGTGATAATTTAGGTACACGTTATCTGTTTTGCGTTTTTCTGCAATACTCTATTTTCTAGCTACCAACTATGTGAAATAAATGGTTGTTTCTGAAATAATGAATTAAAATGTGAGTACGTGATTGATGGGATTTGAACCCATAAATCTTTGCTTATAAATTCATGACAAGAATTACTGTTTCTTAATTTGTTTTCATACAATTTTGTAAAAGAAAATGTAAAACCATAAAAGAACAAAGAATTTCTATTATCTAATTCTTCACTTATTTCCTCTATAATTCTTAAAGTAGACAACTAAACTTACAATGATACAAAACACACAAATTCGGAAATAAATTAGTATTATCTTTTAAAGCTAACTGGTCAATCGATCAAATTTCAGCTTACTGAGTACCTAAACTTCCTAAAGTGGCAAAAACATATAACGAAGACAGTTAAAAACGACCAAGCTTTTCAGTGGACCTCGAAGCCACAATAGATTACACCTTATGATAACCAGCCAAACGCAGCAAGCTGCTCGACTATACCAGACGGATGTACTTCACATCATACGTAATCTATGGACTCCATTTGTTCTTCATAGTAAGGCTGCAGGGAAATTAATTAGTATGGAGAAAGGAAATGTACTGAGAAAGTTATAAATGTAGCAGACTGATAACAATTCACTTACGGCAGTATTTTCCTAGCACCAACACGACATTACGGCAGCTACAGCTGAGGCACGCTGCTAAATCGATCAGATATAAACCGATCAACCTTCTGTGTCAGGGTACTGGGAAGTTCTTCAATGATGCTAAAGATGTTTTAGTTTTTTCTAAGCCCGTGAGAATGTACTAAACCCTAAGGCATTGCTTAAAGTTTGGTTATGCATTATAGGGAAGTGTGTGAAAGATTAGATAGTAAATTATATACGTATAGCATATAGTTAAACATATATATACACATCACATGAACTCCTGCCGAAAATCAAACCCGGGCCTCCCGTGCCGACCGTCTAAACGCTAACCGTATAGTCACGAGAGAGCTCCCGTCGGACCTCAATGACAAATCCCTAGTTTTTGGAGTCGCTGTAATGAATCATGACACTCCTGACGCCGTTTCAGTTCAGGTTTAGCGCCCATCATCATAGGCATGTGTGAAAATAACATGTCCAAAATATCCGATATTACTTTCGAATCCATAGATTTTGGAATCACTATACTGATTGAAGACAATTCGCGATGACATTTAAACCCCCGAATTTAGGCAAGAAGGATCATGTCAGATGATCCGAGAATTGACAGGAGTAACGCCAAAGGCGATGCTCTTCGTTATTTACTTATTTCATTCATATTGAGAGGGTCAATACTGATGGCATTGCTCTTCCCTATTTATTTATATACTGACAAATTATAAGTAATATGGAACGAGTGCGTAAGGGATTCCTGAGAGGGTCTGAGACGAGCTTTCCTTAAAATTCTCAGATATACTCTGTCTTCCAGGTAGACCCAAAATATGCAAAAGGTGTGCCTGTCTCTAATTTCGAACAAAACAAACCTTGGAATATTTTTACGAAATTTTCACGGAAATATTTTATTTACAATCGAAAAGAGATTAAAAAAAATACTTCCTTTGTTTCGGACCTATTTCACCTCCAAGCAGGAAAGATGATGGGTCGTTCTCAAAAGGAAAATCTAGTATTTTTAAGGACGTTATTCTGCTTTTACGAATAAAACATCAAAAATTAAAAAATGCTCCTCTTTAATCTTCACTGATTTTAACATCATCCAGATGGGATAATTCTGATTAATCGTACCATATTGCATCAAATCAAACATTGCTTAAAGAAAATTATCTTGGAACATGTTTTTTAAATGACGGGGATTTTTAGGAGATTTTAGCACTGAGCTGTGGGGACCATTGAAATTCCCCGAAGAAATTATATATTAGACTTCGTCAAAGTCGAATATATTTTACGTATAATAGTTTATCCTGCAATTATTTGGTATCCATTTGTTTAAATTTGTAACACTTTAATTCCCTCTCTCTCCTCTTATTCTTCATATATCACAAACCCAAACAATAGACTTATTTTGGAAGTTGGAGGAATATATATCCCAAGTTTCATTAAAATCGGGCAAGTTGCATGAAAGTTATCGTGGAGATGGATAGACAGACACACAAATATCGTAAATATATTTTTCTACAAACCAGTTGGTCATGGAAATGTGAATAATTTTACGAAAGCGCCCTGAGAGATAAAGAGGGACTTCAAGAAGTTTTCGATGTTCACTAGATCTCCAAAATTGTTAGAAGTCTAGAACTTCAAATTACGTATAAATGTTCATAGTGAACGTTATGATGATAATAAGATGGGTGGAAAGATCTTGAACCTCCTTACTCTTCACTTGATCTCCGAAACTGTTATACGTAAGAACTTGAAATTTTGTTCAAATATTCATATCTAATTTTAGCATAAGGATACTACATAAACGAGATTTTATAAAGTGCAACCCCTTAAAGAAGAATTCGGATTTGGGCTACTTCTTTCTGTTCAACAACCTTCAAAACATTTATATGTAGGTAATTGAAATTTCGTACGAATGATTTGTTCAGATCTTAGATTATCGTTTTGTGACGAAATTCTCTAATACATCACTTAAGATTGTAGGAAAATATTTATTGCTTTCGGAAGTGGAAATTTTGTATCAACATTATTTATATTCCCTAAACTGTCCTTAAGTTGAAGTTTTGATTAATTCAACTCCAAGAGTCCAAGCTAGGTTGATTCCATTATTATTATCAAGGTTTTGCTTTCCAGGAAAAACACCTACAATTATTATTATTAATTTCTTTTAAAGCAATCAGTATATAGCATACATCCATGAAATTGATATACCACCTCGTATTTTGATCTACAGAATATGAGTACCGTATTTCATGCAAGAAGTCGAGTTGGCAAGTTTAAGATCTGGAAAAAACAATTTAAGGGTGACTTCTGGAAAATTCATTTTGAATGACGTGTGGAAGCTGACGTGTGAACAGCTTCCACGAAACGGAAAAAATCCGGAAGCTAGATAGTGCCTTCACTTCGTATTGTCTTGGATAAAACACATTTATGAACAGCCGTAAAATAAATGGATTTCAGAGTGACGAGTGTTAACTAAAAATTTTGTCTAATGATTTACATGGTTTATGGGTGTGAGCAAGTGATTTAACTCGGTAGCGACATTTCGAAGGATTAATTCCTACTGGTATATTATTTTAATATTAGTTTATAAAGTCAATACGTATTAATAGGTAATGAGCGGAGTATTTGCTTTATAAATTAACAGAAAGATATTTCTATGTAATATGTGAGAAACACAATATAAGCATATTTTACTACACAAATATGTAGCACTCAACACTGGCCTTTGAAACTTCACTTCGAAGAATAATGCTAACCTGAATTCAGATCTAGGGACCTGAACATTTTTATTGTTTTTATGTCACTAAATTATTAAAGATATTACCTGTAGCATCTCAATAATTATTTTTAAACTTTTATTTACTTATGAGCTAAACATGTGGAATTTTGTATCACAATAGCACACAGTAAACTTCTGCTACATAACTCATACTCTGACTCCTCAACCCATACGATCACCAGATCGAGAAGAAGACGAAGACATAATAATAATAATAATAATAATAATAATAATAATAATAATAATAATAATAATAATAATAATAATAATAATAATAATAATAATAATAATAATAATAATAATCTAGAAGGTGACATTGAGGTTCCAACCAAATGTAAGCGAGCCCGGAGAGCTATCAACTTCGTCAGTTGTAACCAGAAGTGATTTCTGAGCGCCAGAAAGAGGTGGAAGAGCTGGTCAAACCATATATTCGGAGTTAGCAGGATACTATAAGCACGAATATATACAGGTTAATCTCACTTCCGGTTGGAAATCTCGGACCGGAAATGGTCGCTAGGCAGCCAGATAAACAAACATATTATGAGTCCCCAGGAATAAGAATATATATAACTTGACCCAATGTCCGAGTGGTCACTTCCATTCATAAAGGGTCAGCATATACCCCCTGTTAATCTCTGGAACCGGACCTGAGATCGGAAAAGGGGTTCCATATGTGGAATCCTGATCGGACGGAGACTACAAGGCATATGTTTTGATCCCGATTTGGCTATTTCCGGCTGGACTTGACCTCTCGAAATACAACCGGAATTGGCCAATCGGGATCTGGCCAATTTGGTTGGAAACCCCAATATCATCCACTAGATGATGATGATGATTATTATTATTATTATTATTATTATTATTATTATTATTATTATTATTATTAATAATAATAATAATAATAATAATATTTAATAATAATAATAATAATAATAATAATAATAATAATAATAATAATAATAATAATAATAATAATAATAATAATAATAATAGAACGCGGATTTAGCGTTGTGGTTTCAGCGTGTTCGTTTTATTCACCGGGTAAAGGTGTTCGTTTGGAACTTAGGATCGCGTATCGTGTTACATTTAACATCGATTCGCGTCAATAATATACCAGAGATCACAATCATCTTCGAATGTTATCATCTTGAGTTTGTAACATTTGCCTTCGTGAGAAAACAAGTTTCAGTGTATCAAATTCGTACCACATCCAAGGCATGTATGACCAGAGTAAATAAGTTGAAGGGGCTATGGGGGAAAATGATTATATTTCCTGTTCGAGGATGTTGCGAATCGTTGGAGTAAGAATGTTTCCATCTTTCAACATGTCCTTCCACTTGTGCAAGTTTCAATGCTATATTTGTCGAGGTGTTGGATAGCTTCTCTTGTAAGTGTAATTATTTTAATAATAAGGGAAAAAAATAAATATTAATAGCAAAACCCAGATAAGTTATAAAATAAAACAACGTTCAAATTGTAACATAGTGACGTTGGTATGTACTAAGAAACATCTGGCTCGGATGAAACAAAAGTAGTCAGCGTTTGCCAGAAGTTGAAATATGGGCGATTCTATGTAAACAAGCTCGGACGCTTGATCACATTTTTTACTTCCTGAAAAAAATGTCATTTCTTCATTTGTGTGTTTTTGAAGTCATTGTAAAAACAAAGCCTTCGACTGGAAGTGTAATGTGTTTTTATACAAGCTAACAAATTTCCAACTAATAACTAGTGTCTTTATGTGAAAATGGGTGTAGCTTATCTGTAGCGTTAAGTTTTTACAAATATTTTGTAATTATTGGAATTATCTATATAATTTAATAATTATATATTTGTTTCTTTAAGTTTATTTAGTAAATCCGTTCTATTTCCCTTTGTATTTCTTCGCTGGCATTATATTCTTATTTCAATTTTTTATCACTAATTCCGAAAAGATTTTCCTAAGATATTGAATTTAAACGGACTACTTTCTTTTTTCTTAAATTTATAGTGGTAAACTGTGGTCTCCAGTTCCTGTTCTGTGTTCTGGTAACATTGAATGTGTTTGTCATTGTCGAAAATGGAGTGCTAGGTGTAGAAGTGTGTGATGAAATATATAATTTTTACGTTTATCAGATGTTTAAAAATTATATGCGACTGTTTCACAGAATGTAATACTAAAACAATAGTGAGTAAAAATTTAAAAAAAAATATTTTAATTATTCAATACATAATAGAAATTTCACAAGTAAAATATTAAATTTTGTTCATCATAGAATATTAAAGAACTAATATAAAGTTCTCAATTGCGCGAAAAAGTCGTCCTTCATTGATCATTTAAAGGCAATTGTTTCAAAATTGTTTTATGCAAATACTTCATTGATATGTTAAACGAATCTATATTACAATTATTTCGTCCAAATAGTTCATAATTTAAAAAAAAATAATAATTACAACATTCATTGTCACGAAAAATCTTTTCAGTCAACTTTATTCTACGTAAAGGCAACCTAATTTAGATGATTATATGTACATTTACGTTACTCTCTGCTTATTTCTTGAATTCTCGAAGGTCTTTTTCTCGAAGACAATTTAACTAAAATCCCAAATATCCCGATTCTTTTAATAGGCTATATCTTCATCGCTGAAAAGAACATTAAACTGAAATTAAAAGAAATCAATATATCTACGTATATTATCATACGAGTAACGTGGCAATGTTATAAGTCTCAGCTCAAAACCCGTATTATACTCGTATTTACGAAAGACTTAATGGGCGGTATGCAGTCATTTTGATGCATGATTAGTGCCATACTAAAGAGTTCGACTAACATAAGGTTCCTGTAGTAGTCAGACCTTTAGTATGATGGTAATCATACGTCAAAACGACTGTGCATAAGGCGGAATTAGTTTACTATAAATAATCATGCCAAAGAAGATTTATTAAATACAAATTACAAAAATTGACAAATGAGGCAGGTTTATATTTATACATTAACATCATTTCCGTATTGATTGCAGATGATCCGCAATAGTTTTTGGGTGGATTTCAATTCCAAATAAAATGGAAGGGTTATGTCTTAAACTTGGAGGAAAATTCAAACAAAGTACAGTTGAAATCGTATAAATTTTACTAGATATAGTGGAAAAGAGAGACACGTAAAAGCCGATTCAGTCGAATGATAGCTCACTTTAATAATAATAATAATAATAATAATAATAATAATAATAATAATAATAATAATAATAATAATAATAATAATAATAATAATAATATTTTTGTCAAGATTCTATTCTTGTTCAATGCAGGTCAATATAAAAGTACTCATTCTTAAATTTATATCTTCTTAAATTTATGAAATTAAGCCTTTAAAATCTATCAAACAAATATTGTCTTATTTCATCTTCTATATTTCGAGATTGCACAAAATTCTTTTAAATTACATGTTCATTTAAATTGTTAACAAGAAACGGAGAGTTCGCATTGCTTGCTTCACTGCCATCTTGCCTTTATTTCATATATATATATATATATATATATATATATATATATATATATATATATATATATATATATCCTTTTCTCACAATTCTCGTGACTTATTTCTCCTCTCTCAGAGAAATAGAGAGAGAGTCAGGAATAGTTGAAAGACACGTTTCTCGTTTCTCGTGCTAGACAGTCATTTTGTTTCGTTCTCTGTCTCTTTCTTTCTTTTCCACGTTTTGTTCTTTTGGTTTCGCCGTTAACTTTGAGAACTCTTTAATGAAGTTGCTCATGCGACAGACAAAAGTCAATCAATTTGGAAGGTAGTTTATCTCACGCAGATGCAAGAAAGATTTACCTTTGAAATAGAAGGGGTTGGAGAGGCAACTTCGTTGTTGTTAACTAAGTAAGCATCAGATAGGAGGAGTTGACGTTGTTGAAATCGAAAAGAACGAAGGAAAGAAACTTTTTTCTTTTTTTACTGTTTTCGTTTCGTGTAGTTTAACAGCTTTCTTTTCTGTGTCCTATATTTATTCGAGTGAATATTACACATTTTATAACGAGTTAACGATACGTCTCGATTACAGCTATTACTAACTCAACATTGTTTTATCTTCACTTGTTGTTTCTATCAATCCTTTGGCCTGTTGTACACTATAAGTTAAAATAGTACTTAATTAAATGGTTTAATCATATACGAGGGACGGTCAAATTATAACTGGATTTTTTATTGTGGTCCCGTGCCAGGAAATCACTGCACATAAGCCCGTCTTTGTCTCAGAATATCGTCACTATCACTTAACCAAAGGACGCTTGTACTTTGAATTTTGTCGACGACGGCAAGTCTGGATGGAGCACTTTGACTCTGGAGTGTAATGATTCACCCATCTCTCATCGCAGGTGATTATCTTTGGAAGGAGGCTTTTGCCTTATCTCTGAAATCGCTGCAAATACTGAGACGAGACGTTTTCTTTTCACTGCTTCTTGTCAAACTTTAGCATTTTTGGAACCCATATTTTTCGGAAGTGCAGGTAGCATTTCTACATTTCCCACGCTGATGTGTTTTCGCACTCAAATCTCTCTCACGAAAGAGTCGATTACTAAAAATAAGTTGCTCCACCCGATGAATGTTGATTTCGTTGATTGCAGTAGCTGGGCGTGGAGTACGCGCCACGTTGAGAACAGATTCTCTTCCTGCCTTGAATTTTGAACACCACTCGTACACTTGAAACTGAGAGTTTCTTCGCCATATTGTATAACGTCATTATTATCAATGATAAAAACAATAATAATAATAATAATAATAATAATAATAATAATAATAATAATAATAATAATAATAATAATAATAATAATAATAATATAACAACATGTATAAAAATATCTAAATACTAAAAATTATGTTATTTGTTTATTGGTCGATTGCCGACCTTCGGAAGCAGAAGTCTTCAGGAGGCAAGGACATCGTTCACGAGGTTCTGGGTTTCAGTTCGGGCTCGAGCCAAAAATTGTTAAAAGCTATAGGACATCGGCCAAACATGTTCAAAACTGCTCGGCGGCTCAGGTTTGAGATTGTCAACAGCTCGAGCAGTTCGGCGCACAGCTCATTCACTATCAAACAGAAACGAGAAGTGAGCTGAGCCAACACCTCACTAACTGAGCCTTCTCGACCCGATGGCTCACCTGAGCCGAACCGAAACGAGCTGATGGCTCACCCCAACTGATATGGCTAGAGCTGATGGCTCACCAGAGCCGAGTTGAAGCTAGTTGGTAGCTTATTCCAACCGAGCCTGCTCGAGACATCTGCTCAATTGAGCCGAATCGATCGCTAATCTCAACCAAGCTGACTCGAGCTGTTCGGTCAGTTGAGCCGGTTGACATCACAAACCAGGTTGACCTGCTTTGGCTCAAAAATTCTACCGTGCAGGTCTCAACCTTGATAGTAAGAATTACACAAGTATATACTTACATTGGTGCTCACGACATTTGTGGCTGTCTCGTTATAACAATCTATTATTGTCTCGTGACGACACAGCAGTGAGTAGTTTCCCCTCTCGTGAACAACACTAAAGTATTCCACATTACTGCTGAAATTACTCATGGCTTTCGCTTTCCAGTCTGAGCAGCCAATGATTTCAAAATAAGTTAAAACGACCTGAACGAGCGAGTAATCATCAAACTCGACTCGCCTCGAAACTCCACCTCAAAAACAGCGAGTCAGCTCGGAACTCGACTCAAGAAAATTACCTTTGACTCGAATCGAATTCGAAGTTTTGGGTTGACTCGTGCCCATCCTTACTCACACTGATGCATCAATTACTCAGAATGAGCTGCTCCAAACGATGAATACTGGTTTCGTTGACTGCAGTAGCTTGGAGAGGAGTATGGGCCACATTGAGAATGGATTTTCTTCCTGCCTTGAATTTTGAATACCACGCATACACTTGCGACTGAGAGACAGTTTCTTTGCCATTTGCGCACTTAATCTAAACATTTCAGGAGGTTTTACGCCTTCCTTCAAGAGAAACTTAATGATGCAGCGCTGCTCCACTGGGGCTGCCAGCTCAACATTGACAGGTGTGTTGCTATCGTCGATCGCCGCTCTCTGAGACTCTATCTCTTCAACCGTCCTTTGTCGCACCAAAGTGCCCCTACCCTATCACAGGATGGGACACGGACGCTAAGGTGAGCAGAGCAACATCTAGGACAAAAAGAAATTCGGATTATAAATTGATCGTCATTCGTACATTCAACACTTTTTTTTTTAGTTTGCGTACAAACCACATTGAACTCCAGACCATATTTATATAAGTATTCAAGAATTTTCTTGTTCATATTACGTTGGTTAAATTATTGAGTAGTAAGGATAGCACAAATAGCGACACCTATAAGCATCAGGCAGGCAAGCGATAGCGCAGGTAACGACATCTGTTAGAGTAACTCTTTACTATTAGGAATTAGCACGATGCACAGGCAGACAGACTGCGACGTTTGCATTTTATTATAAGAATCCGAAGTCCCAGCTAATATCACAATTTCCTTTTTAAGATTCTATAATATACTGTATATATGAAATACAGCATAATAAGGATATACTGTGTAGTAGAAGCCCTATTTTCGATGAGAAATGTCTTTGTTTCGATTTAGACGATGTAGGTTTGTAGAGATAACACTACATATGCGGGTTTTTCCTAGGGTCCTTCGTCAAGTAGTTTCGTCACTTCCGTTGTCAACCTAAGTGTAAGGTTCCAAACGGCACATTTTGAGTTCCAAACAGAATGTCTGCTAGGTTAACAAAGCATAGGAGAGTGTGTGTGTGTTTAATTTTATTTCCTTGTAAATACGTTTCTTTACCTTACTTATCTTTGAATCCGTTTGCTCTTTAAAGCGCTTCCTTTCAGAAATTTAAATAACAAGTTAAATCTCTTTGGTTTTAGTATTAATCGGTCGACACAAAACATAACCAATGTTAAGTTCCATATGTAGCTCATGGTTTTTGGAAATGGAAAGAAATGATGCCGAAAGACTGACAGAAAAAAGTAATGCTTAACTCATAGAGCGTTCCCACAGTGTTTTATTTATGCAATCCTTTCATCACTTATTGGATTTATCTTTCTTTAGCCTACCGACGGGTCTCATTTTAAGTAGTAGGAACCGCCTCATATAGCCTCATATACCGTTCGGAAATAACTTCGAACTCCAATCAATAAATAAAAATGGACATCCCAGTAGGATGTCTCTTCACATTTGGATCACCTTATTTTATGAAGAAGAAAGACAATGTCAATGCATGATTTACCTGTACTCCAAATATATTTAACTTTATAATTTTTACTCCACTACATCCTACAAGAGGTGGAACTGTGTGGTGCTAACGCGAAAAAGGAGCAACTGAAATGGTTCCAATTGAACTCCCAGGCCTGTATTATGTTATTTTATTGTAATTCTGTGTTACCGTATCGTTTTGAGGTAAGTATACAAGGTGTGTATCAAAAGAGTATAGGCCTATACGAGGGTTACTTCCCCTTTACATGTATCCCTAATCGTGATCAATATTTAAGTAAGATCTTTCTGTCTCTTTTCAACGTAATGTCCATCCACCTCCACGTACTGTCGCGATCTATGTATCCACCTTTCAAATGTATCTGCAAAGTCATTTTGAGCTGTGTGTTTGAGACACTGGTATATAGTATTTCCAAAGGAATTTCTGAATGAACAATGTCTGCCTCCAAGGAATCCTTGAGTGTAGGAATCATATAGAAGACTCTGGAGCTATATCTAGGGAATAGAGTAGGTGTGGGAGAGATGCGATAAATTTGTGCTGAAAAAAGTCGACGACAATGCCAGTTCTATATGGTGATGGTTTGTTCCAGTGGAGAAACTCACAACTTAGAGCGACAAGTAATTTTGCTGTTATTTTCCAAGTGACATAAGATGATTCAAAAGAATTCCGTGTATTGACTTTATTTTATTTTGTTGTAAATTAAACATAACAGCTGTCAATAAGTTCATGAATGTACTACTTGAAATTGCGTTTTGTAAAACGAAATGTTCCACTTAAGAAGCAATTTATTAGCGTTCATTAATAGTACCTTGTACTTAGTGTTCGGAATGGAAAGAGGAGAAACTTATATGTACTTGGGTTACGATATTATTGGGTTAAGTCTCTCAGACACAAACTGTTTCTGCGGCACAATTTAAATCGAACAACCAATTAAAAAATATTCCGAATCACAAATTATGTGTTTGTATGAGATTCCTAAATCTTCGTTTCGGCTGCGATAGTGATTGATTTGTTAACCTAGTATTACAATGAAAAATTAATAAAGTAGAAGTTTGAATGATATAATAGTTGAAAGCCAAAGAATCGGTTCTTACAGTGTACAGTTCGGGAAATCCTATGTTCAACATATCCTGCACTATTGTCATGTGTAAGGTAGTAGAACTCTTTCGTGCTCGTTTTACATAGTTTTAGGTCAAGCATTCTCTTTAAACTCGGATCTTTCTTATATTTAGTTTTACTTTTATAATATATAAAAACACAATGCATTTTCTTAAAATAATAGAAAGCTATGAAGATTATTTTATAGCAATACATAAATGTATACTGTTAGATTTTGTATTATTTTTACCGTATTACATTATATAATCTAAATCTGTTTGAGATTCTCAACTATAGTGTGTGATATAAATTCAATTAAACGTTATTTTTCTCCCTTTTAGAACTAAAGTTCTATCTATGAGGACCACAGTTTGAGAAACGCTGCAATAAAAGCAAGAGAAAGCGTGTAAAAAAACACCACGGACTCACGGGGAAAATGCAGAACCATGTATTAAGAAGGAGAGCATTTCACTAAATGTCTTACTATTATTATGTGATCCTTTTCAATGAGTAAAGTAACTAACAACAGTTGAAACATATCCAGTAACTTCATAAATCTGAACACTAAGAGCAAGTGTTAAGATTAGTATGGAAGGAAATAACAATATTAGATATAATTAATAAGAGGAAGGGAAGGTGTGTGATACCTTTGCCTGAGAAGAAGCTGTATCCTGAGGGGTTGATAACAGAAATGGAAGGAAAATAAGAAAGAGAAAGAACCCGACAATTCATGAATGGTGTTCAAATCGTTATCTACCACATAATTAGCTGGAGATCGTGATGAAGTAAATAAAATAGGTGCGAGTGCCCAAATGAAGGTACGCCATGAGTGAAACTTAACAAAATTCTTCAGATTTCTCCTGCAATAATTTGTGTGGGTAGAAACAATGATAGTCCGGGATTCTAGCACTTCACCTATTTTATTTTACAAAACGTTACAGAATAGTCTTTGCGTTTACAAAGTCTTAAATGTTCTCCTTATGACCAGAAGTGAAGGAAGGATATGTTTTATACGGGAACCCCTTCGCTCATAGCAGCCTCCAGGGTGACTTGCGGCGAATCCAGGTTTTAAGTTCCTTTAGTAACCCCCTCACCTCATGGCAGCCTCGTGAGGTACGGTTTGTGCTGAGGAATCCCCTTCGCTCAAGGCAGCCTCCAGGGATTTTAGGCAGGGTAGTGTTCTTTCGTCCAAGGCGACCTCCAGAACAGGCATGGGTTAGCGATCAGTGGTCAACTGATGCCTCCATCTTCTTTGGCTCTACTTTTATAGACCATTTTCAGATCGCTCGTCCCTTTTCGGTTCCCGTCGTGTTGTTCTTCGTGTCTTCCTGGTTTTGTGTATCGTCTGCTGCTTATAAACAATAGCACGTGTCGTTTGTATAACATGTGCTCACGCTGTAATGTGGGGATCCTTACACCCTGCATACAGTTACAAGTACTATCAAAGTGCATGTAATGGCTCGACGACAACCAACAGTGTTTTCCATATCTTTCCAGTGTATTTTGTATAGTCCAACAATATTTAAAATAATTCAATCAAATTCAAGAAATGAATATTCAAACTTTAAATTAACATACAAATTTAATAAATAAATAAATAAATAAACAGAGGCTATTTCGTCCACTTTTAGAATTATCATTCTTAACTATCTTATTCATTGTTGAAAGTATTTAAGCTTACACTTCGGAAACATGCTACCAATAAAGAAACTCTCTCGACAGAGAAAACAAGCAAAATACTCATATATATTTAAAAATATATGGATTATTCCCTTATTGATGATTCAATTTGCTTTAGTGCAAAATTTGATTATTCATGATTACTAATAAAACTCCAACTGACTAAAGCATTATATATACAGTATATATTAAAATTATATATTTGTGTTATAGTTTCGGCTGTGTACAGTAACATAGACACATTATCTGCTGTCTCTTCGATATATCCTTCCACCTTCTGTCTTGATAATGTGTCTGAGGAAGGCTATGTTACATAGCCGAAACTGTAACACAAACATATAATCTTAAAATATATATACTGCTTTTGTCAGTTGGAGTTTTATTAGTAATCTTGAATTTTCCAAAGCTACAATGAATAATTTACAAGTTGATTATTCATCTCTTGAATTGGAATGAATTGTTGTGAATATTATCGTTTCGTACCAAATTATATTGGAAAGATGAAAAACGTGCTGCGAATTATTGGTTATTATCGCCCCTTTAAAATCGCCTTAATGCAAAGCATGGAAATAAGGTTATTTCTGCCCAAGAAGCTGGTAAAACTCTACCAAACCAAAGGTACCACTTTTAGTGATTTCGTACTAGAT
Source organism: Thermobia domestica (assembly GCF_964235325.1). Lineage (NCBI taxonomy): Eukaryota > Metazoa > Arthropoda > Insecta > Zygentoma > Lepismatidae > Thermobia > Thermobia domestica. Next base: position 131,485,830 of record NC_137465.1, on the reverse strand, counting down.
TTAGTGATTTCACTATTAGAATATAATTTAATACGTACTTCCCGTAAATTTGGATATAGCCAGGGACTGATAAGCCTGGGGCCGCATCAGTTTTTTTGAGTGAGAAAAACAATTTAAGCTATTACTCATATATTTTTGAAAGTTGATAGTAAACTCATGATATACCCATCATAGTCTGGGTTCTGGCTGGCACCCTCAGTTTTTATCTTCTAGATTTGCCACTGGCACTTCATTTCTGATGCAGACAAATGGTAAGAAAATTATTTTTCAAGCAACAGGAATAAATGCATTGCAGATCGAAACAAATATAGAAGTTTCGAATTACCTAGGTATTATTTTTTTCTTCTGACTCAATAAAACATCCGCGACCGTAGGTAAATAGAAACTATCATTGGTGCACAACTTCCTTTTGCTAGCCGGCATGAGGTGGAATGGGACTGGTAGTTGCTTAGAGTAAGTAGATAATTTTCTGAAAAAGTGGACAAGTAATTATCCGGTACATTTATGTTTTGTCGCTGGAAGCACAGTCTTTAGTTGTTCCCCAATGAACTTGAATAACATAATACGAATGAAACATATGTACAGGAAATGAATTGAGGCTGCACAGTGACTCACTTGTTGACAGTCATAGTTTGAGGTCGGGTACAAGCACCGTAAACTTGTCCCATTCTTTGATTTTATCTGTACAACAATTTCTGATCTCACTAGAAAATTTCCATTAACTATGGTATATGAAATTCTGCACTTTTGTACTTTGTTTCTATAATATTAACTCCTTTAGGTTCCCAGTTAAGAAACCATATAGCAGATTCTCCTCCAGAAAATGTCGTTCTAGGACAAAATCAACATCTGTCTGGCTGCACTGGGATTCTATTTGCGTATTTTTTACAAGTGTAACATATAATCGCATTTTTTTGCCTTAGTTCTGGGAGGAGGGGAGGGGAAAGTGGAAACAAAAATAAAAAACGAAAGGATGTCTGGGAGAAAAAACTAAATACTAACCGCCGCTGTTTTTACATTTACACAAAATAAGATATTGGTGTATGTATAAATAATATTGAGTTTTCCGTTGGAGTTTTCGTTCTGGGAGAGAACGGAAGAGTAAGTAATATGTGACGAATATATTCTGTTCTCAAACAACTGCAATTGATTGTGACTTCTCTATCATAGCTTACTCAAGCAAGTTACATTATAAATATATGAGTGGCTCAGACGAACATAATGTTAAGTGCCACTTCCGGTGAACTTGAATTATTAACTAGAATGGGTTGGGATTGAACCATAGAATAAATTAAAAGAAATCTTAAGTTTGATGTCCCACGATTATGCCGGCTAGGCTAAAGGAGACGGTGATTATGAGAAATGAATGGAATGGTGGAATGAAGAAAGTGGGAGGAAACGGGAGAACCCCGAGAAAACCCACCTCCACAAAGTTCACTTGGCGGGAGCTGGGATCGAACCCGAGACACTACACACTAGAGGTGAACGCTCTACCACTGAGCACCGCGACCCCCTTGAACCATATAATAGTATGTAGGTAGATTAATGTTGAAAATGTACCTGCAGATGGCAGAGGAACCTTGTTTGGGATGTGGCATTGCATTGAATTGCATGAGAACACTCTTTCTCAATTTACTCGAAAGTTAGAAAATGTAACATAGCATTATGTTTCCCTGAGCCAATCATGTAAGGATTAGCATATAGTATAAAGCTTAAACTTCTACAATTTTGGCCATTAGCAGTTTTACTCTGTAACAGTGTTTCCCACTTTTTGATCCATGTTGCCTTCAGTGTTCGAACTTTTCGATGACCCTCATACATGCACATTATATGTGTGGCTATATGAGGCACGGGGCTACAGTTTAACATAGGATTCCAAACACATGAACTCCTAGGTTAGTTGAGTGTATGATGGTAAGATGGGATAAGATATTGGGCATGCAGGTTGAAAAAACGAAATGAAATCTTTCAGTTTAACATCCCACGATTATGTCTGTTAGGTTAAGAGAGACGATGATTAAGGCAAGTGAATAATGATGGAAGAAATGGTAGAATGAGAATATGGCAGGAAACGGGAGTATCCCGGGAAAACCCACAGACATGAGGTTGTCCACCACAAACTTACTTGACCGGGTATCGAACAAGAGAACCCACGCACCAGAAGTAAACGCTCCACCACTAATCCATCGTGCTCCCGAGCATACACTTTTGAGTTACAATATAGTAAATATTTCATGCAACGTGGAATCTGCTCTTGGTACGAACAGGATCGTCATGTGCGGGAAGTTTTCAATCTGTAGTGAGTGACTTGTCATTAATAGCAGAAGAATCATGATTATAATCTGACAACTTACGGTCACTCTTTCGATTATCACCGTACATGAAGAGAACTTAAGCTCTTCATTAATGACTTCTTGTTCGTAATAACCAGAAAGCGTTCAACCTGAAACAAGACAGACAATACACAGAAAATAAGTTAACAGCATAAAAACAATGTTTAATGCAAATCCATTTTTTTCTTATTCATTTAGTATGTTTTTCGTAAAGCCGCTTTTTCTAAACACATCAATTCTCGTGCATTGAGAGATCAGAGTATAGAGCGGAATCTACTACGTTGCGGAATTTTTTTTTTTTTTTTTTTTGTTATTCACTCTCAGCATAGTATTTTTCTTCTTTTTTTAATTTTATTTCGTTGTTTGGTTTATAAATTTGTCAAAAATTAAATTTTGTTGTTCAACCTGGTGCAATATCAAGTGGAACTTGAACTAACATCCGTTTTTGCTTGATGAAGCTCTCAACCCCAGCCGCTAGGGGAAAGAGTCAACGAAAGAGCAGGCGAGCTCTGATGGTTATCGCATTCCACGAGTATCGCTACAGGGCTAAATGGAAAACAATGCTGTCACGTCAAGCCCTTACAACGAACGAGAGCTTCCAATGTAATTAAAATCCATGTTTACGCGAGTGCTTCAACACACACACACACACATACTCACACTATATATATATATATATATATATATATATATATATATATATATATATATATATATATATATATATATATATATATACAATGACACTTTTTTGGAGTGAAGAAATCAATACATGAATTGCCAAACCCTACATATGTGATTGTAATTGTGTATGTGCATGAGAGAGAGTGATGCGATGTGTTAGTAAGGGCAAAAGTATTAGCACTTTTTGTAGGATATAAATCTCTTGAGTGCTTGCATTTTGTGGATTTGTTGAAATGGCTCTATTTCGTTCATATATTTAGTTTGTTGATGTGTATTTGTTGTTTAAGCTGATTGTAATCAATTCAAATTTTAACATTTCGAGGTTGCAAATAGTGACACAGTGACATCGAGAACCATCTTTCAGAATATAGTCCTATGTATATATTTTAAGTGAATATTAGCTTATACTTAGTAGACCGCGGACAGGCATTATTAATTAATTAATTAATTGACTTGGAATTTCAGTTATCTTTCAGCGTCAAGACTGTACACGATGCGAATCACATAAAATTTTAAGGAAGAAACTCGAACCATTTAGCATGCATTTTCGTCGTCAAGTAACCAACTCGCATCTTTTCCTATGCGTGATTCTGGATTCTATTTCAAGTAAGGATAGAGATTTTTAAAAATCCTAGTAATAGGGATTCGGATCCCACTTTAAACAATAGGGATCCTCTGATATAGCCTACGTTCTGGAAAGATACCTTAAAAAATAGTATATCTCTTTGTTAATAAACTATTTTTCTTGCTTTAATTCTGCTTTAATGCTAATAATGAGATAGACGATAATGGTAGAATGGCGAAAGTGAGATAAAACGGAAGAATCCAGAGAAAATCCACGCACACGGTGTTTGTCCACAAAACACACTTGACACTAGCTGGGATCGAACCTGGGATCCTACATACCAACGGTGAGCACTCCCATCGTGGTTTTTCATGAACTCGTGTTCCATAAGGATACAAAATACGAAAACTAAAAACTCATTAAATTGTTTGCGGTTCTTACTTTCCAGCGTTACCTGTCAACCTTACTTACAAGGGTTATGCATATATATATTTTTTTTTCATGCGAATCACGTTTTCGTGTAAAGCTTGCTTCATATCACATTTTATTTCGATTCCGGTGTTGAATCTCTGTGGCAAATTTATCCACAATTTTTCAACGAACTAGTCTGTCGAGCAAAATATAATTCTTGTGTGGCACATTAGGTACAACCGTAGTAAACTATACATAAAAATGGGAAGTGCCATTTCTCTTTCAAACAATTGCGACTTAACACTAACTTAAACTGTTATTTGATCCATGCAAATTTGAGATTTTCGAAGTTTATTAAACCTATATACTCCTTTCCACTGGGATAGTCTTTGCTAATATGAATTATAAGACTCGTACGTAGAAAATGTGTCTAATGAAAAAGTAACAAAACTCCAGGTTATTTACTTCGCTGTTATACAATACAATATTTCTTAATGGACAGGATAAGATGTTAAAACTGTTTGCTGTTGATAAATCACTAACTAATAATAAGGAGACAGTAATATTTCCCACAGTGATCATGCTTCATAAATATCACTATTTTATTATACATTCTCTTGCTAAGTGTGGTTTTAATACTTCCGACGCTACGACTTTACGAACATAGTTATAGTCCAGAAGGCATAACGTCGTTGGTTTCCCGCGCTTGGTCCTGCTCATCAATGGGGATGTGGTAAGAGGGTAGCCAATCACCACCAACCGTCTACTGCGCTCAGCGAGCCACGAGTAACCAAGCTGGTCGCGCCCCATAAACGTCATTAAACAATTTTTCGCGGGAAGCCAACGACGTTATACCTTCCGTACTATAGTATATCCGTGTATTTCTGTGTTGAAATATTTCTTATAATGGAAGAAATAAACAAAACTTATTTAGGACTTACGTAGTTCTATATATACAGTATAATACTCGTTAAGGTGGGTCGAAAAAAGTGAACTTTCGAATATCGAATAATAATAGTACAGAAAATTTGTATATTAGGATGCTAAATAGTAAAGGAGAAAATATGGGGGAAAATATATTATGTTCAGTTTGTACAAGCGATTGAAGTTTGTAAACGAAAATTATCGTTAAAACCATACTCTATTTTAGATGCTTATTAATGGTAAAAATATTTTTAAAATTACAGTAGTTCATTTAGACACCGCACGTATGGCGTAAAATTAGAGAATTTCGGTGATTTCCTTTTTTTTACAATAGTGTAAACAGATGCATTTTTGTATTAATAATATAAGCAGGGTCACATCTACGGTGGGATTCACCGGATCCATATTTCCCAAAAACTTCCTAACTCAACATAGATTTTTACATCTTCTCAATAAACCTATAGTTGCTAATAATATATATTGTTTTGGTCAGTTGGAATTTTATTAGCTATCTTGAATTTTCCAAAGCTGCAATTAATAATTTACAAATCTATACTTATTTAAACTTTATACACCGTGCAGGGATTTTAACGAAATCGTAGACTCTCACGTTGAGAGTCCTGGTGACCCCCAAATTATCACAGGGTAATGATTGATACCTCATTGGAAAGTTTATGGAACATTGATCACAAGAAGGTAATACTTCTGAAATTCCCGCCTTATTCGAAGAAAAAGAAGAAACCAAAAGTATTGTAAGTTTCTTTCTTTTTTATTTTGACAAAGAAACAAATACTAACATAACTACGCATGATCGTTTTTTCTTCTACATTTAGAAAGTTCTCCTTTTAAATGTGACGTTATATTGCAAACTTAACGCAGCACGTGCATAAAATTGGCATTGATTATATACTCGGAATTCATAGCTGTTTGCGCAGTTCTGCTCCTTAATACGCTTCAGTGAAATTTCGTCGAAGGATATGATCGCCTTCTAAATTACATGCTCCGAGAGTGATGCCTCAACAATTTTCTATGTCCTTCCCCCTCTCTCTTACATTTTGTAATAACTTAATGTAACTATATTGTAAGTGCAGCCGCAACCTTTGACATTTGTGAGACATTTATCGTGAACCAAACCGAGAATCGAAAGGGAAACAGGACGAATGTAAGGACAGGAAAACGTAGGTACTTGATTTTTAGACTGTAAATCTGTAAAGGATAAAACTTCCTAACAACCAGCTATACAACAGATATTTCAATGTTTAACTTCGAGTTGTTTTTTTTTAAATGTTTTCTTATTTTGCTTTTGAGCTTTCACGTGGCTATAGAGACAGAATGGTTACAAAACCTGTATTTGATTCATGGTAGAGCTCAATCGGGTCGCAGTGGCTCATGATAGTGCGTTCACCTCTGGTGCGTGAGGTTCGTGGTTCGATCTCAGCTCGCGCCAAGTGGACTCTGAGGTGGATAAACATCGTGTGCGTAGGTTTTCTCCGGGTTCTCCCGTTTTCTCAATTCCTTCATTCCACCATTTCACTCATTTCTTATCATCACCGCCTCCTTTAGGCTAGTCGGCATAACCGTAGGACGTAAAACTGAAAGACATCTTTCTATTTTGGAGAGCTCATGTGGTTCGGATCTCACGTTTTACCGTAGATTCGAAATGTCAGGCTTTACTGTAAAAGATAAACTTTCATGAACTTAATTATGAGAAAAACGTTTATTTTCAGTTCTATTAATGTAAACTATGTAGAATGACAATTGATTAGAACAAAAGTTCACCGTCGTCAAACAATGCTCACAATAGTTTCAATGCATTAAGATGTGTCTGAATTTTTTAAATTACATCTTGAAGTCTCACTGCTTCATCACATTTTACAAGGAATCGCGCAAGCAAAACTTCATAGTAGGGGAACAAAATTGATAAAGCTGCACAGAAAATGAATCCGTAGGAAATTTATTGCCAAAAGCGGCAACAGTTGTTTTCTGTAAGTCCTTGCGTTTAAGACTAAGAAAAGTATTGTTGCCAACATAACAAATAAGTAGATGTGTTAGTCGCCATATTGGATCAAAGATGGCGGATACAAAATTCATATCATACTTAAATTAAATTGAAATGTTGGCATGTGTGGATAGAAAATTAAAGATTGTAACATCCACAATGTATTAAAAAGTAAGAAAATATATAATACGGAAACATTTAAGGCCAATGGAGGTGAAAGTGCAATACCAAAGCGTTATATTATAATTTATTTCATGTTTTAGCGAAGATGTATAAATATATATATATATATGTAAAATGTATATACGGAACATATTTTTCCGATTCTTTTCTTTTCTTTTCTTTTATTTTTGCAATTAGTATTACGAAAATTTAAGATGGATCCCGTTGGAACGCTTAGTCCTGCAAAGCCAAAAAACTATTCCTCTGATTGTCTACAACGTATTATACCTTCGCAGCTAGATATGGAGGATGCCTGAGCCGAAGTACTCCTAGGGATATAACGAGACTAAAGGAAGCAATAGAAGAGCTGCGCGCAATTTCGCAATATGACATTGAGTATGGTGCCATTCTAGAAAGACTTCAAAGATCTGTAATTCGTGCTTATGACAGTGCAGACATTATATTTTGGCATCGTACATGTTACAGTTCCATCACTCATAAAGGACACATTTAAAGACTAATAAAAAAAAGGCAAATAACAATGTGAACAAAGATGTAAATGTAATACAACAAACATCACCTGAAATATCAGGTTCTTTGCACAGATCGACAGTGGTCGCAATGGACTGGGCATCTTTTGTCAAAATCACGCAACAAGATCTACGAAGTTGATACAGTTATTGCATTCTGCAAGCTGCAGTATACTATACACTGTGTTAAGACAAATTGCAACATGTATAGCGAAACAAACATGTATGTCGAGCAATTCTTGTAGTTATCCCTAAAACCTTGTCTTTTATCAATTTCCTAGATTTGCTGTAGACAACATGATATTGTAGAGGACACCCTAGATGGAAAACAAACATTTCATACTACATAAGTGGTAATTTTTCAAAAGAGTCCGCTTCAGGAAAAGAAAAGCACCGAGGCTCTGAATCTAGTTACAAAAGACAGAACATTGTCTGCAGTTCCTGATGACTCGTCTATTTCCTGAATCCCAAGTTAATCTGTTTGAGACTATACCAAAACCAAACCAAAAAACATTCAAAGACATAACGTTACAACGAAGTAAGGTAAAAGTAAGACATCTGGAGTCTACCACACAAGTTAATCAGCGATTAATTACATACATAGCCTGATATCCAAATATTGATGTTCGATTTCTCCTACAACATGAATTGTTTGAATATCCTCCATCCCTGTTCAGATTGGATTTTTCACTTATCATTGGTCATAAGACTGCTTTATTTCAGCTTCTAACACAGGATACAGTAGCCTCTGCAAACATAAAGCATCTTCAGAGCTCAGTAGCATTGATTATCGATGGTATGACTTGTGTGCGCAAGATTGATAAACCAAAGAGTGGTAAAACTTTTGGATACCTTGCAGATTCTTTCACTCAACTTGTTTTCCAATTATTTAGCGACATGCACTAGGATTGATGTTATTTTTGATAGGTATGTCTCTCCGTCTATTAAATCAAGTATAAGAAACTTTAGATCTGGAAATGCTTTACTCATTAGAAGGATTATTCAAGACAGAGGAACGCTACTTCCAGCATAATGGAGGCATTCCATGGCGCTGCCCCGGAACAAAGAGAACCTTGTTAGTTTTCTCAGTGAGGAACATCTAAAACATTCAAAAGAATTACCGGACAACAAAGTATCAAATGTTGGAGGCCTTCCATCTGGTACAGCAGTACGCCCTGAAGCCGAAGATATGACGGGCCTTCACTCAGATCAAAAGGAAGTAGACACAAGGATTTTCTTGCATGGGAAACATGCTTTATATGAAGGATTTATATTGTTTGTCTTTTCTAGCCACGATACAGATGTATTCCTCTTTCTTGTGTGGCATAATTTAGCCCCTCGCGTATGAATGAAGAGAAGCAATCCAACTAGATTAATACCAATCCATAAGATTGTGTCTGATATGCCACGTGGTATACGGCCCTTTGTGTTTTCATTTCATAGCATTACAGGCTGTGATAAAACCAGTCAAATAAGTAGACATGGGAAGACGTAAACTTGGAAAACATATAAAGACAACTATGATTTACTGCCATCTGTGGGACTGGAAAACGAAGTTGCTTCTGATGTGTTCAAGATTACTGAATATTTCGTTATCCTCCTTTTCCATTCCAAACAAACTGTATCCGAAGTAAATGATCTTAGATTGAAGCTATTTCATCAGGGAAAGATTATTCAACAACTGTCCCAATAGAGGATGCTTTGCGCCAGCATGTCAATCGAGCAAACTATTAAGTGATCGTTTGGAAGAAAGCACTTCAGCAACATCAACAGCTTCCAACACCTACAGATTGTAGCTGGCAAACGAAAGGAACATCCTACGTACCAATTATGACAACGCTTCCACCAGTTCTTACAGATGATATTTGCGCATCATAAACTGTAAAAGCATGTAAATCTTTATCTTGTTCGTGTAAATATGCAAGACGTTAATGCTCTCCAGTATGTGACTATTAGAATCAAGTGTGCTATAATGAGTGTGTATCTCAAGACAACTTATCAGACTCAGAAACTGAAATGAGTGATGAAGAATCGTACTGACTATGGATGACACTGTGAGAATTCAGAAATGAAACTTTCTTTTCGTTTTACAATTACAGTTCTAAAGTTAAATTTCAGTCCGCTTTCATATAATGTATTCGGTTGAAATTGTTTTCAATTTAAATTATTAACAAAACAGTAACATTAATACCTCTAACTATGAATCTCAGTAAGGTATCTTGATCTTAAACACAAAACAAATGGCTTAAAGAATGCACACAAGTATTTTCATATACTTGTATGCATCCTGAGCTTTCATTTGATACCCCACACGACTACATCCTAATTAACTTGTATTACGTAATTTGTCATTATTTACGCCTTCTTTAAACCAACATGGCGACCACTCTACCAATTGCCGAGGTTGGCAATATTACTTTTTTAGCTCTTCGTACCAATGTCTATCAAGATAAAAATAGTTGCCACTTTTGGCAATGAGAATCCTACAAGGTGACACATTTCTATATTTTATTACCCTACTATTATGCGACACGATATACTTATTTTACTAAAGTGTAACCGAGACAGAATGATGTGTAGAGAATAGAAACATTGGTTGTTGTTATATATCTACAAGAGTATCTGTTAAAAATTACGAAAGATTCTTAAATGGTTGGATATGTAAAGTCATTCATAATTTTACTTCTTTTTTCTATCTACTGTTTTTGTTATATATTGTGTAGATACGATCGCACGAATGTTGAACTAGGTAAATCCTACAGTTGTGAGTCGTAAACCTGAGACCTAGTAAAACATACAATGGACTACTTGAAATTGTCAAGCATAATCGCTGAACAATCTTATTGCAGTCACTTTGCTCTTGTACGAGTTAGCACATGTACACAGAGAATACTATATACGGTCAAATAAATATACGAAAATACAACGGAGTGAATCTTGATATCCAATATTTCTATTATTATTATTATTATTATTATTATTATTATTATTATTATTATTATTATTATTATTATTATTATTATTATTATTATTATTACTATTAATTCGGACTTACCTTCTTGTATAGCCGGAATGATAGTCGATGATAGACTTGCTTGAAAAATAAAGTAAACGAATATCATAATAAATGTTTTTAATATGAACGCCGGTAAATTATAAGAATAACAGAAAGGTTAATTCGATTTCAAAATTTTAGCTTACAACTCAATTGTATTTTGTAAAATCTTAACTTGTTGGTATGTTTCAGCTGTATCAATAACGTTTAGCAATATACTTATTTTATAGTTGTGCTATTTCGTGATGAATGAAACAAACTATAAATTTGCTATATTTCTTCAGTTAGTTTAAAACGAAAATAACTACTCTTAATGAATGTTATAAAATGTTCAACTCTGATTATGAATGTAGTCTAAATACTCGTATTTCAACTAAAGAACACTTAAGAAGAAAAAGTGATATTTGATTATACAGTTAAGAGCAGACATAAAACAGATCTTGCATAAAAGCAGAATTCTGGGAAAACAAAAGAGATAAATAAATCTTGGCGGCATTTTAAAAAAAATAAAGACTTATAGCAAAGATAACTAAGAAACTCTCATTGTTGATGTTTTGTTAGTTCTGTGTGTGTGTGTGTGTTTATGTTGAATGGTGTTGAAATGGGTGCTGATTTATTGTTGACAGGCACGTACTGTTTCCTGTGTAATATATTCACAGGGCTGTCTCGTGTAATGCTAATTAACTCTGACACGTAGCGCCATCCCAACACTTTTCTTCCTATCTCTTTCGTGGTCCACGTGATATTTTAATAAGCTTAATTGGCGGAGATAATAACACAATTCTCCTTGAATGATGAAGCATATACTTGCTACAACAGCTGGAAGATTCTTTATTAAAGCTGAGTTGCGTTTACTAATGGCTCCAGAAGTCCTCCATATAGAATAGGGCAAGCCTCAAATCTTAAGTAGATAACTCAGGCCTTCTACTAAATTTTTATGGTACTTCCTGCAAGTTTATTTGTTTATAAAATTAGTTAACAGTATCTTTTTTTTAAAAAAAAAATAGATACCGGTATATAAAAGTGCCATCAGTTCTGAATTCATGTTCATCGACAAAACTTACGAAGCATTTTAACACAAATGGCAACACTGTTTCCGCTCCAAGACATAGATATAAACATGATCAGTAATTAGTATTTCGAATGCCTACAAGACCACAACAACATGCTGCGATTCAATGTTGACAAGAGTCATATGTTGAAATCACGGCTCGGAAACATTGATTTTCTTTCTTAAACGCAATTAAAATGTTATGTTTAGCCTACACATAAATTTTATAGCAATAAATATACTAAATTGTACTATGTAAGATCAAAGATTCTTAGACTGTATTCTGCATGCCTCTTCGATCCTTGAGCGTTTAGTTGGGAATTTGTAAGCCAAACTAAATTTTATTTAACTTAATTTTAAAAATTACGAAATAAATAATCATATTGTATATACAAAACCAATAGTAATAATTTGACAGTTTCTACGTTCATCTTGTTTCTGTCATCTGTCCACTCGCGACTGAGATTAGCACAGAAATGTAGCGGTTTACGTTGAATATAACAACACTTTATCAATAAAGTCGTCTTAGATTTTTCTCCAATCCAAAAGAGCGGGTGTTTTTTTGTGATTAAGAGATGATTAAGCGAGGGACGAATATAAGACCTGAAAATCTGGTGGTATCCTTTAAAATCAGGTAATATTACAACCCTATATCAGGAATCGCCTCCCAAACGTTGGCGGTGTTGTTTTGAAACATTCTGTATAAAATAATGCACCACGTTATTCTGAATTGATGCAAAACTCTTATGTTTTTAAAGCCTACATTATTCGTTCAGGAAGCAATCTGCCTCCACCAAACGTCGCTTCTGGATCCGCTAGTGTGTGGATTCATCATAATGTATCCTCGTCGCCAAAAGTGCCTTTACATCGCCGTGACGGGTATGTGACCGCGCAGTACTCCAAGGAAGGGATGGTTGCATAAGAAATTGTGAATAATTTTGAAGAGTTTTTATTTTGACTAGGGAAATAACGTATGTATAAGGAGTAAAGGAACAGATTTAAAGCATCAGTACACTGTCATCTCTGAAAAGATTCGTATTTTCAGTTTTTCAGTTTATTATCTTCTATGTTCAGTTAATAACTGCTAACAATTGCTACTAGCGAATGTCACTCTTCAGGAATTTACTACGACATGTTCGCAGGACACTTTTCTAAGTCCTAAATGTATGCGTCAATAATTTCTTTCGTCTCACTGTCCTTATTTCAGAATGGAAACTGATTACGCTGAACGTGAATATGTTTCGCTGTCGTAAAGCAAGGTCCGTAATAAATTTAAATAAGGTTCTTCTTATTTAAAAAATCACAGATGTATTTATTGTTTGTATAGCACAATATAATCAAGTAACTAAGCAACATGATAATCCTTAACACCAGCAAGATTTTTTCCAACAGGGGGGGGGGCAGCAAAAGGCCGATATAGAGTTTTTCGATTTATTGCGCTATATATATTAAGTAGGTTCTTAGTCCAAAGGGCTCGAAAAAAACGGCCCTGTGTCAAAAGAGTACGGGTCAAAACGACCCCGCCTCAAAAGGGCCCAGGTCAAAACAGTCCGGCGTGAAAAAGGCCCGAGACAAAATTATCCCGCGTCAAGAGAGCCAGGAATAAAGCGACCCATCGTGAAAAAGGTCTGCGTCAAACGGGTCCAAGAAAAGGCAGCCCCACGTCAAGAGAGCCCAGGTCATAATGTCTCAGTGTCAAAAGGGCCAGGGTTAATGACCACCGCGACAAAAGGCCCCAAGTTAAAACGGCCCCGAGTCATGAGATCTCAGCGACAAAAGGGAACTGAGCCAATAGGGCCCGAGTCATTACGGGCCCTGGTCAAAAGGGCCCGCAACAAATTGGCCCTGGGTCAGAAAAGGCCGGGTCATAGGAGCGGCCTCTAAAGGGCACAAGTCAAAAGGACCCCGCAACAAAAGGGCCCGAGTCAAAAGGACCGGTTTCTAAACAGCAAGGGTCAAAAGAGCGACGCAACGAAAAGGCCTGAGTCAAAACAGCCCAGCGTCAAAATTGTACGGGTCAAAAGGGATAAAGTTAAAAGGCCCTGTGTCAAAAGAGCCTGGGTCGAAAGGAACCCTCCTCAAAAGGACACGAATCAAAACGGCCCAGCGTAAAAAAGGTCTGGGTATAAGGGTATCCGCGACAAAAGGAAACGACTCAAAACGACCCCGCGTCAAAAGGGCTCGAGTTAAAAGGGGCCTGCGTAAAAAGAGCCCCGGTCAAAAGTATCCAGCCTCAAAAGGGCCCGGGTCAAATCGGAACAGCGTGAAAAAGTTCAGGTCAAAATCGACCTGCGACAAACAGACCGGAGTAAAAAGAACCCTGTGTTAAGAGAGCTCGAGTCAAAAGGGCTCTATGCCAAACGGACTGTGCCAAAAGGGGCCCCGCTACAAAAATGCCCGAGTCGAAAGTGCCCGGGTCTAAAGCTCTTTGCAACAAACGTTCCCGGGATCAAAACGGCCCAGCGTCAAAAGAGCTCGTGTCAAAAGTGTCCTGCGACAAAAAGACCCGAGTCAAAATGGACCTGCGTCAAACAGGCCCAAGTAAAAAGGGCTCCGCGTGAAAAGAGCCCAGGTCAATAGGGCTCGGATAAAAGAACCCCCCGACAAAAGGCCCGGGTTCAAAATATCTCTGCAACAAAAGGACCCGAGTCAAAAGGACCTGTGTGAAAGGGTCTCCGCGACAGAAGGCCCCGTGTCAAAATGGCACCAAGTCTAAAGGGCCCAGGTTAAATGGGCTTGAGTTAAAAGGGCCCTGCGTCAAGAACCCGGCTCAAAAGGATCCCGCGAAAAAAAAACCGAGTCAAAAGGTCACTACGTCATACGGACCCGAGAAGAAACGGCCCCGCGTTAAAAGAGCGCAAGTCAAAAAGTCTGCAGGTCAAAAGGGCCTAGCGACAAAAGGCCCCGAGTAGAAACGGCCCTGCGTGAAAAGGAGCCGAGTCAAAAGACCCCGCGACAAATGGTCCTGGGTCCCGGTCCGAAAGAGGTCGGGTCAAAGGGATGCAACTCAAAAGGGCACGGTTCAAACTAGCCCCGCTAGAAAAGAGCCCGCGTCAAAAAGGCCTGCGTCAAAAGGTCTTCGCGACAAAAGTGCCCGAGTCAAAACGATCCCGCGTCAAAAGGGCCCGGGTCAAAACAGCCCAGAGTGAAATGTCCAAGTCAATAGTCTCCGCGAAAAAAGAGTCCAAGTCAAAATGGCCCGGGTCGAAAAGACTTGAGTTAAAAGTTTCCGGGATAAAACGACCGAGCGTGAAAAAGACTTGGGTCAAAATGGTCCCGCGACAAAAAGAACCGAGTCCAAAGGGCCCTACGTCAAACAAGCCCGAGTATAAACAGCCCCGCGTCAAGAGAGCCTAGAAAAAATAAAGAAACATTCGCAATAATGTTACCTCGCCGGTTTTGAATGCTTAAGGCACCGGCTGAGAGTTACGCGGCTGAGCGAATGTAAAAAAGGAGCACAGGTCAAAAGATCTGCGGGTCAAAAGGGCCCGCGAGAAAAGTCTCCGAGTCAAAAGATCTCCGCAACAAAAGGGCCAGAGTCACAACGGCCCCGCAACAAATGGATACGAGTCAAAACAGCCCGCGCCAAAAGAGCTTGGTGAAAGGGCCCCGCGACAAACTGGCCCTACATTAAAAGAGCCCAGGTCAAAAGGACCCGCCTCTAAAGGACACGAGTGAAAATAGCCCCGCTACTAAAAGGCCAGAGTCAAAACGGCCCCGCGTCAAAATTGCCCGGGTCAAAAGGAATCGAGTGAAAAGAGTCCTGCGTCAAAGCAGACTGGATCGAAAGAACCCTGCCTCAAAAGGGCCCGAGTCTTATGGCCCAGCATGAAAAAGGTCTGGGTGTAAGTGCTCCGCGACAAAAATGCACGAGTCAAAATGGCCCCGCGTCAAAATTGCTCGGGTCAAAAGGAATCGAGTTAAAAGAGTCCTGCGTCAAAGGAGACTGGGTCGAAAGAGCCCTGCCTCAAAAGGGCCCGAGTCTTACGGACCAGCATGGAAAAGGTCTGGGCGTAAGTGCTCCGCGACAAAAATGCACGAGTCAAAATGGCCCCTAGTCAAAGTTACCCGGTAAATACGGTTTCACGTGCAAAAAGCCTGAGATAAAAGCATGAGTGAAAATCAGGTATGCACGAGGGGATAATATCCCCTTCGTAAGTTGAAGTGATTGTGCAAAGGAAGGAGAAACATCTGTAGTTATTATTAACAAATAGTAAATTTGAATGGTGATATTAATTTTGTTTTTTTGTTAATTGTTCTGCAACAATCTATCGCTTCTCCATCAAAGTTCGCTTGCTCTTCCGACTTTCTGAATCAAACCTTATCTATTATTGACTTTCCCCTTAGGTCTAAAATTCCATTTCAACCCCTGGATCAAAGTATAGAATGAAAAATATTCTGTGGAAAAGATTAGTTTAATGTTGCTCTGAGAAGACATATGTGGATCTCTATACAGGGCATTGGAACAGAACAATAATATAGAGTTTTTCGATTTATTGCCCTATATATATTAAAAGTCATAGTTTATCATTGATAGCGTATATCCTCTTACTTTTTAAAATTGCCACAGTAGCCTATTAGTCAGAACATACATCTCGAGATATAATGTAAAGAGAAGAGAAGGAAGGAGATATGCCCACTGGCCTAACTAGTTTTACTGTGTCCTGGATCGATTCATTCCATAGGTGATCGATTTGCTCATACCCTCCTGCCCCACGCATTTCAGCTGCTGCGTTATATATATATATATATATATATATATATATATATATATATATATATATATATATATATATAAGGTTTGTCCGGAAAGTAATAGGACTGAGTCGATTTTAAAAAAAATATTGAGCCAATCGTTACAATTCTTTGAAAACTTTCAAAATAGGCTCCTTCTGCGTCGATGCAGCGCTGCCAGCACGATTTCCAAGCATTGAAGGCGTCACGGAAGTCATTCTCCGGAATAGCCTTGAGAGCCGCGGTGCAAGCTGCTTGGATTTCCTCTGTCGTCTCAAAATGCTTGCCTTTCATCGGGCGTTTCAGGCGAGAAATCAAAAAGAAGTCCGCGGGGCCACATCTGGGCTGTAGGGCGGCTGCGGAAGCGTTGGGTTGCCGGCCTTGGTCAGGAAGCTATTCACAAGAAAGGCGGTGTGGGCCGGAGCGATGTCGTGGTGCAGCTTCCAGTCAGCTCCGATTGACCCGATTGACCCTTTCTTTGAGTCTCTTGAGCACTTCCACGTAAAACTTGGCGTTGACGGTTTGTCCAGGAGGAACAAATTCATATGGGACGAAGCCTTTGATGTCAAAAAAGACAATGAGCATCGTTTTCACTTTGGATTTGCTCATTCTTCTCTTTTTGGGCGAGGAGACGCCGGCGTGTGCCACTCGGAAGATTGCCTCTTTGTCTCGGGATCATACTCAAAGATCCCTGATTCATCACCTGTGATTACTTTTTTCAAAAATTGGGTGTCACTTTCACATATGTTCAAATTTTCTTGGCACAATTCCACTCGTCGCAATTTCTGGTCGTCAGTGAGCACTTTTGGGACAATATTCGCGCACACCTTGCGCATGTTCAAAGGCTCCGTCACAATTTTATGAACCACAGTTTTTGGTAAATTTAACATCTGGGCAATTAAACGAATACTTAGTCGACGGTCTGAGTTCAAAACTTCGCGCACACGAGTCACATTGTCGGTGTTTGTCGAAGTCGATGGTTTTCCAGCACGGTCTTCATCGGCGACCTCTTCCCGGCCCTCCGAAAAGGCCTTGTGCCACCGAAACACACCACTTCTTGCTAAAGCATCATCTGGGTAAGCCTGCTTGATCATATCAAACGTCTCTGTCGCAGATTTACCGAGTTTAACACAGAATTTAATCGCGTACCTCTGCTCTAACGAACGCTGCATTTTCGGCTTGCACCACTCACAGAAACACGTCGCGCGAAAAAGCCTGTCCTGACTCTCCGTGTGCTCGGAGACAACTGACCAGCTGATCGTTCGTTAGCTAGGAACGCCCTCTACTGGATTCAGTCGGTGCGCGCACGCTCCGAAGTACAATCATGGCGGAATAAAATCAGTCCTATTACTTCCCGGACAAACCCTGTATATATATATATATATATATATATATAATAACAGTATACAAAGTTATTTTTATTAAGAAATCTAAGTTTTTACATATCTGTTTCCTAAGTTATCACTACACACTTAACTCGTAACTACTATCGTGGGGGATCAAATTTGACCTCCGCAAACACATTTCTAGCTGTGGACAATATATATATATATATATATATATATATATATATATATATATATATATATATATATATATATATATATATATATGGTTTCACTGAGGCTTCAGTCGTCTATTCTCAGTTGACCTTGCTAGGGGGCCGGGGTGGCTCAGTGATAGAGTATTCACCTCTGGTGCATGGGGTCCTGGGTTTGATCCCAGCCCGCGCAAAGTGAACCTTGTGCTGGATAAACACTGTGTGCGTGGGTTTTCTCGGGGTTCTCCAGTTTCGTCCCACTTTCTTCATTCCACCATTTCATTCATTTCTCATTATCGCCGCCTCCTTTACCCTAGCCGGCATAATCGTGGGTCGTAAAACTTAACGGTTGCATTTTTTTCAGTTGATCTTGAGATTTCGTAGCGACTTGTTGTTCGTGTCCATGCACTTTGTTGTTTCGATAGTTTCGGACCTCTGGGGTCGAAATTTTCCCCAGGATAGTACTTGCGCTATACGTTTCCTGCATTACATTTTTTCTGTGGTTTTCTTGGGGAGTGTTACGGAGATGTGTGCAGAACTCGGAACTGGCAGATTTTGCAGAAGGTGGTTTCTTGCAATTTTCTATAGAATACTGGACGTTGCATGCTTAAATAGCCTTGGTTTTTTTTACCATCTTTCCAACGAACCAAGAAGACTTCAGAGACGAGACTTCATGAGGAGTATTACGATGACTCTCGCTCAAGATCACCTAAAAGTAAGAGGCGAATGCGGGACACTTTCTCGTAGGATTCGGCAGTCATTGTTACAACTAACTGATAAGAACATCAATGAAGACTGTCCGCAAACAGATTCTCCAGCTAAAAGGAGGAGATGTGCTATTTGTCCTCGAATTGATGACATAAAACGTTCTTGGATTTGTTCTATGTGCAACCGAAATGTGCATAAGGGTCAATCAAGAAAAATCACTATATGTACTGACTGTCAGTAGAAGAACTAAAGTGTCTATATTTGCTCTGTGTCTAATGGATATGTGATTAAGACACATTTAGGAGTCGTCCACATATTACGTAACGCGGCAAGGAGGGAAGGGGGTTCGGCCTTGCGTTATGAAGAGTGATAAGGGGGAGGAGGGGCTTTAGGTCTTCGCTACGTAACAGTTTTTTCTGCTGTATTTTTTATTTTTATTCTCAGATTTATATGCAATCTTTTAAACAAATAATTTTATTGTTTTTTACTTTTTTATAAATTAGCTAGAATACCCGTTTTTCATACGGGGAGAATACGTTTCATTTTGGATATATAGGGCACCAAAACTGTCACCATCAACTTACGGACTCCAAAAACTATGGATTCGACACAAATATCGGTCATATTCGATCACTTTTATATATCTCCCCTTCCCCAAGTTGCATGGCCAAATTTTAATTTAAACGGCATCGAAAGTGTTACTGTTCATCTCAGCGACCCCTAACACCATGGTCTCGACTCTAATATCAGTCATTTTCGAACATTTTGTATATGTCATCCTCCACTTTACCCAAGTTGCGGGGTGAATTTGGATTTAAACTGCATCGAAAGAGTCACTGTTTATCTCAGCGACCCCGAAATCTATGCATTTGACACTAACATCGTTCATTTTCAATCATTTTTTATATATTGCCCCTCCCCCAAGTTGCACCTTCAAAGTAAAACGATAAAAAACATCCCAGGTCAGAACTTCATCTATGTTGAAAATTTGAACGAGATCGGTCGGATGGTTAAGAGTTATTAAGTTACAAACATAGTCACTTTCATTTATATATATATATATATATATATATATATATATATACGAGGGTTGGAACTTAAATAGTGGCAACACTGCTGTGGAGACACTATGCAATGAAATGTACTAGTGGCGCTGATAGCGCACGTTGTTGACATATCTACCTAACCTCCGAGCAAATAGACTCGCCCGTCCCACGTCACTGGCAGGCGCACAAGCGAGGAAAGCACAAATCACTTGTGAGCAAGCGGTCTAACGTAAAGGTGTCAAATTCGCTAGTGGACAGTGGACAGTGATCCACGCCTGACGATTAGCGAGCTCGCCCACGAAACCGGATTAGCGCGTAAGACTGTGCTTCGCATTCTGAAGGAAGCCTGGGCATGCGCAAAACTGCATCACAATGGGTTCCGCATGAGTTGATGGAAATGCAAAAATGGATGCGTTACGACGCTGCTCAGACGCACTTGGAGCGGTATGAGCGCGAAGGCGAGGCTTTTTTACGCCGCATCGTAACACTGGATGAGACATGGGCCAGATCTTACGAGCCAACACTGAAACGCCAATCCAACGAATGGCGTCATTATGGGTCGCCGCGAAAGTCGAAAGTGCGTCAGAGCCCCAGTATGGTGAAAGTTATGGTGTTTTATCCTAACGCATTACGTTCGTCCAGGGCTGACCGTCAATGCCCTAATCCGGTTTCGTGGGCGAGCTCACGAATCGTCAGGCGTCGATAACTGTCCACTAACGCGGTAACAGCTTGCACTTCTTCTTCAGAGACGCTAGGACGACCTGCCCGATGCATGTCCGCCACAGTTTGCCGACCTTCGTTAAAGGTTTTTACCCACCGTGCCACTGTTCTGTACGGCAATGCCGATTCCCCACACGCCTCTTGAAGCCCTTGATGACACTGTCGTGCTGTACGACCTCTGACACATTCAATCTTGATCCAACTCCGTTGTTCCTGTTTCGAAAACATAGTGACACCTGACACCTTTACGTTAGACCGCTCGCTCACAAGTGATTTGTGCTTCCCTCGCTTGTGAGCCTGCCGGTGACGTGGGATGGGCGAGTCTACTTGCTCCGAGGTTAGGTAGGTATGTTAACAACGTGCGCTATCAGCGCCACTAGTACATTTCATTGCATAGTGTCTCCACAGCAGTGTTGCCACTATTTAAGTTCCAACCCTCGTATATATATATATATATATATATATATATATATATATATATATATATATATATATATATATATATATCGATATAGATAAATAAATATTCCTATTGTTTTGGAAAATAGCGAACTATAGCCTATATAAATTGAATCATACAGAAAAGATTCGAAGACGCACTAGACACCAGCGTAAATGGTGGCGAATCCTGCATGTATTACAATACAATAAAACTCCGTTTTGTGGCTATCGCAGCATTGGATTTAGGGAACACGCTTTTCCGGAGTTAGTTGTTAGTGATCGTAACCACCGCCTGAAAATGCCCTCATGTTCCCACTAGTATTGCTATTTCTGAGAATGTTATCTGAAACCTTTGATTTGAATCATTACTCACTCTATTCTTCTAAGGGGTTTTGCATGGGAAACAGAAGAAATTCTTTTTCGTGAAATTATATTTTCCGCGATGGAACGATCCAGTATTTGTAGATCAAAATAAGATATTAAAAAACCTAATTCGTCGGATATTATCTCGTACTATTATAAATTTTTGATTTTTGAATTTGAATATTTCTGAAGAAATTGAGTTTATTCGCATTCTCGCACTGATTTAGGACAAGAAGAATATGAAAAGAGGTAAACTGAAGTCCGAAGTCCAAAAAAGATGCTCGAGAGCTTCTTCACAAACGAGATGTCCCTGCTTCTTCACATGTGCAGCTACTTTGAATCTGTGGTCGATGAGGAAGGCAACTTTGCATCGTCGAAACTGGCGAATTTCAAATGCATGAAGCATCCTGGATCCCTGAAAAAGAGATCGATGTTAGTTCTTCAGATCCTGTTCCACCTTCATCTTCCTTGTCAGTACGAGGGTCACTACGAAAGTTTTCAGATGTGAAATAACTTACTTAAAATCAATTTAACACTTACATTTTCTCAAAGTATTCACCATTACACTGTACACACTTTTGTATCCTCGAAAGCCACTTTTGGAAGCAGTGTTGCCAGCCTTTTTCTTCAAGTGTTGAAAGTTCGTTCTCGTAAGCCACTACAGCTTCTTCAGGGCTGCAAAATCTCTTCCCACGCATGCGATCTTTGATCCCGGGGAACAGAAAAAAATCACACGGGGCCTGGTCAGGGCTATACGGCGAATGAGACATAAGTTTGACCTCCCTAGATTCTAAAAACTGAATTGTGATATTGACCATGTGTGCGGACGCGTTGTCATGATGAAGCAGGATCCCACGCAATCCAGTTCTTGGACGCCGTTCCCGATGGTTCTGGAACACTTTTGTTAGGCAAAGAGTAGTGTACCATTGAGCAGTAACAGTCCTTTGTTCTTCAAGTGGAACAGTAGCAACATGGCCAGATTTGGAGAAGAAAGTTGCGACCATATTCTTCCCCACACTTCGCGGTCGCTTCACTTTCGTGGGTGGATTTTCGTCCGGAAAGATCCAAACTGTAGACTGGCGTTTATTTTCAGAGTCAAATTGATAGATCCAAGTCTCATCACCAGTAACAATGTCAGAGACGCGTCGAGAATTGCCTCCATCAAATCTTGCAAGCATTTCTTCACACCATTACACACGCATGCGCTTCTGCTGTTCAGTCAAAGTGTGAGGCACCCAACGAGATGAAACCTTCATGAACCGAAGATGAACATGAAGAATTTTTGTTACTGCTGGCGATCCAATGTTCACTGTAGATTCAATGTCCTTGAAAGTTGTTCGAGGATTTTCTCGAATCATTTGTTCCACAGCGGAAATGTTTTCATCTGACACAGCTTTTGCAGGACGTCCAGCTCTCTCTCCATCTTTAAGCGATGTCCGGCCTCTTCTGAATTTACCAAACCACCGAAAAATTGTAGCACGGGAATTAGCAAGGTCCCCAAATGCCCCCTGCAAACGGTCAAGGCTTTGTGTCTTGTTCAATCGAATTTTGAAATCGTAGAGGATCATTCCCCGAAAAGGTTCCCTTTCGAGCTCCATTCTAGACAGCCGAATACTGATCACATCAACAAACAAGTGAAGGCGATACGCCGTTGAAACCTGCTTCGCTTCTTTGCTCTGGATACCACTACCGAACGCAATTGTTGGAATTCAAATACTGTGCCACAACAATGCGTATCTCAAAACTTTCGTAGTGACCCTCGTTGTCATCATCTGACCAAAAAGGATAGGTGTGATCTCCTTGGGAAACGACAGTATGCAGTTTTGAAGAATTAGGACTGTTAATTAAGCAATCTTATGGGGTTAAAATATTATTACCATCCTACTATTTTCTAATACGTACCGGTACTTTGATTTATTAGTGAAAAATACTACAAATATATTCAGAAAAAGAGCATTTTGTAATAAAATTTCTGCTATTAAAAATAGTTTTTATTATAATAACTCCCAAAATAAGGAAAATTGGTGAGAAAACAAAAATCCAAAAGTGTTACGTAACGAACGGGGGAGGGGTTCAGCCTTGCATTACGAAGTGTGACAAGGGGGAGGGAGAGGATAAAAATTGGTCAAAAGTAGCGTTACGTAATATGTGGACGGCCCCTTAAGACTAATCATTGTGTGTATTGGTAGGTAGCCAAGTAGGTAGCTGTAGCCAGCCCAAAAATATGAGGGGCGGTAGAAGTTAGGGGGCCGATCCAACCATATTATAGTTCATCATTATAGTATAGCAGTTCATTTGCAAGCCTACCGTGAATATTTTAGGGGGCATACGCAGGGTGGGTCCTGGGGGTCCGCCCTCCGAAATCCCGACTTTTAAAAAATGTAATCTACTTTTAGGGGCAATTTTAGAAATTTTCATATAATTTAGCCTCAAATTGTATTTGGACCCCTCCAAAACGCTTTACGCCCCTCCCGAAATACATTTCTGGGTACGTCCCTGTTAGGGGAAACAGTAAAACTTTAGGGGGGCCCGGCACCCTAGTTCCCCTGTGGATACGGGCCTGCAGCAAGGCAACTAATCAAACACAAAAGCATCAATTGTCAGCTTTTTGAATGACAAGTTACATTTTCTCAGCACTAATATAATTGAATGCTTTTTTACATAAAAATAAGTTTATTTTCATATTTTATTTTCGGATAACAAAAAACTTTATTTCATTTAAGTATGTTCTTTCGCTTCGTAATAATCTATTACCAAAATACCATTAGTCAAAAAATATTTTGAAAATATCTTTTGTCCCCAAAACTAGTTAAGTCCATTAAAGTATAGCACTAGTAAACGGTCCACAATCAACTGCCAATGGTAACACGTATTAACATATTTTAATTTCAAAACAAATAATGGTGTTAAATCTGACCCCACGATAGTACTTATGCAGTATAAAAATAAGGATATTAGTAAAGAGTTAATATGAATTATGTTAATAGGAAATTAAATTAAAAATAGTTTACTCTACATAATCTAATTTAAGAAAAATAATGATAATAAAATAAAATAATGCAATAATAAAAAGATGGTAATAAAAAGTTTTTTATTGTAATCCTGGATTCTCTCGTGTTGAACAACATGGCTTTCCTCAATGCAGCCTCCAGAAGGGCGATAAATACGTATTATGAAGCCCTCCAGTTCACATTTTTGGTTAGCCAACCACATATCAAGAAATGTCTCAAATTTATTTTTCAGACCTGCCCCCTCTCCCCCTCAAAACTTCCTGGATCTGTCCGTGATATCGGTTGTTGCCAATTAACTGATAATAGTCATAGCGTACCTTTTGAAATGTTTTCAAACGCTCTTTGCATAAGGAACAGTTTTCCGTATTCTTTATTTTTTCCTTTCTTTTTTTTTCGCCCTTTTACTGTGCTGGAAAGGGACTCCATGAGCAGTGTTTGGCACACGACCCACTCGGGAGAGTAATGCTCCCAGAAGTACCTTTTTCTCGCGCGCTACTCTAGTCAGCTGTTCTAAACGCTATCCTAGCCAGTTGTTTTAAGTTGGTCACAAAATTTATATCATGGAGTACAAGGGGAACAAAACGAGCCCTGCGGGATTTCTAACCCGTTCCTACTACTACTTATCTGCACAAAAGTAAGTAAATCACTTTTTTGAATATTATTTTCATATTATTTTAATTTAAAAAATGTTATAAAAATATTTTTAAAATGTAAAAAAATCCTCGAGCTGGGTTTGAACTCACGCCAAAAGGGACTTTTATTAATAGCATATAGCGCTAGCCCACTCGGCCACGAAGACCGACAACAACAATTTTTTGACTTCTGCTATTTAAATGCAACGTGGCAAGAAATTGATAACACCAACCAATCAAAACTGTGTTTCTCGTTCCTACTTCCGAGAGCATTACTCTCCTAAGCTAGTCCTTTTGGCACAAGCTATGTGCGAGCAGCTCTGAAGTTGAATGTTTTCAAGGTCAAGGCCGCCAACACATTTTGATAAGTACACTGTCGCGTGATTCACCCTTAGGGAGTGAGTATGCCACAGCAGTTGCGTTGTGTGTTTCCGTATGATACTGAGATATTTCTTTGGCAGGAAAATAGTTTTGTAAGGAACCAAAGACGACTGAATATAAAAAAATTTAAAAGGTATACTCGGCCTGCCAGACTTACATGGCGGGCTTTACTTTGATGAATAAGGACAACAACTACCACAGTGCATGTTGTGGCAGGAAAGTTGTAGTCTACGTGTCTGCCATAAGTTGGTCAGTTGTGTTTGCACACATCAGGCTTGACTTTCGTTTGTTGAGTACAGCACCTGAAATCCATTCATAATTCGATATGAAGGTTTCAACAAGTGACAGTTCTTGTGGATTGTTAATATGTTTTAGCTACTAAATGAGTGTCTTCATTATTTGATTTAAAAAGAACAAATAAAGCTTTTTACTTTGGGTTTTCTGTTTTCCAAGCCTAGAGGCATTGTAGATCACATTATGTATGGTTTTACGCCTTTCTGCGTCGAGACATAGGAGGTGATGACGTCAAAACTTTAAAAAATATTTTGTTATTAGGCCGATATTTATTTTTTTTAATTTTTTTGGCGGATTTACTTTTGCAACTAGAAGATTGAAATTTTGCACAAACATGCAGTCCACCGGACAAAATTTATCAGATTTTTCAGGTGATCTCTGCGTTAACACTGGGGTCCATAGGGGCAAAAAAGTAAAAAAATATTTTTAACCAAAAAAATCTCTTTTTTTCGCGATTTTCACGCCTTAGATACACGATGGAGAAATGTGAATGGTATCGTTTGAAAGCCAGTTCTGAAGAGAATTATGTACGACCCACGATTCTAGGATAAATAGGGGTGTCTCAAGGAAACTTCTACACAAGATCCTGTTTTATACGGGAATCTGGGGTAAACACGTTACCACTACACCACCGATTGTTTTAGCCAAACTTTGTTTAACAAATGGTGTAGTGTTTCTTTCTGAGAACGACAACACGAAAAGTTCATACTGCAGATCAATGATGTCTTTGGAATGTCCTGGTAATTCCCTTGCCCTTTCCCAACCAACATTCGTAAATCGTCTCTATCATGATACAGGTGTTTGCTTTCATATTCTTACGTAATGCTTGTCCAGTATGATAAGTCGATTCTTCACAATCACATTGTAAAAATATTAACTTTGACCTGAATAAGATTTGAACCTATGTTAGATAGCTGTATTATGCATAAGGCCACTGCGTTACCCGAACACTTTCATGCCACCTGAAATTAGAAGCCAAATATTACTTACTTTAGGTGTGAGCTTTGGAACGAATCAAAGTGCACAACGAAATTGATTTATTCGACGGCCTAGAGTGAAATTAGTGCCCACTAATAAATGAAGGAAATGCATACAATCCAGGAAAAATTACAGAAATAAAACATATTTTCAGTAATTTCGTCGTGCAAGTTCAAAAGTACGGGAATAATAATAATAATAATAATAATAATAATAATAATAATAATAATAATAATAATAATAATAAATGTGTACATTCACACTATAGTAGTCTATTATTATTATTATTATTATTATTATTATTATTATTATTATTATTAGCATCAATTACCCGCTTCATTGGGTTAAATTGAGAAAAAATATTAATATGGTCCGTTACTCAGTCACTGTTTCGTGTTACTAAAGCCCTCTTTGATATCGGCCATTTTCGTTGTGTTTTTTATATCCTCTCCCATCCCTATGTTGTGGGGCACGGCATCTGCAGTGTCATTGTTGATCTCAGCGAGCCGGAAAACTGTGAATTCGACACTGATATTGGTTATTTCGATCATTTTTATATGTCTCTCCCTCCTCCCACTAGAGGGACTGAATTTGGATTTAAACAGCATCAGATGTGTCACTATTAATCTCAGCGAATCCAAAAATTACAGATACACCACTTATACCAGTAATTTTTCGTTCTTTGTTAAATGTCGCTCCTCCTCTTTATCTCTTTAGTTCCAACGTCCAAGTGATATGACAGAAACCATCTCAGGTTCGAACTTCATCTAGATTGAAAATTTGATCGTGATGGATCATTTGTTTCGCGAGTTATCAACTTTTATTTACACTTTTTAACTTCTCCCTCTCCTCAACCCTAAGCTATATCGTCAAAGTAAATAGATAAGTGCTATCTTAGGCCCGAACCTGATTTGTGTTGAAAATTTAATTGAGATCGGTCGGGTGGTTCAAGAGTGATGAAGTCACAATGACAGCCACTTTCATTTTCAGTTTTTTTTTTTTTTTTTTTTTTTTTTTTACATGTTCCTCCCTCTCACCGGCCCCTACGTTGCACCGTCAAACTGAAATGACAAAAGTAGTCCCAGATCCGAACCTTATCTATGTTGAAAGCTTTATAGAGATCAGTTGGGTGGTTCAAGAGATTAGGAGCCACACACATAGTTACTTTCAATTTTATAATATAGGTTATTATTATTATTATTATTATTATTATTATTATTATTATTATTATTATTATTATTATTATTATTATTATTATTATTATTATTATTATTTGCTTACTTTTGAACTTGCACGGATAAATTACTGCAAAATATGTTTTAATTTCACATTCTTTCCTCGATTGTAAGTTTTTTTTTTTTTTTTTTTTTTTTATCAGTGGGCACTTATTTCTCTCTAGGCCGTCGAACAAATCAATTTTGTTGTGCACTTTGTTGCAAATAACGTTACAGGAAGAAGCCGATTCGTTCCAAAGATCAGGGCTAAAGAAAGTAATATTCAGCTTGAAATTTTAGATGACATGATAGTGTAGGGGTAACGCAATGGCCTTATGAATAATATTGCTATCTACGAGAGCCATCCAGAAAGTGGCTCAGTGGTAGAGCGTTCACCTCTGGTGCTTGGGGTCCCGGGTTCGATCCCAGCCCCCGCCAAGTGAACTTTGTGGTGGACAAACATCGTGTGCGTGGGTTTTCTCGGGGATCTCCCGTTTCCTCCCACTTTCTTCATTCCGCCATTTCATTCATTACTCATCATCACCGTCTCCTTTAGCCTAACCGGCATAACCGTGGGACGTAAAACTTAAAGATTTCATTTCCTTTTTCCATCCAGAAAGTGATACCCGTTTGCGCCGCTTGAAGCACTGACGACTCGGAAAGCCGCTGGGCAAGGTCATAACGCGTCAGTGGTTTGTAGTGATGGGCAGTTTGGTTCCTTTTCCGGAATCAATTCCTTTGAATCCGTTCCGAAGAAGGATTCGTTCCTCCGGACCGAATCCTTTGGTTCCGCAAAGTTAAATGATTCTATAGTTTTTTCGATTTGATTCCCCCAAACAAGGATTCGTTCCTCTCTGGATCGAATCCTTTGGTTCCGATGAGTTGGAATAATTGTGAGTTCTCATATGGCTCTGCAATTCAATTCCTCCTTTCACCTAAAGTTGTCAAACCACTCTTATCGCCTCAGAAGTTGCTGCAGTGTGGTGGTGTGGGAAATTGGAATGAGTAGAAGCAAAAGAAGGGATTGCCGTGTTTTGAAACATGTTCACAAGGTTCCATTTTTTCCTGATAAGGCAGAGATAATATTGCACATAGAACAAGAGCAGATACAGATATTGTTTGTTTCTTTGAATTTTTCTGTTTTATTAAAGCGTTTTGCTAAGAGTTCACGTTGAAACTGTTAAAGAGTAACAAGTGGTCTTTTTCTTCTATTTTTTTTACATGACTATTAAACGCCAAAAAAAATGTTTATTATTTTCATTCTTACTATTTATTTCAAACGTAATACCAGCAACATCAAACGAAGTCTCGGGCTTCCTTGTGTAGGAGTGTCATTTGGGGAGGGCAAGGGGCAATTGTCTATCCTGATTGAGAGAATTACACATTTTTTAATAAACTGTATAATAATAATAATAATAATAATAATAATAATAATAATAATAATAATAATAATAATAATAATAATAATAAACGTTACGCGCAATTTTGGCTCTCCTCGCGGGAGGCTCGAGTTGTATTTCCAGTGGCAACTGGTGTGGTTCGAGAGGGTGCGGTGGGTCAGTGGTAGAGCGTTCACCTCCGGTGCTTGGGGTTCCTGGTTCTATCCCACCTCGCGCCGTGTGGACCTTGTGGTGCACAAACACCGTGCTCGTGGGTTTTTTCGGGTGTTCCCCGTTTCCTCCCACTCCATTCCACCATTTTATTCATTTCTTATAACCACCGTCTTCTTTAGCCTAACCGGCATAATCGTGGGACGTAAAACTGAAAGATTTCATTTTCATTTTTTCGTGTGTTTCGGATTTGTCATTAGGTTGTAGACTCACATCACATACATTAATATCTTCGATGCTGAAAGAGAAGCTAAACTCCCTTTCCGTAAAAGTATGAAAGAAGTGTGGTGAATTATGGGAACTCATAAGCAGGGTTTCTTTCACACATATTTCTCAGGGAGTGGGAAAGGGAGTTGAGTTTGTTTAGTTTATCGTCCCTTTCAGTAGCTAGGTTATATAAGACGGGACCTACTGATTAATGTGGAATCCGAACCACATAAGCTTCCGCCGGGAATCGAACCCGGGTTTTCCACGCCAAAGGAGCGTACGATAACCGCTTAGCCACGAAGAAGCTCGAGAGGGAAAGGGATAAGGTAAGTAAATCACTATATCATATCATTCTTGTAAAGGGCATGACCTTTAGGAAATAGTCACATTTTGATCTTACCCTTTTGGAGAAAATTTTCTGGATGAATGCCAGAAGGGGAAGAATCTGTAAGGTTTAGGTTCAATTTCTTTATAGCTCGTATTTGCTAAATACAGATGACATATGATTCCCTAGTCTGGTTTAGAATTTCATTCCATTTTTAATGCTGATTGTGAAACAACAAGGCCCTCTTTGATGACAACAAGCGCAACAACAATTGGATTCCTTCAGCATCTTAATAGATGAGTGTCCTTATCATGAATTATCTGATAAAAAAAATTCATTTCAGTTTAATATCCACTATTATGCCCTTTAGGCTAAAACCTAATCAAACAACCAATTGCAAATTTTATATTAGTATAGTGTTATATTGACATTACACCAGAATATATTGAATAAGAATTTGTGTGTTACAACAAATAGTTTTATTATCCATTTTGCAATAAAAATCTATAGACCTGGTAACGCTGAACACCTGCGAGAAAGTAGAAACAAAAAGAAATAAAGAAAAAAATAGTGATATGGCTACCAACCGATCTCCCCCTCTCCTCCAGTCGGGACAGCAGTTGCGATGGTCAGAATATTGCAGAAAAGTGACACGAGAGCGCGTAAGATTGCTTGTTTCCAGACATGCGCAGTACGTGCATTATTTGCTTCCCTGTTGTGCAGTGTCGGTCTATTCTTTACTACTGTTTTTGTCCCATCCATATCAATCCGACTCCATTTATATCAATGCACTCGTCTGCTGTTTGGTTCCGCCATCTGGTTCCACCAACCGAATCCACTGATTCAATCCGTTAACTTCCTGAGTGAATCCATTCCATGAGTGAATCCGCCCAAATGAATCCGATTCGTTTCAGGGATTCAATCCTTTCATTCCTCTGAAGGATTCGTTCTTTCGGAACGAATCCTTCCGGAACTACCCATCACTAGTGGCTTGTCTGCCTGCTCTCTGCGAGGTTGCGTGATGCTAGCAGTGCCTGTGTTGTGTCTGTGCTCATTTATAATGATTAAACGAATTGAGAACCCCGCCAGTTGTAAAGTGAGGGCCGTGATTAAATTTCTTAATGAACGAAACGTTCGACCTTGTGAAATTCATCCCCAATTAAAGGAGGTGTATGGAGACAATGCGATGGACGAGTCGTCTGTTCGGCGCTGGTGTCGCAACTTCAACCTGGGGAGGGGGAGTACACACGACGAGGAGCGTTCAGGGAGACCATCTGTCATTACAGACGAACTACTGAGGTCAGTAGATGAATGAGTGAGGAACGATCGGCGCGTCACAATTGATGAACTTTGTGAACATTTTCCTAATGTTTCTCGATTTTCTGGCGGGAAAAAGATTTGACAGTGATGACGAACTTAACGAGGCGTGACTACGTATCTCAATACACTGGTGGCGGAGGACTATGACCCTGGAATACAAAAACTCGTCACACGGTATGACAAATGCCTAAATTTGCTTGGTGATTATGTGAAGAAGTAGTGTAAAGTATGCTCTTTCCAATAAAAATGTGTATATTTGTTAATATGTACTGCTGTGTCTTTATTGCACAAACGGGTACCAATTTCCGGATGACCCTCGTAGCATAGTGATTGTGAAGAATCGACTTATCATACTGGACAAGCAATACATAACAATGTGAAAGCAAACACCTGTATCATGATAGAGACGATTTACGAATGTTGGATGGGAAAGAGGACAGGAATTACCAGGACATTCCAAAGACATCGTTGATCTGCAGTATGCAATTTTCGTGTTATCGTTCTCAGAAAGAAACACTACACCATTTGTTAAACAAAGTTTAGCTAAAGCAATCGGTGATGTAGTGGTAACGTGTCAGACTTCCAAATGAAAAATCTTGGTTCGATACTCCATCAGGTAGTATGATTTTTTCGCATAAAATAATGGCTGCAAAAAGAGACTCATCTTCTGATGGAGAACTTACAAGGCATCACTAGCGACAGTTCGAGTAAATAGTGTGTGCGTTCTATATCATACACTGCAATAGTAAGTATGCTTCATATTTATATTCGTCCCGTCCCTCTCTCTTTCTTGACGTTTCCCTATCTT
The DNA here is from genome assembly GCF_964235325.1 of Thermobia domestica. NCBI lineage: Eukaryota > Metazoa > Arthropoda > Insecta > Zygentoma > Lepismatidae > Thermobia > Thermobia domestica. Next base: position 131,453,784 of record NC_137465.1, on the reverse strand, counting down.
TCTTTGCATCTTTCACTTCTCTAGTTCTCTCCCTCTCACACATACATGCAGTTCATATTCCAAAGTTAAAACGGAGCAGAAGCCTGGTCCGGGGAATATAATTAACTGTTAACTTCGGCGACGTGTTTTTCGTGCTCTGGGAATAACATCAACGGCGCTAGTCATCTCTGACAGAAATACTGTTTAAACGCAAGGAAATAAGTAAAATATCTTTTTTATCCTCTGGGTTACCGAATCTCAGTCGAATTACCGGTTCACTACGGATTTAAATTCCTCGATCCAGTGGTGGTCTATAACCTAACCAACATCATACGACTGACACGATGATGCGTATGAGCTCTTAGCGTGTTCTTTCTCTCTGTGCAAATTACGTTATATTCGGTAGAGATGAAATCAATGCTGGATGTTCGGAACAGATAACTCTTCGGAAAAGACTAGAAAATGGTACCTCTCTGGTTATTTGAAAACAAAATTTCATTTTACTAGTTCGACACAATATTTGTTCCCGTCCTATAATTCAATGTGTTTTATTCACGTTGAAATTTGAAAGATGCTACATCTATGAGAAACATGAACTTTTCCTTTCCAACATTTGTAGCTTTCCATTACGATACAGTTTGGACTTTTAATATAGGTTATATCTGATAGATATTTAGCAATAAAATAGCACTCTTCAATTTTCTCTTTTTTCTTTCTTTCTCTTTTCTTTTCGTTTCGTTTTTTTCGTTCAGTTCGCATTAGTAGTCTGAAATGGAAGATATGACCAACGCTGTCTACAGGGTATATTAGAATGTATTTTGGATCATTACGTCCAACGAACATTACCGAATTTGCAATCGAACCACGCGGAAACAAAGCATGTGTGTTAAACCTTTGACATTATCCTAGATGTGTCTCGGAGATCTACAGTTCTACTTGAAATTGAGTATGCTATCCATTATGAAAGTAACATAATAAATATTTAAAGGATCGTCTGTATATTCGAATAGTTCTGAAAAACTATGTAAAAACAAACATTATTTCTATATTACTGTTGGATTTCTGGAAACGGAACTTTATAATGTTAGGTTATTTTCTTACTACGTTTGAATTCTACAGTTTTATCTGTTCTCCCGTTACTTTTTCTTCTTCGCCTCTCCTTTCCTCTTCTTTCTCTCTCTCTCTCTGCTCATTTCTGAATCTCTGTGTAATAGACATTCATTGGTTTCAATTTTTCATTGTGGGTGTTTCAGTTTCTCCCTACATCAACCTATGAATCTTGTTTCGTCTCTTTTTTGTTATTTCTTTTTATCTATACTAATACATGTATAGTTTGAAATAAAAATTGCGCTCATGTTGTTAGCTAATTTTAGTATGGAAGAGAAGAAAGGAGGTGAGAGAGGGGTCTCTTTACCTGACACGACTATGTGATAAGAAGATGTATATTTGGTGGCCTAACTGCACGGCGTTAGCTGTCGCAATTTTTTGATGCGGAGTGTACCATTTAAAAGGCTGCTGTATTGTGATAAAACGAGACCTGAAGTATGATCATACGATAAATAGGGATGATGCTGATGTCGCTTTACTGAATGTCTAATTTACTTTTAAACATCGGACACCCTGTAAAACAGAGCATACTCTGTCCCAAACAGATGATGTGTCACAAACGAGTTCACATTCTCATTTGTAGAAATATTAAGGTATAAGTTAGTCTAAAAACATAACCTTTTATATTTAATAATATTGTGTGATATGCAATATGGCGGAATTCAAGATCGGTTCGAAGGTGACCCCACTCCAAGTCAATGCAATAATGCCAATTGTAACATTTTTTGCCTCCATCCACGCACGTCGTTATTATTGTTCTGTCCCAATACTTTTGACTAACCCTGTATACAGCTCCACATGTGTCTTCTGACTGCAAAATTAAACTAATCGCTTTCACAGAATATTTTTCATACTATACTTTGATCCAGGGCTAGAAATCGAATTTTAGAACTAAGGGGAAAATTAATAATATATAAAGTAACGAGAATACAAACTCCGAAAGACGGGAGTGCAACCTTACTTTAATGGAGAATGACTTAAATAATAGCATTTGTTGCAGAACAATCAACAACCAAACAAAACTTATATCACGATTCAAATTTCCTATTTGCTACTAATAACTACAACAGATATTTTTCCTTCATTTGCACAAAACCATCAACTTACCAAAGGGACAATATACACTTGTGCATGCTCGATTTCCTCTCGTGCTTTGATCTCAGTCTTTTTAGCCGTGGAACCGGGCCCTTTTGACGCGGGGCCTTTTTCAGTCGGGACTATTTTACGCGTGGCACTTTCGACTCGAACGGTATTGGTGCGGGGCCGTTTTGACTCCGGACCTTTTGACCAGGGCACTTTTGAAACAGCGCCCTTTTGACGCGGGCTCATTTGTCGCCGACTCCTTACCCGGGCTCTTTCTACCCGTGGCCGTTTTGACTTGGACCCTTTTGACTCGGCCCCTTTGGTCGCCGAGCCCTTTAGACGCAGGACCGTTTTTAACTAGGGCAATTTTGTCATGGGGCCCTTTCGCCCGGGGCTCTTTTGACTCGGGCATTTCGGTCCTCGCCCTTCTGGCATAGAATATATATTCACCAGCTGAAATGCGTTGGGCAGAGGGAAGTTATGAGTAAATAGATGATCAACGATCCAGGGCTCAGTAAAAATACGTAAGTGGTCATATATCTTTCTTTCTCCTGATTTCCACTCTTGATCTCAGGCTCTTTAGCCGTGGAATTGTATTTACCGGGCCTTTTATCAAGGGGCCTTTTTGACGCGGGGCCTCTTTTGACTCGGGGCATTTTGTAGCGTGGCCCTTTCGACTCGGGAACTTTTGACACGGGACAGCCTTCACCCGTGCCCTTTTGATGCGGTGTCCTTTTTCACCGGGCATTTTTAGATAGGACCCTTTTGTCGCGACGAACTTTTGACTTGGGCACTTTTGACTTGGGCACTTTTGACTTGGGCACTTTTGACAGCGGGGCCCTTTTGATTTGGACCCTTTTGTCGCCGGTCCCTTTTGACCGGGGTCCAGTTTACTTGGGCATTTCTGTCTTCGCCTTTTTGTCTGTGTCCTTCTGACAGAACTATATACAGATGGTGATCAGAAAAATGGAAACACCTGTAGTTGGCAACACGTCAGATGTATGGGTTGGCAGTTGTGTCGTGCCGCCCGCAGCGCCGGACCGCTGGTGGTGGTGTGTTAGGTCGGTCTCCATACTACGTCAGGCGCAGTGGAACAGCAGTGTCCAGTGGCTGCAGCAGAAGGAGGTAGTGTAAAATGAAAGACCTCTCAGATTTTCAAAGAGGGCAAATTGTTGGTGCGCGGTTATGTGGAGTGAGTGTGACGGCAGTGGCTACTGTGTAAGGTGTGTCGCATGGGACAGTGTCGAAGGTGATGACGGCCTACACAACACACGGGAAAACAACATCGGGGAAGCGGAACAGTGGGCGGAAGAAAATCATGAATGACAGGTCACGCCGGGTATTAAAGCGCATTGTCACGCAGAACCGTCGTGCCACTGCGGAGCAAGTGACGGAGGAACTCAATCAGCACCTCCCCCACACTGTTTCGACAATCACAGTCCGCCGCGAATTACATGACACGAACTTACGGGGTCGTGTTGCACGGGCCAAACAGCTCATCAGGGACCATAACGCTTTCGCACGCCGCAAATGATGCCGCGACCATGCAACTTGGACCGTTAAGGACTGGAAACGTATGATATGGTCGGATGAGTCATCCTTCACCCTATTCCCAATCACGGGCCATGTTTATGTGTGGAGAACGCCCAAAGAAGCTTATGATCTGCAGTGTCTCCGCCCAACTGTGAAACATGGTGGCGACTCGGTGATGGTGTGGGCCGCCATATCATCGTTTTCATTGGGTCCTGTGGTCATACTTAGTGGATGAATCACTGCCAACGATTATGTCGCAATTTTAGGAGACCCCTTGCATCCTATGGTCCGGATGTTGTTCCCGGACAATGACGCCATCTTCCAGGATGATAATGCACCCATTCACACAGCTGGCGTTGTTGCAGCGTGGTTTGAGGAACATTGGGATGAAGTTCAACACCTCCCCTGGCCCGCCCAATCCCCAGATCTCAACATAATTGAACATTTGTGGTCCGTCTTGGAAACACGACTCCGGCAACGATTTTCACCTTCATCCTCTCTCACAGAACTGGCCGACGCCCTGCACGAGGAATGGTATAAAATTCCATTTGCTACCATTCACGACCTCTGTGCCTCCATCCCACGACGCATCAAGGCTGTTCTGAAGGTGAAAGGTGGCCCGACACCATATTAATCTGGTAAGTTGCAATTTTGTTCAGGTGTTTCCTTTTTTCTGATCACCATCTGTATATATATATATATATATATATATATATATATATATATATATATATATATATATATACATCAACTCTGTGTGGGGCAGGGCAGGGGTAGGTATGATTAAATACATGATCAATGACCAGGGCGCAGTAAAATTTGTTACACCACTGATCATATCTCTTTCTTTCTCCTGATTTCCAGTTCTGATCTCAGGCTTTTTCGCCGTGAAATTATATTTGTCGGGCCCTTTTGACGCGGAGCCTTTTGAGTCGGTCCTTTTTGACGCAGGGGTCTTTTGACTCGTCCCGTTTTAACGGAGGCATTTTTGACTCGGGCTTCCTTTCGCGGTGCCCATTCGCCTGTAACGCTTTTGACCCGGGACCGTTTTGACCAGTGTCCTTTTTGAGGTGAGATCCCTTTTGACTCGGACATTTTTGATAGGGGCTTTTTGTCGCGACGTCCTTTTGATTCCGGCCCTTTTGACAGCGGGGCTGTTTTGATTCGGATCCTTTTGTCGCAGGGCCCTTTCGACCCTTTTTATTCGGGCATTTCTATTCTTGTCTTTTGTCCGTGCCCTTCTGACATAGAAATATATATATATATATATATATATATATATATATATATATATACCAGCTGAAATGCGGGCGGCAGGGGGAAGGTATGAGTTGGATGAACGATCAAGGCACAATAAAATTAGTTACGCCACTGGTCATATGTATCTTTCTCCTGATTTTCACTCCTGATCTCAGGTTTTTTAGCCGTGGAATTGTATTTGCCGACCCCTTTGACGCGGGGCTCTTTTGACTTGGCTCCTTTTGACGCGGGGCCTTTTTGACTCGGGGCCTTTTGCCGCGGGGTCGTTTTGACGCGGGACCGTCTAGACCTGTGCCCTTTTGAAACGGGGTCCTTTTTGACCCAGCTTTTTTGACATAAGGCCCTTTTGACTCTGCCTCTTTACTCGCAAGAATCTTTTGACCCGTGTCCTTTTGAGGCGGAGTCCACTTTGTCCTTTTTTTTTAACGTAGGGCCCTTTTGTCTCGGACTCTCTTCTCGCGATGATCTTTGACCCGGGCCCCTTTGACGAGGGGAACATTTTCACGCTGTGCATTTTCGACTCGGGCATTTTTGTCGCCGGGCCACTTTTGAACTTGCCCTTTTGACGCGGGGCCTTTTAAAACCAAGCCCCATTTTGACTCGGGCCTTTCTATCCTAGCCCTTTTTCGGGCCCTTCTGACATGGAACCATATATATATATAACGCAGCAGTTGAAATGCGTGGGACAGAGGGCGGGTATGAGTAATGGATTATCCAGGGTGCAGTAAAATTAGTTACGTCACTTTTCATATCTCTTTCCTTCTTTTCTCTCTACATTATATCTGGAGATGTATGTTCTGACTAATAGGTTACACTGGCGATTTTAAAAAGTGAGAGGATATACGCTATCAATGATAAACTATGACTTTTGATATATATATATATATATATATATATATATATAGGGCAATAAATCAAAAAACTCTATATCGGTCTTTTGCCCCTCCCCCGTTCGAAAAAATCTTGCGGGCGTTAGTGATTATCGTGTTGGTTAATTACTGTATTATATTGTGCTATACATGGAATAGATACTTCTGTGTTTTATTTAATAATAAGAACCTTATTTACATTTATTACAACCCTTGCTTGACGACAGCGAAACATACTCACGTTCAGCATATTCAGTTTCCATTCTGAAATAAGGACAGTGAGACGAATGAAATAATTCACGCATACATTTAGGACTTAGAAAAGTGCTCTGCGAACATGTCGTGTTAAATTCCTGAAGAGTGAAAAGCGCTAGTAGCAGTTGTCAGCAGTTATTAACTTAACATGTAAGAGAATAAAATGAAAAACTGAGAATACGAATCTTTTCAGAGATGATAATGTACTGATGCTTCAAATCTTTTCCTTTGCTCCCTATATCTATGTTATTTCCCTAGTCAAAATAAAAACTGTTCAAAATTAATCACAATTTCTTATGCAACCATCCCTTCCTTGGAGTACTGCGCGGTCACATACCCGTCACGGCGATGTAAAGGCACTTTTGGCGACGAGGATACAAACCGACTGTATAGAACATTTGCTACACTGTATATTCACTGTCGAGGAAATACATTTATTTCCGTTTTTCATCTTCATTAAACTTAGTGATGATTTCAAGGTTTCCCCCGGGTAGGCTTACCATACGTCCTAGATTTAAGTCTGTGTCCGGAAAATTGTCTGGGATTAACTAATGCCCGAAATTTTAGGGAAAATGGAAGACCGGGAAATTTCGCTGTGTTTGGTCAAGTGCTTGGCTTGCAATTCTGTCTTGTGCTGATATTTATGAAAAACTCAATAGCTATAAGGTGTTCTTCGCAAGAATATTTTACTCAGGAAAACAATTAATACAATAATATTAAAATATATTTTAAGTATAGAAAATGAACATAAGCATTTTTTGAACTTAAGATTAAACTTTTCTTACCTTCTGAATAAACACACACCATACTTAAAAATATCCAGAAATTATGGTAATCCTACCCCGGGGATCTTGAATACACGGAGGGTGAAAGTAGCAAAAATACTGGTAAGCCACGGTGAACATGATCAGAGATATGTTTGTGGGGGATGTGTTTGTTTGTCTTGAACAACCCCCTGAAATCACCACTGATTTGACTAACATTTATTTTACTCAAAAGCTAAAGGGGGAGTTTGTGCCCAAAGCATCATCATATCTGATTGCGGCAATGTGTGAACTAGTAGCCATTAAGAGAAAGCAAACACAACAGAAGATACTACATTTGGCTTAAAAATAAAATTTTGTTACATTTTAGCAACACCGTACGTGATTAACATGGATGAGGTGTTGGGCGTATACTATATCGTATGAAAAGCAAATTACTCCATTGATTGTCAGTACCACAATTGATCTCGCTGAACAGGGTGCAATTGTTTTCATTGTTGGGGAGGGCATCGACCTATTGGATCTTCTGGTTGTTTTCATTGTTGGAGAGGACATCGACCAATTGGTTCTTCTTGTATTGCTTTGATGTTCCTCTTCGGAAGTCCGATATGAATTAGTTAATCCTAAAACATACATACGAAGTAAGAATTCCGAAATTCATTTATTTTATTTCATATTTGGCTGAATTATCAAGTTAAAAGATTTCAGTTCAAGTCAGCGACTTTCCCATTCACGATTCTAATAATTTCTCCAAACATCAATGTAACTGTGTACTGTCAGCAGTTGAGCCGTGTTCAAGAAAAACTCAGAACTCTGGAGCCAGCACTTCTGAATGCCAAAGGGATCCTCTTTTTACAGGACAACGCTAAATCCCACGTGGCTAAGATGACCTGGGGCACCATTCTATGCCTTGAATAAGAAACATTATTCAATCCATCATACTCCCCGGACATTGCATCGTCCGATTACCAGCTGTTCCATTCCTTGGACAATCATCTTCGAGGACGCCAATTCAAATTTCTAATACAGGTGCAAAATGCACTTGATACCTTCTTCGCTTCACGGCCCACCAAGTTCTACGGCGATGGAATCCATGGCCTTCCAGAACATTGGCAAAAGGTCGTCAATGCTGATGGGGACTATTTTTAATCTTTCAGGTACGTCTTAGGTAACATATCGATGGCCGAAGGTGATGGGTAAAAAAGGCGACAGAACTTTCTTGGTTCCTTTTATATATTGACAGAAAGCTGTGTGCTAGACAGAAATATATTGTTAGGTCTTTCCTTGGTATGCACGTAACTTACATGTGATCTGTAGACCCTAAGTGTTATGATCTCTCTTCTTAAGGATCTACCATACACTCTCCACCACTTTTGTTAATTTTAGTAAGTGAATTTAATGATGTTAAATACTCAAGCCACTAGATTTTTACTATTTATTTATTTATTTATTTATTTATTTGCAAAATTATTTTTCTGTTTTCTTCGAAATGAAGTGAAACCCAAAAAGTTTGATTAATACTGTTAAATTGACGTATGATGCAAATTCAGTTTTAAAAAGGAAGAAACTTTAGTCAAGACTTTAAGAAATCAATATAATTACATAATTGAAATGCCAAGTCATTAAAAAAAACAGAAAAATAAACCCATATGTAAATAAATGTGCTAAGCAACGAAGATGGCGTAGCTACACACAGTGGCGTAAGTTCGTCTAGGAGGGTCAAACTCCTAAGTTGATATAATTTTAGGTGTTTGTATATAAATCTTAACATAATAAATGTTTATTTTTGCATAATATCTTGCTCCAGGAGGTTAGAACTCCAAAACCCTCCTTATGCACGCAACTAGGTACACAACGTTGTTAAAGATAACACAGAATATCGAACATTTAGACAGCTAGTTACATAGTGTATATAAACTACTATTGACAACTAATTACTGCTTCTAGATCTTTTAACTGATTGATTGGCTTGTATTTATGATCTTTGTCAGTGGGTAGGCCATATATCATGAGACCCAAAGTTTTAAATATCTGAGTTATTGTAATGCATTCAATGCTCCTACCAGGAATAAAACGCAGGAACTGCTCTATCAAAGGTACGCTCTCTAGCCACTCGGCCAGTGAAGATGACTACCGTTTCTTTTGCTTTCTTGCAAAATAGGAATTTGAGTGCACAGTTTATAACGACGTAATTGTCAGATATTCACATTTCTGCATTCTATCAAAGATCGTGAAATCAATATAATTAGAGAATTTTAGTACCAATCTGGAAGTATGAAATGGTCCACTTTTCAGAATTATATAATCAGAGTGTATGTTGTTACGTAGTCGTTTGCTAAAAAGTCAGAAAAAGTGGAGAGAAGCATACTGAAAGTCCTTAACAAAATCTATGATTCTTGTAAACGTGACTGCAAACTTTAACATAACTATAAAAGAATATTGTTTATATATAAATAAACTGTTTTGAAGCTATAATTGAATTACTAATATTTTATATATGTTTGACAATATTTAATTTGCTTTCAACGAATATTTACACTAAAAATCGTTCTTCACACTTGCTTGAATGATTATTTACAATATATAGGTATACGTAGTTGCAATTTAGATAGGAGTTCATCAACGTGTTCTTGAAGTAAGACGAATTAATGCTTCCAAGTGCGTAACGAAAATAGAAAACTGATTGCTTTTGTACAGTAGCTCATAAATACATATAATTTTTCAACGAAGTTTGCGTACTTTATATTTAATATATATGTATGTAAACTTGTAAACAACTGGGAGTTTCCTTAAGGGAAATGCTTCACTAAAACAAGGAAGTCTTTTGTGAACATAACCACTTCACCAAGAAGAAAGTTAGTCCTTTCTAACAACAAGTAGAATGATTATAACCACCGTCTTTTTACATAGAAGTATGATCCTAGCACTACTGCACTCACTGCTATAACCAATCTCGGAATCTTCTTATGGGTTCTTTCTATAACAGCATAGTTCCTGACAACCACTTCACCAGCTATTTCAACTTCTCTATCTACAGAAGTTTCTGAAACAGAATAGTCTTCTAATGGTTCATGGGTGTTTCTGAAGTGCTCACTGCAGGCGACAGATGTTAGAAGACTGCATATACCAAAACATAAACTCCTTCCACTAGCTATAGAACACGACATCAAAGCACTGATTCCAAGAGTTATCGATGTCCAATGGTAGCGATCTCCAATAAAAATTGTTTCTATCAGAAGATTTCTCGGAGTTTCGGGATTTACGTACAAAATGCGTCTTCTGCGTTCCAATGCTTCTCTAATTACAGGCCAATATACATCTAGTTCATCTGAAGGATCTACATCTATGTCCATTCCAACATATAATGGATCTTCATCATTAATATTGTCAATAGAGGCTCGTGTCCTGGCTTCAACTAAGTTCATTACACTAGATAGTACCAGCATTCCAACTGTACTTATAACGGCAGAAGGACCAGCCAATCCCTCCTGCATGTTAGCAACAGCTCTTGCTGCTTCTGCTCCTGTCAGGGTAGCAACAGTTCCGAGTACGTTTACCATATCTGTAGGAGTTACTGGAACATTTTGTACACTACGACGGATACATTGCGGAAACGACGTATAGTCGAATTCCTGCAACACTTCCTCTTCGCTTGGAACTTCATGTACGTGTGGAATGTCTGGCTCTGGGTTACGCTCATCAGGCGACTGCTGACGATGTCTCTCGGTCCTGCGTCCCAATCCTGATGGACCAGGGAGGTCTTCAGGGTCACTTTGTCGGTCCATTATCAATCGCTGCCACTATGTGAACTCACAAGTAGAGGCCACAATTGTGGCTGTAAATAAATTCAATTGCAGTCTTTTTATTTACTTAGTCTTTTCTTTATATATAAAACACTTGATGTGTTTAAAATAAACGTATCTGCTTGCTTATATCACCTTATATTCACTTTTTTATATTTTCTCGCTTGCGCACACACAACTTATCTTCTTTCTTCGCCCCATTGGGCAAATTCAACAATACATTTATATCCATGGTTAATAGAACGCCGACCGCGTAGTAAACTTCGAATAATAATTAGGGCAATGAATACTGCACAACAATAAGAAACAAAGTTTAGTCTTGGTGCAATAAACTGAATTCGCAATAGGAGGAAATGTACAGTGCATGTTTCACTATAGGTTGTTTTTATTATCCAACAATAACAGGCACTCATTTTTTTACGTTATTATACTATGCAATACCAAATCTAACACACAGCAACAGTAAAACATCCATTTTGGAATTTTCTGAGTTGTGTTGCCGATGAGACGAGACGAGAAATAAGGTTGTCTCGTCTCGTATTTTTGTCGGATTCTTGTCTTGACTCAAGAAGAATTCTTTCTCGTCTCGTTTTGTAAATTTGTGTAAAAAAAATATTCCCTTATTTTCTTCTTAATTTCAACCAGAATAGTGGTTCCCAATTTTGTTTACGTGGCACATACTTCTCGTACCCTCTCCTTCCAGCTCGTTGGTCATACGCGTTTTATGTCTTAACCCTTTTGCAACTTCAGATGACGCATTCAATTCTCAATTATTTTAATAATAATAATAATAATAATAATAATAATAATAATAATAATAATAATAATAATAATAATAATATACTGACTGACAAAAAGAAGTTAAGCATGTGAAAGCACACAATCATAGTCATCCGTCTTGCGAATAAAATCAGAAAAACACACTGCTGAACAAGACTGTACTTATTTAATATAAAAATACATTTACACGTGACGTTTCGATCTTCTAGCCAAGATCTTCATCACACGTACACTGAGTGATACAAAAAACTACTCAAGTATAAATACACAATTCACCTCCCTATCTGCTCTCTCATTGGCCCGTTCAAACAGGCAATCAGAAGCGTGGAAATCTATCTGAACTGACCAATGGGGAAAAATAACATTCTTTCAGAAAGAAATAACAAGGAGTAAGCAACCATTGAATACATTAATTCACATACATTTTTCTGTATTTATCAATAATATTTCTCCATTCTTTGTTAGTGCTGATACCTTTGGTCCAATTCATTAAGTTTACATCCCCTTCCTTTTCTATCCACCAGGCCTCTTTCCAGCACTTTCTGGGCCACAATACAGAAAAATATTCTTGTATCAGTGTACGTCTGATGAGGATCTTGGCTAGAAGATCGAAACGTCACGTGTAAATGTGTTTTTATATTAAATACGTAAGTCTTGTCCAGCAGTGTGTTTTTCTATGTGAAAGCAATAGTCCAATGTCAACATAATTTCAGACACATGCGTATACGAAGGACATCTAAAAGAAGGCAAATATCTTTCACATGGGGTTGAGAGTAACACTGATAAACTTGAGTATGTACAGGAGCGTGCCTTAGTATTAGATGCTTACAAAAGAGAATCATCCGAGTGGAGTTTTGTACGTGCAAGTACCAGTAAGGTAAAATAGCAGCCGTAATACAAAATTCCGCCAAATGTGAAGTGAAATATGTCATAGTTTTCTGAACGCCAAAAAAACACAATACAGCTAGCATTCATCAAGAGTTGCGTATCATTTACGGATTGACAATATTGATGAAGAGAAGGTTTTGTCTCAAAATGTGCAGAGTTTCGGGAAGGGCATTCAAGTGTTCATGACGATGACAATAGTGGAAGGCCTAGTGTTCAGACGGACTATCTGGTGAAAGCGCGTTAACGTTAACGACAAAAATGCGATTCAATTGCCGATTCACAATAACTGAACCTATTGCCAAAGAGTTTCCAGAAGTGTATACAAAAAGAGTGCATCGAAAAGTGCGTTATCATAAAGTGTGCGCGAGGTGGATGCCAAAAATGCTGACAGATGTTTACAAGAAACAAAAAATGACATCTGCACGTGAATTTTTGGCCCGCTGGGGAGAGGAAAGATGAGGATGACCTCTTTTCTCACATAGGGACAGAGGGACAAAATCTGAATATTCTACGCCACTTGGGACTCAAAGCAGCAGTCAATGTAAAGGCGGAACTTTGGTTTTCTAAAGCGAATTCAAACAGACACCATCTATTCACAAAATCATGGCAACCGTGTTTTGGGACCAAAAGGGTGTGATTCTTTTGGAATTCTTGGAACCAGGACGAACAATTTCAGCAGATATTGCCAAACACTGAATAATCTGCGATATGCCATCCGAAATTGGCAGAGGAGATTGCAACACTCTGGAATTCTCCTGATCCATGACAACGCCCGCCCACACACACCTGCTAATACTGTTAAGACAATTTAAAGATTTTGATGATAAATATTCAATGATCCTCTTTCAACCCCGACCTTACTCCCAGCGATTTCTTGCCTTTTCTTCACCTGAAAAAGTGGCTTGCAACGACAATGAAGTTCTCGACATTCTGGACTGATTGCCTGAATTGACTGACCCGACCCGATGACCCGAACCGTGATCCGACCTGATTGACCTGACCCGACAACTCGACCCGACCTGACCCGATTGACCCGACAACCCGACCTGAGCTGACCCGACCCGACAACACGACCTGAGTAGCCTGGCCCGACAACCCGACCGAGTTGACCCGACCCGAGTTTGAGAGCACTATGGCCACGGCACTGGATGAACGCCAAAATGAACTCCCATTAAGAATTAAACCCGTACCACGTGTACCGAAGTCTTACACGTTAACCGCTAGCTAGATCAAGCGGGGTATTAGTATATGCATCTTAATGAATATTTGGCACTATTGAGGTTTGGTTATTTCTTTTTATAACTGATACCAATGTCCGACGTGGGAGAAATTTATTTATTTTTTCTTGCTTTAGTTCTATGTGACGAAATTTTTCTTCAAGGTCAGTGTTCTCACCTGCTCGGAAGGCAGTAGCAAGTCTCTCTTGGCGGAGACAAATCGTTTAACTACAATGATAAGGGTTGAGGAAACGGAAGAAAACCTGTGATTTTTTCCAACCCTTCAACTTTAATTCCAAAATAGGTTCTTATGATTCCGGGACCCGCACCACTTTGATTTTTCTTTCTCGGTAATTAAAACGTATTTTACAGTATATATAGTTGCAAGTAAGAAGATACATAATATGAATTTTGTAATTTAAAATTTAAAAATACAGTATGATAATTAATTATAAAGTACTAATTTTATTTCATCACTTTCAGCCCAACAAATGAAATTCAAGCAATTCGCACCCTGGGTCTTGGTCATCAATACTGCGTCTTACTCTTTGTCTTGCAGTCAAGTCTTAGTTCTGCATTTCGTAGGCTTGATGGTCTTTCATGCTATACAAGAGCCAAGAATGTTCGCCTCATCGGTACAAATGAAGACCAAGTGTGATTTTGATTATGGTCTTCCATACTATACGGAAAGCAAGAAAATATGCTCATCGCTACTTCGTGATCACCAAAACAAGGCCAAGAGCAAGATTACTATGCACTTCGTCTTGCATACCCAATCTTTATCTTGTTCTTGTATCGATGCCTTTAGGCTTGGTGAAATAAAATGAAATATTCAGTTTAAGGTCCCTCGATTCTGCACCGAGGCTAAGGGATATTGTGACCATGAGAAATGAATGAAATGGTGGAATGAAGAAAGTGGGAGGAAACAGGAGAACCCCGAGAAAACCCACTACACGGCGTTTCTCCACCACAAATCCCACTTAGCACAAACTGGTATCGAACCATGGACACCATGCACCAGAGATGAATTCTCTACCACTGAGCCACCGCGGCCCGGCTTGGGCTTGGTCGTCCATATCCAATCTTTCTTTTGGCCTTGTTTAAACAACTTCTAGTTTTGTTCTAAATCAGCGTTTCCCAACCCTTTTGAACTTGCGGCACACCACGGGTGTAACTTGAATTCTCGCGGCACACTCATAGATATTATTATTATTATTATTATTATTATTATTATTATTATTATTATTATTATTATTATTATTTGTAAAAAGACCGTCGTGTTTTTTTTCTGTGATTACTGACCTTGTCACAGTAGTGTCGCCACACTTGGTACAATCGTACCAAATTCAGCCCTTTTTGTCATTCATCACCATTGGTACCACGCAGGCATTTTCAGCACCTTTTGTGAGAACGTTGGTACAATTCTACTCAATTCAGCACCATTTAACATATACTTGTCACATTTTCAAAAGTGTAAGTAAGACTTTTCCTACTCTCACGTTACTCATATCATTGTGACTTAAAATTATTAATAATGTGTTGTGATGTCTTTCAGGGAAGAATCTAGGACCCTAGACCGGTTTTACATTTTCTACAAATGTCAGTTTACTTACCTTATATTCCCCTTACAGTCTATTATCCTTCTTCGGTCGTGAAATAAGCGAGAATAAGGTGGATAATTATACTTTGTTATTTTTTATTAACGTACTGTTTACACACGAACTCGGAGATGATTGATTTGTTCCTCGTTTTATATATATTTTTTCATATATGGCCAGAATGCCGTTTTGGTTTATTTGACTTTGAAATAAAGGCGCGTTTGATTTTCTGACAATACATACCGAAGATGATAACTGTTTTCCCAGTGGCGGATCTAGCCTGGTGCCGGCGGCCTAGCCCCCCACTTTTTTAGGTGACAAATATAATTTAAGCTATTACATATATATTTTTGAAAGCTTATATAAAAAACTCATGATATAACTACTTATCATAGCCTGGGTTCTGCCTGGCCCCCGTTTTTACCTTCTACCTAGGTAGATCCCAAGGTTACTAGAAGGAAAGGTTGGGCTATACGCACAGAGGCTTCGCTCCTCGTTTTGCGTGACGTCACTAGCGAGGAGCAGCAAGTAGGTGTAGATGTGTACGAAGGGGACGCAGACAAAGTTGGACGACGAAAAGTCTGGACACTTAATTTTGGTCGATCCCGACAAGGTTGGACAACGACAAGGTTGGACGACGACAAGCTTGGACAACGACAAGCTTGGACACTTCTCAATTTATCCTCTTGCACTAGACTCGAACGAATTCCTGAGGTGTCCAAGCTTGTCGTGGTCGATCCCGACAAGCCTGGACACATCTCATTTTGGGTCACTGACAACAAGGTTGGTTCACGGCAAGCCTGGACACATTCCTAATGATGTCCAGGTTTCTCGAGGTCGATCCCGACAAGCCTGGACACATCTAATTTTGGGTCGCTGACGACAAGGTTGGCCAACGACAAGCCTGGACACATTCCTGAGGTGTGCAGGCTTGTCGGAATCGATTTTGGATCGCTGACGACAAGGTTCGCCAACGACAAACCTGGACACATTCCAATGGGCTGATTTGGTGCATTCAAGGCACGTAGCAATAAGTTTGTTTAGCGCTGAAAGAGCAGCATTGCGTGAATTTCCACCAGAAAAGTTTTGTTCCGTTTCCAGGTTCGGGAGATGATAAATACCACGGAAAGTAGCACCGCAGGCTGAATAAAGTTACTTTGTTCATTTTTACCAAAAATATTTCAATCCAAATATAAATTTTGTGAAAATGAATATATTTGTGCGTGCGTATGAAAAGGTACAAGTTCGCGGGTATTGAGCTATTAGTGTTTTCTTAATGTTTGTTAAAAGTAATAACCATATAGAATGCGGTTTGAATACAATTTCAGCATTAAAAATTACTCTCATAAAGTTAAAAAAAAGGTATACACTTTTTATATACAGGGTTTTTACGTATACACGACTCCAAAAGTGCATTACAACCTAAGATTCTCCGATTTCCTGCAATAGCAGGCAACCCAAAAAGCTCGGCGGTTGAGTTGGTTGCAAATTCGAAAGGCGTTGGACTAAACCTCAATTTTGTCACAAATATATCAGTGTGGCAAACTGCAAATAAGAGAATAAAGCAAATTGTTAAGAATGACAATTTTATTATTGTGACGGAGTTGGATAACATCAAAAGTTACAAAATGACTTACTTAAGCAGTTCAAACAAGATGAATGGTAAGAAACAGATATAAGAAGAAAGCATTTCTCTCTCTTTTCCCCCTCCCCCAAAAAAGAAACTCATAAAAAGAAAAAGTTATATAATATAAAGGTTTCATATAAAAGCCTAACAGGACAAAAAGAAATAGCTAAACGAAACGAAAAAGAGACAAACACAGAATAGGGGACACCAGTGGCGTAGCAGACTTGCGGCCCTCCCATGCAAGATAAAGAAATGGGACCCTAGTTGTAAACCCGATTATTATTATTATTATTATTATTATTATTATTATTATTATTATTATTATTATTATTATTATTATTATTATTATTATTAAAAAGTCGTTTACTTTTCAAAATCTCTGACTCTGCCTAAGAGCATGCATGCATATAGCGATCATGTGTGCACGTTTTGTCAATGAGCGGTCCCAAAGGCCAAAAGGGGTGGAAATCTCCAAGAGAGAGAAATAAAACACTTTGTTATGGTAAATTCTAGTTCAAAGTTCGAAGCACTTGCTTTTGCACGTAACTTTTTGTTACTTTTTTCAGGGAACAGAAAAGTTCTGGCGCCTAAGAAATTATACTATATAATATTGCAAATTTGCAAGTGGATGTATTTACATTGCAATTTGTGGTAATAAAGATATTATGATTAGAAAACAATACTGTAAAAAGTAAGTTTAATTTCTTCATCCATCGCAAGTCTTAGGGGTCCCTTATACCTCGCCGCCCCCGAAATATCGACATCGAAAATTTAGAATGATATATTCATGTCCACATATTCGCGATATCCAATGTTGATATATGATAATAGAGATATCTACAATAGCGATGTATCGACATATCACAGGCCCAGGTCCGAGAAGTGATGCTTGAAATATACTGGAATCAACAATCAAATTCTACATAAGTTCTCCATTTCCGTATTCAATGTTGAGGGCGAAGGGTGTGAACCCGAATAGAAATTTTAAGAAAAACCAATGTTAAGATAAAAGTAGGTTTCCGTCTCCCTTTGAGTACAAAAATTAACAGAAAAATTTACTGTAATTTGCCTTTTACTTCTGTTTCTGATTGTTATCACGAATCACCGACAGTACATATACTTTACATAGTATACCAATAAACTCTATAACTTTTCACAACCAAGCAAGCCGGATGATGAATTTCCTGTGATATTAAAGTGGAATGTTCTACAAAATAGTCATAATTCATTGGCCATATTTCTATCAGTACTTTGTTACGGACTAAGAGCTACAAGACCAACAGAACTAGAAATTATACATTCCATTCCTTTATTCTCTCAGACTAAAAGACTTCTGCATTTTCCTGAGATTTTCATATACTTAATATAAGTCCCCTATTCTAGGCTAATTCTGGCTACCGCGGTTTCTAGGTAATCGGTAAACGAAAGAGTAAAGTTTGTCGACTCTAAACTCTCGACAGTTTGTGAGAAGATATTTCACAGTTCATGTTGTTATTTCTTCGTTACAGAAAAACTTCTAGTTGACTATTCATGGTAAATTACTGAACTTATAAACATTTACGATTATGGAAAAATGCATAATTATTTTTAAACATAAAAAGTCGTTACAGTTCAGTAGAAAGCAGTAGTAGATGGAAGTGAATGAAAATATTGTTTATTTGTTGAGATGTGCAAACTGAATGTGGACAATAAGTGTTTCCCATTCTCTTGTCCAGAGGCGGATCTACGATGGACTTCTGGAGGCTCGGTGCTTGTTAATACTCCTACTTAGAGCAACCTTTAAGAGCAATGGAATGTGTTTCATTTTTATATAAAATAAGAAAGATTCCCTTTCTGGAGAGCAATCGCCATGATTGCCCCTGGATCCGCCCCTGCTCTTGTGTAGCAGATTTGAAGACACTTAGTTCTTGTATGCCTCTGAAGATGCTGATTGGGGATGGCCAAAACTGGATATCTTTTTATTCTGATATCGCATAGAAACTTATCCGGATTTGCAACATCCGGTTGACGGATAACAAAACGGATGACAGAAAACGGATGATATCCGGATGAGGAATACGAATAATATCTGGAGTAGGATAATATTCGGATAATGGACTTATCCGGATAACTTATAAAATTAAGATAACGGATAATATCTGGATAATACAATATTCGGATAACTGAATACATCCGGATGACGAATAAAGGATAATACCCGGATAACGTATATGATTTTAAAACGACATAACAGTAGAGGGACGTATCAGTCTTTTCTGCTCATGGAGTTATTAAAAGACGATCATCGGACAGTAGTCTTTCCATTGAAAGATATTGCTTCTTAAAATGTTTCCTAGTAACTTCCAATTTTCTTGTTCTTGTTGTGGGACGCGGTGGCTCAATGGTAGACCGCCTACTCTGGTGCGTGGGTCCTTATTGTTTCGATCCCCGGCAACTAAGTTTGCGGTGGACAAGGTCTTATCCGTAGGTTCTCTCAGGGTACTCCCGCTTCTTGTCACTTTTCATTACACCAATTCCTGTATTATCATTGACTTGCATTAATCATTGGCCGCGGTGTTTCAGTGGTAGAGCGCTTCCTCTGGTGCGTGGGGTCCTTACTGTTTCAAACCCCGGACAAGTAAGTTTGTAGTGAACAAGATCGTATCCGTCGGTTTTCTCAGGGTATTTCCGCTTCTTCCAAATTTTCATTCCACCAATTCCTCTTTTATCATTAACTTGGTTTAATCATTGAGCGCGGCGACTCAGTGGTAGAGCGCTTCCTCTGGTGGGCCAAGTAAGTTTCTGGTTTACAAGATGGTATCCGTGGGTTGTGTCAGGGTACTCTCGCATCCTCCCACATTTCATTCCACCAATTCTTCTATTACCATTGACTTCCTTTAATCATTGGACGCGGTGGTTTAGTGGTAGAGCGCTCCCTCTGGTGCGTGGGGTCCTTACTGTTTCCATCCCCGGACAACTAAGTTTGTGTTGGACAAGATCGTGTCCGTCGGTTTTTTCAGGGTATTTCCGCTTCTTCCAAATTTTCGTTTCACCAATTCCTCTATTATCATTGACTTGGTTTAATCATTGGGCGCGGTAACTCAGTGGTAGTGCGCTTCCTCTGGTGGGCCAAGTAAATTTCTGGTTTACAAGATTGTATCCGTGTTGGTTTTGTCAGGGTACTCTTCCATCCTCCCAGATTTCATTCCACCAATTCTTCTATTATAATTGACTTATTTTATCATTGGACGCGGTGGCTCAGGTGCAGAGCGCTTCGTCTGGTGTGCCAAGTAAGTTTGTAATGGACGAGATCGTATCCGTGGGTTTTCTCAGGGTACTCTCGCTTCTCCCGCTTTTCATTCTACCAATTCCTCTCTTATCAGTGACCTACCTTAATCACTGGGCCCAATGCCTCAGTGGTAGAGCGCTTTCTCAGGTGGGCCAATTAAGTTTGTGGTGGTCAAGATCGTCTCCGTAGGTTTCCTCAGGGTACACCTGCTTCTGCTCAATTTCGATTCCAGCAACTCCTCTATTATCATTAAATTGGTTTAATCTCTGGGCGCAGTGGCTCAGTGGTAGAGCGCTTCATGTGGTGGGCCAAGTAAGATTGTGGTGGACAAGATCGCATCCATGGGTTTTCTCAGGGTACTCCCGCTTCCTCCCACATATCTTTCCACCAATTCCTCTATTATCATTGACTTGCTTCAATCATTGAGCACGGTGGCTCAGTGGTAGAACGCTTCATCTTGTGCGTGGGGTCCTTACTGTTTCGATCACGGGGCTAGTACGTTTGTGGTGGACAATATCGTATCCATGGGTTTTGTCAGGATACTTCCGCTTCCTGCCACATTTCATTCCACAAATTCCTCTGATATCATTGACTTGCTTCAATCATTGGGCGCAGTGGCTC
Source organism: Thermobia domestica (assembly GCF_964235325.1). Classification (NCBI taxonomy): domain Eukaryota; kingdom Metazoa; phylum Arthropoda; class Insecta; order Zygentoma; family Lepismatidae; genus Thermobia; species Thermobia domestica. The sequence goes on along the minus strand of NC_137465.1, from coordinate 131,433,132 downwards.
AGTGGTAGAGCGCTTCCTCTTGTACTCTAATTAAGTTTGTGGTTTACAAGATCGTATCCGTGAGTTTTGTCAGGGTACTCTCGCTTCCTCCCACATTTTATTCCACCAATTCTATTATCATTGACTTACTTTAATCAATGTGCGCTGTAACTCGGTGGTACAGCGCTTTCTCTGGTGGGCCAATAAAATTTGTTATAGACAAGATCGTATCCGTGGGTTTCCTCAGGGTACTCCTGCTTCTTCTCAATTTCGATTCCAGCAACTCCTCTATTGTCATTGAATTGGTTTAATCATTGAGCGCGGTGGCTCAGTGGTAGAGCGCTTCCTCTGGTGGGCAAAGTAAGATTGTGGTGGACAAGATCGCATCCGTGGGTTTTCTCAGGGTACTCCCGCTTCCTGCCACATATCTTTCCACCAATTCCTCTATTATCGTTGACTTGCTTCAATCATTGGGCACGGTGGCTCAGTGTTAGAACGCTTCATCTTGTGCGTGGGGTCCTTACTGTTTCGATCCCGGGGCTAGTAAGTTTGTTATGGACAAGATCGTATCCGTGGGTTTTGTCAGGGTACTCCCGCTTCCTCCCACATTTCATTCCACCAATACCTCTATTATCATTAACTTACTTTAATCATTAGGCGCAATGGTTCAGTGGTAGAGCGCTTCCTCTGGTATTCTAATTAATTTTGTGGTGGACAAGATCGTATCCGTGGGTTTTGTCAGAGTACTCCCTCTTCCTCCCACACTTCATTCCACCAATTCCTGTATTATCATTGCCTTGATTCAATCATTGGGCAAAGTGGCTCAGTGGTAGAGCGCTTCCTCTTGTGCGTGGGGTCCTTACTGTTTCGATCCCCGGCCAAGTACGTTTGTGGTGGACAAGATCGTATCCGTGGGTTTTCTCCGGGTACTTCCGCTTCTTCGCACTTTTCATTCTACCAATTCCTCTATTATCATTAACTTGCTTTAATCATTGGGTGCAGTGGCTCAGTGGTAGAGCGCTTCCTCTGGTGGGTGAAGTAAGTTTGTGATGGAGATCTTATCCCTGGGTTTTTCAGGGTACTCCCGCTTCTTCCCACTTTTTATTCCACCAATTCTATTATCATTGACTTACTTTAATCAATGGGCGCTGTAACTCAGTGGTACAGCGCTTTCTCTGGTGGGCCAATAAAATTTGTGATGGACAAGGTCAATGATTGAAGCAAGTCCACGATAATAGAAGAATTAGTGGAGTGAAATCTGGGAGGAAGCGTTAGTACCCTGACCAAACCCACGGATACGATCTTGTCCACCACAAAATTAATTAGAATACCAAAGGAAGCGATCTACCACTGAGCCACTGCGCCCAATGATTGAAACAAGTCAATAATAGTAGAAGCATTGGTGAAATGAAATGTCTGGGGAAGCGAAAGTAATCCGACAAAACCCAGGGATACGATCTTGTACACCAGAAATTTACTTGGTTCACCAAAGGAAACGCTCTACCACTGAGTCACTGCGCCCAATGATTGAGAAGAGTCAATGATAATAGAAGAATTGGTGGAATGAAATGAGCGAGGAAGCGGGAGTACCCTGTCAAAACCCACGGTTACGATCTTGCCCACTACAAAGTTACTTGACCCACCAGAGGAACCGCTGTATCACTCAGCCACCGCGGCCAGTGATTGAGGTAGGTCAATGATAATAGAGGAATTGGTGGAATGAAAAGTGGGAAGAATTGGGAGTATCCTGACAAATAACATGAATACGATCTTCTCTACTACAAACTTAATTGGCACACAAGACGAAGCGCTCTACTACTGAGCCACCGCGTACAATGATTAAGTAAGTCAATGATAATAGATAAATTGGTGGAATGAAATGTGGGAGGAAGCGAGAGTACCTTGAAAATCCAACGGATACTATCTTGTAAACCACAAACTTACTTGGCCCACCAGATGAAGCGCTTTACCAACCAGCCACCGCGCCCAATGATTAAACCAAGTCAATGATAATTGAGGACTTGGTTGAATGAAAAGTGGAAAGAAACGGGAGTACCCTCAGAAAACCAATGGATACGATCTTGTCCATTACAAACTTACTTGGCACACAGACAAAGCGCTCTACCACTGAGCCACCCCGTCCAATGATTAGAGTAAGTCAATGATAATAGAAAAACGGGTGGAATGAAATGTGGGAGGAACCGGTAAACCCTGACAATGCCCGTGGATACAATCTTTTAAACCACAAACTTACTTGGCAAACCAGAGGAAGCTCTCTACCACTGAGCCAACGCGCCCAATGATTAAACCAAGTCAATGATAACAGAGGAATTGGTGGAATGAAAAGATGGAAGAATCGGGGGTGTACTGACGAAACCCACGAATACGATCTTGTCCTTTACAAACTTACTTGGCACACCAGACGAAGCGCTCTACCAATGAGCCACCGCGTCCAATGATTAAAGTAAAGTAAGATAATGGTGAATAGATGAATAATGAATAATAGGCGAATAGATGAATATTAGATGAATTGGTGAAATGAAATGTGGGAGGAAGCGAGAGTACCTTTACAAAACCCACGGATACTATCTTGTAAACAACAAACTTACTTGGCCCACCAAATGAATTGCTCTACCACTGAGCCACCGCGCCCAATGATTAAACCAAGTCAATGATAATAGAGGAATTGGTGGAATGAAAAGTGGAAAGGAACGGGAGTTACCCTGAGTAAACCCACGGATACGATCTTGTCTACCACCAACTTAATTCGCAGCCCACAAGATGAAACGCTCTACCACTGAGCTACTGCGCCCAGCGATTGAAGCAAGTCAATGATAGTAGAAGAATTGGTGGAATGAAATGTGGGAGGAGGCGGGAGTGCCCTGAAAAACCCATGGATACGATCTTGTGCACTAGAAACGTAAATGGCCCACCAGAGGAAGCGCTCTCCCAGTGAGCCACCGCGCCCAGTAATTGAAGCAAGTGAATGATAATAGAAGAGTTGGTGGAGTGAAACGTGTGAAAAGCGGGAGTACCCCGAAAAACTCATGGATACGATCTTGTCCACCACAAGCTTACTTGGTCAACCAGTGGAAGCGCTTTACCACTGAGCCACCACGCTCAATGATTAAAGCAAGTCATTGATAAAAGAGGAATTGGTGGAATGAAGAGTGGGAAGAAGCGGGAATACTTTGAGAAAACCCATGGATACGATCTTGTTCACCACAAACTTACTTGTCCGGGGATTGAAACAGTAAGGACCCCACGCACCAGAGGAAGCGCTCTACCACTGAAACACCGCGTCCCACAACAAGAACAAGAAAATTGGAAGTTACTAGGAAACATTTTAAGAAGCAATATCTTTCAATGGAAAGACCACTGTCCGATGATCGTCTTTTAATAACTCCATGAGCAGAAAAGACTGATACGTCCCTCTACTGTTATGTCGTTTTAAAACCATATACGTTATCCAGATATTATCCTTTATTCGTCATCCGGATGTATTCAGTTATCCGAATATTGTATTATCCAGATATCCGTTATCTTAATTTTATAAGTTATCCGGATAAGTCCATTATCCGAATATTATCCTACTCCAGATATTATTCGTATTCCTCATCCGGATATCATCCGTTTTCTGTCATCCGTTTTGTTATCCGTCAACCGGATGTTGCAAATCCGGATAAGTTTCTATGCGATATCAGAATAAAAAGATATCCAGTTGTGGCCATCCCCAATCAGCATCTTCAGAGGCATACAAGAACTAAGTGTCATCAAATCTGCTACACAAGAACAGGGGCGGATTCAGGGGGCAATCATGGCGATTGCTCTCCAGAAAGGGAAAGGGGTGAATCTGCGTCTCTTTTGCATACTGTTGACATATCCACCCAATGGAAAAATGTGTATTTTCTATTTTCGTTTCTTCTTTCTTCCTGATCCTTACCACCCTCTTCGCTCGTTTTCGTAACACATTGTAACAAAGTTGTACAGTGGGCCACATAAATTCTTGAGGTATAAAATCCGTGAGATAGGCAACCCAACTAACGCCTGCTTCAAGATTAATTACGCCTGGTAGTAGCTAGCACAGCAGCGAGAACTTGTCCCCAACTGTTAAAAGAACAAATCGTAATGTGTGTTTTTGTGCACGAGTGAGGTGAAACGCTGGCTGCCGAAATGATAAAAGGGAGTCTTTGGATATTTGTACTCACAGTAAAATGATCAGAACCAGTAAGAAATATACGGACACCAGAGGCACCGATGAGAAGATGACAGTCAGGGGACTTTAAAAAATCTTATAATTAACTCAAATGAGGATTATAAACAAGTCAACTTATTTCAGAGGACTATACATATATGCGTATCAAATAATATACGGATAGATTAAGCTGTATATGTAGTAGGTTATGTTTTTCAAGTAAATAAAAAGCCTTGCGTTGAGTTTTGAAACTATTAACAGTGGTCCTACCTGCAAATCAATTAAAGTATGGATCGATCATTCGGGGGAAGAGCCCAGCCTCCAATGTAACTTTTGGGGGTCTAACAGGGCCTGAGCTCCTTCGTTCCAACGCCACTGATTGATACGTAATACTACTTCGAAAGAAGAACTTGCCGATTTCATTATTCGTTAAATGACTTTTGAAAATGCTAAATATTGGTACACAGTAATTTATTTGTAAATAGTAAAAATGCAAAATTTGATAACACTCAAACGAGTTGGAAAACTTATCCGTACTAAGCGTATTTTCCCTTAGGTTGCAAATATAAATAAAGGTTCCTGATTTGTGAAATTTTGAGACACAAGGATAAAACGGAAGAATATAGTGTCAATTAATAACAATTTAAAAATGCACGAAATTAACGGTTAATATCAAATATAGAACCATTAACAGAATTAACTCTGTAACTCGTTTTCTCCATTCATTTTTCTTCCTTTATATTTAGGATTGCATCATCACATAATTTCTCCACTGGAGATTATCATCGTTTAGCAGTATCCAACTGAAGCTCAGCCTTGGTAATGAAACATTTTAAAAAGTGAAAAGGGAGAGGGCGAAAATCGAACCCGGGCCGGGAAATTACAAATACCACAACGCTAACCATTCACCTAAAGCGTCACTTACTCTGGCTCGCCTAAATAAAGAGCCCTTTCTGTTCGCTTAAAACAGTAGCTTGTTTATAGTCAAATTGATTGGTAAAACACAGGAATATGTAATTGAGAATGCGGAGGGCATTATATCATTGTAATCACTAGAGACCGGATGTTTAGGCACTAAAAATTTTAAAAGTAGGCAGTAAAATAGGCACTAAAATGTAACTCGAAATAATGAAGATAAATACTCAATACCATTAAAAAATAGGTTCAGGTCATAGATAATGTTCAAAGAATATAGAAACATACCTGTTTGTTAATATCTTCTTTTATTGTACATATAGAAACGAAGCTTGTTATGCATTTATACATACTGGGTGAACCTAAAAGATCTGCACATACTTCGGGAGGTGATTCGTGATATCAAAAGAAGACATGCTGCATGATGCATATCAAAAGAAGGCAAAAAGTCCTGTTGCATGTTGTGGAATTCTGCGTCGTGTACGAGTGACAGGGGTGCCATCTTAAAATTGAAAATCGTATCCTGACGATTGGAACGAGACATAAAAGTGTGCACATAGTTTGGGAGGTGTTTCCTGACATTCAAGAGGACTTTTTGTCTTCTTTACATGTCACGAATCATCTGTCGAAGTATGTGTACGATTTTCGATTCCAAGTTGGCACCTCTGTCACTCGTACACGACGAGGAATTCGACAACATGCAACAGGACTTTTTGTCTTCTTTTCATGTCACGAATCACCTCCCAACGTATGTGCACACCTATCTGATCCGTTCCAATTGTCAAGATTTGATTTTCGATTCCAAGTGGCACCACTGTCACTCGTACACGACACAGAATTCGACAAAATACAAGAGGACTTTTTGTCTTCTTTTGATGTCATTAATCACCTCCCAAAGTATATGCACATCTTTGAAGTTCACCCTGTATGTACATCGTAACGAAACACGTGCTTGTATTTACAAACACTTATTATACGTATATATGCATCTTTATTTATGTTGTATAAATTATATATTTTCCCAATGAAGGCTTATTTTAAAGAAAATGCATAAAATAGGCAACATTAGGCACTAAAGCAATTATTTAGGCAGTAAAGGTCGAAATAGGCAAAATAGGCAAAATAAAATTGGCTTAAATCGAAACTATAACCCCTCACATAAACTTTGAAACGTTATTTTTGATCATATCTTTAATATTAAAGAATAGGCATTTTGCCTAACATCCGGTCTCTAGTAATCACTAAATTATCAACAATATAGATTTTTAAGAAACAAAATACAAAACTCCTTTATTTTGAATCAAATACGTTGCGTATATTACACACGTAAACAAACTAAAGATGAATCAATTAACTCGTAGTAATCGTAGTTTATTGGTCAAGGCTCTCGAGAGCTAATCTGAAGGCCCGGGAAGGTTTTTTTTCAATATATGGAAACATTTTCTTAAATATAAAGTTCTGTTTTGAAGTGCTTGAAAAAACAAAATCAACTCGTTTCGTCGCATTTCAAAGCTCACAAGGAGAAAGCAGACTATGGTAAATGGGCGGAATTTTTGCAAGGTGAAAAATGCACATTTAAAGTGTTCATATTAAAAACTGGAAGAGCGTAATTGCCTAATTAAGCGAAGAAAAAGCATCTTAGAATTTTCGACTCGCCGCACATATCGTGCGATGCGCTAGTTCTTTAAGTGACGGCGTGCCAGAATCAGTAGCATCTGTGACTCACGTGCAATGGGTCTCGGGTTCGATTCCCGCTGGAGTCAACTTATGTTTTCTTTTGCTTCAAACAATAAAGTAGCCACTTGTAACTACAAGTAAAATTTTAATTCACTTATGTTTATAATGAATTAAAACAATAGTATTCAAATCAGTTGTAAAATCTTTCAATGTTCCACTTAACTAGGAACCAAATGTAATCTATTTCGTAAATATATTGATATCACGACTTATATTATGGTCACCAGAGTCGGGTAAAAACAGTTTTTATGCTTCGTGTCTACATCTGTGTGACAGACAAGCACTGACGCAAATGGCACTAGGGAATGAGGGGGATATGTCCCCTCCAATCTTGGAACTGAGGGACTGTCCCCCCAATAATCCGATTTGAAATGTGTTTTAGGGAAGGAGGAATGAAATGATTTGTGTCCGATTGCCACAAAGGAAAATGAGATGAAATTGATATCCCCCCAGAATAAGCCTCAAATTTCCCCGCCTCTCAATGTTGAAGACAACTCTGCTCCCCTGATCCTCCACAGTATTGTTTTTCAACTTCATAGATATTTTGAAAATCGCTTTAAAAATATATGGGAACGGTTTTACCTGTCCTCCCCAATTTTGGAGACAGATTTTCGCCGCTTATTACAAGGGGAATTAGTAGGAAATCTCCTTTGGTTATAGTAACATCTAGTTTTACCAAAGGGGATTTCTTTATCATCCCACTTGTAATTCTCACACTATCAACAGATGTAGACACGGAGAGTCAAGAACATTTTTCCAGAACGACTGTGGTAACCATAATGAAATGAATTTTTTTAGTTTTACGCCCAACAGTTATGTCGGTTAGGCTAAATTAAACGGTGATTATGAGAAATTGATGAAATGGTGGAATGAAGAAAGTGGGAGGAAACTTGAGAGCCCCGAGAAAACCCACGATCATGGTGTTTGTCCACCAGGTAGCCTAATATAATTAATGGTATCAATATATTTACGAAATAGATTATATTTCGTTGCTAGTTAACATGAAACATGGAAAGATTTCAAAACTCATTTGAATATTTCTATTGTTTTAATTCATTATAAACATATGGGGATTTAACATTTGACTTATAGTTACAAGTTTCTACTTTATTGATTGAAGCAAAGAAGTTCGACTCTAGCGGGAATCGAACCCGGAAACCTTGGCACGTGAGTCACAGATGCTATTGATTCCGCCAGGTCGTCACTTCATTACTCTGCGCAACGTACGAAATATGCAAAGAGGCAAAAACTTTACGATGCTTTTTCTCTGCTTTATTAAGCCATTGCAACGTTTTAGAACACAAAAAAAATGAAAAAATAAAATTCTTTGAGATTTACACCCCACGATTATGCCGGTTAGGCTAAAGAAGACAGTGATGATGAGTGTTGAAAGAAATGATGGAATGAAGAAAGTGGGAGAAAACGGAAGAACCCCGAGAAAACCCATGCACACGGTGTTTGTCCACCACAAAGATTCTACAACACAGGTCCCTCTCAACGTCCACCACCCGCAGGCTACGTTATGTGAATTACGACAAAGTAAAGTATTTCAAACAATTAACTAACCAAAATACCACCTGCATAAAAGGATTTCTTCAAATTATTTGCACTATTTTGCACTATAATTAGCCCTCACACACCCTTAACTTATAATATGCTCCAATATATATTACTAGAAGAAATCAATAAGTACAAGTGGAATTTAGAATAATTAATAATTTCAATTAATTCCTTTTATCAAAATTCAACTAACCTGCCATAAAGAACAAAAATAACAAAATATTATATAATTATATTATATAAATTACATAAATATATTAACCTTCAGCCAATCACTAAATCTCTAACCCCTATAAGCCCTAATTGTCAAATATAAATACACAAATCCTAAACAAAGAAACGATCATTCAGCATGGAATACGTAGATAATCTAACTTTCGTAAACTTCGTCGCCAAGTTCGATACCCACAGTAAGTGCGTAGAATTCTTCCAGAAGATAGACATAATTCCCGCAGAAAATAAAACTTACGAATGTGATAAATGCGGAAACATTACGAAATCCGTGAAAGACAAAAGTACCAGCTTAAAATACCGATTTCGATGCACGAAAAGCAAAAGAAAAGCAAACCAAGTAGGATGCAATAATATCATAAATCCTATATATAACACCTGGTTATATAAAACAAAGCTGAAAGGTATCCAATTATTATTCATACTGCTTTCTTTCGTAACTAAACAAACCGTACAATTCGTGTGTGAGAACCTAAGAATCGCAAAAACAGACTGCAATAGATTACTACAGCTTCTGCCGCGAAATCTACGAAGTAATCTGTTCACAAACTGAAAACATACAAATAGGCGGGAAGGGGCTAACCGTAGAAATTGACGAAACGTTTTTATCAAGACGAATATACAACAGAGGCAGACAATTAAAAGGAGAGACGGGACCCATCTTCGGTATGTACTGCCGCGAAACGAAAGAAGGATTATACTTCAAAGTCCGAAACAAATCAAAAGAAGTATTATGGCCATATATGAAAAAGTATATTAAACCCGGCAAGACCATAATATCAGACTCGGCCAAACAATATACTAATTGTGACGAAATGAACTTTAAAGACCATCATTGTAGTCTATCATAAAAATATTTTGTTCATCCCGAAAATCCACAAATACACACAAACACAATAGAATCTAGAAACAGACGACTGAAAGAAACCATCAAGTCTTCTTAAAACACAAGAGGAATCAAACAGTATATAGCACTTTATACATACTTTGACAGATTTCTGAAAGGCAAAACAATATCTGAAGAACTCAAAATATTTCTACAAGATATAAAAAAGGTTTACCCCGGACCTAGAAGAGAAGGATTACATATAAGAGAAATAATTATCGAAGAACACGAACAGCCATACACTTCATCCGCCATGACAGTACACATCCAATCAGAATAGAGAAGTGACTCAGAAGTCGAAGAAGAATCTGATTGGAATTATGAATAAAATAAAACGAATGAAAAAATTGAAAAAAATAACCTATTACTTTATTAATATTCTTTCTTTATTACTCTATTACTTTATTAATATTCATACTCTTCTACATATATATACTTCGTAGTTTATTTATTACACACTAAACTTTAAAGTGACTAGCCTAATGACATAAACAAACATGGATGACAAACTTGTGCAGTGCAGTGTTGTGTTTAAGTGTAAACTGTTATTACATATACTGGAAAGTGAAAAAGTGGAAAAACCGGAAGAAAAGAAGACAAACAACTATAAGGAGTGAAAAAGGATCAAAACAAAGTAAGTTAATGACATTACTATACTCTTATAAAGGGGGACCTGTGTTCTAGAACCTTCCCGGCTATTGCACTAAAATGAGGATCGTTAACATTTTTATAATGGAAACAGATTTCTGATTTGAATCCCAACCTTAAACCACACGTCCAAAATTAAAATTATTCATGTTCCTAATACATATTGCAATATACAAGTGTATATGTACAGAAAGAGAGTGTGTGTGAGAGACATGGGGAAGAGAGAGAGAGTATGTGAGAGAGATAAAAAACAATATATGCTTGTATTTTTACTTACAACGTTAAAATTTATTGTAATTCATAATCTGGGTTTTTATAAAGTGATTTGAAGGCTTGAAACGACTTAATTTTCATAAACCTATTTTTCTTAAAGCTTTTGTAATTGATGTCGCAAATAATCAAATGCTTTGTAATATGTGCAAAGAAATAAATGCATGTTTTTAGCAGGATAGTATCGTCTACCCCGTGCTTATATTAACGGTATAAAAATAATGTTGAGTTGATATTGAGTTTAATGTCCCTCTCAGCAGCGAGGCTATAAGAGACGTTTACCTACTGATTAGCGTGGAATCTGAATCACATGAGCTCACACTGGGAATCGAACCGGGTATCTTATGTTAAAGGTTCGAACGCTAACTGCTTAGCCACGAAGGAACTCGGTATAAAAATAGAATACCACACATTAGCCCATATTACTTGACCGACATATTTCTGTTTTATGAACGGTTAAAATAGTATTTCTGGATTTCCTTTTTCATGCGCTGTACGAGAAATACAAAGAACAAACACCATAAAAACGAAACAAGGTAAAGGAATCAATGTAAAATGCTTTGCCTCTCTAGAATAAATCACTCAATGTATTACAAGTGGATATCTCGTGCATTTCCAGTAGAACTATTATAACGCGCTGGCTTAATAACTTGCCTGTTTGGTCTAGTGCGTCTCTGGTAGACGGGGTCTCGTGTTCGATTCCCGGTGTGAGAACGTTTGGAATTTTTAACGTTCTCAGTGTGTCTGTGTTTGTGTTTCTGTCGCTCAAGGTTACTGGAAATAGGTATAAAACGCTTATAACCGAGTAGAGACATAAGTTATTGACAAGGGAAAAGCAGACTTTGGTAAATGAACTTCGGGGCCACCTTTTGCGAGGTAAGAGTGCACATCTAAAGTGTCAATATTACAAACTACAATAGCCAGAAAACCCGTCTTAAATGTTCTGACTCTTCTCATATATGATAGAACGCGTTAAGTTCTCAAGTGGAAGAGTAAGGAGTAGCTATACGTTACGCGCAAAAGGTCACGCTCGAGTCATTTTTCTTGTTGTAACCAATAAAGTAGCCATTTGTAACTACAAGTAAAATATTAATTCAGCATATTTTTATAATTAATACAACAATAACAATGTTCAAATCAGTTGTATCCGTAAACATATTGACAGTGGCGCATTGATCAAGCCCCTTGAAATAAATTTCGTATATGCAAAATTTCATTAAAATTTGTCGGCACCCAAAAGGAAAAATGTAAGTGCTTATTCACGTGTTGTGCACGGTCCCTCCCCGAAACAAAATCCTGACTACGGCACTGTATATTGATATCACTAGATATATTATGATTACCACAGTCGTTGTGCAAAAAAATGTTCTTGACGCTTCGTATCCATATCTGTGGACCGTGCGAATTACAAGGATATGAGGGGGAAATCCCCTTTGGTAATACTGGATATATGGTATCATTTGAGATTTCGCTTGAGGAGGTCAATAGCACCACCGATATAAGACTTTCTCGTTTTGTACTAGTATATTAATAGACAATTGATTAAAGTATATGTATTTTTCAAACTCTTCGGGGACAATTGTCCCTTAATGCTCCTGTACGCTAACCATCTGACTATAGACTATGGTACCGATAACCGTTATTTTCATAACGTTTTCTTGCTCTCTTTTTTGTGTGTCGATTCAAGCGCCATCTGTGAATGGCCTGTCTTCAATTCTGGGTCAAATCATTGATCATTTTTTTCTGGAGAATCCAAATATGCAATAAGAAATGTGAGTTACTCCCGTACCACGGAAGATGGTAGGAATAGGGGTCGCGAGATAATTGATCGTTCTTGGACTATGAAGACACACACACATATATAATGCTTGTGTTTTCCATAAAAAGTTGTAAGTGTAATTCATAATCTTGTCAATTTACAAAATGTTTCCAAATATCAAACCCCACTTCTCAATATGGATTTAAATCGCAATACTTACAATCAGTGATAGTCAGGTTGTCTAATTTTTTCACTTCTTATGAGTAGCTTCGCTGCTAAAAGGGGCGTTAAACTCAATATCAACTCAACTCAAATCCTGATATAACCGTACCGATACAATATTTTGGATAAAGAACACATGCTATGACTGTTGTTGAGTTGAATCGGGCTTCGGGAGTGGATCTTTAAAAGTATGTTTTTTCTAATGTGTTGTAATAAAAGGATATACAGGTGTAGAAGTTTCAAAGCAAATATAAGGCCAAGGAGGAAATATGTCGAATATTTTTTTTTAATTATTAGCATCCTCGTCTTTGGTGCAAGACACCTGATTTTCAATCTGAAACTAATCCGGTTTCTGAATGTGAAAGCGCATATTGTTTATTATAGAGGAAGATATTTTACTGGGAATTTTCTAGAGGAAGACAGGTTGATTTACATGTATCACTTCTCAAGTGTAACACTTCACGGTTGGGTGGAGGATGGACCCCTCCAAACCTTTGATCACGAAATATCCAAAATGTTAATAACAGTATGTCAGAAGTTCCTAAAGGACATGAAGAATTGCAACGAAATTTTGTGTAGTGACAATACGCAAAAAATAAATGAATATTCGTTTCTTTTATTTTATGCTGAAAAACGATTTTAGGGGACAAAAGCCCTCACCCAAAATTTTGAAATTTGACGCCTGGAAGGCAAGCAGAACGGGACCTAAGTCAGTGAAACTGCGCACAGATATTGGTGACCTAAAATGATGCAATACTGTTTTGTGTTTTCCTTTAAAAAATTGGGAGGGACACACACCTAAACTGTTGATTACGAAATATCAAAAGTGCAATTCGGAGGGAGCCGTGGCCCCAATAGTGTTTTGAGGGTCAACGCTCCCGCCGAAGAAAGAAAGTTTTACCGTAGTAGCGCAGGAATATAGGATCAATATTAACAGACGAAAATCATATTCACGAAGAAATTAAATGTCGACTAAAAGCAGGGAATTCGTGTTACTGTTCGGTTCAAAATCTCTTGTCGCGAATTCTGTAGAAGAATTTGAAGCTTAAAATATATAAAATAATAATATATAATATATAATCATGCCTGTTGTTCCGTATGGTTGCAAACATGGACACTTACTCTCAGGGAAGAACATAGACTGAAAGTATTTGAGTACAGGATCCTGAAAAGAATATTCGGACCCAAGAGCAACGGGAATGGGGAATGGCGGAAACTTCATAACGAGGAACTACATAATTTATACTATTTACTCAACGTTGTTAGGATCGTCAAGTCTAATAGGCTTAGGTGGGCAGGCCATGTAGCTAGAATGGAAGAAAGTAGAAACGCTTTCAAAGTCTTGACTGGAAGACCAATCGGAAAACGACCATTAGGAAGACGTAGGCGCAGATGGGAGGACAATATTAAGATTGATCTCGCAGAGATAGGAATACAAAGTAGAAACTGGATGCAATTAGCTAAGGATAGAAGTCAGTGGAGAGCTTTTGTGAACGCGGCATTGAACCTTCGGATTCCGTAGGTCATAGAGTTAGTTAGTTAGTTCGTAGCGCAGGAAGGAGTGGACCGACGCAAATGAAATTGTGTGTAGGTATTGCATATGTTAGATAAGGTCTCTCGTGTTTCCCAAGTGTCCGCATCCGATTTGCTTCAAATTTGGCACATCAACAGTAAATAGGAAATAAATCGACACGTCTTCCTGTTTATGCGGTAAAACATTGTAAGGGTTAAAGGCGCCTCCCGAAATACTATAAAATACGCTATACTGTTTATGCTTACTGCTGATGTGCCAAATATGAAGAAATCGGATGAGATCACTTGTTGAACACGAAAGGCCTTATTTTACATATATAATATCTAAACACAATTTTATTCGCTTCGGGCCACTCTTTCCGTCACCCAACACTTCGGTCCACCCAACCGTTTTATTATTATTATTATTATTATTATTATTATTATCAGGAAAATTCTTATTCCCTCATCCTACCTCTACAATATCTGTAAACAATTTCATTCACTTTGGTCCACTGTTGCCTTTCGAGCGTCAAACTTTTGTGTGGGTGCTTTTGCCCATAAAATCGTTTCTTCGCAGAAAATAAAAAAAGACGGAATCAGTTTATTTTTTCCGTATTTTCCTTATACAAAGTTTCGTTGCAATTCCTCATGTTCTTTAGCTTTAGGCACTTCTGACAAACTGTTATTAGCACTTTTGATATTTCGTGATCAAAGGTTTGGAGGGGACCGTGACCAACCCAACCGTTTTTTTAGGAAAATGCGAAGCATGTGTTATCTCATTTTACGTCTACAATATCTGTACACAATTTCATTGACTTCGGGCCATTTCTTCTTGCCGTTTGGACAACAACTTTCAAAATTGTGGGTGGGGGCTTTTGCGTTTTGGCAGAAAATATAAAACACATATTCGTTTATGTGTAGTATCTTCCTGCTTATTTTTTATCAAAATCGTAGTTTTGTACTTGAGAAGTGTTACATGTTAGACTTGTAGAGTTCAAATCAGGACGCAGTGGCTCAGTGGTAGAGCGTTCACTTCTAGTGCATTCGATCTCAACTCGCGCCAAGTGAACTTTGTAGTTGACAAACACCGTATGCGTGGGTTTTCTCGGGTTCACCCAGTTTTTTATTCCACCCTTTCATTCATTTCTCATTATCATCGTCTCGTTTAGCCTAGCCGACATAAACATGGGACGTAAAACTTCAAGATTTCATTTCATTGTATAGTTTAACATCCCTTTCAGCAGCGAGGCTATATGAGACAGAACCTACTGATTACCGTGGAATCCAAACGTCTTGAGCTTCCGCCGGGAATGGAAGACCAAATGAGTAGTGACTATTTTCATGAATACATATATCATAAAAATCTCTTCAAGTCTGATACTAAATATTTGTTATTATTATTAGGAGTATTAGTATTAGTATTATTATGTTACATATTACTGGAGATGCAAACTATAATTGCAGTATTGTAGAAAAATATTTTCTAACTGATAATGGTTATAAAAATTGTTACGTTTCTAAAGGGGTGGATCTACCCTTCCCACCCTGCGAAAGCAGTAATTACGTAAATTCCTCTTCCACTCTACAAATTAACCCCTGATTAGCAGATATAGCACTGGAATAGGATTAAATTTTAAACAAGAAAGTAAAACTTTACATATTGTTTTTTCTGTAAAACAGATTATCGTTTAGCTTTGCTGAAAAATTATTTTTGTCAACAATATTGAACGTTGTAAAAAACCATAATGGAACTAATTGATTTCTTTATACGGACCAAAAAAAAAAAGCTATCATTTCTAAAGAGAGCAGTAAAATAGCAAATAAACATAAATCGAACCCTCTGTTGAGCTAGTACTCACTATGTTAAAACATTTCTTTTAACATTTTTATTTTGTCTTATGCCTGAAGGAAATTATAAGGTCAGTACGACATTGTCTGTTAACGTGTAAAAACTACCTAAAGGACAGTGGAACAGAATACTAAACAGTTGTGCAGTGTTCATCTTAAGTCAAATAACATATATCCAAATAAAGAGTGCTTCCTGGCTGTTAGTAAATAAGAAATACTTTTTTATGAGCTGTTGGAGCAACCAACTGCAGATACTGATAAAAATAGAAGCTACTGCTAGTAATAACAGAGAGTTAAATGCTTCATCAAAAGTGAAACTATGCTTCCTAACAATTGAATTCTGACTGAAAAATTATGAGCGCAGCGAAAGTCGTACACGGACTCCCACGTTAGTAATCTATGACTTTACCGTCTGAACAGCGACTATTTGTTTGCTTTCGTCTGGTATATCAATGCATTTCGGGCATCAATTTGGATTTTTTGGAATATGAACATTGAACCGAAATAATTAGAATGATGGGAATGACAGTTTGAACTGTCCACTATTGCAACCCTAGTTGAGCATTACAACATTACACAAACTCAATTTTATATACAACCATTATTATACATTTCATTTTCATAAACTTGCTCTTATGATAATACCGATTTCCTAGTTAAATTCAATGTATAGATAATTGTTTAGTTGAGTTGATTTTGAGTTTAGCGTCCTTTTCAACAACGAGGCTATATGAGAGTGGACCTACTGATTAATATGAAATCCAAACTACATGATCTTCCGCCGGAATTGAACCAGTGTCTCCCACGCCAATGGAATAGATAATTGTGTCTTATATAGCAGCTAATATTGTTGTTATAAAGTATAAAATAACTAAACATTTGATGTAAATAATTGAGAAACCTAAGATGTTGCAAATTACTGAAATTGAAATTTAATTCAATTTAAGCATTATACATCTATATTATTGTTCAAGTTGATTTATAAAGATGCAGATTATGAATTATATACTAATTCTTTCAATGAAATGAAATTAAATCTTTAAGTTAGACGACCCATGCTTATGTCGGCTAAGTAAAGGAGATGCTGATGCTGAGGAACAAATGAAAATTTTGGAACGAAGAAAGTGGGAGGAAACAGGGGAATCCTGAGAAAACCCAAGCACACTCGGTGTTTCTCCACCACAAATCTGTGTGCAAGCTGGAATCGAACCAAGGAACCCACGCACCAGAGGTAAACGTTCCACCACCAAGCCACCTCGGCCCTATGAAAACACAAAACTATTTATTCTCTCTCTCTCTCTCTCTCTCTATATATATATATATATATATATATATATATATATATATATATATATATATATATATATGTATATGTATATAGGTATCAGAAGCATGAAAGGAAACGAAATATGATAACGTCGTACTTAGGTGGGATTGGTTTTCGCCACACGTCAAGAAGTTTGAGTCTCACTTTTTCATGTTCTTTGAATGTAACAATGCGGCAGTACAGTTTACCAGAAATTTTTCAGGCGTGATTTGAGAAACATATGGATGAACATTGTCTGTCCTGAACTTTTATATGGCGTGTCTTCAACATTATTGAAGAACATTTAATGTTAGTTTTAGAATAGTGATTACTGCACAGATATTCTACCGCGTCTTCGGTGACAAAACTAATTGCTGCGCTGCATAAAATATAATTCACTTTTCCTTTGAAAATGTTCGCATGTTATACGTCTGAATTTAAAGACAAATACAAGCTGTATAAGGTTTCCAAAAAGTAAATAACTATTTTGTGAAATTAAATACTCTTATAACCACAAAATTGAGTCCTTTTATGTTCATTATGCTTAATATGCGCTAAAAGTGTGCACACTTTTATTTTTATACGTACAGAGTGTTACGAAATATTTTTTTAAATATCTTGCGTAATTTTTGAATAATGAATATACTATAGAAGAGTTGATCTTCTTGTAGTAACCTTAATAGAGGAATAGAGTTGAATGAAATAAATGTTAAATTTTGACGAAGATTTAATAAATCCGGACCTACAGACAAAGTGACTCGTAAACGTGTGAACTACTTTTAAAGAACTGGATTTTTGCGTGACAAGGTAAGTCCAGAAGGCCAAGGATAGATCATGACAAAGCTGAACAAATTGTACAATTTTCCCAAATCGAACCAACAACTTCAGTTAGAAGGCCAATTTGAAACTCAACATGCCCAAGACAACAGCTCACAGAGTCTTTACGTACAACATATATATTTAAAAAATTAGGACATTTTGTATTACTGTATTCCCTTCCTAAAGATTATCCAAAACGAGTGTGCGTAGAAATTTTAGAGCAAATTGAAAACGAAAATCTATTTGATAACATCTTATAATCAATGATGAGGCGATTTCCCACACACTTGGTACGGTCAATAGTAACAATTGTCGTATCTGTGCAAATGAAAAACCAAGTGATGTCATGAAATGGAAAAGAGACAGATAGTGTATGACTTGGGATGACCATATTTAAAATGTATATGCTTTTCTTCTTTGAGAAAGTATCTGAAGCAGATGCCATCTATCTTTATATGTTTCAATTGAAACACAACATAAACGTTTTGGAACACCCTATACATACAAAATAAAAGTTTATACACATTTAGCACATATTAAACATGACAAACATAAACAGACTCGAGTTATTCTTTAAACTGTCTGATTTCACAAAAATGGGCACCCTTTAAATCTAATGCCATATTAGTTAAGAAAGTTACATTTTGTTAAGGCGTTCCCATTATTTTCATAACTATCTGTACCTCAACATTAAGAGTTAGAATCTTACTGGAATTTGCATTCTATAAATAATAAGTGGTAAAAAATCTGAGAAACAAATTAATTTTGTTTAAAGACATTTTTTATAATAAGCCTCATTATGGATCCAAAAAATTATTTTCCCTCATTATTAGTGAAGAATAATTACGAATATAATTTAAGATTAAATACCATAACTGGTTTCTCTTTAATTATTCTGGTCGAATAAAGCAGACACAACAAAGCCATATAAATGTGGCATTTTCCCTGTTGCAGTACAAAAAGTAAAGGGAATATTCCAGATTTTAGATGACGTTTATTTCAGGTATTTAAAAAGGATAAAAGGATAAAAAGAATAAATCTGTATTTTATGTCGCTAGCGAACGAATTCTTCCCCAGAGAAATAGCTTATACAACAATATTGTTTCTATACATTTTTTACTGATCAAATTTCCAATAGTGATAGTATATATAGTCTATTCATTTTAAGATTAAACTTACTTCTACCTCACTTCATTTTTGTGGGTTGATGTCATGAAGGTAAAAACATAAACTTGAATATGAACATCTGTCTTTTATATAATTTATATGAAGACGATACAGTAGTTTTGCATTGGTAGAGTTCCTAACTACAGTACGTATGCTCTATTTACAATCTGTATAACTGACTAGGTAATGTGAAGATCTTTTATTATAATCTATATATTAGTACTCGAAGTTGTCGGGTCTTAATTCATAACTTGGATTAAAAAAAGAGAGTAAAGATACATTGTCGCCGACTTTTAATTCAGAATATCGATTAAAACAGATGAGAAAACTTCATACTCTATTACTTGGTATTTATCCTGTGTGGTTATATAGGCCCGCACAACCATAAGATAATAGGGGTTGCATATATGTAAGGTGTATACGAAACTGCAAGAAACGTGCACACATTTTCACCCATCCCTCAATCCGAAAATAAAAATAAAAAAAAAAAGAGCTTCGTACAGGCTTACATCTGGTGAAGATCTACCTATGTACAACATTTTCTGGTTCTAGATCACTCCATTCTAAGCAGAAAGCTGATGATAGTCTGAGGTACAGACAGACAGACATACGTATATATAGTAGTGGTCAGTACTTCAGCTTCAAACATCCTTATCAGCTCCTTCGTAGCTAAGCAGTAAGTGTAAGAAACTTACTCGTAGGAGACCGGGGTTCGATTCTCGGCAGGAGCTCCTGTGGCTCGGATTCCACGTTAATCAGTAGGTCCCGTCTCATATAGCCTCACTGCTGAAAGGGGCGTTAAAATCAACTCAACCCAACCCGAATATCTTTATATATTTCTTTCTGGATCTGAGTTCAGTTCGAATTAGTTTAAGTAATTCCACAATTAGCTCACACAGTCAGTAGTAATTTCAGGAAAATTTATCGTTCGTTTGGTATACATCGACACCATGCAACCACGTGACCACTGTTGGAGTATCATGAATCTGGAAGTAATCAGATCTGTGACCCTATTTCACCCGGTAAGGTCCGAACAACAAGGAACTTCGACATGGAGCACAGAGTTTCTGCTAATGTAATTCCAACAAGAATGATTCTATTCTCTCTTCCACCAACCTAATGTAATTCCAACAAGCATGTTCGTGCTTCCACAGAATTGAATCGAACCAAGGTCTCCCGCGCTAAAGGCGTATAACAAGGGAATTTTGTTACTGAGATCGTTTCTGCAAAATTACAGCTCCTAACAATTAAATTAAATGTATCATTATTAAGAAAAAAATGTCATATCGAGAATCGAACATGTAAATATTCGTATTCGTTTAATGAGTGTTATTAACCTACAACAACATTTTGAAATAATGGTATAGATCTGAAATGATTTCAGGTCAGGTCGGGCTTGCAAAAAAAAAATATATATATATATATACCGCAAGAATTATCTTATAATTCTGGAGCAACATTGTGGAAATGGGTTTATAATATCAATGAAGTACATTATATTTTGCAATAGTGGAGATGAATATTTTTCTGAAAAAGCACCATCACAATGAAAAAGAAGTTAAGCTTAGTCCATTCGGTTTTAATATGGCTTAGATGTATGCCCCAAATTATATAAATGATATCATTCAATTTCAGGTGATTTTATTATATGATTCAATTTCAGGTGTAATTATCCCATATGAACATACATGATACTTGGTGAACTTTTTATTAACCTGTTTATTGAAGAATTTTATCAGTTTATATTTTAATGATAACTGTTAAGCAATGAATAATATCTTGAAAATGAAGAGCTTGTGTGGTTCTGAAGGAATTCATCAATACTTTTCTGTAATGTCACTTTGACACAATAAACGAAGCTTCGCTGCAACTTGGCATTTTTTAAAGTGTCTTGAATTAACAACGAAAGCTTTTTCATTCCACATTTCATTATGATTTTTTGTCTTTTTTTGAAAAGATTTTTCCTTCAGTTTCTTTCCTTCTATCTTCCACAGACTATTTTTGCTTTTTAGTCCCATAACCGCAACCCAATTTTGCGAAAGTATAACATGCGTAAGAGAGCAAGTTTATTTCGCAAGGCGCTTGATTTCGTTCTAAATATCTTCTCACCATTTCCATCCATACCCACTCCGCTTCTGTCGCCTGGATCCATAACGATATTACTGCTTCGATTATTCACAAGGTAAGTACTTTTCCCTCATTGATAACACATTTAAGTACTTTCAAGGGGCCCTGACCTGATTACTCTGAAACATCGAACATCTTCATCTAACAAAATGCAGTGTTGCTATAGCTCATATATTGATTTGTACTTTTTTTAATGTGAAATTGATGTCTGTTTTTATTATATTGCATGAATTTGTCAATGATATTCTTACAGTGTCTTGAATTTAGCTGAGCCCTTACAATTTGTCTAAGAACCATTGCAAAGTACCAAGCTGAAACATTTATAATAATTAACATTTAATTCTGTAGGATAGAGTTTAGATGGCCAAGAGTGATGATCAAGTTTACTATATTTTCAGATTGAGATAACAGATTTCCGAAAGAAACATTGATGAATTGCTGAAATGTTAATTAATGATAATGTTGGAAACTTGATATGTACTCTTTGTATCAGTATCATGTTATTAAAAGACATCTATTTTTTTGTAAAGGGGCTTGGCTATATCTCCCACTTGGGCATACGTAAGCATGTTTCTTTTGCTTTGTCTTCTGCGTCTTTATTCTCTCCAGATCTCATAATATTATTGCAGTTCATCAAATATAATAATATCAGCTTACCATATGTATTATTATTAGAATTCTAAAGTATAATAGACCCTATATAAAAGTAGTGGATGTCTTATAGGCTGAGTATGCGACCGTTTATCTGTCAACAGATATCAGAGCAAAAACGGTAATAGATGACAAGAATCATTTTCTTTTTAACATGGACCGTTCCAACAATAGGTTATAGCACGGCCAACAAGAGATGGTCTTTGACGTTTCTTACCACATGTGGTGGGACATTGCAGCCCCTACTTTGATACCAGTGTTACCAACCACGATCACTCTGTCTTATACCATTAATTAAATTGCCACTATAATTGCACCGAAAAAAAATTGACACGCGAGTAGTGGCAATGTCACTGCGAGCTGTCAGAGACGTTCTCTTACTGGACGCACTATAGGTTCCATCTATTCCGGTAACCTCTATTCAAACTGGAAGTGGTACAGAAACGGTAACAGATAGCAGCAAGCGTTTTTTTGGAATCTATTCAGCATCTCAAGAAAAGATACGATCTTCACCCGCATCACTTTACTAAAACAGGAAACGATAGAAATGTACTTTTACATCCAGTTTCACTATGGATTGCCATAAACCAAAATGATAACAAATAGCGAAAGTGATTTTGTGGGGTCGATTGAGGGCTCTAACAATAAGTCTTCCCGCTTCCGTTAACTCTCTGTTCAAATCAGATGAGGTAGAAATTAACTATTTCTGATTTCAACGTTGATCTCCAAAGAACAAGAAGAGTAACAGATAGCGAGAAGTGACTTTTCGGAATCGATTCAGCATCTCCAGAAAAGATACCATCTTCCTGCGCATCGCTTTCCTAAAACTGAGAGTGGTAAATATTTATTACTACTTCCAATTACATTAGGGATCACCTTAGACTGAAATGGTACGTAGTAGTGAATGGTTCTATGGGATCGATTCAGGGCTCCAACAATAGGTTTCCTCTCTCCCATTAAACCCATTTTCCGAACCAGATGGGGTAGAAATCAATAATTTCTGGTTTAATTTTAATCATCATTGCGCAAAACTATAATAGCTTCTAGATAGCGCAAAGGAATTTTCTGTAATCAATTAAGCATCCGAAGAATATGTTCAGCTCTGGTCTTATTACTGTTAAGTTACCGGAAGTTGTACAAAGCAATTTCCACTTCCAGCCCGTTTTAGTATGGAGTTCGCATAATTTAGAAGTCTACGTTAGTTTGAGAACGTCAAACGAAACTTATTTCTTAAAACCTTGTACGTACTTACGGAGACAGCAGTACGAAAGTGCCCTTTTGTCCCACACATATATGTGTCTACTCGGGAGGGGGGGGGGACTAATCTTACACCCTCACCTGACTTTATTTCCGAAACCAACTGTTCATACAGTTATTTCGTAATATAAATGCATGCTTCTGTATAAGTAATGAATGATCATTGCTTCATGGAATTGCCTTTATATTGATGCTAGGAAAGATTTTCGTTATATTAACATGCAGAAGAGCACGTAGACATGTTCGTACGTTCGAAAAATCCTCTTTAAATCCTTTGCGAAAATCATTTCAAAATGGTTTCAACTTCAGTACGCATGAAATTTCGGCGCACTCTGTATTTCTGCTTACAGAATTTGAGGGTGCTTTAGTTCCTGATGCTCGTTTATGGCCTAATACATGAAGAATATTTTATATTTTTGATAAGTTACAATAACCGAATTCTCGTTTGTAGGATCCACAATTTAGTCGCGGCTAAACAAAGTCTCCTTGTTCAGAACATATTGTATGGACGACTGCGAAAGTGCATTACCACTTGCAATTCTTCCTCCCCTACAGGGACGTACACAGGGGGTGTGTTCTGGGGGTCCGGACTCCCCGAAATTAAGATTTTTGTGTAAATTTAGCCTCATTTCAGGGGCAACTTTAGGAATTTTAATGCCCTCATATTGAGTTTGGACCCCTCCCGAAATAAATTCCTGCGTACGCTACTGCTCCCCTGCAATAGTAGGCAACCCAAAGTCAGGGTCGTTGGGTTGGTTGAGATTTAGAAGGTAGTTGGACCAAACCTCAATTTTGTTACAAATATATCAGTGTGGCAATATGCAAGTAAGGGAATAAAATAAATTGATAAGAAGGACGGTTTTATTATCGTGAGAGAAATAGATGACATAAAAAGTTATAAAACGATCTTACTTGAGCAGTTCAAACAAGATGAATGGTTAAAAATAGATATAAGAGGAAAGCAATTTCTTTCCTTTTTCAAAAAAAAAAAAAAAAAAAAGTGATACAGCAAGAAAACTGTTAGATAATATAAAGGTTTAAAATAAGAGCCTGACAGCACAAAAACAAATATCCACACGAAACGGAATGAGACACCAGTGGCGTAGCAGACTCCATACAAGACAAAAAGGTGGGACCCTAGTTGTAAACTCAATAATAATTATAATGTTGGTATCTATGTGTTCCTGAAGGATGACACTTTCCGGCGATATGTATTTTATGTATGTGAGGATACCACAGCGGACGGGGGAGGGTAATTACATGTTTTTTGTTTTCTGTATTGGAATTTTGGGCATGGCATTCCTTCCCCTTTGTGGGTACACTCATAAAATGCATATCAGCGGAAAGCTTCATCCCTCAGAAGCACATTGCTACCAAAATTATCTTCATAGCTTAATTAGGGGCTAAGTTATTGAGGTTTAGATTGAGTCATGTTAAGGAGCGACCAGAATGTGACTATTTCACACCGTCAGGCGTCTCGATGGCCGTAACTTTGTAACGAGGTATTTCCCGATATATGGTCATATGAACCTTTTTGCTTGTCTGCCCATAAGAATCTACCCCTGAAATTTTGCCGTACCTTTTAGTTACACCCTGTATATATATATAAATTCAGTAGTTATTCTTGTTCAGCAGCTTAGTCCACACACTAACTTTGATAAAATAATTCAGTCACAAATGTAAGAATTACGCGTCCTCAGGTTGCGGATCGAGGAGAAGGCCTCTAGATATAGAGGTTAGCTGCGAATATACTGAATAAGCAGTCGCGGACAGCCGACTAGGAGTGGCCCTCCAGCTTGGGGGTTTGGGTAGGGCTAACAACCTCATCCTGTAAAAAAAAAAAAAAAAAAAAAAAAAAAAAAAAAGCACTTGTTCAGAAATATTCACAAAAGCCTCGGACAAGGACTGATAACTTGGCACGACCTCAGCAAACGAAAATGGACATGAGATTTGGAACATGGAATATTAGGAGTCTTTATAGGGCAGGCGCGTTAAAATCCGTAACGAGTGAGTTAGAGAAATACAGGATGGACGTAGTAGGAGTTCAGGAAGTTAGGTGGGAAGGAAATGGATCTGAGAATTCCGGAAATTTTACGTTCTTTTACGGGAAAGGAAATAAAAACCACCAGTTAGGAACAGGGTTTTTCGTTCATAAACGTATATTACCAGCAATTAAACGGGTTGAATTTGTCACTGACAGACTTTCTTTTATTACTATTAAAGGACGGTGGTGTGATATTATTGTTTTAAATGTACATGTCCCAACTGAAGATAAGGATGACTATATAAAAGACAGTTTTTACGAAGAAGTGGAACGGATATTTGACCAACTCCCGCGATACCATATGAAAATTCTACTAGGGGATTTCAATGCGAAGGTAGGACGAGAGGATATTTTCAAACCGATTATAGGGAACGAAAGTCTGCATAAGGAAAGTAATGACAACGGTGTTAGACTCGTGAATTTTGCAACATCCAAAAACTTAATCGTGAAGAGTACAAAATTCCCACATCGCGACATTCATAAATACACTTGGACATCACCAGACGGGAAAACACATAATCTAATTGATCACGTTTTAGTAGATAGAAGAAGGCAATCTTGCATAATTGATGT
Source organism: Thermobia domestica (assembly GCF_964235325.1). Classification (NCBI taxonomy): domain Eukaryota; kingdom Metazoa; phylum Arthropoda; class Insecta; order Zygentoma; family Lepismatidae; genus Thermobia; species Thermobia domestica. The sequence goes on along the minus strand of NC_137465.1, from coordinate 131,407,423 downwards.
CCGGTCGTTTAGAAGGGCTGATTGTGACACTGACCACTACCTGGTAGCAGCGATAATACGAGAGAGGTTATCGTTGAATAAAGGTAATATTCATTGTCCGAAAACGGAGAGATTCAATTTAAAGAAATTAGAAGAGAGCCAGGTAAGAGAGAAATACCAGATTGAAGTCTCGAATAGATTCTCGGCCTTAGAAGATTCGGAGGGCACTAGAGGTCAGTATACCTGGATTGAAATTAGAGATAGCATTAAAATTTCAGCAAAAGAAAAATTGGGACACGCGGAAATACGTAGGAACAAACCATGGTTCGACCAGGAATGCATAAAACTAGCAGAGAAGAGAAAACAGGCAAAATTACGCTGGCTACAAAATCCGAATGAAATAACTACACGAAATTTCGCAGAAATCAGGCGGGAAACATCCACAACTTTTAGAAGAAAGAAACGCGATTTTCTGAAAGCTAAAATTAAGGAGCTTGAAGATAATAGTAAAAATAAAAACATCCGGGACATGTATAAGGGAATCAACGAATTTAAGAAAGGCTATTAACCTCGTGCTTATATATTAAAGAAATCTGACGGTACAGTTCTCACTGACACGGATAGCATCTTAAATAGATGGAAAGATTTCTTTGACGATTTGCTTAACACGCAACCGAAAACTAGTGTGCGTGGAGAAAAGGAAATACACACCGCAGAACCGTATATTCCAGAACCCAACCGAATAGAAGTAGAAACTGCTATAAAGAAATTAAAGAAACACAAATCTCCGGGTGTAGATGAAATTCCAGCTGAGTTAATTTTAGCTGGAGGCGAAAAATTGTGGAACAAGATACACAAACTCATTCTCCTTATCTGGAACAAGGAAGAATTGTCACAAGAGTGGAAAGAATCAATCATTGTTCCAATTCACAAGAAAGGTGACAAAACTGACTGTAATAATTATCGAGGCATTTCTCTTCTGTCAACATCCTATAAAATCCTTTCAAATATTCTATTAGCAATACTGACCCCATACGCAGATGAAATTATTGGAGATTGTCAATGCGGATTTAGACGAAATCGATCAACTATCAACCAAATATTTACCATTCGCCAAATACTCGAAAAAAAGTGGGAATACAATACCCCGGTACATCAACTATTTATTGATTTTAGAAAGGCGTACGACTCGGTTAGGTGAGAAACATTATACAACGTTCTTACAGAACTCGGAATACCGAGAAAGCTAATTAGATTAATTAAAATATGTTTAAATGAATCCCAAAGTAAAGTCCGGGTAGGAAATTTTTTGTCCACGAGCTTTCACGTCGAAAATGACCTGAAACAAGGAGATGCGTTGTCACTATTATTATTTAACTTCGTTCTGGAATACGCTATAAGGAAAATCAAAGATAGCAACCAGGGCCTAGAGTTGAACGGTATTCACCAGGTTATAGCATATGCTGATGATGTAAATTTAATAGGTGATGATAGGAGAACAATAGAAAGAAATGCAGAGATCTTATTAAACGCTTGCAGGGACATGGGTTTAGAAGTAAATGCAGAGAAAACTAAATACATGGAAGTACGTCGGGACCGGCATACAGCAAATTATGGATGCGTTAAAAAATTAAATAATACTTTTGATAAAGTGGATAGTTTCAAATATCTAGGATCAATATTAACAGAGGAAAATCATATTCACGAAGAAATTAAATGTCGACTAAAAGCAGCGAATTCGTGCTACTATTCGGTTCAAAATCTCTTGTCGTCGCGAATTCTGTCGAGGAATTTGAAGCCTAAAATATACAAAACGGTAATTATGCCTGTTGTTTTGTATGGCTGCGAAACATGGACACTTACTCTAAGGGAAGAGCATAGACTGAAAGTATTTGAGAACAAGATCCTGAGACGAATATTCGGACCCAAGAGGAACGGGAATGGGGGATGGCGGAAACTTCATAACAAGGAACTACATAATTTATATGGTTTACCCAACATTGTCAGGGTCGTGAAGTCTAGGAGGCTTAGGTGGGCGGGTCATGCAGCTAGAATGGAAAAAAGTAGAAACGCTTTCAAAGTCTTGCCTGGAAGACCAATTGGAAAACGACCATTAGGAAGACCTAGGCGCAGATGGGAGGACAATATTAAGATGGATCTCGCAGAGATAGGAATACAAAGTAGAAACTGGATGAAGTTAGCTAAGGATAGAAGTCAGTGGAGAGCTTTTGTGAACGCAGCATTGAACCTCCGGATTCCATAGGGCATAGAGTTAGTTAGTTAGTTAGTTTTGTATAACAGAACACACAGGGAGCCAAATAAATTTGATAATTCTACGTATATTAATTTCTAAATGCTAGAAGGCGATTGTTTATTAAATATCCAAATGCAACTAAGTTTCATGGCATCATCCAATAAAGAAAACTGAAAGTAGAATACTTTTAGTCTCAATTACAAATACCGTAGATCGAAAATCCAATTAAATATGACTGTATACTGTATAAACTGTCACTAACACTTCATCCAATTATCCAACCAAATGTAACGAAAAAATTAATGGTTCTGTTAAGTTTCAAGATTATTCTGAATTAAGATTGGTGAGAATTTTCCAAAAGTATAGATGATTCCAAGAGAAAGAAGATAAATAATCAATTTGATAAATATAGATGCCCAATTATCACGTAAGTCCAATACTTCTGAACACATTGAGAAAGAAACTCTTCTTTTCAAAATTTTCAAATTTCAGACGATAGATGGAGGAACTCCAGGACCAGATTGAGAACCACTCAGTTGTCCAAACAACAAATACACATGATCATCGCATACAGTTCTTAACATCGTAATGATTTTGTTTTAATTGGCCTCTTATTCGCATTAATGTACTAAATTCATATTGATTTCAATGACGTTACGATTACATTTCTTGGGCTTTCACAAAATTAAAACCAAATGCAATGAATAAGACAATAGAAAAATGAAATGAAATCTTTAAGTTTTACCCAACATTGTCCCACGATTATGGCGGTTAGGCTAAAGGAGACGGTGATAATGAAAAATGAATGAAATGGTGGAATGAAGAAAATGGGAGGAAACGGTAGAACCCTGGGGAAACTCACGAGCATGGTGTTTGTCCACCACAAAGTTCACGGCGCGAGCTGGGATCGAACCAGGGACCCCAAGCACCGGAGGTGAACGCTCTACCACTGAGCCACCGAACCCCCAATAAGACGATAGAGACAGCAGCGGGGATTGTTCTTTTTTTCTTTCTCAGCTCCGTTACAAACTTTTTACTACAAGTACTTATTTAATCATAATAATATTTTCATATTTGCCATTCATTTGCTATTCTTTTCAATTGATGCATCCCTACATAACTTATTCAATCAACGAAGAAAGGATCTACGTTCCTAATCATTATATAATTAACAACAATACATTATTTCAGTACAATTATATCCCTGAGTAAAAACAAAAAATATCTTTTATAATTACCGGTACTTATATTTCCAAAGACTCAATTCAAGCTCGAAACTCTAACATCTTTATTTAACCCTAGAGGCATGGCCGCCCGAAGAAAATTTTCTAGGGGGGCTCAAATCCCTGGTCGCCATATTAAGTTTGATATTTTTATTTGTATTAAAAACGTCTTTAAAAATTTAATACCTTTTCGTGAGTCAGGAGGCTCGGACCCCACCGTACCCTCCCCTTCGTTCGCCCACGCCTAGTGGCCTTACAAAAGGAAAAGTTGTAGGCCAATTACACAAGAATAAAATGCTAAAAAGAACTAGTCGGAGAGATTCATGATCCTTCTTTGGAGTTTCCAAAATTTCTAACTAATATTCCAAAAATGCAATAATCACTATCATTAATGAAGGATTACAAAATAAACTAAAGGTTGGATACACTTCAAACAGCCAAAAACGAAACAATAGCGTTCCTTCATTTCTAAATTTTACATATTTCTCATCACTGGTCAAACCAAAATAATTGTTAGAAAGCTTAAGGACAAATGAAAGTTAAATGTAAACACATATTTGTTGGGGAAAATGGAAAAGAATTCAGATACATAAGGTTGGAGAATCGAAAAATTAGGACCAAAACAATAAGTTTCATAACATTTCCTCTTCGAAAATGATTTCAGTCACTGATACTAAATTCGTAAACGTCCAATCAGAGGTAATCAATCGTCTCGTATTCAATTCAGTAATACACAGTGCCAAGATATATTTAAAATAAATGTAAACACATTTTCCTTCGATATTACGAAAACTAAAACAAAATTAAAATAAATGATACCGAACAGCATAACTCAACAAATTTATTCTCCTTTAAATACTTTTGGTGTCAGACGGTAAGTCTTATTAAGTTGGGTTGACTATGCTCAATGATAGGCAATCGCTCCCCGAACATATTACGGTACGCTGATAAAATTGGCAGTTAACACACGAAAAAAAATTCGCCTAGAAAGAATGGACAAGGGTTGTTAGGTGCGAAAAGATTTTTTTTTAATTCGTATGTGTTATCAACTATTTTAAGCAGAAAGTTGTTCTCAAATAAGACCCTCAAATGTAAACAACCCAAGATTTTTTGGAAATAACTACTGTAGAAAAACACGTATCGTAAAATAATTAGGGAATATATTAAACCGAATAATTTAAACTATCTTTTTCTGACCTATTCCGTATCTTGAAGTAAAAAAAAAATATATGTAAATAGACAACTTTTACGAGCACCGAAATGTCAATACTATGCCATGACTAATCAGTATTTCCAAATTTTTACCGGTGACAAACTTGATACAACACGTATTTCAAAAAAAAATATGACATCTGTAACCACCTACCCTGATATTTAAAATTTAGTAATTACACTACCGGAATTAACTATTTTCAATTTGTGCCATTGCGCCGTCCTATTCACTCATCAATAGGGTTCCTATTGAACTGGAAAATTTACTTCCCTGACTTCTTTCTGGCCATCCCTGACCTTTGGCAGGAAATTCCCTGACTTTCATGACAGGTGTCGAATTACGTTGACAGATAAATGAGGAATAAATAACGGTGAATATTTATATATGAGAACATTTATTTCATAGAGACAAATAATAATCAATTGCTCATACGTACATGCCACTTACCACCCATAAAAATCTGAGTAACGTTCTATACTAACTAACTAACTAACTCTATGGCCTATGGAACCCGGAGGTTCAATGCCGCGTTCACAAAAGATTTCCACTGAATTCTATCCTTAGCCAATTGCATCCAGTTTCTACTTTGTATTCCTATTTCTGCGGGATCCATCTTAATATTATCCTACCATCTGCGCCTAGGTCTTCCTAACGGTCGTTTTCCGGTTGGTATTGCAGTTAAGATTTTGAAAGCGTTTATACTTTCTTCCATCCAGGCCCACCTGAGCCTCCTAGATTTGATTACCCTAACAATGTTGGGTAAACCGAATAAATTATGTAGTTTCTCGTTATGAAGTTTCCGCCATTCCTCATTCCCGTTTCTCCTGGGTCCGAATATTCGTCTCAGGATCTTGTTCTCAAATACTTTAAATCTATGCTCTTCCCTTAGAGTAAGTGTCCATGTTTCGCAGCCATACAGAGCAACAGGCATGATTGTCATTTTATATATTTTAAGCATCAAATTCCTCGACAGATTTCGCAACGACAAGAAATTTTGAACTGAATAAAAACACGAATTCCCTGCTTTTATTCGACATTTAATTTCTTCGTGAATGTAGTTCTTGTCTGTTAATATTGATCCTAGATATTTGAAAGTATCCACTTTATCTAAAGTATTATTCGATATTTTAACGCATAAAAAAATTGCCGTATCACGATCCCGACGAACTTCCATATATTTAGTTTTCTCTCCATTTAGTTCTAAACCCATGTCCCTGCAAGCGTTTAATAAGACGCATTTCTTTCTATTGTTTTCCTATCATTCCCTATTAAATTTACATCGTCAGCATATACCATAACCTGGTGAACACCATTCAACCTGGTTGCTATCTTTGATTTTCGTTATAGCGTATTCCAGAACAAAGTTAAATAATAATGGCGACAACGCATCTCCTTGTTTCAGGCCATTCTCGACGTGAAAGCTCGTGGACAAAAATTTTCCTACCCGCACTTTACTTTGGGATTCATTTAAACATATCTTAATTAATCTAATTAGCTTTTTCGGTATTCCAAATTTTGTAAGAATGTTGTACAATGTTTCTCTCCTAATCGAGCTGTAAGCCTTTCTAAAATCAATAAATAGTTTGTTTCTCCTTCTAGCCAATGCTGCTAACTCCCTCTAATGTAAAATTCTCAAACCAAACATTCTCCTCAACGTTTTAATAACTAATGATAAAATTCTTTGGGAAAAATACTGCTTTAAGTTAAATATACAATTTTGAACGGAGCTATAATATAATATTGAATTTAAAAATTAGAATAGGAAAAGAAGAGAAACTGAAGAGAAAAGCGAACATAATGGAACAGATAGAATTATCTCGTTACAACCTTCCTAGATGGTGCTGTAGTTACTGGAAACATAAGTAATATCGTATCTCACTTGAGGTTTATAATAAACAAGACATCTAGCAATATAGACCAATCCAATTGGCATGTTCCATTTGATAAAGCATTTTACGCTCAAACTCAAATGCACTAACTCCAAATACTCTTTCCCCGTCTATGTTATGAATATAAGATACTGTTCTACTCAATCTATTACGTAACAATAACAGATATTTATGCATTTTTTCAAACATTCAAATTTTAACTTTTTTTCTTCTTGTGGGTTCTCTCGAGGAGACGGTTCTACCAATCAAAAACAACAAGGTAAAATACGATATGAAATATTTTTCGTGAAAGAATGAAAGTGCAAATATAAAAAATTACCGTCAGTGCTGCTTAATTTTGAATGATTGTGAAAATATTGTGTGTAAGTGTGCTCTTTCACTATTCTCGTTTATGCGTACACCTCCAGTTGCTGACATGCCTGCTCTCTGCAGACGTACCTCCTCGCTATCGCTCGGGCTTACATCCTGTCCTCCTTCCTTGACTGGTTAGATAGCATTCGTGCTTTTTTGGGCACCTAATACAAGTTGGTTCGTGTTTTATGCACTGCAACTTTTATGTCATACGTCCACACTGTGTTTATACTGAGCCCTCCTGAAGTCAATCTGCAAATAGTAAGGGAACTTCTCATTTAGTACAAGCTTTGTTAAATGAAATACAATACTCTAACCTAATCTCAAAATGTAAGAAATGTGTCAAAATTTGGTAGAACCGTCTGCTCTAGTAATGTCCTTTTTTTAATATATCCATCAAGATTGAAACTTTCGCAATGTCTCTCCCAATCTCTATGCTTCTCCTACCGACCTTTCAAGTTATTTGTATTGTGTTCATTTCTGAACGTGCACTAAAACATTTCTGACATCTCTACAGGAACTGGAAAGACAAAACTCTTCTACTTCTTGTCATACTCGTTTTTGTATATTTTCATCTCTTCATAAACCCTCTTCTTGAATTCTACTAAAAGCAACGAAGTTTAAAGATGGAGTGCTAGGTCCAATGGCGTCGGACATTTTTTCCGGTCCCAAACGTTTCAGTATTCGCGCGTTAACCTATATTATTTTAGCGCGCTACCCTAGCCAGTAGTTTTAATTTGGTCATATAAAATGTACAGAAAAGTCTGAACAAGTCTTTAATTTGCCCATTTGATGTCGAGAACGGAAACCAACCAACCCCTGCGGGGCTTCTAAGCCGTTCATACTACTATTACTATTATTATTATTATTATTATTAGTAGTAGTAGTAGTAGTAGTAGTAGTAGTAGTAGTAGTTGGAGTAGTAATAGTAGTAGTAGTAGTAGTAGTAGTACTGCTTTTACTATGAATCTTTATACGTTGATGCTAGTGGTCTACTGTGCCACGCTTAGTTGCATGCATGGAGAGCATGCCCACGACCGTTCGGTCTATTTAATGGACGGGTTCCGCCAAACAAGGCACTCCGCCCGTAGTTCCTCAATATACGCTATTGATTTCACATGCACGATGTGCACCATCAGAATCTGTCCCCTAATTCTGACTTCGCCTAAGCGATGTAACCACCATTCACTGAGGAAGTGGGGTACGCCCACTGCGTTGCCAGACCGAAGTCCTGAGTGCCTACCAGTTGACCTACTGGTTGAGGCAGACTGTTAGTGAGTCAGTCCTACCATGCTCTGCAGGCTCTGCAGGCATGGCGGCCGAGCGTTTCAAGGCAAGCTCACCTTCCCCATACGCTCACCGTTACCCAGATTCCTGGGATTAGCTCCCGCATGGTACCGAATCCCACGGTATGACCACAGCCTGGCAGAGTCCAACCCAAATCCGGGGCCCCAGGCAATGCCCGAGGGGGCTTGTTCAATCCCGGCCCTGCCTACCTCTATCGTTCAACTGGCAACCGCCTTGTCTTTTAGAGGTACCATGCACACGTCGAGATACTCCCGTAGGTCTCCTCCGGGGGAATCTCTCAGAGCTCCGGGAGGCAGTGCCACCCTAAAACATGTCTGGAAGAAACACTGTTTCGCACAACAAACGTAATTACTGCTCTCTCTCTACTCTTTTTTATACTAACGCTGTAGGAAAAATAACTAACAAAAACGTCCCTCAAGATTTCAACACAGAGCAAGACTGCTAACAAATCCAAAACACAATCTATTAAATCCAATGCACTATTAAAGGTTTATCAGCTGCGTAGAATGGAGTGGCTGCTGACTCGCATTGAGTTTCTCGCGTATCCCACCCGTGACGTCAGCATTTACGATTCATCAAAAACAAATGCCTGTAGAAGCTGAACGAGACGGCCTATCAAGATATAAAAAATACGGGTCTCTCATTTTTTGTTACTCTTTCTATTGCACCAAACTTGTTTTTAACTCGAACTGCTCCTTTAACAAATTTATATCCATCTACGTTTATATTATTTTCTAATTGTTCAATAATTTGCATCAATTCTTCATCCTTTCTTTGATGAGTAAACAGAACCTGAGACGCAAATGGCATTAACCACAAGTTAATTTTACACATATTTGTCACCTCTTTCCAACTAGGTTCTAATTCAACTGACTCAAACATCTGCGTGTCATGGACCCTAAAAATAAAATTTGAAGTCTACATGATTTACTTCAAAATCAAATCCTAACAATCGATATAATAAACTTCCATAGATGTTAACCATCTTTAAATTTCGTATGATATAGGACAGTCCTTAGTGATCAACACGTACCTCAAATTTATTATGTAAATAAGTTTTAAAACGTTCCATACATTCAACCAAGGCCATCAATTCCAACAAATATATAGGCTTATTTAAATCATAGTAAAGAGGTTTTCGACTAAAATATGCTATGGGCCGTAACTCTCCATTACTATCATATTCTTCGAGACATCCCCCTAAGGATTTTGTTGATGCATCTGAACTGATCACAAGCTTATCATTTAAATTTGGTAAACATAATACAATATGAGTCTCAAATAATTCTTTTATATGATCAAGTGCCGCTTGTTGCTCAGGACCCCATAGAAACTCAACTTTTGCTGACCTTAATCGGTTAATGGGTTCTAGAGCTTCCTGAAAATGTGGAAAAATATTGCAAAAACGCTGTTGAAGCTAGCAAACCTCTTGTGTTTTGGGGGGAGGCAAATTTTTAATAATTTCAAGTCTAGAGGGATCTAGATATAAATCGTTTCCATCTATAACATATTCCAGATACGATACCTTAGTCTGAAATAAGGTTGATGTACTTAAAGAAAACGTTATCCCAGCTTCTCTGAATTTCTTCAATTCTAAAACACGCTTATGTTCATCGATAGTATCTTGAAAAATAATTATATAATTGAAGAACCACTCAAGTCCTAAATGTTTGATCAGATACAATAATTCTGTCATAATTTTTGATAACATATGAGAACGTGCCGCTAAGCCAATTGGCAAAACACGCCCTGGAAAAGACCCGTATGTGTCATGAAAGCAGTGCACTTGCTAGAATTTTCAGAGAGTGGAATTTGTAAATAAGCCCTCCTGACATCGAAATTTGATCTAATTTTACCTTTAGATTAACTATTAATCTCTTGTACCCCAATTTGTTATTAACCACAAAACTTGGAAAACACCATTCACTATCAGATTTTACTATCATGCCCTCTTTTAATAATTCATCTACCTTATCAGCATTAAAGCTATAATCTTTATAATTTCAGGTATTACTATTAATTTTGACAATACTAGTAATGATCTCTATCCTTGGAATCTTCTTAATACCAGAATATCTAAATTTTAATGCAAAAGCTGGAATAATGGTTGGACCCTAATCACACTTAAACCTTCAGCATATATTGGTTCATTTAAATTGAATGGCGGCCTATTTAAACAGAATCAAAAGATTTAGTTACAGTTAAATAATCAAAATCATAGAACAGACTCACCAAAATTTAGATGATATAACACTGAGTACATTCTATAACGAGATACTTTGTATCGATTCATAATTGCATATATCTCGGGCAGAAAGTGCTTTTACACAAGCACCATACCTATTATAATGTTAATTAAAAAATAAAAAAAAAAGATGAATGTTCTAACATAATGAATATATATGTAGTTGTTGTTTTGTTGGATGCTATGTCGTTGTTTGTGTGAATATACGTTAAAAGGTAATCAAAGAATAAATTACTTAATATTTATCATTGGCTTGTAATTTCATTAAAAAGGGTGATCATCTTAGTGAATATAACATTTGAAGATATTTTAAGGTGAAAATGAGTATTGCCACTAGAGATATACTTATATTAATTGTACTAGGGTTGATGACTACCTTTGGTGAGTCGTTGTAAAATTTTTGGTTTACCTCACCCGGGATTTTGTAAATTCATATCCCAAAGTTTAAAGTAAGGGTGAATTCACCATAATAAGAAGGTTTATGAATATTAACTCAACTATTCTTAGAAGTGGCAGAGTAATCATAAGAAAAGTCATGATTGGTGAGACAGTAGAGAATGAAACTGTTGACGGTGTTAACAATGAGCAGAATATAGCTCCCATTACACCTGGAATGTTGACACTAGAAGATAGAATCCTAATAGCGTTACAGCGACAGGAACAACGACTGGAACAAAGCCGAAAGGATTATTTAGAAGCCATGAAACAAAATTTAGCTCAGATGTCCGAAGAATTAAAACAAACGGTACAGCAAAAATCTGAAGAATCTAGTAGACAATATGAAGAATTGAGTAGACGATTAGAACAAATAGATCAAAAGTCAGAAGAAACGAAACAATCTGTAATACAAGCTGTGAGAGACATCACGTTACAATTTGATGAGAAGCTAAAAAGATTATCTGAAGATTGTAAGGATAACTACAATCATGTAATTCAAGAAGTTAATATTGTAAAAAAAAAAGATTTTGAAGTAATGGAATCTTCTGTTCGTCAGCAAAAGATTCAGGTGACAGATAATTCTAACCAAATACGTGCAAATACACAATTGATATCTACCATGCAGGAGGAAATTAAGACGTTACAGATTAAAGACAATGCATACAACAATAACGTTGTTACTGATCGTTTGGAGTTCCTTCACCCCCAAGAAATGCCCTCGCATTCACCCGAAGCAGATCGACGTGGACCTTGCTTTACCTCTTCTTCAAGTAACCCATCCGATGATGATATTATTTTGGGAAGAATTCAGCGAAGGAATACAGATGGGCGGAAAAGAGATGGTGGAACTACGCATAACACAGTAGGTAGAAATTTTCATTTAACACGAAATGGTGAAAGAAATATAAAGTTAAGTGTAAAAATGAGTGAAATACGAGCTATGAGTAAGTTTAGTGGTAGGTGCAATGAAAATGCTACTTCTTTCCTGGAAAAATTTCAGGATGAATGCAGTATAATGTGTATAGATAAATCTCAATATATGAAACTAATCCCTCATTTATTACTCCCACCGTGTTCTTTATGGTTCAAAGCAGTACGGAAGCACGTCAAAACATATGAGGAATTCAAAGCAGTGTTGATCGCAAATTATGAGAACGACTTTTTACTTGCTAACAGAGACGCTATGATTAGAAACCAACCTTTTCATCCTCGCTTACACAAATCTATTGTTGATTTTGTTGTGAACACTTACAATGAATTAAAAGTTGTAAATCCATTACAATCTGAATCCAGAGTGATTGCATCTATCCGAAATCTACTACCTTTTAAATTGCAACAAATTCTGCTTTCTACCCAGTGCATAAGTTTTAATCATCTGCTAATGCTTGTTCAATATTACGAAAGTCAATACCAGGCGCAGAATAATCAAACTGGAGTAGGTAAAATGAGAAATAATTCAGATAACCTTAAGTCAGTACCTGTCCGAAATATGAATATCCGTAACGTAAACAATACGGAACATAACATGGATAGAGTAAATTTAAATAATCAGAATAGGCAAATATATAATGCGAATTTACTTAACTAATTGTGATGATAATTATGTCAGACCATTTAACAGAAGTAGGTTCCAAAACAGACGAAATGTATAGCGTGATTCTAGAAATACTGTAAATCGTATTGATAGACATAACTTTAATTTAAGAGATGGCACTACGTATCAGAATCAAAACAATAATGCAATTCCTGTACAAAATAATAATGCGGAACCTAATCAAGATTGTGCAATACAATGTACTTTATTGGAACCATATACAAGTATAAATTTAAACTGACTGCAGCTGATGTGGTAGGGGTTAAACCCATATCAGCTATTGATTCTTATGAATATTTATCTTCAAATTTATGTGTTAAGGTCAATAATGAAAACAATCTTTTACATGGTGTATGTGTAAATAATGATTCGGAAATAGCAGTCAATAGATGTCAATATCAATTTGTGCCTGTAGTAAATCATTGTTGGTTTACAGATGATAACATCAATGACGGTTTTAGTGTTGAAGAAAACTTTGTATTTTTAAAATCCTATAGTACTGCCAGAATACCTGTCAAAATAAATGGATTAAGCACAGAAGCTTTATTGGATACGGGCGCAAATGCATCTTTGCTATCGTATTCGTTATGGAAAGCAATTGCTAGTGATTATTCAAATTCTAAATTACAAAGAGCAGAGAATCTTATTATAGTAGATTTTACCGGTAAACACAAAAAGAGGGTAGCTGGGATTACTCATATCACAATAGCCATTCAAAGTTTTGAGATATCTATTCCTATTTTGGTGAGAAAAGAATTGAATGAAAAACTAATCATTGGTTTAGATTTATTGTCGCAATTACGTGTAATGCTCGATTTCAGAAATCAAACTTTAACGATACCCGGCCTTCCTCAAGAAATCGTTCAAAAACTTCTTCCCAAATCTGATGATATTGCTTGTCAATATAATATTGTTCATAATGTATTGAATAATGTTTCTGTAATTTCAGAAAGTGATAAATTAAATGATCAATTAACACAAGTTGCGCAAAATTTAATGGATTCGAAAGATGATGTATTGTTTTCTGAGTGTGTTAAATCACTTGAAATGAGCCTCGACTTTATAGAGGATACAGTAAAAACTCACTTTAAGGATATATAAACACAAGAATGTTTTTTCACAACGTCCCGGATGTTGTAAGGATTTTATCTATTCTTTTAAGGTTAAGACAGACAAACCTATTGTGACTAAGCCATATATAATTCCTTACCGATACAGAGAAAATGTACGTCAACAAATTGCAGACATGTTAAGAGATGGAATCATTAGGCCTTCACGAAGCGTTCACCTTAATCCGTTACATGTAGTCCCTAAGAAAAATGGTTCCCTACGTGTAGTTTTGGATCTGAGACGTACAAATTGCCATATTGACTTAGAACAAGTGAGGTATCCACCAGTGGAAGAAATATTAGCCTCTTTACAGGGCAATGCAGTGTTCAGAAGTTTAGATTTAATACTAGCCTATAATCAGGTCGAATTGCATGAAGATTCGAAACCTTATACAGCGTTCAGTTTTGAAGGTCATTTGTACGAGTACAACCGTGTAGTCTTTGGGCTTATCAATGGTAGTGCGGCGTTAGCTTCTTGCTTAAATAAAGTCTTAGGTCAAGACTTACGCAGCAACGTAATTACCTACGCTGACGACATTTTGATAATGGGTAAAAATCCTCATGAATACTTAAAATACCTGGATATTGTTTTAGAGAGATTGGAAAGTTCGGGTCTCACTATCAACATACAGAAATCCAAATTTTTACAAAATTCTATAGAATTCCTTGGCTACCAAATTGATGCATCCGGTTTACAGTTTAGTCAATCTAAAGTACAAGCAATAGAGGATTTGCCTGCACCGACGAATGTAAAACAGACACGGCAAGTATTAGGACTCTTCAATTGGTTTCGCAAGGCCATCCCACGATTTGCTGAGATAGCTCAACCTTTATTTATGATTACAAAAAAGGGAGTACCATGGCAATGGGGTCCGATTCAAGAATCTAGTTTTACTAAGTTGAAGGAGAGTGTAAAGCGAAACATCCATTTGAACCATCCTCGATATGATGTTCCTTTCTATGTTCAGTGCGACGGTTCTCAACTTGGAATCTCTGCGGTACTCTGGCAACCACATCCAACTATCAAGGAACCGGCCGTTATCCATTGTGCTAGCCGTACTCTAAAGAAAGCTGAGAAAAGCTATACAACTACGGAAATTGAATTATTGGCCGTACGTTTTGCAGTACAAAAATTTGCTCCGTATCTCAGCGGATGCCATTTTATAGTACTTACCGACCATAATTCATTACGATATCTTAATAGTATACAGGGATACAATAACAGACTACTTCGTTGGTCGTTAGAGCTTCAGTCTTATGACTTTGAGGTACAACACATCAAGGGAGTAGATAATGGACCCGTAGACACTTTATCACGTTTGTTTCCTGGAGAAGAACAACATATCTTGTCTATCAACGAATTTAAGGTCTTACAGGATGAAATAGCCACTATTTCAATGGAAGATTTAAGGGAACATCAACTGAATCATCATGAATACAATCAAATCATGAAACATTTGTCTTCTTGTAGTGCGGAGTGTAATTGCCCCAAACAATGGAATTCCAGATTTAAACTATCCAACGGAATTCTGCTTATTAGAGATTTTAAGTTCAAGTCCAGAAATAAAATTTGCATACCACCTACGTTGACAACCCGCATATTAAAAGCCTATCATGATGATTTCGGTCATTTTGGTTATATGAAAGTATGTGCCTTGATTAATAAATCTTTTTATTGGAGAGGAATGAGAGTGCAAATCAAGAATCATATCAAGGACTGTATTGAATGTATGCAAATAAAACACAACTACCAGGCTGTGCAGAAACCTATGCTATCGATAACCCCAGAGAGACCACATTCGTTCATATCTATTGATCTATATGGACCGTTACCGCGAGCAGCTACAGGAGAAACTTATTTACTTACCACTATGGATATTTTTTCGCGCTATGTAATAGCTTACCCTCTGCGTAGAGCAACTTCCGCTGCTATCATAAATAAAATTTTGAATGTATACATTCCACATTGTGGTCCTGTCAAACACATATTATGTGATAATGGTTCACAGTTCAAAAGTGATGTGTTTATTAAAGCAATGAATAAGGCTAACATTAAAATTCATTTCGTAACTCCGTATCATCCTAGCAGCTCTATTGTAGAAAATGTGCATCGTAATTTTGGTATGTTGTTTCGACACTTTTGTAAAGACAAACATACCGAATGGATTAAACATGTTAATCAAATCACGTATCTTTTGAATTATTCGATATCAGACACATTGGGCGTGTCTCCTGCTAATGTACATAACGGTTCTGATTTGATTTTCCTTGTGGAACAACATTTTAATATCAAGTTGGAAGATTCGGCAATCGTAGATTCTTCAAGTTTAGTGAATATGGTAAAAATTCGTAGACACAACAAATTTTTGAAGCGTAATTCTAAATTAGAGTCTCTACAAGAAGGAAAATATCGAATCAAGACCAATGACTTAGTTTTTGTTAAACAACACCCACAAAGTAATGCGTTGTTAAAGAAGATTTATAAATTTTGTGACGTTTTCTCAGGTCCTTATTTATGTTTCAAGGAAATAAACCCTAAAGTTTTTGAATTGTTGAACGCCAAAACAGGTACGTCCATTGGACTTCGTAATATAGACGAGTTGAAGGTTTGGAGACCTTCCCAGTATACAAGAGAAAAATGGATGCAGCTGGTAAAAAAGTTAGTTGCACCTGGCATTCTTGCTCAAATAAATAAGAATGAAGGAAACTAAGGGTGATTTTGTCCTCTATCTTGTTGCTTCATTATTTTCATCAGTTAGTACCTTTATCTTCTCACCATATTTCCCGTATGATAAGGAAAAGAGACTTCTGTTTGTGTGAAAATAAATTTATTTCCTTCTTTTCGCTCACCCGAGCATAGGTTACATTTAATTTTTGATTTTTTTTTACTTAATTTAATTTTCTTTAATTCTCATTAACAAATATTCATTTCCAGATGATTTTAATTCTGTTTTGCTAATGTGAAAAATTATAATTCGATTTATTATTGATTAAAAACAAAGGTTATTTATATTATATTGATTTGTGTTGAAACTTTATTGTCAAAGATTATATTTAGTATAAGGCTCATTCTATTAAGTTAATGATCCGACGACCGTACCCATGCGTCACCTTATATGATATTCGGATAAGATTCTTTTGTATCCCGACACCTTATTGATATGATACATACTTTAAAATGCCATCTAACGTAATTATTATATAATTCGCTCTGGAAAGATCAACCATTTTTTTTAACATGGCCGTTTTTAATGATGATTGGAACTATTGATCATTGTAATTTATGTTTCAGAATGTAATTATCTCTTACGCTTTTGATTTCGAATCCTTCGTTAATTGTATTAGTAAGCGACGACTTTTTAATGGTAAAAGATAAATAATAGTGGAATGAAAGTTTTGTTGCAAATGTATTTATATGAGGTAACTGAACGTAGTTATATATGAGGGACGATTAAAATGTAAAGAATACAACTATTATCATGTTATTATTATAAACGGACCAGTGATTCTTAAATATAAAAGCCAAGCTTCCATGTAACTTTTATATTTAGTCCCTTTATCGAGCGACATTTTCTATAACGAGATACTTTGTATCGATTCATAATTGCATATATCTCGGGCAGAAAGTGCTTTTACACAAGCACCATACCTATTATAATGTTAATTAAAAAATAAAAAAAGATGAATGTTCTAACATAATGAATATATATGTAGTTGTTGTTTTGTTGGATGCTATGTCGTTGTTTGTGTGAAAATACGTTAAAAGGTAATCAAAGAATAAATTACTTAATATTTATCATTGGCTTGTAATTTCATTAAAAAGGGTGATCATCTTAGTGAATATAACATTTGAAGATATTTTAAGGTGAAAATGAGTATTGCCACTAGAGATATACTTATATTAATTGTACTAGGGTTGATGACTACCTTTGGTGAGTCGTTGTAATTCTCGATATCACAAATAATAGTTGTATTCATCTGATGATCATGAATATACAGTACCATGTTATTATAACATTTACAACACTTGGTCAAGAAGGGTTCGACCAGTTCCAATTTTCCCTGAATTCTGACGCAATTCGTACAAACCGAATTTCACGCAGAAGACTATGACTTCAGTCCCAAGATTGCACTGTTACAAACTTATCAGTGTTATCAACTCTTATTCCACACTTATTCAAAATTTAATATCAGACTTTTTTTTCCTTAACATGCAACAGTCTACAGGTATCATTCTGAAACCGGAATCAGTAGCTGATTTATGTCACTTCCGATTTCAGTGGAGTGATAAGTGAGGGGATCGTATTTATTCTCCAGACGCTCAGTCGCAATCGATAAACCGTATCTTATCATATGTTGGAAACTCTGTTCAAATGAATTATAATGACTAAAATGGTAAGTGTTGAATGATATGAAATTACTTGTAAGAAAGTTTTAAAAATATCCCCCTTGCGTTGTTATTTATATACATCTTTTTAACTACCTTTTTGAGAATATTTCATGTCTAATGTTGGATTCAGATTTAGTACAGATGTCAACTTGTCCACCTGAGGGAGTAAGAAAGAATTGAATAGTGACGTCGTGCCAAAACTGGAAGGAATACAGATGGAAAAAGGGAGAGGAAATGACACGTGCACGGATATTTTCTATTTCCGAGCTCGGTACGACGTCAAAGCTTACATAAATTATGTACTAATATGTCTCTTGGTTATTCTTGTCTACTAGATCGCAGACTCCGTTAATATTTCAAAAGTAAAATATTTTCTGTTTATATTATATACTATTTGGACTAGAACCGCGAACTACAAGTGCTCTCACATTGAACATTAAAACAAAGAACGAAAGAAAAAGAAAAGTTTACAATATTATTAGCGGTTAACTACAATAAATAAACTACTATAGTATTTAATATAAATATTAAGTACTATAATGTGTATGCAAACTAGTATATTTTGACATATAAGCCTACAAGTAATTCCAAGAACTGAACAGCCTTTTAGAAACCAAAGGGGGCGGGCAATTGTCCCATTCTCCCCCGCTGCGGACGACTACGTTAATGAGACATGATCTAAAATTATTGTTAAATTTTAAATCTTAAATTTTTGTTTAACGATAATATTGGGCTAAACGAATTTGTATGCTGGCAAAATATATGTATTTCTTTGCCGACAATAATTGGTAGTTTTAGACTTCCGAACTATGCTTTGTATAAGTGTGGGAAATATTATAGAACGGCTATGTCTGTCCGGCCGTCTCTCTGTTGACAGAAATCAGACTAAGAAAGATAAAAGATAGTGAGAAGCGGGTTCTGCAATCGATTTTGTGTTCCTAGAATATGTCCCATCTCCTCTGTTAACCCTCTCTATTCAAACCCTCTATTTCCGGTTTCAACATTTATCGCCATAGAACAGAAACGGCAATACATAGCGAAAAACGTTCTTTTACAATCGATTAAGCATATCAAGAGATCAGACCATCATTACGAGCAACACTCTTCGGAAACCGGAACTGGTTAAAATTACTAGTTCTGCCGGTTTCAATACTAATTTCCATAGAACAATAAAAACAAAAAGTACTAGCAGAGATGGAAAAGCGGTTTTATGTAATCGATTTATCGCCCCAAGAACACATTTAATATAATCCGTCAACAATCTATTGAAACTGTAAGTAGTAGAAATCAATCAACCGTTTCCGGTTTTAGCTTTGATCTTCATTGAACAAACACGGCAGTGGCGCACTTACGATTTTGTTTCGGGGAAGGGGCTTTCCTAACTTTAGTTCTGGAAATGTGAAAATTCTGCAAGATATTCCATGTACTTTAATACAGTAAATAAAATTTCGGGGGGCTTAAGAACAGAAGCCCCTCTAAATACGCCACGGAAACACGGTGACAGATAGCAACAAACTGTTTCAGTAATCGATTCAGTGTTTGAAGAGAACATACCATCGGTAAGTACAACACTCTACCAAAACTGTAGTTGAAATTCACTAGTTCACCCGGTTTCAATACTTATTTTCATAGAGAACAAACAGTAAAAGATATCGAGAAGCAGTTTTATGGATTCCATTCAGCTTCCCAACTGTAGGTTCTATCTCCTCTCTTAATCATCCATTCAACTGACAGTGGTTTAAATTAAAGATCTTCGCTTTCCACCTTTTTTGCCATAGAATAAAAACAGTAAGGCATAGCGAGAAATTGGCTTTTTTTGATACGGATTCAGCGTCCGAGGAAGAGGTTGCTGATCTGAATAATCTATTGTAAGCAATAATTACAGATTAATTACACTACTACTTCAAGTTTGAGTATTGAATTTCCATTGTTTGGAAGTCTAACGTAGTTTCACACTGTGAAACAAAACTCACTTGTTATTATACTTGAATTTATTTTTATTTGTTTGTGTACTGTCCGTGTAAAAAATATACGTATATAAGAAAAAATTACCAGATTGCATATATTGTATGTCGTCTGACGGGGGGACACATATTCCTAAGACACTCGGGCGAAAAAAGTATCAAAACTTTTTCAGGCTAGCCATTTTCAGTGAGGTTTTTCTGGTTTTCCTCATTCATATCAGGCAAATGCCTGGATGGTACCTAACATACGCTGATAGTATGATGGCCGAGGGACGTCATCCCTCATATGTGACGAGCTAACATGATCATAGATGTGGAAAACCCAGAAATCTAATTCCTAATTAGTCGAGTCAAAATACGGCTTGACCTGGGCAAAATTGCAACCTTTAGTTTTACACCTGTATTTTGTTTAGGTACCCCACCTGATGAAAATATCCAAAATCCGACAAAATCGGACAACGGGAACACCTCCAAAAACGGGTTTCAAAATGGCGGACCAAGGTTTTTCGAAAAAATCGTAGACCTTTACGTTGGCGGCTCTAGTAGTCCTCTTAATTGACACAGAGACATGAATGATACCTCGTTGAAACGCTCATAGACAACAAATTCCAACGAAGTGACTTTTGTACCCATCATGCCCAACCCCTAGAAGAAGAAGAAGAAGAAGAAAGTTGATTTTTTGTTTTTTTCTCTTCTAAATTGATATTTCTTGGACCCTTGCAACACTGTACGTCCTCATACGCCTTCAGAAAAATTCCCACGCGTAGACCAGATATTGGTAACAATAACATTAAAAAAATGAAGGACGTAGGTTCAACAGTAAGGGATATAAAAATTCGGAACCGCGGACCAAGGAGGGTCACTCTGTATATTTTTTACAGTGGTCTAACTTATGTTTCTTAGATCTAGCATCCTCCCTAATTGTCTCAGGGACATGAAGCATACCGCATTGGAAAGCTTATGGAACCCCCTTGCCAACGACGTATCGTTTGTGCCCCCTGTGCTCAACCTGTAGAAAAAAAAGAAGAAGAAACCTTGAAAAAATTGGGAAAATCTACACTTTTACCTTTCTTGGGATCTGGCAACCCTGATAATCGTTGTACGCTTGAAAAAATCTTGTTTCTTTCTTTAAATCAAAGGTCGCTTTAATATAAGTACTATACATAAAACAAAAATATTCTTAAGCAAAAGAATGGGAATAACGAAAGACTTTTGGAGGCTAATTACACATCTACATCGTCATCGCCTACGCTAACACTGTCCTCACTATATTCATTTAAACAGTTAAAACATTCAGTTTCTTGGCAGACACCACAAGCAATAGCACATGGAAGGCCATGCTTTCTGCAAGTACAATGCGTTGTTGCACACCCGGTAACACAGTTGCAATGAACAATGGTGAGCAAATTCGCTGGAGCTGGTGGTAGATCACATAAGATTGGGTGGAGCTCACCATTCCTTTCTTGCCAGCCCCATTCTGTAGCGTTTGCAGGTTTCGACTGCCACACCTGGACCTGGTGGTATGTGCGAAGAGAGTGGAATTTGGTGGAAGACGCAGTTGGTGGCAGTCTTTCTGGAGCTACGAAACATTTGGCTGTTGTGACTTTTGAACTGAACATGCGATGTCTAAGACGAGTGAGGTCGATGTGATCATCACCCCCAAACAATAGAACCATTGCTTTATGCCCGGCTTCGATTATTGCGCTTGCTAGCTGGCCAGGAAAACAAAATACAGAAGCTATTTCTCGAAGTCTAGAGTCTTTCTGCATTTTTATAAATGCCTTCTGCTTTCCAAGCCCATACACTCGTGATGTGCTGTCGCAACCAGTAAAGGCAAGTTCACACAAGCTGGGACTGAGACTTTCACGAATTAGGTGTATGTCATAATCGGGCTTACGTTTTTTCTTGTATTTATGTCACTGCGGTAGACGAGGCGGAATGGAGTCGGTTGTGAGTAATATAGGAGTAAAAGTAGTACGTCTGTGTCTTCTCCAATCACAAAAGTGTGATAGGTTTTGAAAGCTGTGGCTGCTGTTGTGGCTATCAGAACATCAGCATCTCCGTCAGCGTGAAGCACTGTGCAACCTACTTTCTCTAGGTGGACTGTTGTGAGATCGATCATTTGCTCCTTATTACTTTTGTTGGACAAGAAGCTGTCCTTTTTGCCCACGAATACCATCGATGGCATAAAATGCACTGTTGGACCAGCACAGGATCCAGCTCGACGGCGGTGTGTGACATCTTTCGTTGATGGTGATCCATACCCATCAAACACGATGGTTGATGTGCCATATTTACGAACTATATACTCAGCAAATGATGCAGCGATCTTGTCGTACGAACTGCCTTTACACCATTGTAGTCTATGTAACAAAGATCCTCCGTCTAAGACATACAGAATATTGTCTGGCTCCGTTTCCTCAAACTATGCGGTCTGCTGCTTGCTGAACTCTAGTATCACATGGGCCAGTGGGGCTTTGTCTGCCTTACGCATCATGCAGGGTGACTCAAATAAAGCTGCTGGGTAGGTACATAATTCATGAGCTAAGGTCTCCTCTAAAGATGTGCTGCCTGCATTAGCGACAACTAACAGTCTTTGAAACAAAAGATTCGAATCGACGGAGATATCGTTGCTGATTTTAACACTACTCGCGGATGCTAGAGTTTTGACTTTATCAGCACGCTTCCACTTCATAGTGAACAGGTCTTTGCCAGATAGTTTCTTCGCAAGCTCTTCCCCAACTGAAAATAAATTATGGACGTTGACCGAGGAATCCGCTATGACGCCAGTGACAATGTTTCTCAATGATTTGTCTCCGTCAAATGGTGAGATGGGCTGCAGTCGTGCAAGAATGCGACGTGTGTCACTGATATCATGTGACATTCTTGACGTTTCGGCTTCTTTATGTTGTTCGCTAGTGACATATGCTGTGTGAGTAAGAGTTTGCATCGCCAGATTATACTCGGAGCATGCTGGCATTGAGAGCACCCACAAAGATGGTTGCATCTCCGACATTCCACTCCCATGGGTTAGACCTCCAGTGGATTTTAGCGATCTCATCAGAACCTGCTCTATGACTAGATCAGGAAACAACCCAGCCCAATAACGGTTGCTTCTTCTAATAACTCTGAACCCATTTTAAAAGCTTTCGTGAACTGTTGGATTAACCGATGGCAGCGTTAACATTGTTTGCAGGTACAAGCATGTCGACTTCAAATAATTGAAGTGTCCTGCTGCAGCGAATATGGGAATGCACTTTGCTATAGCATCAAGGTGATCCTCCCAGCTTCCTGTTCGTTCTGCTGCCACAAGTTTCCTTGCTGTATTCAACATGCGCTGGTATGCAAGCCACAACTGACTTGTTTTTGATGTGTTAATAAGTTCTGACTTTCGTTCTTCTATTTTTTTCTGGGCTTCTTGAAGAAAAGGTGAAGAACTAGCTCCAGTTACATTAATCTCACCCGACATCAGACTCTGGTAGAGAGAGTAAGCATCGTTGATAGTTCTGTGTATTCCGTTATTGGTCTCCAGAAAAACATTCTCCACAAGCAATGCACTTAATGCGAGGTCAACCATCATGTGCGCACGGAAGGCTCTTGCTACGGACTTGCCACTTAACATATGTACAACCGAATTTTCTCCATAAACCTCATGCAAGATTTCACGTAAGCCTGAACCATCCATCAAAAAACCAATTGCTCCTAGAAGGTTCATCAGAGTATGAAATGAGCCCAACCGGAGAACCGTGTCCTTAATACTGGTGTTATGTGCTCTGTCATGCAGGATACGTGAAGCTTTCCAAAACAGTGGTTGGTCTAAGGTGATGATTGGTGTGACTTTATATTTTCTCGCAAGATTATTCAGGTACACTAAAGTGGAATAGATGCATGACATATCAGATGGAGGGAGGTCAATAATCGGTAAGCAGAGAACAGTGGATTTCCCTGGATGATGAAGAGATGGATCTGCGTGAATGGCCTGCATCATTCCTGACCAGTTTGGAGTGCGTGACGGAAAGTGCCAGGAAAGTTTCCACAAAATGTCCAGGGAGCTTTCGTTCGGTGATGGTGCTGTTACCAGTTCACAGTTGACCTTTTCAAGAATAGCCCTGGCTTCAGTGTATGCATGAATGGGAACACTGGCAAGGGACTTCACATCAGCATCAGAGACAGGCTTCCGAAGAATGGTTAGACTGGTAGTAGTGGATGGAGTAATGGCCGCCAACATTCCCATACCATGGAATGTGCCTAAACCACTCAGCGTTTGGAGATTATGGTCTACATTATCCGCTGCAAAGAGGAGAGTCTGGTCTGCTGACATTTCGGTCACACGATTACCAAATGTACTTGCAGCACAGCGTTCAAACCGCTGCACTTCCGCGTATGAAGAGCAAAATCCCAGGTGATGTAGCGTGTCAATCAGGTGTTTCGATCGATAGTAGTGGTGCAGCTGCACAGCAACACCTAACTGCAGAGGAGCTAACACACCTCTTGGTCTGGCTGCTTGCATCAAACACTGGCCAATCGATGCTATTTTGGTTTCATTGTCAGTAGTAATCGGGTCACTTCAGGAAACTTTTTGGCCCCTGGGTCCCTGCCTCAGGACCCATGGTCCCTGGCTGGGGTCAATGACCTAGGGGTACATAGGACCACCCCCTCTAAATTTTGGCAGGGGTACCATGGCCCACCCCCTAAATTTTGGCAGGGGTACATAGGACCACCCCCCTTAATTTTTGGAAATTGCCAAATCTAAAAATTTGGTATGGTAGGGTAGGACCATAGTATGTACCTCTATCCGTATTGGGGGTCTATGTCCTTCCCTTTCATGGGTAAAAAATTGCCAAAAATTCCAATTTTGGAGGTTTTGACCTAATTTATCCCCTTGGATGAGGTGTTATTACCCTATATGGTTATATGGGCGTATACAGGGGTCCATTCCCTTTCATAAGACATGGGTATATTAATGCACTCCTTAAAAATTTGGGAGGGGTACCTTGGCCCACCCCTTAAATTTTGGAAATTGCCAAATCTAAAAATTTGGTATGGTAGCCTAGGACCACAGTATGTACCTCTATCAGTATTGGGGGTCAATGTCGTTCCCTTTCATGGGTAAAAAATTGCCAAAAGAATTCACATTTCGGAGGTTTTTGACCTAATTTATCCCCTTGGATGAGGTGTTATTACCCTATATAGTTATATGGGCGTATACAGGGGTCCATTACCTTTCATAAGACATGGGTATATTAATGCACCCATTGAAAAATTTGGGAGGGGTACCTTGGCCCACCCCTTAAATTTTGGAAATTGCCCAATTTAAACATTTGGTATTATAGTATAGGACCCTAATATGTATTATGATAAATTTGGATGGTCCACCTCGTTCCCTTTTAGGGGTACCAAATTGCCAAAATATAAACGTAAGCAATACGTAGTACCACGTGTTTGGTTTTGACCTAATTTATCCCCTTGGATGAGGTCCTATTACCTTATATGTTTATATGAGCGTATACAGGAGTCTATTACCTTTCATAAGACATGGATATATTGGTGCACCCCGGGAGGGGTACCTTGGCCCACCCCTTCAATTTTAGAAATTGCCCAATTTAAACATTTGGTATAATAGTATAGAGCCCTAGTATGTATCACTATAAATTTGGGTGGTCCACCTTGTTCCCTTTCATGGGTACACAATTGCCAAATTTTAGTACAACCACGTGTTTGGTCTTTTGACCTAATTTATCACCTTTGATGAGGTGTTATTATCCTATATCGTTATATGGGCGTATACAGGGGTTCATTACCTTTCATAAGATATGGGTATATTAATGCACCCCCAGGAGGGGTACCTTGGACCACCCTTTAATTTTGGAAATTGCCCAATTTAAACATTCGGTATAATAGTATAGGACCCTAATATATATTAATGTAATTTCGTTCCCTTTTAGGGGTACAAAATTGCCAAAATATAAATGTAAGCAATACGTTGTACCACGTGTTTCGTTTTTTTACCTAATCTATTCCATTGGACGAGGTCCTATTACCTTATACGTTATATGGTCACGTATGGGGATTCATTTCCTATCATAAGACATAGGTACATTTGTGCACCCGGGAGGGGTATTTTGACCCACCCCTTTAATTTTGGAAATTGTCCCTTTTATAGTATAGGACCCTAATATAAATTACTATAAATTTTGGTGGTCCACCTCGTTCCCTTTCATGGGTACACAATTGCCAAATTTTAGTACAACCACGTGTTTGGTTTTGGCTCAATTTATCCCCTTGGATGAGGTCCTATTACCTTATATGGTTATATGGTCATGTATATATTGGTCCATTTCCTATTATAAGACATGGGTACATTGATGCACCCTTTAAATTTTTGGAAGGGGTACCATGGCCAACCCCTTAAATTTTGGAAATTTTCCAATTTGAGCATTCGGTATCATAGTACATGCCTCAACATGTATCATGATAAATTTGGGTGGTCCACCTCGTTCCCTTTTAGGGGTACAAAATTGCCAAAATATAAACGTAAGCAATACGTTGTACCACGTGTTTGGTTTTTGGCCCAATTTCTCCCCTTTGATGAGGTTCTATTACCTTATATGGTTATATGGTCATGTATATGGGTTCATTTCCTATCATAAGACATGGGTACATTGACGCACCCTTTAAAAATTTGGGAGGGGTATCTTGGCTCATCCACTCGGTTTTAGAAATTTTTAATATAAGCATTTGGTATCATAGTACAGGACTTCAATATGTACCACTATAAATTTGGATGGTCCACATCGTTCCCTTTCATGGGTAAAGAACTACCAAAAAATCAAATTTCGGAGGTTATTGACACCTATTTAGCACGTTATATGGGTATGTACAGAGGTTTATTACCTTTATATGTTTATGTTCCCTTTTAAATTTGGGAATTATCAAATAACAAAATTCGGTAAACGTTTTCTAGGACCCATTGGTGTTCCTCTTATGACCAAATATTCAAAATTTAAAGGTTATTGACCGGCTTTATTATTGAATAAGTACAGGATTTATTACTTTTTCATAAGACACAGGTGTATTTGCGTACCAATCTTAAATTTTGGGAGGAGGTACATTTCTTATTGTCATATCAATAATTGGTAATTGGATAGTATCTCATTCATTGGGTAAATCAGTATGATCACGTGATCAGTTATTAACCTATGATGGGATTAGGAGTCCAGAACATTGGTACATTGAAACTTTGTAGGATAATTTGAGAATGCGTCATTGGTTTTGATTATTACAGCCAAATATAAACGTAAGCAAGATGTTGTACCACGTGATTGTCCTTGATGAGGTAGTGTACAGGGATTCATTTCCTTGTTGTGGTACTTCTTAAGTTTGAGTACACACACACTTCTAGAAAACAGTTGGTTCTACTCAGGTAAACAATTGACGGACATTATTGACCTTATTGAACATATAATGATATGATTAACTCTAATACTTAGGTATATCAAGAGAAGTATTCTTTAAGTTTGGGTATGGTGATAAACAGAATTTTAACATAAGGTGCGAAATTTGAAACAATACATTGAACTTTAGTCACAGCTCATAGTCTAAGATCATTGGTGGTGATTGATTTGAAATCTGATAGCTAACCTTATTGAATCTTATGACTCATAGACGAAAGGCAATACATGCTACAACAGTTTGAAATTTAATCATAAGGTGATGTAATCTGACACTAGCAAAGTTATTGTTAATGCAATTTTATTGGATGATCACTATCTTTCCTGCAATCTGATTGGTTGATCACTATCTTTCGTGCAATCTGATAGGTTGATGAGTTTTAAATCTTTTTCTGCATTCAGTTTTGTTTTAACATTTAAAAAGTTTTTGAATTTTTTTTTGTTTGAAACTTTGGTTTGAAATTTTTCGTTTTAAAAATTTTTTGTTTGAAAATTTTCAAAATTTTGTTTGGGATTTTTCCGTTTGAAATTTTTGTTTGAAAATTTTTTTCGTTTGAAATTTTTTGTTTGAAAATTTTTGTTCGAAAATTTTGTTTAAATTTTTTTTTTTGAAATTTTTCGTTTCCAAATTTTTTGTTTGATATTTTTTGTTTCAAAATTTTGTTTGAAAATTTTTTCGCTTCAAAATTTTTTGAATTTTTTTCGTTTGAAATTTTTTGTTTGAATTTTTTTTCGTTTCAAAATTTTGTTTCAAAGATTTTTGTTCTAAATTTTTGTTTCAAAGTTTGGTTTGACATTTTTAAAAGTTTGTGCACCCATTAGTAAAGAACCGGAACTGTTTAGAACAAAAACCTTTGACAACATTGTGGTGCAATAGTACACATCAGAATATGGGGTTGTACTTGAAATGAAAAAAAACACAATTCATTGAAATGGATCATTTTATTACACTCCACATACATCCATACCAGATAGTGGTTCTGGATATTGTCGATACAATGTATTTTGAACTTCTTGCACTAGTTTGTCTTTAGCATATAATTTTAATTCCAGTTGAAGTCTTTTAAGGTCTAATGCAATATCAATTGGTGGAAACTCAATGTCCATTTGATCACAAATAAACTGTTTATCAATACAGGTATGCACCCACGAACGATGTTGACAACCATCACAATATCTAGATACATGTTGTACAATATGCATAACACATTTTTCAAAATAGTACTTTTTCAGGAATATACTAGTTTTGTTGCACACTTCCACTGCATGTTTCACACACTGAAATACGCTGATGAATTTGTTCCATTCCGTTTGTGTTAGATACACCATATTGCGAGGGACATGAAATGTACTCTTTTTACGTAACAGCACCATCTTCTCTTCGAGGACTGTACGCAGCACCACTTCATGATTTGAGCCTAATGATTTGACTATGGTCACATTTAGCTCATCATGAAAATAATCGTTCATTTGGTCGATTCGTGAACATAATATTTGCCATTCTTCACAGGTCAGTTGTACACCAAATTGTTCTGCTTTGCCCAACCGAATCACAGGTTCAAATGTTCTAGCACTGATACCAATCATCACATGTTTTGTTTGAAATATATTTATTGGATAATAGCTTGCGAAGATGAACTCTTTATCGTTAGAAGTACACATCTTTCCTCCTGAAAAGCACTTGCTCAAATGATTTCGTGGGATGACACTGTATTTGCTGGTTTATAGTTATTGCTGACGTCATTGGTAAGGAATGTGCTGACGTTTGAATTCATGATTTCATCACA
This sequence comes from Thermobia domestica, assembly GCF_964235325.1. Lineage (NCBI taxonomy): Eukaryota > Metazoa > Arthropoda > Insecta > Zygentoma > Lepismatidae > Thermobia > Thermobia domestica. The sequence continues at coordinate 131,378,228 of NC_137465.1, read as the reverse complement.
GTTGCTGACGTCATGCCGACCAACCACATTCATACAACTATGTCTGATGTGCTGACGTTTGAATTCATGATTTCATCACAATTGCTGACGAATCCGGCTGTGTACTAAATTCAAGTTGATGACTTCGACCCAAGAATCCTTTGTAACATAAAGATACAGATCCAGAATTTAAGAAACGCAGCAGTTCTTCTTGTTTTGATGCTTCCATGGGTAAATATCTTGCTTGTAAGATTATATTCTTATCATTTTCAACCTTCACTACGATTCTTAATCCACACTTTGTAGGGATCATTTGGCTAGCTAAGATTCTATAAGGTACATTCTGTTGTAAATCAGTAATCTTGGTAAATGATTTCATCACATTACGTGTGTTTAGAAATTGCAGACAAGTAGCCATGATGATGTTATCATGAATACTAACTCGAACGATACTTATATATGATGAAAAACTGATGACGTTGCATTATCATGTTCTGACGTGTACTATTGCACCACAATGTTGTCAAAGGTTTTTGTTCTAACAGTTCCGGTTCTTTACTAACGAGTGCACAAACTTTTAAAAATGTCAAACCAAACTTTGAAACAAAAATTTAGAACAAAAATCTTTGAAACAAAATTTTGAAACAAAAAAAAATTCAAACAAAAAATTTCAAACGAAAAAAATTCAAACAAAATTTTGAAGCGAAAAAATTTTCAAACAAAATTTTGAAACAAAAAATTTCAAACAAAAAATTTGGAAACGAAAAATTTCAAACAAAAAAATTTTAAACAAAATTTTCGAACAAAAATTTTCAAACAAAAAATTTCAAACGAAAAAAATTTTCAAACAAAAATTTCAAACGGAAAAATCCCAAACAAAATTTTGAAAATTTTCAAACAAAAAATTTTTAAAACGAAAAATTTCAAACCAAAGTTTCAAACAAAAAAAATTCAAAAACTTTTTAAATGTTAAAACAAAACTGAATGCAGAAAAAGATTTAAAACTCATCAACCTATCAGATTGCACGAAAGATAGTGATCAACCAATCAGATTGCAGGAAAGATAGTGATCATCCAATAAAATTGCATTAACAATAACTTTGCTAGTGTCAGATTACATCACCTTATGATTAAATTTCAAACTGTTGTAGCATGTATTGCCTTTCGTCTATGAGTCATAAGATTCAATAAGGTTAGCTATCAGATTTCAAATCAATCACCACCAATGATCTTAGACTATGAGCTGTGACTAAAGTTCAATGTATTGTTTCAAATTTCGCACCTTATGTTAAAATTCTGTTTATCACCATTCCCAAACTTAAAGAATACTTCTCTTGATATACCTAAGTATTAGAGTTAATCATATCATTATATGTTCAATAAGGTCAATAATGTCCGTCAATTGTTTACCTGAGTAGAACCAACTGTTTTCTAGAAGTGTGTGTGTACTCAAACTTAAGAAGTACCACAACAAGGAAATGAATCCCTGTACACTACCTCATCAAGGACAATCACGTGGTACAACATCTTGCTTACGTTTATATTTGGCTGTAATAATCAAAACCAATGACGCATTCTCAAATTATCCTACAAAGTTTCAATGTACCAATGTTCTGGACTCCTAATCCCATCATAGGTTAATAACTGATCACGTGATCATACTGATTTACCCAATGAATGAGATACTATCCAATTACCAATTATTGATATGACAATAAGAAATGTACCTCCTCCCAAAATTTAAGATTGGTACGCAAATACACCTGTGTCTTATGAAAAAGTAATAAATCCTGTACTTATTCAATAATAAAGCCGGTCAATAACCTTTAAATTTTGAATATTTGGTCATAAGAGGAACACCAATGGGTCCTAGAAAACGTTTACCGAATTTTGTTATTTGATAATTCCCAAATTTAAAAGGGAACATAAACATATAAAGGTAATAAACCTCTGTACATACCCATATAACGTGCTAAATAGGTGTCAATAACCTCCGAAATTTGATTTTTTGGTAGTTCTTTACCCATGAAAGGGAACGATGTGGACCATCCAAATTTATAGTGGTACATATTGAAGTCCTGTACTATGATACCAAATGCTTATATTAAAAATTTCTAAAACCGAGTGGATGAGCCAAGATACCCCTCCCAAATTTTTAAAGGGTGCGTCAATGTACCCATGTCTTATGATAGGAAATGAACCCATATACATGACCATATAACCATATAAGGTAATAGAACCTCATCAAAGGGGAGAAATTGGGCCAAAAACCAAACACGTGGTACAACGTATTGCTTACGTTTATATTTTGGCAATTTTGTACCCCTAAAAGGGAACGAGGTGGACCACCCAAATTTATCATGATACATGTTGAGGCATGTACTATGATACCGAATGCTCAAATTGGAAAATTTCCAAAATTTAAGGGGTTGGCCATGGTACCCCTTCCAAAAATTTAAAGGGTGCATCAATGTACCCATGTCTTATAATAGGAAATGGACCAATATATACATGACCATATAACCATATAAGGTAATAGGACCTCATCCAAGGGGATAAATTGAGCCAAAACCAAACACGTGGTTGTACTAAAATTTGGCAATTGTGTACCCATGAAAGGGAACGAGGTGGACCACCAAAATTTATAGTAATTTATATTAGGGTCCTATACTATAAAAGGGACAATTTCCAAAATTAAAGGGGTGGGTCAAAATACCCCTCCCGGGTGCACAAATGTACCTATGTCTTATGATAGGAAATGAATCCCCATACGTGACCATATAACGTATAAGGTAATAGGACCTCGTCCAATGGAATAGATTAGGTAAAAAAACGAAACACGTGGTACAACGTATTGCTTACATTTATATTTTGGCAATTTTGTACCCCTAAAAGGGAACGAAATTACATTAATATATATTAGGGTCCTATACTATTATACCGAATGTTTAAATTGGGCAATTTCCAAAATTAAAGGGTGGTCCAAGGTACCCCTCCTGGGGGTGCATTAATATACCCATATCTTATGAAAGGTAATGAACCCCTGTATACGCCCATATAACGATATAGGATAATAACACCTCATCAAAGGTGATAAATTAGGTCAAAAGACCAAACACGTGGTTGTACTAAAATTTGGCAATTGTGTACCCATGAAAGGGAACAAGGTGGACCACCCAAATTTATAGTGATACATACTAGGGCTCTATACTATTATACCAAATGTTTAAATTGGGCAATTTCTAAAATTGAAGGGGTGGGCCAAGGTACCCCTCCCGGGGTGCACCAATATATCCATGTCTTATGAAAGGTAATAGACTCCTGTATACGCTCATATAAACATATAAGGTAATAGGACCTCATCCAAGGGGATAAATTAGGTCAAAACCAAACACGTGGTACTACGTATTGCTTACGTTTATATTTTGGCAATTTGGTACCCCTAAAAGGGAACGAGGTGGACCATCCAAATTTATCATAATACATATTAGGGTCCTATACTATAATACCAAATTTTTAAATTGGGCAATTTCCAAAATTTAAGGGGTGGGCCAAGGTACCCCTCCCAAATTTTTCAATGGGTGCATTAATATACCCATGTCTTATGAAAGGTAATGGACCCCTGTATACGCCCATATAACTATATAGGGTAATAACACCTCATCCAAGGGGATAAATTAGGTCAAAAACCTCCGAAATGTGAATTCTTTTGGCAATTTTTTACCCATGAAAGGGAACGACATAGATCCCCAATACGGATAGAGGTACATACTATGGTCCTACCCTACCATACCAAATTTTTAGATTTGGCAATTTCCAAAAATTAAGGGGGGTGGTCCTATGTACCCCTGCCAAAATTTAGGGGGTGGGCCATGGTACCCCTGCCAAAATTTAGAGGGGGTGGTCCTATGTACCCCTAGGTCATTGACCCCAGCCAGGGACCATGGGTCCTGAGGCAGGGACCCAGGGGCCAAAAAGTTTCCTGAAGTGACCCCATTACTACTTTGTCCTTTCCGGCAAAAAGTGTGGCACAGAATAGTTTAAGGCTAGGTGGAATGTACTGAAGGGATTCCTGAATGGTCAACTCGCTGGGTGAAGGATATGTATCACTTCCAGATTGTAGTTTGGATTTTATGTCGCTTTTGATCAGTCGAGTTGCGGTTTCTATGATTCAATTTTTTTCCTTTTCTTCATCATACTCTTGTGGTAAATCACGATATGCCCGTAGAATGTGATTGGCAGTTTCTCGAAGTGTAATGAAGTCGTTTTTTCCACTGTCACTAGAAATTATAATTTTGTCTCCGAAGTAATCCATTAGTTGACTCTTCATGTTCCGTTTGTCATATGCAATGTGATCAGTCCCTTCAAGAAATGTGCCCATTTTTGTAACAAGTTCTCCAACAGTTAGTTGCTCATCATCGTGCTCTTCCAAATAACTACAGATGCGCTGAAATGCACGGATTCTCTCATGATTTGTAGGTCGGCCAGCCCGGAACTTTTTTGACGCTGACTGATTATCGGTGCAGTATTGTTGAGGAATTGCTTTACCTGTTCGAAAGTTGATACTACATGATCTGTGATAGACACAATCTGCTGCATGAAGATCAGATGAGAAGTACTTAATTCGACCTCGGACAGTTTGTGACCAGTTATCGTTTCGTTCATTGCAACACTTTAAAATGCTGTGTGGCAATGCTTGTGTTTTCACTCGCACATTTTCTGATTTCAACACGTGACGGTCATCAAATAAGACAGGCGTTCCGCAAAACAGGCAGTCACTGTTGCTGTTGAAGGACCCATCCGACGAGCGAGTAACTCGTTTTTGGAGCGAGTAACTCGTTTTTGAATCGGCGATGACGTTTTTCTTTTTAGGGCAATCTGCTGCATGAAGAAACAACATTGCGGAACACTTAAAGTAAATGTAACATCCATCTTGGCTTATTAAACTACATAGTTACTATGGTTTATTCTTTATGATTTTAAATACGCTATTCAGTACTGATTTGTAGAAAAGCTTAAAGAACGCCCTTTCCAACGACGTATCGTATGTGCCCCTTGTGCACAACGATTTTTAAGGTTGCCAGAGCCCAAGAAAGGTAAAAGTGTAGATTTTCCCAATTTTTTCAAGGTTTCTTCTTCTTTTCCTACAGTTTGGGCACAGGGGGCACAAATGATACGTCGTTGGCAAGGGGGTTCCATAAGCTTTCCAATGCGGTATGCTCCATGTCTGTGACAATTAGGGATGATGCTAGATCTAAGAAACATAAGTTAGACCACTGTAAAAAATATACAGAGTGACCCTCCTTGGTCCGCGGTTCCGAATTTTTATATCCCTTACTGTTGAACCTACGTCCTTCATTTTTTTAATGTTATTGTTACCAATATTTGGTCTACGCGTAGGAATTTTTCTGAAGGCGTATGAGGACGTACAGTGTTGCAAGGGTCCAAGAAATATCAATTTAGAAGAGAAAAAAACAAAAAATCAACTTTCTTCTTCTTCTTTTTCTTCTAGGGGTTGGGCATGATGGGTACAAAAGTCACTTCGTTGGAATTTGTTGTCTATGAGCGTTTCAACGAGGTATCATTCATGTCTCTGTGTCAATTAAGAGGACTACTAGAGCCGCCAACGTAAAGGTCTACGATTTTTTCGAAGAACCTTGGTCCGCCATTTTGAAACCCGTTTTTGGAGGTGTTCCCGTTGTCCGATTTTGTCGGATTTTGGATATTTTCATCAGGTGGGGTACCTAAACAAAATACAGGTGTAAAACTAAAGGTTGCAATTTTGCCCAGGTTGAGGGTAAAATTGCTCTAGATTTCCTGGACTAAATCCTAAACACATATTCCTAATAATGAAACATATTACTTGTAAACTTAAAGAGAATTGCGTATCACACTATAGTTGAGAATATCAAACGTGTATAGATATACTCGTATATATATGTAATAGATTGTGCTCTTTAATAAGGTAAAGATTATACAAATTGCAATAAGTTACAATTGCAATAGGTTAAGTTACTATTAAATATTCTTAATAACCTTGTATTATTGAAATAACCAATTGTATTTTTTTCTATTAATAGCAATATAGGGCCTAACATTAAAGAAATTTTAATTATTCCTATTGTTGAAAGAAAAATATATTAGTAATGGTATACTACTTTATATGCTCTAAAACATTTTTTTTTTTAAATATGTGAGAATTTTATTTTGGTAGAACATGCATACTGGCCAACAAACATGGTTCCCACTTGGAAAAAAAGTTTGAGAGACGCTGCGTTTTATGAGGAAAATTTCCTAAGGATTTATTATTTCTAGTATTTATTATGAATCAACTTGAAAGTATTATTATATATGAATCAACTGTAATATAGAGATACTGTGGTAAAAGTGTTCGAAAACATTTATAGAAATATCAATACCATGAGAAAATATGTCTAAATTGTCCATAGAATGTAATTAACTCGCTAATTTCAGCACTAGCAGAATACCAAAAAATCTTATGTCATCTTATGTTACTTACATTCAAATATTCCTTCTTTTGAAATTCGCCCTAATACGTACTGATGTTTGTCCAAGATACTGAAGTGCCTATACAGTATTATCATAATAATATCGAGTAAGCCTCTCAGTGTTAGGGAACCTGCCGTAAAAGTGTCAGCTCAATTTGCCAAATATTTAACAATAACCAAGACGGTAGTCCAGTACAGTAAGTATTGGTAAATAATATTTTATGTTGTCTAATAAGTATTGAGCATTTGGAAAAATGAAATGAAATGAAATCTTTAAGTTTTACGTCCCACGATTATGCCGGTTAGGCTAAAGGAGACGGTGATAATGAGAAATGAGTGGAACGGTGGAAATAAAGAAAGTGGGAGGAAACGGGAGAGCCCCGAGAAAACCCACGCACACGATGTTTGTCCACCACAAATCTTACTTGGTGCGAGCTACGATCGAACCAAGGACCTCAAGCGCCAGAGGTGTATGCTGTACCACTGAGCCTTAACGTACAATCAAAACCACATGAGCTCCCACCTACGATTTAATAACCAAGGCGTACGCGAACCATGTAGTCACTTTTAGCTATGGTAAATTAGCCTTACGCAGCCCATGAATTTTTATGACAAGTGTTAATTTCCTAACTGAAAATGTTGTATTCAATACTTCCCGGATCCACTTCTATTTTTATTTTAAAGTTGGAAACCAAACACTATTTTCCTTTCGCTATCTCAGTGAAAAACAAGAGAACATAGCAAGATAATATATCTCGGTAAATGCTATGAAATAACTACTAGACGTGTCATTTATAAACCCCTTACCAGCTTGAAATAATAGATGTATAAAAAAAAGATGTACTGCTAAAGTTTCGCTAGTAATCTAATTTTCTCAAAGGAATCTGTCTCTTCTCTTTTTTTTTTTTTTAAAAAAAAAGAAAACTCATTAACGTACTTTATTTTCATATGCTATAAAATGTCAAAGTGTACGTGGTTTCCTTGTCGTCAAATCTACGGTAAGTATCCAATAACATTGATCTATAAGCAGATTGGTTATATCAAATAGCAAATGTATGATATTGAGAACCTAAGAAGCACCTAAAGGGAAACGTGTCTTCGAGGAGACATTTATGACAACTACATGTGAGATCCAAAGAGGTTTCTTCTATCATGAAGGAAAGAAAATCCCGTGCTATCTACAAAATATCTTACTTGGAAAAATGAAATGATTTTTTTTTTAGTTTTACATCCCACGGTTATGCCGGCTAGGCTAAAGGAGACGGCGATTATGAGAAATGAATGAAATGGTGGAATGAACAAAGTGGAAGGAAACGGGAGAACCCCGAGGAAACCCACGCACACGGTGTCTGTCCACCACAAAGTTCATTTGGCGGGAGCAGGGTTTGAACCTGAGACCCTGGATGAACGCTGTACCACTGAGCCACCGTGGCCCCATATCTAACTAGTAAATTATGGCTATCGATGCATCGCATTTTCTTTTCCAGTTTTTCGTTTGCATCGCATTTCGTTTGCATATGATTTTGTGTGGCAAACTGCGATGATACAGCTTAAATAAAACTATAAATCAATGGTAACCTCGTACATTTTTATCCTTCCTTCTCGTGTGTGTACTTGTGAATGTCAAATAAAGTATGAACGCTCAGCTCTCGTGCAAGCAATCCCTGGTTCGATCTCAAGTCACGTGAATTTGTGATGGACAGCATTTGTGCGTTTGTTTCCTTAAATTGTCCCAATAATACCAAACTCTACCTATTCTTCTACAATCATTCGCTGTCAGTGATCACTCGTTGTATCTCATTCCATTACTAACTCCTCGTCTTCTTTTTTATCAAATTCTAATCATTAGCTCACTAATATAATTGGGTCTATGCAGTGATGTAATGTCAGAATTTTTGGTATATATAAGCAAGGTCGGTTTCAAAAATATAGCATCTACACATTCCCCTAAACCCACTTTCTATTGTATATTCAAAATGAGTATACGCTGGAATATAAAAATATTACATGGGTATGCACCGTATACTCTTGTACATGTTCCATTACATATCTGGATCTATGTCTACAGTGACTTTTTTAAAAGGAAATTTTATTTGCACAGGGCAGAAATGTGTTGAACATTAAGTAAAACTTAATAATAAATTGAGAAAATTATCTTATATCTACTTGTTTTCAATTTTGAAAGAGGAATATTAAATTAGATTAATTAGGATTTCAAGCACTTTGTTGAAGTTGGAGAACAACAGACGAATTAAGTCAGTTTTGACTTCTAAAAATTGTAGTATTGTAGCTTTAACTGATGGACACAATGTGACATCTCGCGGATGGAAGGAAGAAACTCGTCTCCCCAAGTTTGCAGGTAGTGCTTCCATCTCGTGGCGTACTTTTAAACTATGTGTTGAGAAACTCAAGATCTTAAAGGAAAATTTTATTTATTTATTAATTTAATTTGACGTTAACAGCTTAAACCTAGCACAGGTGAAAAATGTATTTTAGAATAAAAATACAAAGAAAAATACTTTAATTTTCAAAAGTATGGTGAATATGTAATAAGAAAAAATGTGAAGTATTTTTAATAAATTTTAATCCGGGGCTTGTGGTAGACTCCGGCATTATCGTCCATCTTTCTCTTTTAAACTTTGGGCTTCTTGGCTTTTGTGTTTTACCTTCTTATGTATCACCAAGGTTATGAAAGACAAGACCTATTATATTAACGTTGGATTCCGAACCACCACCGATGCTTGTCACGGATGTAGTTGGTGGGAATGAACCATTATAGCCTTCCCCCCCCCCCGTCTAGTTGATAGTGTACGCGCCTTTGATGGACGGGGTCCTGGGTTCGATTCCTGGTCCAAGAGAGAATTTGAACGTATGACGCTGTTTCGGATTCCACCTTGCAACACCATCAGCCATTTGTCGTTCTATCTTTGTCAAAGACCAACATAGATTTTTTCCGAAGACAGTCGTCAGAGACACGCAACGGAAATAAACTTTATGGTTGTTATAAATGTAAATCTGACTTTAGTTGCCACCCAGAGTTTAACTCAGGCACGCATGTTCAGATTTGGAAAGCGAAGGGTCTTTTTTCCATTGAGCTAATTAAGCTGTATAACAGGGATATAAAAATGTTCTTCGTAGCAGTGACCTCTTATTTACTTACGGTATATATGATCTAAAATATAAAATCGTTTCAACACGAAAACATATTTTAACCTATATATTTACAAAGTACCCAGCCTTTGACTAGCTGGGGACTTCACTTTCCAATCACAGAATTTGCTCTGCCTACGACCTCGCACCATCATTTTTCAGCCTGTACTTCCGTCCTTTGCACGGTACGAATACACTCAGCGTTATTCTTTACGAAAAATCAAAATAACTTTCCCTTTAGAATACCCATTTCAAAATGAAATAATGAAAACCGATGTCTGCAACTTTGTTCAAAACTTCATTTCAAATTGTTTAAGTGATTTCTCCTGATGATGACTCTGATAACCTTAAAATCAGTTTTGCATATTGATAAAACAAAATTGAAATAGCCCCGCTTCTCTTGTTAAAAGCGGAATTTCCAAACACGCTGTGGCACATGCCTACTTGTTTTCGATGAATAATATATCCTTAACATGTGTCTAACCTTAAGGGATTTTAGGATATGGCCGTCTTATTATAAGAATTGCAACCCTCATCCTCTTTTCTTCCCGCCTTTTTCTTCTGTTATACGGGAAACATCAAAAAGGCTGAAACACGTCTTTAATTATTTTTACTGAAAAGTCTAAATACCAAATTCCATGAATGTAACCTTAAATAATTCCGAGATATGGTCATTGTTATAACGATTGTAACGCCACCCTCTTTTTCTCTTCCCTTGAAGGAGATATATCAAAATATTATTTTAAATGGGATATCCCTATACCAAATTTTATGTCTGTACCTTTCAGAGATGCGGAGATGTGGATATTTTACTATATTTGCTACTCCTATCCTCCTCCCTTCCTTGTAGAGTTTCCAAAAATTCTTCCTTAGTGGTAGCTTACGTCAAAAATCCTCTGCACTTTCAAAATTTCAAGTGTGTAGCTTAAGTAGTTTGACCTGGGTGTTGATCAACCAGTCAGTCATTTACTCATGTCTTCTTTTATACACAGTATAGACGGTGAACGATAAATACATACAAAAAATTTAAAGGTACGTACCTAAGATCAAAACCAGAAGAAAAAGTATTCTGCGATATTTCTCGTGTCGGCGTAGTTTCGGAACTACTAAGATGATGAAAGCGTGGGAAAATGAATTTAAGAGCCGTTTATTTCGAATGTCAACAAGCGCACCGCCGGTGGTCAATTAAGTTTATAAACAAGTCATACCTGCTCTTTCCAAAAATGCGCATTACAAAATTAAACAGTGTGGAACAAAGGGATTCCCCAAAGGAAGGTAGAGATTCCTGGTTATTTTTTCTGATAAAGTTAGGTCGAAATGAACTTATGTTGAAGAAGCTCACACAGCACAACAGACAACATTCATTCGTTTGAGCCAATTCGATATTTCACATTACTGTCCGCAATATTTAGAATTCTGTGTTGTGTTGTATGTGGTTGCATAATTTTCCTTAACTACGATACTCAAGAATAGCGTTGTACAGGGTACGGCGCGTAAAACCGGCCCGTAAAGTGAACACATAAAATGAAATGTAATGTATTGAATATGATTAACTACAACACATAAATGAAATGTAATGTATTGAATATGACTACTCACCTTCACAGCAGGTGCTGAAAGTGTCCTCCGCCCACTTCAACACACATGTGAGCACGATTGAGGAGATTCATATATACCCTTGTCAGTTCTTGTGTTGTAATGCTATTGGTGACATCCTGGATCCTGGTCTTGAGTTCTTCAATTGTGTGTGGATTTGTTTCGTATACTCTTCCCTTTAACAGTCCCCATAAGTAAAAGTCACACGTGTACAAGTCTGGTGACCGAGAAGGCCACAAGCCTTTGCTGATTGTCCTCTCTGGTGTAAACATCTCATGCACAAGGGACAATGATGCAGCTGATGTGTGGCATGTTGCACCGTCCTGCTGAAAGTAACATAACTGACGCTCCTCTTCGGTCAAGTGTGTATAAAACTCCTCCAGGATTCCCATATACACGTCACTGTTCACTGTCGTCTCAAAGAATAGGGGCCCAATAACGCGTGTGGCGGAAATGGCACACCAAACACCAATCTTCTCATCATGCAAGGGTACCTGGTGGATTGTGTGTGGATTTTCTGTCGACCAATGCCGGTTATTTTGGGAATTTACGTACCCAGACAGGTGGAACCCAGACACGCCTTGTCACTCATGATGAGCATTAGTGGATCCAAGAAACCACTGGCAACATTGCTCAACAGCCATGAATAGAAATGCACCCTCTTCTGCAGGTCAGGCTCCTTAAGTTCTTGCACAACACTTATCCGGTACGGTTTTAACTTCAGTCCCCTTAAAACACGTCTGCAACTTCTCTCACTCGCATGAACCTGTTGACTCAATCTCCTGGTTGACTTTCGAGGACTTCTTGTCATTATCTCCTCCACCTGCATCTTTAATTCAGGTGTGCAGACAGATGGTCGTCTGTTCCTGGGAGCATTTTGAACCGATCCTGTACGCCGCCATTTTTCAATCCTGAATGGTGCTTTTTGCTGGCACAGAATGTCCTGGAAATTTCTCCCGAAACAAATTCTTTGTTTTCACAAAAGATCCAGTGAGAATGAACCATTCAACAATGGCAACACGCTCGGGCATCGAATACGGCATTATCACACACTGACACTCACCCAGCTTAACACAACGAGGCCTTTTTCTCAACTGGTTTCGAGAAGTTTCACTGGCTGCGGCTGCACGTGGCCGCTGCAGGTCACGTAAGTCGACCCGACCTCGACACACCATCTCTTGGTAGGAAGGTAGATTATTTAAGTGTTGCCAAAAACACAATATACCAGAATATTACGACGGGCTGGTTTTACGTGCCGCGCCCTGTATTTCTTGTTTGAGAGTTAAACTACTCAGGCAATAGATCACTGATGTATTCCTCCGTGTTGTTCACAATCTGTTCCCAACGTTCTGGCAGTTACTGGATGCCTCTACGGAAATGACTGACTGTGAGTGGCTTGCATGCATAGAGGTCATCAATAAAATTTTGCAGCTGTTCGTCGTATTCTAAGGATTTGCATTCAACAAGGACCGCAAAAGATCGCAATCTATAGGAGCCAGAGCCACATGTGAGATTCATGCCGAATGAAGAAGAACCTCCCATTGAAGCTACAGAATGACAACGGTTGTCATGTGTGACATGTGGTCTAGCGTTTTTCATGTCACATACCATGTTATTTATTCAGCATTTTTTTCTTTAACTAGTGCTTGAACACATTGGAGTTGATCACAGTGTACAGTAGCAGAGATGATAGGAGTTCACTGTGGATAATCCCTTGCATGTCCCACCAAACATACAACATTTTTTTTCTTCGGATGCGAATTTTGTTTAGGACGTGATGTTTTCTTGCTGTTTGGAGTGCTCTATTCCTTCCTCTGGAGTTCATGTACAGACTCCATTTGTCATATCCGGTAACAATACGTGAAAGAAAGGGCTGATGTTGCCGACAGAATTTGCGATAGCAGATAAGCAAACAACCACACGGCAACATATGGCAACACGCTAGTTCCTGCCTGCACTGAGTCAATGAGGCACTCAAAAACTCAGTTTTTGAATGTTTCCTATGCGTTGAAGGTATGCATAACAGTTGTGTGTGCACTGTTCATCTCCGTGGCCAATCTACGGCTGCTTTGACGTAGATCATGGTGGATCAAGTGGTCCAAATGGATAAGTGACTAGAAGGTGGAGCATCGCTCAGGTCATAATTTACAATTTGAAACCTGTCGAACAGTATCTAGGTCAGGTGATCCATATGCTGCACATATTTATCTGGATGCCTCTGATGTACTAGAACCTTTGTTGAACTCGTACAGGAGAACATGTCAAAGATGTCCCTTCTTTTCAAATTGCCACTTCATACTTCAGACCCTGAAAAGTAAAATAAATTAGCCCCAACAAAACAACCACAAATAGTGCTACACATTACTGAGAGCATAGCTACAATCTTGTATATATCACAGTACTGGTGTCAGGTTTAAAAAATCCTGAAAATGACCAAGTCGAATTAATGAATCAATCCGATTTAGTGTCAATAGATGTAGTACAAATAGTCGATTGAGCCTGCTGCCACTGTATCATTCTTAACTTCAGCTGTATGTAACAAGAACATTATTCTTAATTTATAAAATTATTTGAATGTCAATAATAATAATTTTAATAGTAACTGGGCGGTAGGGGTCATTCACCGGTTGAACGCCCACCTCTATGGTTTGAGATCCCTGGTTCTATCCCAACTTCTGTCAAGTGGGCTTTGTGGTTGTCAAATGCAGTGTGCGTGAGTTTTTTCATGGCTATCCCATTTCCTCCCACTTTCGTTAATAACCAGGACCCAGAATAATACTAATATAATTTGGTATTATTTTGTACTGTTCAATAACATATATCGACTGGTTTGCTTATGATGCGCTTATGTCTTGTATTGGACATTTCGTTTTCGTTAAACTCAAATAATTTTGTGGAATATATGAATTTATAAATAAAATTGTCTCACAAGGTAAGCTATCCAACTCCTCGACGAGTATTGCATTGAAACTTGCACAAGTGGAAGGATATGTTGAAAGATGGAAATATGCTTACTCTTACGATTCGCAACTTTCTCAAACCGGAAGTAGAATGATTGTTTCCCCATAGCACCTGAAAGTTATGTACTCTGGTCATACATGCCAGAATGTCATACACTGGAACCTGTTTTCCCACGAAAACACCAAACTCAAGATGATAACAGTCGGTGGTAATTGGGATCTTTCGTACGTCATTGTTGCGAATCGATATCAAATGAAACACAATACACGATCGTAAGTTCCAAACGAATACGTTTACGTGGTGGAGAAAAGGGACACGCTGAAACCACAACGCAAAAATGCTTTCTATTATTATTGTTATTATTATTAGAGTAGTAGTAGTAGTAGTAGTAGTATGATAGTATTATTAATATGAGCAGTATGATGAGTAAAAATAATAATAAGGAGAAGAAGACAAGAAATAGGCTATATTGTTGGGCTCGTTAAGTAACGAAGGACTTCGGTCCGTCTTGAGCGTCTTCTAACACTGCTATAAAGGTTTTAAAATCCACAAACAACCATACTCCAGCCGGGATTCGAAGTTCGGGCCCCTTGAGTCGCCGGCTTGGCGCCCCAAGCAACACGAACATCAGGTCGACAATAAGACGAAGACGATGACAAAGAAATAAGAATAAGAATAAGAATAAGAATAAGAATAAGAATAAGAATAAGAATAAGAATAAGAATAAGAATAAGAATCCTATACAAGTGGCTCTCAACCTAATTCTGGTCATGACCCCATTTTATCACATCCTCTTGCCAGCGATCTCGTTATAATTTCTGGCCTGCAATAAACTTGTGTCGGATTTTTAATATACCTATTGCGAAGATCTCACTATATACATTTATTTCTATAATAGTATAATCCATTTCTTGTATATAGTGAATACAGTAACTTCCCTAAAAGCTAATGGATTAAAACCAAATTTCGTCAGTTCATTCATATTACAAATATCGAATCCGATCTATCGTAGTGTTTCAAAAAGGAGACCGTTCGGAAAGTTTAAGTCTTCATAACTCCCTTAATTTTGAGTCATATAATAAAAAAAGAAAAATAAAGTGCATTTACATTCTTCTGGTATTTCGATATCCAGTTCTCATTAGTTTCATATTGTACCTCTTTAATTTAAATTGAATTTACTTTTAACATACTCTGCACCTGCTGAAAATGTTTAGTAGACCATTTTTGTTTTGTTCTTGACAGTATGTATACAAATATGTGAGAATTGTCTATCAGAACAAAATTCAAAATAAAAATTATTTAAAAATATTTTCCGGCATTAGATTCTAATTATATTTCTTTTGCTTATCTTCGCGACCCCCAGGTTGAGAAACCCTGTCCTATACTATTTCTTTTTCCATACCGTACATCGTGTTCGTGTGGGTTGATTCGTCAAGTCAACGACTCAAGGGGCCCGAACTTCGAATCCCGGCTGAAGCATGGTTGTTTGTGGATTTTAAAACATTTATAGCAGTGCTAGAAGACGCTCAAGACGGTCCGAAGTCCTTCTTTACTTAACGAGCCCAACAATATAGCCTATTTCTTGTCTTCTTCTCCTTATTATTATTTTTACTCATCATACTGCTCATATTAATAATACTATCATACTACTACTCTAATAATAATAATAATAATAATAATAATAATAATAATAATAATAATAATAATAATAATAATAATAATAATAATAATAAGTCATCCTAATAACAAAAATAATAACCATAGAAAGCCATTTTTGCGTTGTGGTTTAAGCGTGTCCCTTTCTTCAACCGGGTAAGCGTGTTCATTTGGAACTTACGATCGTGTATTGTGTTTCATTTGACGTCGATTCGCATCAATGACGTACCAAATAATATAACTTATAGTATTACCATGTAAGTTTACATGGCCCTTGTCTACCGTTTCAAAAGCATTATAAATAATAAGCCAATTTTAGCAACAGTTTTGTTTATTTTTTTTTTACACCAAAAATTATGACAAAGTTATCACAGATGTTCCATTTAATATAGTATGGGGTTAGCAGTAACGATTGATTTTCTTTCTTTCTTTTCCTTTTTCCTTTCTTTTTCTTTCTTGCTTTCTTCATTCTTCATCTGAATAATATTCCAAATACTACTAACAGAATAACTCGATCCAATACTTTTCCAAAATATTCTTGAAAGATAAATGAACATTTCCAGAAAACTTTTATCCAGTTATCAACACTCCATAACAATATCAGCTTCTTCTCCTCTTTTTTGTCCTCTGCTCTAGGTCCTAGTATTACTTCGAAATATAAGCATTTTTTCCAAACAAAAGTTCCCTTGCTTCACTACTATTCAATATGGACAGTCACATGGGTTTACAGGTGATGACGTATCACAAAATATCCGTAATACATTAAATAATCAGAAACAACGTTTCTTCACAATTAGAGTACAATAAAACAAAGTACAAGAAAACATATAATACACAACATTCCCACATGTGGTAGACCATATATATATTCATGAAGAAATTCGAACCATTTCCTAGTAACCAGATTCAATTGTTTTTTTAATAATTTCAAACAGAAGAAACTGATAACTCCCACTTTGTAGTTGGGAACTTTTCTCGTTCATCATTCTTTATGCTTTCTTTTCCTTTTGTGATTAAATAATCATCAGTATATATCAAAATGTTTCCAAGATTTCTTCTCTTCTCTTAAAGAAAATTTGTGCCAAGGCACGGAAGCTACATTAAAAATTTTCTTTTGTTTTGTTTTCCCAAAGTGTAAAGTGCGTTAAAGCATCTACTATCCATTTCATAAAGATAGGCCCCTGACTTCGTGGTGCTGCCGTGACGTTCAGTCAAAACTTATATTGCATTGTCGTACCTCGTTGGAATTGCTGAAATGTTGTCTTTTCAATACTTAAGACATAAAAATTTTCTTTGTATTATGCAGTGAGAAAAAAATAAAAATTAATGAAAAAGTGCGTATTTTTTGGTAGATCAATGTTTATAGGACTATATCTCAGAAAAGAGATCACGTAAAATAATTTCCTGTGTACAATATGTAGATGCATCCATTAACTGTAAGTTGTGAAAAGTTCAATTTTCATCACTTGATACTTTTTGTGTAATTAAAACAAATGTACGACGCTCTGATCTCCTTTACCATGGTAGTTAGAGAAACGTACAAAACACTGTTCGAAAATTTGGAAGTCTAGTGTTCCAAATATTTGAAACTATTAACATAAAAAGGTTTAGTTGGTAGAGTATTTATTTTTTTTTTTTTTAATTTTTACTTCAACATGTTCTCTGCGTTAAGCGGTGAGCCATGTTGCAGCCCAATCTTTAAATTCCCCGCGCTTATATGAAGAAACAGCATACAGTAAGTGGAAGTGCGGCAACGCTGTCGTGCAGTGTTGTCGCGTTCAGGAAGTTTGTAGCGCGAAGCTTACTTCATAAGAATGTAATAGGAAAAAGTATTTATTATAACCTTTCACAACATCATAAAAATAATAATAATGCATTACACATCTCAATTTATTCGAAATAAAACGTTGAAGTAAAACATCCAAAAACTCATCTCTTAATCTATTTACTTCATTCACTTTCGTAATGGGTTTGTTGACTCATCGCTGCTCCTGTTATCTTCCTGTATACTTATTAACAATGGCTCCATTTCTACCTCGAGATCTATCAGTATACACACTTTCCAGCTTCCGAACATGTTAAAGGTTAAAAAGAAATGTATCCTTGGCAATCATGTGTTCACCCAAGTTCTGCTATCATTCCCCTGCTGAATGTACAATAACACAGAATGGGTCCTTTGTTTTCTTTCAACGAAAGAAAGCTATGCAATGTGTAGGTGACGAGGGCTGTATTTGCGTCTAATCACGTTGCACTGATTACGTCTTCAACACTTCCCTTCGGTTCGTAGGCGTCAAAAACTTAGACATGCATTCACACCATATGGGTTCATTGCAATGAGACGGACGAATGGGCATTTATATTTTCCTGAGTATATCTCGTGCTTTTTGATTGAAATATATATATATATATATATATATATATATATATATATATATATATATATATATATATATATATATATGTATATGTATATGTATATATGTATATATGGATATTCCTTTACGAGCGCGGTATTACAAAAAGAAGAGGCAAAATGTTTAGCGATAAAGAAATTGCAGAACTGATTAATGACTCCGACGATTATGAGTTAGTAATTAATAGTAATGACATTGATTATTCTGTGGTCAGTGGCGTATTCGGGAGTGAACAAGATAGTAACTCTGTTTCAAGTGAACCTGAGGCTGCGCCGGGAAAGAGAGAAAAAAACGTGTCGTTCCTATTCAAAGACAGATTCTGATGTAGCTTGGAGCGATAAAATTCAAGTAAATGCATACCCCTGTTTAGTGGTATCCCGGGAATTGATCAAAATGCTGGGCTATCTACAGAGTATTCCGCATATAAAGTGTTTCAGCTGTTTTTACCGATGAAGTTTTATAGTAAAAAAAGTTGAATTGATTTTGAGTTGAATGTCCTGTTCAGCAGTGAGGCTATATGAGACGTCGACCTACTGATTAACGTGGAATCCAAACTACATGAGCTCCCCCAGGAATAGTAGTAAAAGTTATGAATCAATACGCAAAACAGCAGATTGAGAAAAAGAAAAAAATACTAAAACAAAAATCTTTGTTTTCTAAATGAAAGCGTGTTACTTTAATTAAAAACAAGGAAATTTTTACACTAATTATTCACATAAGCCTTGTACGGAAGCCAGCTTGACTCGATTTTTACAAATCAACTACGCAAGAGCTATTAGTATGTCTGTCAAGTGGTGGAACAGATTTTCTGTGAAGTGTAAACTTAATATTACATATCAACTAAGGTTGTATCATATAATAAAGTTTATGCTTGTATTTGTTTCTATGCAAGTGTATTTTGTACTGCTTGCAGTAAGTGAAAAACTGACAAAAAGCAACAAATTTTCGAAGACCATCACATGCAAATCCAAACAAAATAAGAGTTCGCTTTTCTAATTTTGAACATTTGGCACATTTTTTGTATATCCTGTTAATTTCTAAGAAATTGGTTTAAAATCTGTAGAGACATAAAATTTTAAAAATATCTCTAAAAAGTGCCAGACAGTGTGCATGACAAGTTTAAATACCCGTCCGTCTGAGAGTGTATACGCGCCAGGAAAATGTGGCAACGTAGCACTCCGTATAAACTGCGATAGCGAAGGGCGCAAAGCAGAAATAATCATAATGTCATATTTGTGATTGTTTATCTTTTAAAACAAGTCAAAACAGTTTGGTTGAAAAAGCTATTTTAAGATCTTTCTAAAAGTTTTTTCAGATTGTTAATACACCGCAGCAATTCAGAGATAATGATGTCTCACTTTTTACTGAATAACAAGAAAATTACTACGTGTTGAGTAATGAAATTTTCAGAACTTACAGGTAACATATGCATCTACATATGGTGCACAGGAAATTATTTCATGTTATCTCCTTTCCGAGATATAGTCCTATAAACATTGATTTACCAAAAAAGTACGAAAAAATACGCACTTTTTCATTAATTTCTATTTTTTTCTCACTACACAGTACAAAGAAAATTCGTATGTCTTAAGTATTGAAAAGACAACATTCCAACAATTCCAACGAGGTACGACAATGCAATATAAGTTTTGACTGGACGTCACGGCAGCACCGCCAAGTCAGGGGCCTATCTTTATGAAATGGATAGTAGTCACAATCAGGGTTTTTTAAAAAGAAACATCAAACAGTGACAGCACAAAGGTGTAAAAAGCTGAAGTTCAACCCTGTTGCAAGGGCTTCAGTAGTTGTTTGAAGAGCCTCTTAATGTTCATCGATTTCCTGTGAAGCAACACAGTAGGCGCCGCCACCACGATCTTTTCTTCCTTGGAAATTCTGAAGTTTCAGGAAAGGAATTGCGTATCACTGCATCAATTTCTGATTCTGGGATGTCATCTAACCACTGTTTCTCAGGAGAGGAATTGAATATGATTCCATCGAGCTCTGATTCTGGGATGTCACTTAGCGCATCATTGTCTGAGACATCGCTTTTATCATCATCTGAAGCTATTATTGTAACTGAATTGCTGCAATGTATTAGTTGCTCAGGCATGTTGTTAACGAAATCGAGTTCTTCACCGCCGCATAGTAACATGGCCCGTTCGCTCTCGTCATCTCCAGTAGCATTTGGATCGCAGGAAGCATCTTCTGGAACATACCCAATGGAAGGCTCCTGATGAAGTACAAAGGATCGTAAATCAGTGCGGATACTGACATATGGCAACGTGCATTTTACACACATGTCATTAACACAGAACCATGTAATTGAGTAAGCACGCAAGGTGTATATAAAAACACGAGTAACCACCTCTTCATCATACTTATAAGTATATATTATATTTCCATTCGCATCCTTGCTTTGGTATTCTGTGCAGCGCCTGTCACAGCTGATGGTATTCCTAGGGTTATCGATGAACGGAAATCTAATTTGCTTTGAGTAGAGAGCAATAAAGGAAGTCTTAAAGTAGTCAGTCATCATAAAATTCAGAGCGTTTCTCTCATACGTATAACTAGATTGCCTATTGTCACCGCACTAAATTTTCCAGCTCTTAGTAACTACAACAGTGGACACAAGAATCGAAAATCTAGTTTTACCAACAATGATTACGATATTTTGTATTAGGTATAATATAAACAAGAACAGGAAAAAAATAAAAATAAAATATGTTTAATAATTTTTGGTATTACCTGACCAGGATAGCAGTGCAGTTTTGGGAGGATGGCGCTGCTGTTGTGTTTACATCAGTTTCTTCGCAAGCGCGGCGGGACAGGGGAGCGGAGAGTTTTACTCTGCAGTGTATCCAACGGTTTTTAAAAGTTGCAGTTGGGATGTTATGCATAGCCTAATCTCTTTCCGCTTAATAAAGAACGCCGTAAGTTATATGGTTGTAGTGAACCATTCCTGCAGTAATGCAGATGTATTGTGAATAGTGATATATGAATGGAAATTACCAATTTAAGAACAACATAGCACAATTGACAATTCAGTGAGCTACTGCCGTGTATTAAGCAGATTGTATAAAAATTGATTACGTTTTATTCGGTGTCATTATAAAACAGGAGCACCCTGTAAAACGCTGCTCGCTAGTTTGTTCGCAAGTTAATATAAAGGGTGTATTTTTATTGTAGTTTTTTTTTTTTTTTTTTTTTTTTTTTTTTTTGCTTGTTACTTAAGATGTTCTGCAAATAACTTTAATAACTTTTGAAACTGTTTGTCTTAACTTGAGCCAGTGGCGGATTTAGGCTGAATGTTTCGAAGTTAAATCAAGGTAAGAGTGTATTGTAAAAAAAAAAAAAAAAGTAAAGCAACCACCTGCGATTCCAAAGGTGGACATTTTTTTTTAGCAAGAACGCCAATGTAAGTAATTTCTTGCAATTTAATGCTTTATTTGACTCCTGCAACGTAAAACAAAAAAAAATTAGGCCTACCTATTTTAGGTTTTATTTTACATTTATAATACAAAGGTGAAAATCCTTAGATTTTATTTTTAAAATAAAAAAATATCCCATTCTGGGGGAGGGGCAATCGCCCCGCCCCATGTATCTGCCCCTGACTTGAGTATATGCGTGAAGTGGTTTATTACGAACAGGACAAAAAGAACTATGATAGATTGATTACAAGTAATCCGGTTAGAAACACTGCTGCTTGCAGTTTAGTTTCAAAACCGGCCGCCCGCACTCGTTCGCTGGTCAGGTAACAGTTAAACAAAAAATTGTTTAAATTTACGTATATAGTATATCTTTGTGTGTGAATATTCTTTCGGAAAGCAAGTTTTATATCTGTGCACAATTTCATTCACTTTGGATCACTTCTTCTGGTCGGACCTCAACTTTCAAAATTTTGGATGGGGGCTTTTGCCCCCTAAAACCGTTTTTCCGCAGAAAATAAAAATACACGTATTCGTGTATTTTATGTGTATATCTACCTGCTAAATTTTATCAAAATCGGAGTGTTACACTTGGGAAGTGTTACTTGTTAGTAGCTTTCTAAGTTCATACTTGGACGGGGGAATTTGTTTCGTAACTCAGTAACCGTTTTGGCAATGGGAAGCATGCGGGTGTATATCAAGAGAGATACAGGGTGCCGAAAGCGTAGTGAAGTGCATGCAAATATCGGAATGTATACAATGGACGTTATTCCATTTAAGTAGGCTTATAAGATAATAATCTTACATAAGTACCTGAGTAGTATTTTTACCACATTACTTTAATTAGGTTTATCCACCTTGAGTATATGTGACCCCTATATATTGGTATTTCATAGTGACATACCGATAATGGCTTTTTCCTGTAAATTTTGGTTCTCGTGTTGTTGAACTGTACCACTTCTTTCCTTGTTATCTTTGTAATCAGATTAAGAATATGGTGATTTTTGGTGCAGATTAAGATTATATAGACACTGTTTCAAAGATTTACGTGTAAAATCTATAGATTCACAAAGAAAGAGTAACATATAAGGAACCTAATTATAAGCTAAATATGTTAGAAATAGTCCAATCAGTATGCCTGACTATCAGTGTCAGTAACTGAAACAATACAGTAAAGCTAACACAATTGCAGTGTCATTGTTGTGTAATCTTCCGAACAGCAAGCAATTTTACACAATATGAACTCTCTAAGTTCTGATACATTATGTATTTCCAAAAGTAGTTTTTCACCAAATTATTCTAAATAGCTCTCCCCTCAGTACTTTCGGTGTTCTAACACTCTTTCAAGTTGCTTGCTCTCGCTTGCAATGAATCTCCTAAGCTACTTTTAGGGACTAAGAAAGTAAGTGACAACCGCAACATCGTTATCAGCACCCTAAACACCAGTGCTACTCTCCTCACTGTGTATTAATAAATATACCCTCTCTCAAATATGTCAGATAAAATAGAACATCGACAATAGTTTAGTGGTTTTTATAGTTACCAGTTTATTGTGCACATAACAACATATGTATATAGTTATTGTCTTTACGCTCCACTCATATTAATATGTGCGTGAGAGATTTGAAATGACAAATATGTAAAGGTACGGCAAAACTGAAGCTGTTGGCATGCATGAAAGAAACACTTAAGAGGCCTCATCATTGCGAAATTAAAATACCGCTAATTTTGCAGTAATTATGTGATATCTTCAAATAGAAAAAAGATAATCGAAAAGTGGAACAAGACCTCCCTAGACAATATTATCTTGCGTAGTTATGAAGACTCACTTATCTGCTTTCGATTTCCAGCCATTTAGAAAATCGGCATTTATTTTCGCGTTTCTAAATAACTGCAAACGCAAAGCTACTAGGCGACTCGTGATAACGCTACCTCATGCAAAATAACGTCGTCTAGGGAGGTCTTGATCCACTTTTCGATCACCTTTTATCTATTTGAAGATATCACATAGTTACTGTAAAATTAGCGGTATTTTAATTTGGCAGTGATAGGGACTCTTAAAGTCATTTTATGGTTGTCCCATATTGTCAATATGTACGATATATTTATCTTTTATATAACTGGAAAGTCAATCATCTAAAAAAAAGCATTATTTCATTTTTTTCACATTCGAAATTCTCCTTCCTTTTCTTATATAAATGTTCTATATTCTACCACGATGAGGCGCTAGAAAAAAGTGCGGATCAAAAGTTAATTTGACGAAGTGTACACTTCCTATTGTGCACTCCATTTGTATACTTCAAGTGTGTAGGTCGAAGTGTACACTTTGCACTTTTGGACACGGTCTAAATTACATCATTTCTGTCACTCTTAAGTTTGAATATTCATCTCAATAATTTATTTTCCAATACTTTCAGTTTGCGTTCTTTCCTCAAACTAAGCAATCATGTTTCGTATCCATACAGCACAACAGACATAATTATAGTTTTATATCTTTTAAGCTTTAAATTACGAGTATTCGACAGAATTCGTAAAAACAAAGAGTTTGGATTGAATAATAACTCTAATTTCTTACAGTCCTTTGACATTTAATTTCTTCGTGGATGTAGTTTCCGATGTTGGCGCTAGACAAGCCCGTATCCAGGAGGGGGGGGGGTCTAGGGCGAGCCGGTCCCCCTAAAATTTTCTCGTTAGGCTTGCAAATGAACTATAATATGGTGATGATGTATAATATGGTTGGATCGGGCCCCCCCTAACTTCAATCGGACCCCCTACATTTTTGGGCTGGCTACCGGCCTGGTGCTAGATATTTGAAAGTATCCAATTTGTTGCGTTCATAACTTACAGTATTTACGGTCACACCGAATTTCCATGTAATATTTTCCTCTGGATGTTGAAGTGGAAAATGAAGTAGGCGAGGATGATAAAGGGTTTAGTAATTTTCGGGATGAGTTTGAGAAAGTTATATCCAAGCTTAGGAATAGAAAGGCAACCGGAATAAATAAGAAAATTCAAATTCACTAAGAAAATGGGAAACAAAGGCAAGAATGAATTGTCTCGACTGTGCAATGAAATATATGAAACAGGAGAGTGGCCAAAATATTCCTGAAGACGATCATGATACCAATGGCTAAGAAATCGAACCCAAAGAGATGTGAGGATTATAGAACTATTAGTCTCATATCTCACGAAGATAAAATCTGCTCCGAATACTGAACAGAAGGCTGTAAGGAAGAACAAATGAACAGATTGACCCCATACGTAGACGAAATAATTGGAGATTATCAGTGCGGATTTAGACGAAATCGATCAACTATTGACCAAATATTTAACATTCGCCAAATACTCGAAAAGAAGTGGAAATACAATACCCCGGTACATCAACTATTTATTGATTTTAAAAAGGCTTACGACTCAGTTAGGTGAGAAACATTGTACAACGTCTTCACAGAATTTGGAATACCGAGAAAGCTAAATAGATTAATTAAGATATGTTTAAATGAATCCCAAATTAAAGTTCGGGAAGGAAAATTTTTGTCCACGAGCTTTCACGTCGATAATGGCCTAAAACAAGGAGATACGTTGTCACAATTATTATTTAACTTTGCCCTGGAATACGCCATAAGGAAAATCAAAGATATCAACCAGGGCCTAGAACTGAACGGTGTTCACCAGGTTATGCGTACGCTGATGATGTAAATTTAATAGGGGATGATAGGAGAACAATAGAAAGAAATGCAGAAGTTTCAGTAAACGCTTGCAGTAACTTGGGTTTAGAAATAAGTGCAGATAAAACTAAACACATGGAAGTGCGTCGGTACCGTAATACGATAAAAATTATGAAAGAGTTAAAATATTTAATAATACTTTTGATAAAATGGATACTTTTAAATATCTGGGATCAATATTAACAGAGGAAAATCATATTCACGAAGAAATTAAATGTCGACTAAAAGCAGGGAATTCGTGTTATTATTCAGTTCAAAATCTCTTGTCGTCGCGAATTCTATCGAGGAATTCTATCGAAGAAAATCCACAGTGGAAATTGTATTTTGATCTGATTTTGAGTTTAGCGCCCCCTTCAGCAGCGAGGCTATATGAGACGCAGACCTACAACTTAGCATGGGATCTGAACTATATGAGCTCCCAATGGGAGTCGAACTCCGGTCTCCCACACAGAAAATTGTACATTAGTGCAGAAAGGTACCTGATATACTGACTCGGGTTCTATTCTGCAACAAACTTAGCTACTCTGTAGCGTTGGATACTGGTTCCTTTCTACAAAGAAAGAGAAATAAAATTTTAGAAAATAAATTTAGCAACTCTGAAACAAGAGACGAGCGATTTCCATAAGAATAGTTTGTGTATAGCAGTGGTTTGTAGAGGGTGATATGTGTTTATGCAGAGCGGTGGCAACTGTTGTGTGAGGTTTTGTTCCTTGTATTGCAGATATCCAGGGCGATAGTAGTGTTAGTGACTTAAGCGTCGACAGTCCAAGAAAATGTCTGAAAAGAATTCGACATCTACAACATATACCAGAAATGTGATTAGAAGTGTGTGGACAGGTATATGTGCACTACAAGGGTGTTACAACACCTGTGAAAAGACTGCAGTCGCCTTGTAAGTGTCCAAGAAAACGTTATAGACAATTCAACGAAGACAAACAACGCGCAATGTTTGACACATTGTGTACAGTAGAATTCAACATACATTTGCAGAGAATAATCCATGTTGAAAATGATAAGACACATCGTCTACACAGAAAAGATATTGCGTTACACGAAAAATCGTTTAAGTACCACGTACTAGAGGAAAGTAACAAAATACAAGTTTGTCGTGAAGAATCTTGCAGACTTTATGACAGGGATGCAAATAACCACTCGTCCGGGACGAGTGGTTCCTCGGTGTGGGCAAGTATTAAATATCATACCCAAGGTAAGTAAATTATTTCTATTGTGGGATACAGGCTAGTAGCTTTTTCTCTTGGGTGAGTAAAATTTTGTTGCTTATTTGCATACCTGCTTTATGATGTGCCAGAGAAATGAATAAGGCGTTTGTGAAAGTTAATATTAGAGAGCAAATTACTTCGTGATAGGCCTATGCTAAAACAAACTCAAAGTAGGATATGATTAATTAAGGTTGAAGGAAGAGGGGTATTAAGTGTTACAAAATTAACTATTCATTATGATGAATAGCCGCGTAACAACATTTCGAATATAGGAGAGGGCAAGTCTTTTTGTTGCACCCCTCTCTCAACAGCGCCCCCCCCCCCATCACAGCGCGTAATTTCCACTGATCTTTATAGTATTACTGTTATGTATTTTTTTTTTTCGTGTGTGGGAGAAAATAATTGTAATTTACGAAAACAGCTATACATTTGAAAAATTAAAATATTAGACTTACTTGAAGTAATGACACTTTCTTTACCCACCCAATGTATTCATTCAACACAAGAGTCGTACATTAGTAAAACTAGTAGACCTCATTTGATATGCGTCGGGATACGTATGAATTACAGTTTACTATTAATTAATCACTAAATAGTACGACACGATTGTTCCGTATACGTTCGGCACTAAAGCCACATTCTCACTCTCCAGAACTCATAGGCTGAAGACATATCACAACGACAAATTTTTTTTCTAAAGTGATCAACAGATTCTCACAATACACCTACAGGCACACTTTTCTTATTTTACTTTTACAACACATTAATCTTCAAATGTTTCAGTACATAGATTGAACTGTACTTTGTATTGATATACCGGACTAGAGATGCAAAATAGCCGGATTTTTAAGACGTGCTTTATTTTCATTAAAAAAGCGGCTTTAGGAAAGACAACGGAAATTTTCGCTCTTTTGTCAAACTAGGATCTCATAAGTCCCACGTTGGTTGCCTAACCATGATATCAAGTTCTTGAAATTTATACTTAAAGTCAAACTGACAAACAAGAAAAAAGTATCACCGCCGTTCCAGAAACATTATTGTTTCAGATACTCTTCAATACCTAATATTGGAGCCGAAAAGGCTTCATAATTTTGTTCATATTTCAGAAGAAAATGTTTCAGTAATAGCAGCAGCATAATATGATTTAGTTTAAGGAACTGGAGCAACAAAGCTTAGTGCGGTGGCTCTTATCTTTTATTTTTCTTCAGAATACTTTTTTTTAAGTTAGACAATGGGAAAAGAAAGCTGGAACACACTTGTTTCTTCGCTAAATATGAAATATTAAAAGAAATAAATCCCAAGCCAAAAAAGCATGGAAAAGATATTCGTTTTTTTTTTTTTTTAAGTTTTTTTTTTCGAGACCTTAAATCATTATTCAGAACAGTTATTATTCCCACCACTAACTTTTCACTAGACCTTTTTTTGTCGTTAAACATTATTCTAAGAACTGTACAAACAATTCGCGTTCGAACTAGAAAACCCTATACACTAACCCTTTTGAGATTTCCACTTTTTAAGTTAAACTTTAGACTTTCAGTCAAGCAGCTATTGCGTCGAGACTATTTATCGTAGAATCATGGTTCATACCCCATTTTATTCGGAATGAAACAGTGTTTTCCTAACTTGTAAATTTCACTAATATGTACCTAAGGCTATAAAATTCCTGTCCAAATTCGAAAAAAAATGTATTTTTATTTTTTTAAATCCCAATTTCCTGCGAATTTCTTCCCTCCGGTACACAATATGGGCATGCAAATGTTACAAAAAAAACTTTGCTTCATTCCAAACAACACGAGGTATGAACCATGATACTGGGGTAAATAGTCTTGGTGCTAAAATTCATTTACTATTTTTTCCTAATATCTACTATCAACAAGCTCTAGTGTCAATCAAGACTCTTTATCGTAGGATTATAGTTCGTAAGTCTTTGTATTTGTAATGAAGGAATGTTTCCAACTATACCATTTAAATTTCCCGATTATGTACCAGAAGTGAAAAAATCCCGCTCAAATTGAAAAAAAATTGTCAGGAAAAAATAACCTTTTTGAGAATTTCCTCCCCCAGATCATTCTAGCGCCACGGCAGTGGTACAGTTCGAAACGTTACTTCATTACAAACAAAATGAGGTACGATCCATGGTCTACAATGAACACTCTTGACGCTAGAGCTTATTGAATAACAATACATTAGTAATTATTACCCAAAAATGGGGAGGGAAATTTAGTAAATCAGCTCTAGCACCAAGACTATTTATTCTAGGTTATGGTTTGCACCTTTTTGTTTGCAATGAACCAGCGTTTTAAATCGTATCACTTGCATGTCCCTATCATGTACCTGAGGGGAAAAATTCCCGCTCAAAATGTATAAAGAAAAGCGGGAAATTCAAATTTTCAAAAATTAACTATCTCGGAATCTTATCTCCTCAGGTACATGATAGCGCAATATTAGTGGTGCCGTTGGAAACGTTGCATCATTACGAACAAAATTAGATGCAAACCATGATCCTACGACAAATAGGGATTACCTGTAGCTACTTTACTAAACACGTTGACTAAAATTGTGCAATAGGGGAAAAATTTATATTTTTTTCTTTTGAAAAATCACTATTTACCCTACGATCATGGTTTGTACCTTGTTTTGTTTGGAATGGTGGTAGGTTTTAAACGGTACCACTCACATGTTCCTGAAGGGAGGAATTCCCGAAAAAAGAAAAAGATCTGAAATAATCCCTTTTCCCACTTTGGGCGGGATATTCCCGCTTCTGATACACAATAGGGAAATGTGAGTGGTACAGTTGGAAACATTTCTTTATTACGAACACAACTAAGTATGGGCCATGATCCTAGTATTAATAGCCATGTGTTAGTTTTTTTTTTTTTAAGTTCTAAAATTTACCTTTTCTTTCTTCCTTCGTTCATGTTTGTGACGTCATTGCCCCAGGCATCGCAATCGTGACTGCAAAATGCCCATGAAACATATTCTTTGATGCTTCCCCGCTTGAACGAATGAAAAAAAACACGATGTGAAAAGCTTTACTAGAAATTTATAAAGCAAATTCTGAAGGTCAACGATATGGTTAAGATCTGTACCAAAAGTCCCCAAAGGGTTAATATATTTGCCCTTCTTTTTCTTATGAGTGATCGATTATTCTTGATTGTTGAACTTCTCATATTTATTTTTCTTCAGAATGCAGTAATTAAGTCTCTTTTTCTTATAATGGGGAACAAAGGTGGAAAGTACTTTCTTCATTAAAGTTGAAATATTAAAAAAAAAAAAAAAGTTTAAAATTTGACAGGCATAAAAGCGGTGGAAGAAACTTTTTTAAACGCCGGATTTTGAGCCCTTGCGTACGTAACCTCTAACTTTTAATATATTTAACGGAATAAGTTTCAATTTGATTAAATGTTCAATGTAAAAAAATAACTAGCCACTGTGATCCTATAGCTCATTTTGACACAAATACTACACACTTCAAAGAGCAGAATTCACACTTTTCCGATGGCAGTTGCACGGTAGGAGCTATTTGTGAATTCTCTAGACAGTTCCTTCACGTCCAGTGAATCAAGCCTGTCTGGGTATGCATTGAGAACTGCAAAATGGTTCAGTCTTGCCTGGGTCATTGTGGACCTCAGATAAGTTTTGAGATGCCGCAACATTGAGAAACTTCTCTCGGCTGTTGCAGATGTCGCCAGGATAACAAGCAATAGACGAAGGACTTTCAACACCGGGGAACAACTCTCTTGTTTCTTTACAGAGTTTCTTGAATTTCTCAAGCAGGTATCTCAGATTTTTTGAAGTGGGAATAGTGGTAAGTAACTGTTGCATCTGTAGTTGTAGTCGGTCCGGATTGACATGGTATTCTTTTAAAATGCCACTAATGTAGCGAGAAAAGTTACCTTCGAGAATTCCATCCTCTATCGCACGATACTTCTTCAGTTCAGGGTGATGGAATCGACTAAATTTTGCAAATTATATTGTCCAAACATTCATAATAGGTTGCGCGTAATTTCTCTCCTGCGGTGTTGAATTGGTAATTTTTCGCGGATGTCTGCGAGTGTTCTAGTCTTTTCTGGGTCTGTTTCCTCTGCGGTAGCTGAGGAGATCCTTGTTTGTTATATCGAAGGCGCCCCTATACAATCAGGGGCGACAAAATGAATAATTAATATATCTACAGCGCCCTTGGTGCAATATTACATACTTGTTTGTTCTATCGAAGGCGCCCTTATACAATCAGGGGAGACAAAACGAATAATTAATATATCTACAGCGCCCTTGGTGCAACATTACATCCTTGTTTGTTCTATCGAAGGCGCCCCTATACAATCAGGGGAGACAAAAGGAATTATTATATCTACAGCGCCCTTGGTGCATACATCCTTTTTGTTCTATCGAAGGCGCCGCTATACAATCAGAGGCAACAAAATGAAAAATTAATATATCTACATCGCTCTTAGTGCAATATTACATCGTTGTTTGTTCTATAGAAGGCGCTCCAATACAATCATTGGAGACAAAAGGAATAATTAATATATCTACAGCGCCCTTGGTGCAATATTATATCCCTTTTTGTTCTATCGAAGGCACCCTATACAACCAAGGGCGAGATAAGGAATAATTAATGTATCTACAGCGCCCCTTGGTGCAATATTATTTCTTTTTTATTCTATCGAAGGCGTCCCTATACAGTCAGGGGCGACGAAGGAATAATTAATATATTTACAATGCTCCATCATTGTAACATTATTTTCTTTTTTATTCTATCGAAGGATTGTGTCGCGCGTACATAGGCATGATGAGAGGCGATAAAGGATTAAGAAAATGTTTATATCGCTGCTTGATTGTCATATAGGTAATTTTTATTTCTTTATTTTATTGTAACAAAGGTGCCCTAGAAAATCAACACAAAAGGAACAGAAAAAGTTTCAATTAGTTATAATAATACAAAGCACTGAACTCTATATTTTGTCGAAGATTTGGAAGTGCATACAAAACACTGCTTTTGTACATAAACTTTTCATTATTCAATCGGCTTAAAAAAAAAAGGCAAAGTAATAATTAGGCACCTTCGGAGCCCCTAATAACTTCTACCAGAACTTTGGGGGGAGGGCAATGCCCCCTTGCCCCTGTCTTGTTACGCCACTGATGATGAATATATATTTGTTACATTATAAACATTATATGATTGTTCTTGCTTTTTCTGAAAAATGAACAGTTATTTCATAAAAAAAAAAAATAATTGACTTTGATCACCGTTTGACCATGCTGGGTGTGTGTGCTGCCCCGTGCTAGAATTGGGCTCCTGAGCTGTTGATTCCACGATGAGACACGTGGCAGTGGGAATGTGTAACAATGGAGTGGGGCGACAACGAGAATCGTGTCACAGCGCTACACAAGGTGGACCTTCCAAAGTCACGGATCTTCGTTAGCCTGAAACCCCTGCAAATCAGTAAACAATTTGTTTTCCGCATCATTTAGCGTTTGTCCACGAGCTTCCACGTCGAAAATGGCCTGAAACAAGGAGATGCGTTGTCGCCATTAACAAATCTTTAAAAAATAATATGATTGATTGAATGCCATAGGGCAGGTAGTATAGAGTTAGAAATTCACTTTTATAGGCTTTACATGAAGAAAACTAATTTATTACAACAATATATAACAAAGTGCATATAAGATAAACCATTACCAAAAGAGCTTATTAAATGAGTGATATTTACAAGATAATTGAAGGGTTCACATTCTCGTCTTACATGTCAGGACTGTCTATGTGTATTTTTCACCAGAGTCACTAACAGAGCTCTATGCGAGCGTACTTACAGTGTCTTTACGTCCATTGCCATCAGTAACAGAACTACTCCTTCCCAATGTCACTTTTCTACGAAGCAAGAGTGGTAACTAGGAGGTTGATAGATTATCTGCACACCTAGACTGAATTGTCTACGGTTTTTATAATACTTTCATTTCACGGAACTGGAATTGTTTTTGTTTTCACTTTTCTAAATTCGTCCGCGTTACCTACAAACGTGCTGTTAGTTCTATTTAAAAATGTTTTCACTCTGCTATATTGTTCTAGAAACTTAGAGTTGATCCGTTAACTGTGTACTTCTATATTATTATTTTTAAACCTCAAAATGAGGAATGTCTTAATCCTCGGCTCAAAAAATGTCTGTCATCTGTTCTTATGAACTAGTGACTTTTAAACCTCAAAATAAAACACTAAAGGGTGTGAACACATGGGATGAAAAAAAAAACACTGACATGCGAAGAAGGTCCATGTGAAAATGCAGAAGGCTGCAAACTGGAATGCCGTGGAGAAGTGCTGGTTGCATATCGTACCGGAGCACTAGGAGCAGGGCTGGCTGCGTCGCTCTGAAGCTAGAAGTCTCTGGAGACAGGGCTGTTTGGATCTCTCAGGAACAGGAAATCTCTGGAGACATTGCTGGCTTCATTTCTCAGGAACAAGACTGTTTGCATCTCTCAGGAACAGGTATTCTCTGGAGGCATGCTGGCTGCATTTCGCAAGAACAGAGCTGTTTGCATCTCTCAGGAACAGAAAATCTCTGGAGACATTTCTGGCTGCATTTCTCAGGAACAGGGCTGTTTGTATCTCTCAGGAACAGGAAATCTCTGGAGACATTGCTGGCTGCATTTCTCATGTACAAAAAGTCTCTGTAGACAGGGCTGTTTGCATCTCTCAGGAACAGGAATTCTCTGGAGACATTGCTGGCTGCATCCCTCTGGATTCTGGAAATGGCTGTCCCAGGGCGGGTGGAGCTCGGGTCCAGGAAGTAGTACGTGAATGAAAGGAACTCAAAAAACATAAAAGTACGCTTGTGCATTAGTATCTCTGTTAGGTTGTAGGCAAGGCTGTTTATATTCAAATTTCATTATATGAAAAGAAGAGAAAAAAATGGAAAGAAAGGTGAAAAGAAAAATAATGGGAAGACATGTCTGATACCATGTATGCACCACAAAATTACTGTTGACAAAGGTCACGGGTGAAAAAAATGTAATCGGCGACAGACAGAAAATAGTGCAAGATGTTTGTAGGAGGCAATAATTATTGCAAGTATTGGAGCTAATCGGGAGTCGAAGGCAGGAATTTGTGGAACGAGGGACAACACAATAAACTGCAAGGAGGAAAAGGGATAGAAGTAGGAGTGAATTATTATTATTATTATTATTATTATTATTATTATTATTATTATTATTATGGTAGTCCCTATAATCTGGTGTAGTTCTTTTGTTGTGGTCCTCAACAGAAACAAAATATTTTGGTAGAAGAGTAACGGTATGGAGAGGCGGTTTTGTCCACTAGCATAAGTAGGTCATACTGCATTATAGAGAATTCAGGGTAAATGACCTGTGCGAAAGTGTTTTCTTGGTGATTTGTACCGTAATTTTGTGCGAGTAGAAGGAAGGTTCAAGGGTGAAAGTTTAATGTGTATGTGAGTAGGACATAAACAGGATGTTATTATGACCGTCCGGAAGAAGAAATTTGGTACGTATTACCTAGAAATTCTCTTTTTATTTTTATTTATTTATTTTGTTGTTGTTGTTGTGGAAATAAAGTAAACACCTAAGT
Source organism: Thermobia domestica (assembly GCF_964235325.1). Classification (NCBI taxonomy): domain Eukaryota; kingdom Metazoa; phylum Arthropoda; class Insecta; order Zygentoma; family Lepismatidae; genus Thermobia; species Thermobia domestica. The sequence goes on along the minus strand of NC_137465.1, from coordinate 131,344,008 downwards.
TTAAAGATAAACAGTATGTTACGCTGAATTAGTGAGTGATCAGATGTATCGAAGGCAAAGGGGTCGTAGGAAAGGAAAGGACATAGTGGCGGAGTAGTATTTCGTGGGGGTGGGTCACGACGTAACCGTATATTTGAATCGAAAGAAACGGATTTTAGTCGCTTTGTATTAAGATGCTATGAAAATGGTAAAGGGTGGGTGTGTCTATTCTGATGTAAACAATGTCTATTGAGCGTGAGTTGTATGAAGTATTCAACAGATTTCGTTCATGTATCCTTAGAGCGCTCAAGTTTTTGAACAGAACCAGCTGTTCAAGATTAAGATACAGGAAGGAAATACGTGAATATAAACAAGTACTTTTCCTTGCATGCTTAGGAAAAGGTGTGTTGAGAACATTCAGTGTCGCTATTGTTTAAGTGGCGTGTTACGTACGTGAAGGGAAGGAAGGGGAAAAGGGATAAGAGGTTAAGGTGTATCGGGAAATGAACCAATGCCTCAATATGAAATCAGGATTTGAGAGGTGAGATATGAATGCATTGTATGGTCGAAAATGATTGCACGGGAGAAAGATTTGTGTGAAGTGTGTTGCCTACCTAACAGGGAATTTGAAAATAAAGTTCCTTTTGAAATATGAGTCATGGCAGAACGAGAGACAAAGTCGGAAGTTTTGCCAGCTTAAACTTTAATTAGGTGATTTCAAAAAACGCTTATATTTCATTTCGAACTCTGAATTAGGTGTTGTTGGTGGTACGTAATGTTTCAAACGAGTCTTTCCTATAAGGGTGGGTTTACCCTCTATGTCAACGAGGACTTCGTTTGGAGAAACAGTTGATATGAGCCTATAAGGTCCTTTATAAATTCTGGACAGTGGTTTACAAGTACCAGGCTGAGAAGATGTGTCCAAAATCATAACTTGAGAGTCCGGTAGGAACTCTGTGGGCGGTTTGCTTGATTCGACTTTTTTCTTGAAGTCAAGAAATGCTTGATGCTTCCTATATTCAACTAAATCCCTCATGTCTTTTAGTGCCAAAAGGCGGTCCTGTAAATCTAGATGTTCTTTCTCAACATGCAGCAAGTTATCTATGGGTAGGCGAGGAGGTACTCCATATAACAATTCATGAGATGAGACACCTAAAGATGTTAATGGAGTCTTGTTAAGTGCGGAAGTGGCGTGAGGCAAATATTTTGGCCAGAGTTTTTGGTTAGATTGACACAGAAATTTAAGACTGGTTTGCAATATGCCGAGACGTTGTTCAACTTTTCCTAGTGTGAAATGCTGATATGGTAATCCATACTTAACTGTAATGTTGAGTGATTTGAGAAAGCTCAGGGATAAAGTGGAAGTGTGGCTTGACTGACGGTCAGTATAAATACAGGAAGGAACACCAAAGGGAATGATTATTTGGTTGGTAATGAAGGAGATGAAATTGTCAGTATTTGGGGTCGTGATGGGTTGTGTAATGGTAAAACCTGTGCAATGTTCGGTTGCGGCATAGAAATATTGGTATTTCTCTGGGTCACTGGCTATGAATTTCCCTGCTAAGTCCAAGCTATAAACCGAAAATAGGGGAGCTTGGGGAAAACGTTGTAGGTTGGGGTTGTTGGGCAAATAATTGCGTTTGAAAATTGCACACTGTTTGCAAGATTTGAGTTCACTCGCTAACCAAGATTTCAAGCGTGGTACGTAATATTTATAACGTATCATCCAGTAAAGTTTGTTAAAGCCTACATGAGTAAGTTCACCGTGGTATTCCTGAAATAAAGCAGGTTTTAGCGCGTCCGGAATACAGACAAGCAAACGGGTTTGCGAGGCACGATACATTTTTCTGTACAAGATGTTGTTCTTAAGAACGTACTGTTTCGTGAGACGTTGAAAGGCCGGGTCTGATTCATTTTTGGTATTTAGAGTCGTAATAATTTTGCCAAAAAAACGGTCCTGAAGCTGGAGATTTGGTAGGTCAGTGTTGTCACCTATTGTAGTTAGAACAGTAGGAGGAGTGTCCTCCAAGGATGGGTGGGTCTGGTCAGTATCAGTGGTGTTGGAAAAGAGGACGGCATCGGGAGTGTCATCCTGTTCTAAGGCAATGGCGTCTGGTGAGACGTCCAGAGGAAAACGGCTAAGTAGGTCGGCGACTGCGTTAGACTGACTTTTTACGTGTTTGATTGTAAAAGTGAAAGTGTTGATATAAGTGATCCACCGGAGAATTTTTGCGTTTGGGATAACAGTTTTCCTAATAGCGAGAAGGGAAATGTTATCAGTGATCAAAGTAAAATGTTTTCCCAGAAGGTATTTTTCTAATTTCTTAAGCGAAAAGAAAATTGCATATAATTCCTGATGAAAAATCGGGAGTGGGTTGACAGTTTTTGGATGCCTGGAAGAAACATAACAGACGGGCTGAATGACATTAGAGCTAAGGTCTTTTTGTAACAATACGGCGCCAACGCCTAGGGCTGAGGAATCGCACATTAAAATATGTTCTGTGTTCTTTGTTGAGTACAAAGCAAGCACTGGTGGGGAAGTGAGGAGGTGCTTCATCTGGTCGAAGGCACGGTCTCTTTCAGGTGTCCATATCAATTTGCGATTTCCATTCGAAATAGCTTCATAAAGTGGGGCTAATATGAGAGAAATGTGATGGAAAAATTTCCTAAAGTAATTAGCCGAAGCCAACCAACTTTTTAACCCTTTGATGGTGGTTGGTTTGGGTGCATTGGCGAGGGCAGCGGTTTTCTCGGGATCAGGTTTGACTGTATGATTTTCCACAATATGACCTAAGCATTTAATCCGTCTAGCGCCAAATACTGATTTGTTGATATTGAACAGCAAAGAATGTTTTGCAGCTGTATGAAAAAATGCGCGTAAAACTGTCATCATGTGATCAAAAGAATCAGCATGAATATACATGTCATCTACGAACGAAGTGATGTTATTGGTATATAAATCCCGAAAGATAGTATGCAGTACCTGTTGTAATAAAATAGATGAATTTTTGAAACCCTGTGGAATTGAAGTGAGTTGCATATGATTGAAGGGCAAAGAGAGGCCCTTTAAACTAAAGGCTGTTGCAGGGCGATCATCAGGATGAAGGGATAACTGATGAAAAGAGGAATGGAGATCGAAACTCGAAAAAAAGGTGGAATCACTAAGCGAATCTATAACGTCCTGTATGTCCTCTAATGGAGAAGCTAAAGTCCGGCATTTCCCATTTAGAACCCTCAAATCAAATACGGCTCTAAGAGATTCAGAATTCGGTTTTAAAACAAATAGGATGTTGTTTTTATAGGGGGAATCCGACTTTTCAAAAATCCCTTGGTTCAAAAGTTGTATAACTAACTCTCTCGCTTTGGGACGTAATTTGTGCGGAATGACAAAAGAGTTACACTGAAATGGAGTTTTGTCTTCTAAATCTAATGTTGCCACAAAAGAATCTATCTTGGTAAAATGGTCACTTGCCCATTGAAATAAAAAGGCATATTCGGAGAGTAATTCCCGCATTTGAGCTTGTTGTTCCTCATTCATGTCTGGAGACAGCTTAAATTTACTAATATCTATGAGATGACCAATTTCTTTAAGACGCTTTTCTTTGTTGCGTGCCGCATCTTCGTCTGTAGGAAAATATATTTGCCTAACAGTCAGGATATTGTGGTCATTGTCTTGTTGGGAAAAGAGAGAACCTATAACTACCGGATTATGAGCCTGAATCGTTTGCTTTTTGTTTGTGAGATTAGCTAACGGGAGAACAAGGTTTTGTGTGGAGACTACAGTATGTGCCATATAACATTTACTTAAATTCCGAGAAATCGGTGTATGTAGGCGAAACTGTGCATCAGGGAAATACCCATTAGTAGCCAGTGGTATGAATCTAACAGAATGAGGGGGAATAGCGCCGCGCAAAAAATACAACCTGAGGTTTGGAGTGTTTTTGAAAGAAATGCGAGATGCTAATACTAACTGGGTTTTTATCCTTTACAGTATGTGGCATTTTTCCAAAATGTTTCAAGGACAAAGTGCCTTGTGAGTAATCCAAAATTGATTGGTGATCTTGCAAAAAACGTGATGAAAGAAGGGGTGGGAAATTTTTGAAGGGAACTAACCGAAAAAGAATGGAGTAATTACGACCATTAAAGTTAATTTTGAGAATAGTAGCGCGATTTAATTGGACGGGTTTGTCTGACAAATCGTGAAGAAGGGACGGGAGATGGAAAGTATGAGCATTCGGTTCCAATAATTCAATTGGAAATAATCCTACGTCTGCACCACTATCGAGGCAGAAAAGTAATTCTTTGTTTGCGTACGTGCCCTGTATATACGGAGAATTTCCTTTAAATTGCAAGGGAAGGGTATGGTAGTCCTGGCTAGTCGCTGTGGGAGATGAAGAGGAAGGGGGGAGCGAAGATTGGGTGGTTAACGCGCGGTGAGGTGACTCCCGCGCTAATTTTGGCCGTTTTTTGAATTCTTAGGTGTGTTTAGTGTGGTCCCAGGGGCAGAAGGAGGGAACGGAGGTGGGGGATACTGAAAAAAAGGATGATAAAACGGGTAGGGAGGAATAGGTATTTGGGTAGATTGTGTGGAAAAAACATTCTGGGATGGAGGTTGTTTGTTCTGACTGGAACGCCACTGTTTCTTGGAGTTCTTTCGTTTGGTATTGTTTGTAGATGAAGGTTCGTTTGTGAAGTTATGAGAAGGATGGGAAGGGGTTGAAGAAACGTGTTGGCAACATTGATGTTGCTGTGTGATACAGTTAGTGCAGGAGGGTGTACTGGGATTGGTGGTATGGGAATGTGGGAGGGAAGTGGAGTGCATAGCGCAAGGTGCACATGGGGTAGAGGTGGAAGCAGTGGAATGAAAATGTGGAGGAGACGGTGAAGAGCAGTGTTGATAGGAGGTTGTGAGAGAGTTGGTGGGATGGGAATGTGCGAGGTGAGCGGAGTGCATAGTGCAAGGTGCACATGAGGTAGAGGTGGAAGCAGTGGAATGAAAAGGTGGAGGAGTCGGCGAAGAATGGTGTTGATAGGTTGTGAGAGAATTGGTGGAATGGGAATGTGGGAGGAAGGAAGAGGAAGGTGAGTGAGTTGGGTTCGGGGAAGAAGGTCGGGATGGTTTGGAGGAGTAGAAGCGGTTATGAGGACTTGGAGAACGGGAACGGGAGGGAGCAAAATGGACAGAAGCGGATTGGGAATTTGAAAGAGTATTAACATGGAGACGGAGTTGAGATATTTGATCTGTTAGTTCGGAAATAGCCTGCGCTGTGGTATCGGTCGCGGTTGTGAAATGTGTCTTTGTTTCGTTTTCCCGTTTGTGAACGAGGTGGTTGGTCCGTTCCAGTAAGGTTACTTCATCTAGGAGGGTAGAATAGTCAGGAATTGAGCGTGTCCCGAACCAACGAATATATTCAGGTAACATATTAGAGACACATTCTAACAAAAATTCCTGAAAGTCTAGCTGGGTATAAGCTTGGTCTGCTAAATGCTTTTTGGAAAAGACATAATGAGAGAGAGGTTCGTTGGGGAGCTGAACGCGTGAGCGGTATTGGTGAATACGGGAACGGGGGACCTGATCTTGACCAAACTGACGTAAGAATTTTGATTGGATGGTTGCCCAAGGTTGGGATGAGAGGTTCTGGGTGGAAAACCAGAAATGAGCGGGTCCAACTAAGGATTTCTCAAAAATCTGCACACATTTTGAGTCTGACCAATTATTAACTAATGCAATTTTGAGAAAATTCTTTAAAAATAATTCCGCGGATGGGTGCGTACTTGGATCATATATGTCGGGAATGATAGAAACTGTACCAGAAGTATTATTGATATTGTTGTCTGAAGTGGAATTCATGGTGAGAGGTATGAAAGATGCTTGTCTACGAGTTATAGGCATATCATAACAGAAAGTATAAGTATAATGAAATATGAAAATAAAAGTCTTGCCTTACAAGTATGTGAAATGTACACAAGACAGTCTTAACAACGAGAGCTTAAATTCCTCGGGGGGAGCCATAACAAATCTTTAAAAAATAATATGATTGATTGAATGCCATAGGGCAGGTAGTATAGAGTTAGAAATTCACTTTTATAGGCTTTACATGAAGAAAACTAATTTATTACAACAATATATAACAAAGTGCATATAAGATAAACCATTACCAAAAGAGCTTATTAAATGAGTGATATTTACAAGATAATTGAAGGGTTCACATTCTCGTCTTACATGTCAGGACTGTCTATGTGTATTTTTCACCAGAGTCACTAACAGAGCTCTATGCGAGCGTACTTACAGTGTCTTTACGTCCATTGCCATCAGTAACAGAACTACTCCTTCCCAATGTCACTTTTCTACGAAGCAAGAGTGGTAACTAGGAGGTTGATAGATTATCTGCACACCTAGACTGAATTGTCTACGGTTTTTATAATACTTTCATTTCACGGAACTGGAATTGTTTTTGTTTTCACTTTTCTAAATTCGTCCGCGTTACCTACAAACGTGCTGTTAGTTCTATTTAAAAATGTTTTCACTCTGCTATATTGTTCTAGAAACTTAGAGTTGATCCGTTAACTGTGTACTTCTATATTATTATTTTTAAACCTCAAAATGAGGAATGTCTTACCATTATTATTTAACTTTGTGCTGGAATACGCCATAAGGAAAATCAAAGATAGCAACCAGGGCCTAGAGTTGAACGGCATTCACCAGGTTATGGCATATGCTGATGATGTAAATTTAATAGGGGATGATAGGAGAACAGTAGAAATAAATGCAGAGATATTATTAAACGCTTGCAGGGACATGGGTTTAGAAGTAAATGCAGAGAAAACTAAATACATGGAAGTGCGTCGGGACTGTAATACGGCAAATTGTGGAGGCGTTAAAATATTAAATAATACTTTTGATAAAGTGGATACTTTCAAATATTTAGGATCAATATTAGCAGACGAAAATCATATTCACGAAGAAATTAAATGTCGACTAAAAGCAGGGAATTCGTGTTACTATTCGGTTCAAAATCTCTTGTCGTCGCGAATTCTGTCGAGGAATTTGAACCTTAAAATATATAAAACGATAATCATGCCTGTTGTTCTGTATGGTTGCGAAACATGGTCGCTTACTCTGAGGAAAGAACATAGACTGAAAGTATTTGAGAACAGGATCCTGAGAAGAATATTCGGACCCAAGAGGAACGAGAATGGGGAATGGCGGAAGCTTCATAACGAGGAACTACATAGTTTATACGGTTTACCCAACATTGTTAGGATCGTCAAGGCTTAGGTGGGCAGGTCATGTAGCTAGAATGGAAGAAAGTAAAAACGCTTTCAAAGTCTTGACTGGTAGACCCATAGGAAAACGACCATTAGGAAGACCTAGGCGCAGATGGGAGGATAATATTAAGATGGATCTCGCAGAGATAGGAATACAAAGTAGAAACTGGATCCAATTAGCTAAGGATAGAAGTCAGTGGAGAGCTTTTGTGAACGCGGCACTGAACCTCCGGGTTCCATAGGCCATAGAGTTAGTTTAGTTAGTTAGTTAATCATTTAGCGTTACAATAAAACCGGAACTGTCAAAGTGTTAATGACAGCAACGTAGTGCCAGATCGCGCACAGTGAGAACACCAAAGGCAGTTAAAGGCGTTGCTGCAAGGATTCGACGAAAACCCGCCAGTACTAAATCAGTGATGTTCCGAGAGATATCCATTTCGCGACCATGTCACGAGGGCTCAAACTGGAAATGGGATTCAGAGCCTACCAAACGTACAGATCACTCCCTGATTCATGCGTTAGTTACGTCAGCAGAGCGTGGTGAAAGCCAAACGTCTCCTTAAGCGTTACGCCGAAAATGGTATAGGACAATTCTCTTTTCCATCGAGAAACTGTTTACAGTTGAACAGTTCTTTAATGCTCAAAATGACCGTGTGTACACATCATCATCCTGCCGAACGTGTTTGTAGGTTTCATAGGACTCATCATATAACGAATCGTTTTCATTCATTGTGTTTTAACGCTAAAGTAAATAGAATGGCTGGTGTAGCCAATTATAACAACACCATCTCAGGGTATTGAAAAAAAAATCAAGGTTATATTAGACTTAATGTTCAGGTTGCATTAGCTTTAGCAAAAGAGAAGGAAGACACAACAATAAAGTTATTATTTATCATCAGAAGATTTCCAAATTCTTGTTTTGTGGCCAACCAAGAATAAGAGTCAACATTGTTCAGCTTAATTAGTATATTTAAAAAAAAATTTAGCAATTAGAACTGTATAAGTTCGAGTTTATAGATTGTATTTGAAATCATAAAGTTAAATCTTCATAACTGGTTTATTCGTGCCATTCGTTAATTACAATATAACAGATTAAAAAAAATTTGTCATTAAATATTTGCCTCCATCGTGGTATCTTAAGGATACTTTATCAACATTTTTATGAAATTATGTCATCACAGTGGTTTAACATATTCAGATTCAAACATGATTCTCAAACATATCTCATTGATACATATAAAACTCATTATCACTCAAACAATTGGCGATCCATCCTCTTCACTTATATGTTTTCAAACACATTTTTTTAATTGGGCGTTCGTTCTTTATACTATCCCTGTCATTCATCGAATAAATTACCAAACATAGGCCGTATCATCGCTACTACAACTTCATTTTAATTTAAAAGTAGCTAAGAAGCATCATTATTCTACGCTAGCCTATGCATCATTCGCATAATACATTTAATAAAAAAAAAAACTACTATTAATGAACATGATATATTTACAAATGTGTAGCGAGCGAAAGGAAAAGAAAGAGAAAAAAAAATTCTACATCTACTCGACAGGGTCCAAGTCTTAGAACACTTTTTTTTTTCTTCTTAAAAAAAACTATTATCACTTTAACTTATTACTACTTTTGTTCACAACTAATTAACTTAAAAAGGGATGTATACGCATAAGAGCGAAGCAAGTTGAGACATATTTTAATGTTATCGGTTTCGATGAGGCAAAATATATGTTCGACAAGCAGGCACGCAACTGCAATCATGGCACGTTCAGAGTACTATAACAAAACAATATCGCACTAAATGGTAATTCTAGAACTAATAATAATATTAAATCCGGAGGTACACTATGAAAGGGCACATGATAACATATTAAAAGGCACGCTCAAAATATAATTTACTAATTTTATACGTACTGAGCATATCGAAACACGTCACAAAGTAATATCAAAGGGACACACGACAGAATATAAAACATACGTTCAAATACAATTTTACCGGCTCTACACGTATAAAACTGGAAATTTTACTAAATGAAAATGTATCACAAGGTAATGTCACAGAGCACACAGCAAAATATGGCAATCACGTATACAAAATACATCACAAATTAATATCAGAGGGACACACGGCAAAATATAGAAAAGCACGCTCGACTTACAATTGTTACCGGCTCTACACGTAAGAAATGGAAATTTTATCTAACCTACACGCACGTATTACAAATACGACTAAAAGGGACACATTAATATTTTAAGGCACTCTCAAAGAAGTTTCATCATAATGTTTACAGTTTGATATACATCACGGAGCAATATTAAATCAAATGACAAGGAGTACGAAACACTTAAATTCTCGGATACGAAATATTCATGGGTGCGTTCATAGTAAAGGTTTTCCTAACAAAATAACATATATCCCATTGCGATATATAAGAGGCACATATTAAATTTAGAAACACGGATACACAAAAAAAAAAAAAAATATCTCCTAACCTAACCTACATAAATACTATGGATCACACATTTACAATTTAGACCTAACCTAACCTACAACAAATATTTCACAAAATAATACATCATTATGACATATAATTCAGCAAGGTGTTTAACATAACCCTATCTAACCTAGACATTTAAAATTCTCAAGGTACATTGTTATCGAAAGGTGCGTATAAAGTAAAGTATTACCCTAATATCAACATACACATTTTCAAATTCACGTAGAGACACACATAAGATTTAGTAATTCAATTATACATGCTTGTATATGAGTGGACGACGATTGATAAGTTCAGAGACGCGTAACGCCCCTTTAATTTAGTTACACATACTAATTCTTAAAGATGCCATTTGTTGAACTTTTCTATACTGTTTATAAAAATAAGAAATGATGTTACCCGGTTTGGTCAGAGTCCCTGTTTAATCCTCAGGTTCGACTAGACTATCCAACCTGTTTAAGTGAAGAGCTGACACTAATATCCCCGGATTGTTGGCTCCACATACTACCATAGTAGGATGTCGTTCCACAAATCGACGAGATTAATCTCAACCATTTATACCTCCTGACCCATCATTTTAGATTCCTAATGATGGCGGAGGTAACACTCGATGGTCTTTGTCCGAAAGAAGGTTTTACTGAATTTTGACTTCGGTCAGACTCCTCAATATCTATTTCCTCCAAATAATATCCAAGGTTATCCTAAATCATAATTTTAACTAGGTTGCAGGTCGAATTTGCACTTTTAGTTGCGAAATTTCTAAATTTTTTTTAAGGAGCTAACGTAGACGATCGTTCTTATATACTGAAAACTACCAATTCACTGCGTCATCATACACTCGTAGCCAGGCCTCGATAAACGCGGTTTCTACTATTATATCTTTGACTATAATTAGCACAATTTTACCATAAATACATATCGATACAAGAACCTAACCGTAAAAATCATAAATCTCTATATCTATTTTTAATATCTAACTTACCGAAAATCCTAGTTGATAATTTATAAAGAGTCGTTAATTTCTTCAGGCACTTGTTTATTTTTCACTATAGCAACGAGAGAATTATGATTACTCCTAAGCCGCCATATTTGAAACTGTTAGTTTCACGTATAGCGATTCGAACGCCCTCTTGCGGCAATAACCAGAAAATCCGCCATGACATAAACAACAGCCTAAGCACAAGCAACACAGTGGGTAAGTATTTTAAGTAAAAATTTAGTATTACTTGGTTTTGCTTATATTAATTGTTCTAAAATACTGTATAGACTGTAAAGAAACGGTTACATGGTTTGAAGTGAATCGGTAAGAACTAGATTTAAAGAAAAATACTCAAAATTTTTTTAGATTAAATTTCCGGATGTGTTTACGTGCGTAACTCATATCAAGATTGAGTACATGTATTCTTTTGTGCCATCCCCTGTACTAACAATACAAAACGAATTAACATTAAATTAGTGTAAACTTACACGTAACAAAACTGGGCACAGTAATACTATGCGGGAACCAACTTCGACTTCAACCGGTAAACATTACAATACGGACCCAATATAAACAACCGAGAGTCGGTCTGTTACAATCATTCAGCATCAATCATGGTGTGGTAGGGATTGAGCGTCAACGATAAAACACAGCTCAGTTTTCGTGAGCAAGGCTTCCGTGTACATAGCCAACTAGTGTGTAGTGTTTGATCCCATTGTGAAACTACTGAGTACCACCTAACCTCCAGTGTTCCCCAACCAATACTGGATCTTTCAACAGTATTCTGCTCCTACTCAGAACGCACAGTCTACACAGGATTTGCTACGTGTCAACGTCCCAAATTTCATATCAACTTCAGATTGGCATCTAGCGACCCGGATCTGAACCAGCTTGACTACGAGCTATGGTTGGTGTTTCAATTAATTTCTTCCAAGAAGTGAACACTAATTTGGACTCCCTGAAGAGCATTCTGGTCCAGGGAGCCCGCCACTTCCCCATCAACACCGTTTGCAATCACAATGACGAATAGCCCGCCAAACTCTACTCCTATATCAGGTTCAAGTAAGACATATTGAAAACTGATTCGTGCTCTTAGTGCTTCCCACTGCATGCATCATCTTGCAAAATGATATCAGTATATCATCAACATTGTGTCTGTATTTCATTTCCAAATTTCTGACGGTATTTATGAATTAATTAGGCATACTGCGTGGTTCTTATTTTTCGATTTCTAAACTTTTTGAGTCTCTCCCCCTAAAACAATTTCTTATCAGTCCAAAGTAGTCCATGAAACAATTTAGTTGAATAATGATAGATGGTGCCGTAAGGGACTTCAAGCTCTGATTGCACTTGCAGAATGCAATATGAGACAAAAGTATCTTGTTAGTTCGGAATGGCTCCCAATCACCCCCGAATGTTATCATCTTGAGTTAGGAATATTTGTCTTCGTGAGAAAACAGGTTCCAGTGTATGACATTCTAGCACGTATGACCAGAGTACATAACTTTCAGGGGCTACGGGGAAACAATCATTCTACTTTCGGTTCGAGAACGTTGTGAATCGTAAGAGTGAACATATGTCCATCTTTCAACATGTCCTTCCACTTGTACAAGTTTCAATGCAATACTCGTCGAGAAGTTGGATAGCTTACCTTGTCAGAGCAATCCCCTCTTGCTCTTCTGTTTGTTTGAGGTTTACTGCTAGTGTACTATGAGAAAAATAGGCACGATCTGAGAATAGTGTTGCTAATACCCGTGGTAGTAGTTAATTCTTGTTTAAGATTCTGACTTTTTAAATTTCCCCCGGAGTACTACTTTTAGTTTCAATATTGAATTTCATATTTGGAAGTAAACTGATTTTCACAGTGTGAAACGAAAGTCAGTTGGATTTAATTAAGAGCATATACAAAAGAGAATGCCTGATGAAGCCAATATGTTTAGTTAGTTGGCGAAACTGTCTCATATTTATTATTTTAAAATATTATTTTAAAATAAATAATAATATATATTTAAGAACAGAGTATCTCTCGAAAATCTGAAGTTGGGGAAATGAAACTTTTATACACTTTCATGAAAAACTACTGAAAAAGTGTTTAAGCCTATTCGAAAATCACATTCTTAAAAGAGGACAAGGGAGAAATTTCTATATTATTCAAATTCTTTATTAAGAAAATGGCCAATATGAGGATTTGCTCGAGTTGGAGGTGTAAAACTTTATTTATCCAGAAAACAAATATCTGAACAAAGCAACGTTTATTTTAAAATAATAAATATGACACAGTTTCGCCAACTAACTAAACATATATATTCCCTCTTGACATCCCCCCTCGGAGGAATTGTATTTTAAAAAGATCCTTTCTTATCCCTTCCTTCTGTGACAAAAAAAAGGGAATTCTACCACTATTATATGCTTCTAGCTATAATAGTACGACCTGGGCGTTAATAAGAGTCATTTTACTCTTATATAATAATATAGTATAGAATAAAGTAACTAGATAATTAAATTTATTTTACGAAAGAATAATAACAAGCGCAGTGACATCGTAAAAGGGAGGACATTTTCTGAAAGAGATAATGCCCTTCAAGTATTTATCTCTCTGCTTACGAAACAAAACCTGTATGTAATTTGAAAAATCAAAACTATAGGCTGGGGAACACATTTCTTTCTCCATTTCGTGGCGTAAAATATAGTAGAATACTTCAAATGCATTTTTTTATCAAGTGTAAACTTCTAATCTATAATTAATAATTGGGGCCGCGGTGCCTCAGTGGTTGGTGTACGGGGTACCAGGGTTTGATTCCCGGTGGGAGAGCCTTTGAAGTTTTAACTGTCCTGGATATGTGTGTTCGTGTCCATGTCGAATTTAGAAAAGGTCGAAGAGGCCTTGCATACGAGGAAACTCGGGTTGCTCAGGAAACTGAGGCATGTTCGGTTGATCTTTAAAAAAAATAGTGGTAGAGCGTTCACCTCTGGTGTATGGGGTCCTTGGTTTGATCCCAGTTCGTACCAAGTGAGTTTTTTGCTGGACAAACAGTGTGTGTGTGTGTTTTTTTTGGGGGGGGGATTCTTCCGTTTCCTCCTACGTTCTTCTTTCCACCATTTCATTCATTTTTCATTATCATCGTCTCCTTTAGCCTAGCCTGCATAATCGTGGGATGTAAAAGTTAAAGATTTCATTTCATTTTGTAATTAATAATTTTATGTTGTATCTTTTCATTCAATTATTGAGATGTGAACTCCTAACAGGGGCGTCGCTAAGGGGGGTGTAAGGGGAGATCCCCCCAAAAGTTACCAATTTCTTGGCAAGATGGCAAATTAAAATACCTTGTTGGCAGTTTGAAGAATTCCTTTTTGTTCAATTGACTTATTTGGTTTAACATTTTCTTAGCTACCCAGTTGCTATAAATTATTATCCTTCTTTTATAGACTTGGCATAAATTTTGTGTAGTTTCCTGTCTTGAAATAAATTGATATATTCGTTTAAAGCTTTTTTACAAGTGATCACACTTCACTTTTGTTCATTTGATATTCCTAAAAATTTTGAAGAATCTTGAATGAAAAATCGAGAAATTGTACCACTGATAAAAGTAGAATAGAGTTGGCGTGCAAAATTAAAGCAAAGACAGAAGAGGCGTTTCGGTGGCAGGTACGTTGGACGCAAAAGCATTTGATACAAGAGCGTATACAAGACAACAGGCAGATTGTGGAGATTAATAAAAATTAATATTAATAAAATAACAAGGCAGTGATTTCTTAGTATAAACTTTTTACTATGTATAGTATGTAGTAGCAAGTAAATTTAACAAATTTAAGAGCTTTCTTTAATAGTAAAATATCAAAGGGAAGTAGATTTTGATACCAGAGTGAATATATTGTGTAACCGTGTCTGCTTTGTGTGTAAATAAACCTTTCGCATTGAAACAAAATGTGATCATATTAATATAGAGGGCAACAATAGCTTATTTCTAGGGATGGGCACGAGCGAGTTTTCTTTGAAACTCGATTCGACTCTAAACAGACATCTTTGAGCTCGACTCGAATTCGAATCGGGTTTCGACTCCAATTCGAGCTAAACCCTCTGTGTAATTCCAAGTACTCTCTTCAAGTATCCTACATAGACAATATAATTATCAATGATACTACTACTACTACTACTACTACTACTACTTATTATTATTATTATTATTATTATTATTATTATTATTATTATTATTATTATTATTATTATTATTATTATTATTATTATTATTATTATTATTAAAATACCGTGCATAACCATGAAAGGTAGGCGGTTTGTATCTTAATACTGAAAATTAGTTGACTGTCGATCTTGGTCATCGAGAAGTCTTTAGGAGGCAAGGACATCGGTATTGAGGTTCTGGGTTTGAGTTCCGGAGGAGTAAGTAATCGGGCTCAAGCCAAAAATTGTTAAAAGTAATAGGGCACCGCCCAAACATGTTCAAAACTTCTCAGACCGGGTTTTACTTCTTGTCAACGGTTCGAGTGGTTAGTCTCACAGTTTATTCACTATCGAGCTGAACCGAGAAGTGACCCGAGCCAACAGCTCACCCAACTTAGCTGGCTCGAAGCGATGGTTCATCTGAAGCGAACCGAACTGAGCTGATTGCTCAGCCAACTGAGCCGGTTCGAGCCATCGACTCAGTTAAGCTAAGTCGAACCGAGCCCATAGACTAGTTTCAACAAAACTGGCTCGAGACGAGTCAGTAGCTCATCCCAACCGAACCTGCTCGAGCCATCGGCTCAATTGACCCGTATCGGTGACTTGTCCCAACCGAACCGATGGCTCATCCTAATCAAGCCGGCTCGAGCCGTTCGTTCAATTGGAACCGAGCCGAGCCAGTTGACACCATTGCCCGGGTTGGGCTTCTGCTCGAGCTAAAAAATTCGACCATGCAGTTCTCAGCCTTGGTGGTAAGAACTACATACTTATATTGCTCCTCACGACATTTGAGGCTGTCTCGTTATAAAAATGTATTGTCGCCTCGTTATCGAGACGAGACGAGACAATAAAAGTACTCCACAAGATGCACTAGAAGTACGAGATGAGATGCACTCCTGTCGTGAGCAACACTAAAAGTATTCCACATTACTGCTTACATTTCTCATGGTTTTCGTTTTCCAGTCTAATCAGACCACGATTTTAAAACGAGTTAAAACGTACTGAACGAGCGAGCCATTTATCTAACTCGACTCGACTCGAAACTCGACCTCAAAACAGTGACCGACTCGAAACTCGACTCGAGAAAACTAGCTTTGACTCGACTCGAAACTCGAGTCGAGTCGAGTTTTAGCTCAACTCGTGCCCATTCCTACTTGTTTCAGTTCTGTTTTGCAGTAAGACTTTCTATTTGCAGAGCTTTTCGAGTGAGGATAACTGAACAAAAGTGTGTTTTGGGAATGGTATGACCATTAGGGCGGGGCGAGTGGGACAGGACAAAGAAGTAAGTGGGGCGGAAAATTGAGGAGGAAAAAAGAAAAGAAGAAAACGGAAGAAAAAGAAAGAAAGAAAATATTACTTTAAATATTACTAATATCTACTTAAATCATCTTTCTGCTTTAGGAAGTGGTCCTATAACGTTACTCATGTTAGGAAAATATATGTGGAAGGAAAAAAGTAATAAAAAGTGCTCAAAATCAAGAAAAAGTAGGGTTTATTTTTGAAAATTTCCTTTCGCTTCGCGCCAACCATGGTGGTGCTTCGCGGCTCGTCGGTCGACCTCACTCATATGTACGGGGCGCCGTCGTATACTCTCGCCCGAGCACTGATTTTCCACGTCATGACACTGGGGGGCACAGTAGTTTTCTGGAGAGGGTTGTTTGATGGGGACAAGCTACATTGGAAAATCCAGCCAATATTTCTAAAAGCTTACGGTTTTGTCACGAAAGGTAATCTTAGGTGCTGAAGATCACGAAGAATGTGCAGTTCTGAGAATGGCTGTGTTGCGAGTGCGATTGAGCAAAGGCACCGGAAGTCTAGTAGCATAATTGACTCAATAGGTGCGTATTCTCTAAAAGCGTTCGGAGAATTTTAAGAACGAACTGAAATTTTTCTTAAGTACAAGTTCAGCTATTGAGTAACGGATTAGCATATCAAAGTCACATTTGTCGAGCGATTTCTGTGTATAACTTATAACTTTGTTAGACTTTCCATCATCTCATATGAGGTCCACTTCCAATTAAATGATTATGATAGCAAACAGAGTAACAGATGTTTGGACCTCAGGAAATCGACAACGCCTTCATGAGAGGGCTTTGTATAGTGTAAAAGTAACAGTGTTCCACACGTGCTTGATAACTTCTTTTTAAGGATAATAATTGTGAAACTGTAACAGACACTGGCGAGCGCTGTAAGTAAATATAGCCTTCTTTTCTTCGGAAAAGAGACGACTAGGTTTTAATAACGTGTGCTTACAACAATACAGTGAGAGAAGAATACCGATACCCTCTCATCGACATCAATTTCTCTATTATCTTATTTCAATGTTTGACGACATCAATTGGCCAGCCAGATAGCCTGATGTCAACCCCACGATCACTTCGTTTTTTGCAGATACCTTAAAGAAAGAGTGTATGCAACATAACTCCAAACCATTGCCGGCTTAAAAATTATTCGGAAGGAAACTGCTGCCATCCTTGCTGAAGTGTTACACCGCAATGTACACAGTTCGACTATAACAGGCAAATGATATTTTCGTAGGGATGACCCCTAGGAGATGTGATTTTCAAATGATGAATAGTAACGTAATGTCCTACATGTTTCTTTACATACAGCAACATAAGGTAGGTAAGGCGTATATCTTATATTTGCAGAATGTGTATTTAATATGTGTCGAGTAACGGTATCAACCTGTGTATTAACAATCAAGACTTATCAGAAAGAATAATATTTATGAATTTCTTATTTTGCTCCTTCCAACACTAACAAACTCAACTTCGTTCTGTTATGATCGTTTTTCTGACTAAAAGAGGTCACATGATGAAGATTAAAATAAAAATACAACTCCGATAAGTTCAAACAAATACAGAAGAGGAAGTTGTGGTGTAGCATGTAGAGCCCAGTCGGTTTTCATCATCATCTGAGAAACAGGAAATAAGATTAGGAAAGTACATCGTCCTCTTTTCTGCTAACATTTCCTTTCCCAGGTTTATGTAACCTCATGTGTTGCGGCTTCCGTTTCCGACAAACCTATCAGAAGCCCCTTTTAATGCAACACAAGAATTTTACGTCACTAAATTTTCCCGTCTAATTTAGAAATCACACTTCCAGGAGTTTGACCTGCCTTATCTTATTTTATGTAACTCAAAATCTACTAAAACTAATTTAATTGAAAATTCGCCAACTAATACATATGTATTTGTCAGCACGCACCCAAAAATTGTTGTTGGGAGAGGACCCGAGTTAGGGGGTTCAATTCTACATGACTACGGCTATGTAGTATTGAATGTTATTCTAAGCCAGATAAGTAATTGTTAAGTACTGCTACCTGTATTCTGAGAAAAATAACAAT
Source organism: Thermobia domestica (assembly GCF_964235325.1). NCBI lineage: Eukaryota > Metazoa > Arthropoda > Insecta > Zygentoma > Lepismatidae > Thermobia > Thermobia domestica. Next base: position 131,325,745 of record NC_137465.1, on the reverse strand, counting down.
ATGGTAGCTAAATTGTTTATTTCATACGAAAAGGAAGAGTACTCATTTTTATAGTACATCAATCATTTATTTGCTAAATAAGTATAGTTTTTATAAGAAAGTGTTTAAATGTTTATCGAGATACGAAGTTTTGGCGGATCCTGACCATAGGCAGAGTTATGGGGGCATTGCCCCCTTTTTGACAAAAAATAAAAATGCCGCCTATAAGATGGCCACCTATATATATATATATATATATATATATATATATATTAAGATACCCGAGATCAAACTTTAAGTCAAGGAAATTGAGGGGCCAAGGTCCTTCAGTGGGAGAGCGCTAATTTCTGATGCTAGAAGTCTCTGGTTCGTCCCCAGCCTATATGAGCTTGAGTAGACAATATCATATCCATGGGTATCTCGGGATTTCCCGTTTACTTCCACATTCTCATTCCACCAGTAATTTTGGGGGCGCGGTGGCTCAGTGGTAGAGCGTTCACCTCCGGTGCTTAGGGTCCCTGCTCCGATCCCAGCTCGCGCCGTGTGGACTTTGTGGTAGACAAACACCGTGTTCGTGGGTTTTCTTGGGGTTCTCCCGTTCCCTCCCGCTTTTTTCATTCCACCATTTCACTCATCTCTCATCATTACCGTCTCCTTTAGCCTAACCGGCAAAAACGTGGGACGTAAAACCTAAAGATTTCATTTCATTTTCCACCAGTAATTTCACAATCATACACTTTTCGATCAATCATCCGTTTCTTTTAGCTTAGAGCACATAATTGTGGGACGTTAAACTAGAACTTCCTTTCATTTCAAGGAAATTTGTCAATATCGTATAAGATGAGGAAAGAGTGCTCTTTTGTGAAAATTAGATTAAGTCCAAACTTCAAATTTCATGGTCCATAATTTGGTAATCAAAGGCCTGCACAAGAAAATGTTAGGTTGGTGGTAATGAAGTGTCTACCCCAGGTGCGTCATTTTCAAAGACCATAATTATGAAAATTACAATATCTGTTTAATCAAAATAGCTGCCATCCGCAACTATCCTCTTTTCTCATCGCTTAGACAACAATTGGATTCCGTGGTGTGCATTGTTATTGTTGTTGCTTTCTGTAGAGAATGTCCCAGTTTGAATTCGTAAGAAAAAGTCACTTGCAATTGTATGCTCTCGATGGTGTATTCTTATACGACACTGTTCAACAACGCACTGTCTCCTATCTGGATATGCTAACTTGTTTTCTGCACTTGCATTGAGTTTGTGACGTTAGATGTATGACCTTAGTTCATCTCTGTGTTATGTTTTTAAGGTGAGTTTCTCACCAAAGGTCAAAGTGAACATTTCATTTGAGCCAACTTAATATTTCATATGCATTTTAAGGAGGCCAAGGTCTACTACTATTTTAAGTTTGCTGAAGGTCTTATGAATTCCCCTGAGGACGTGTGATATACGCGCATATATATTGTCCTTCCTACGACATATATATATAGTATCACTATATCTTCTATCATATATATCTCCTATATATCACTATCTATGGATTTATACCTTGAAATTTTCTTTTGCACTTGTTGAACAGCTAAAGATTCTTGAATGATATGTGCATCACTCACTCATGAAATTTTAAATAGTGTCTTTATGAATTCCTCACACTATTTTCAACTCCGAATCGCTTTCCATGAAATATACAGCATTACTTTAAGTTATCACGGTAAATATCCACTTCTCTTAGAAATGAGGGGAAACCGAGCAATAAGTAAGAGATCGTGGATTTGGTCCAAAGTTAATACACAGTTAGGTGATGGTAGGGGATAGCGATTCTATCATGGCGCTCGTGAAACATCCGAAGATGTTCTTGAAGGTATTCAAAACTACCCACTACTTATATAGTGACCTGAATGCCTTAAAAGCTCTTTTCAAGAATGTAGCTGTCATAGAAAAAATCAAATAAAATCTTTAAGTTTTACGTCCCACGATTATGCCGGCTAGGCTAAAGGAGACGGTGATGATGAGAGATGGATGAAATGATGGAATGAAGAAAGTGGGATAAAACGGAAGAACCACGAGGAAACCCATGTATTGTTACACGGTGTTTGTACATTATTAAGTTCACTTGGCGGGTGCTGGAATCGAACCCGGGACTCCTAGTACCAGAGGTGAACGTTCTACCATTGAGCCACCGCGGCAATGAACAAAATCTATCGGCCTGGAATGGATTTTATCACTTCATTTTGACGGTGTAACTTAGGAGAGATATTTTAAAATGATCGAAAATGTTTCGATCGATCGATGTTAGTGTTGAATCCATAGTTTTTGGAGTCGCTGAGATGAACAGTGACAGTCCGATGCCGTTCAAATCCACATTCAGCCCCAAAACTTGCAGGAGAGGGGATATAGGAGTCTATACAAAAATAACCAACATTAGTGTCGAAATCATAGTCTTCGGGGTCGCTGAGACGAACAGTGGCATTTCCGATGCCGTTGAAATCCGAATTCAGCCCTTTATGTCCAAAATGAAATGTATTCTCCCCGCATTCTGCTAGTGAATACGTATATATGCATATATATATATATATATATATATATATATATATATATATATATATATATATATATATATATATATATACACTGTACATATTCGTTGCCCAATTTTCCTTAACAATCATCTATAATGATACATTTAAGTTGTAAAGATTTGAATGAAAAGAGGTAATTAATTGATGCTTGTCAAATCCGAAGCCATTCAGTCTTCTTTTACGATGGGTCTTTCGTAAGCCCACTCAGGTCGAACCTGTTAACCACTCATGCTTAGAATGCACAATATTAGCCTTTGTTTACAGAGGAGTACTTTAACTAAATTATGTTACATATTACAAAAGTTGAAAATGAAATAGCCTTAGCCTACACTTTAAGTCAGAACTAATGCAATCTTTAACTCCAATCCGTAAATTCAATGGAGTCTTAGATAATCTTAAAGAAAGGGCCTTAGTTCTTGTACCCCCGTTTACCTAATAATTTAATTTAACTTCATATAGCATAATACACTGCATAGCATAATACACATATAGCATATAGCATAATCGTGCCTGTTGTTCTGTATGGTTGCGAAACATGGTCGCTTACTCTGAGGGAAGAACATAGACTGAAAGTATTTGAGAACAAGATCCTGAGAAGAATATTCGAACCCAAGAGGAACGGGAATGGGGAATGGCGGAAACTTCATAACGAGGAACTACATAATTTATACGGTTTACCCAACATTGTTAGGGTCGTCAAGTCTAGAAGGCTTAGGTGGGCAGGTCATGTAGCTAGAATGGAAGAAAGTAGAAACGCTTTCAAAGTCTTGACTGGAAGACCAATCGGAAAACGACCATTAGGAAGACCTAGGCGCAGATGGGAGGACAATATTAAAATGGATCTTGCAGAGATTGGAATACAAAGTAGAAACAACTGGATGCAGTTATCTAAGGATAGAAGTCAGTGGAGAGCTTTTGTGAACGCGGCATTGAACCTCCGGGTTCCGTTGCATAGGCCATAGAGTTAGTTAGTTAGTTAGTTAGTTATAGCATAATACACTATCAAAATCTCTTCTCTGAGTATAGACCATAATGATATAGGCTATAGATAGTCAGTATAAAGCCCACGTGATACTCATAATAACAAAAAGAATAAGAAGGAGGAGGACATTGATGACATGTTTTGTATTGCCTGTTGTATCATATATAAAGGTATCCAAGAAAGTTCTGTCGCTTTTTGTGGAGGTCTGTGTTCAATTGGCCCTCACACCGTGAGTTCAATGGGAATGGAGATAAGGCGAAAGTCTGTTGTTGGCGTGGGTATATTCAACATACTACATGGTTGTAGCAGTTCAGTTACACCGTGAACTTGTGTAAGGACAGACTGAACATGGGACCTCCACAGCGTCATAACAGCGTGCAAGCTGTACGAATTCAAACTGTTATCAAACGCCGCTGCAGCGGGGAGGAAGATATACCAGGCCTTTGGTGATGGTGTCATGACTACGCTGACAGTCCAGCTGTAGTTTAACAAATTTAAGGACGGTGACCAAACTCTCGAAGACGCACCACGTGCCGGAAAACCAACACATGTACAAAATGAACTCTTCAGGCAGCAATTGAGGCAAAGAGAGGCCAGACATGTGAGGAATTCAATGTGAGTGGAGAAACCATTCGGCAGCACCTCTACCAACTTGGGAAGCTCTACAAATTGGATCTATGTGTTCCACATGATTTGACTCCGGACCAGAAAGCAACGAGAGCAGACACCTGTGATCTTTCCTGTTTTGTCTGAGGAAGGAGCCATTTCTGGACAGGGTATTGACATGTGATGAAAAATAGGTCCTGTACGAAGCTCCATGGTGCCATCATTATTGGTTAGCATTCCATGAGCCGGTTCCAAAACAGTCGAAACCAAAACTGCACGACAAGAACGTCCTCCTATGTGTTTGTTGAATTGCTCGCGGCATCGTGCATCTGGAACTGCTACCAGCTGAGCAGAGCATCAATGCAACTGTGTACTGTCAGCAGTTGAGCCATGTTCAAGAAAAACTCAAAACTCTGGAGCCAGCACTTCTGAATCGCAAAGGGGTCCTCCTGTTAAAGGACAATAAGCCTAATTGGCTAGGATTACCCGGGACACCATTCTACGCCTTGGATGGGAAACACTATTGTATCTGCCACACTCCCCGGACATTGCACGGTCCGATTATCACCTGTTCCATTCCTTGGATGTATAAGAGGACCTTAGAGGATGCCAGTTCAAATCCATAGTAGAGGTGTAAAATGCACTTTTGAGACCTTCGCTTCACGACCCACCAAGTTGTACCGCGGTGAAATCCATGACCTTCCAAAATGTTGGCAGAAGGTCGTCGATGCTGATGGGGACTATTTTTGATCTTCCAGGTACATCGTAGGTGACATGTCGATGTTCGTAGGTGGTGGGTGAAAAAGCGGCAGCACTTTCTTGGCTACCTTTATAGTGGTAAAAGTGGAATACCAACTCACAGAAAATAACGCAAGATGATAGTTTTCGCAACAGAAACCTTGAAGATGTTTGATGCAAAAATAAATGAATAAGTGGACTAGTAGAAAATCTTACATGTAGAGGAACTTCATTATAGGCAAAGTTGAATTTATTTGATTTTAGCGCCTCTTTCAGTAGACGTTTATACAAGACGTGAACCTACAGCTTAGCGTGGGATACAAAACACATGAGCTCCCGCAGGGAATGAACCCGGGTATCCCATGCCATTATAGGCAAAGGAAGGCCAGTCTGTGAAGTCCAAGTTATAGATGAAAAGAAATGACAGTATTTTAAGTCAACTTTAGCCCATTCTATTATATGGATTTTCTGCTGCTGTGAGAGAACTTATGGTCAGTCTTGAGAAGTAACGTAACGGAAGTAACGTTTCATAATAACACGTTACATTTTTCAAAGTAACTGTAACGGTAACGCGTTACAAATTTTTAAGTAACGTGCCTAGTTTGCGTTATTTTTTTTTTTATGTTAGATTTCGGATGAGTAACAACAATATATATGTAGATCCTATGTTTTTTTTTTTTCGGAAACAAATGTTTCTTTCAGTAAGTGAATTTCTCAGAATGGAGCATGAACTATGTCCATGATCGACAGTCAAGCTACCGACACACGGAGAAACAGATAAGATCTTTGTTAGTGCCACTGGCTGTTCTTTGGAAGATGAGTACAGCCTCAGGGAAATAAAATGTACTGATTGCAAGCACCTGGAAGATTTTGTCATAGATTTTGACAGCTCCAAATCAATACATTCAGTAAGTGAAGTGCGAGTGCAGTGGTACCGTTAGTCTACTTTACTTTCATTGGTGTTGTTCTTATAAAGATAGAGAGCAAATATATTTTACCGTTCGAACATTTCAAAGAATACTGTTTCTTAAAGGCTGAGGATAATGGTGGACAGAATTTAAAAGTAAAGTGTCTGAAGTACCCCGGTGGGGAATATTTATCATCAGCCATAATAATAATAATAATAATAATAATAATAAGAAGAAGAAGAAGAAGAAGAAGAAGAAGAATGGTAGTAGCAGCCATAGTACGGAAAATTGAAATAGGAATATATATATATATATATATATATATATATATATATATATTAATATTCAAAGTTTCGGACCTAAAAGTAACGCGTTACATTTTTAAGGGAAAACAAAATAACTTGTAATGCGTTATATGTTTACAGGTAACTTACCCAAGATTGTTTATGGCACATACACAATGTGATGACGCAAAGTTTGTAACGACACACAGACTTTCTTAACATTTACAATATACAGATAAGTTCACTTTAATTTAAAAGACACGTCAGATAAAAGGTGCAATTTCCAGATTAATATACTCGTATAAATGGCATTGGATCACCTTCTCCCTGAGAATAGATCTGATGTGACATGAAATAGAGTCATAAAAGTCATAAATGGTAGCAAAGGAATATTACACCATTCCGAGCACAGAGCATCACTCAGTTCCGTGGAAGAGAATGGAGGCGGAAATCTGTCCCAGGTTCGTACATCCAAAACGAAGTCAGAATGTGGGGGTGACACTACTTCAGAAAAGAGGCCTAAGTTTTCATTTCAATGTCTCTAAAAGAGTTGAGTTAACACATTAAATACCATGATAGAAAACACAATGTTTGCTTGGAGCCATGGTGTTTTATTACAAAAATAGATTAACAAGTTATTGCAACAATAAAAAGAAAAAATAATTAAGATTTTTTAGGAACCAAGCAGACTTTTTTCCCAGGGAGTCAACATGGATTATACAGGGTGTTTCAAAACGACACCGACAACGTTTGGAAGGTGATTCCTGACACCAAGATAAAACAAAAAGTATAGACCATCCTGGGTACACAAATGCTTCCTTTCGGAGTTATAGGTTGCTGAAAACATGAAAAAATGAACTTTAAAGGCAGTTGGAGAAGACTTCAAATTATATGACCGTAGTCAAACTCCCTCTATAAAAATTGTTTCATGAGTACCTTAGGATTCTGAAACATGTATTTTTCCTAAGTGAAGTCTTAACCAGACTACGGTAGATCACATAGTGTTGGAGCTATGGACCTTTAAAGTTCATTTTTTTTTTTTTTTTTTTTTACGTTTTCGGCAGCCTATAACTCCAAAAGGAATCATTTGTGCACCCAGGTTATTCTATACTTTTTGTCTTATCTTGGTGTCAGGAATCACCTCTCAAACGTTGTCGGTGTTGTCTTGAAACACCCTGTATAAATGTTACAGCACGGTTGTGTGATCGCCTGCACTGAGAAAAAATATATATGGCGTAGGTAAAATCGTATGTTACATATGTAAATCCTGTAGTTTTTGGACTTAACGTATAGCAAATGTATAACTGAAAACGCATGTTTTATAATACTTTCTGCATAAGTGTTCCATCTGTACGTACTTTCCGTATGAAACAATATAGGCGGTCAGGATCTCACATACAAATGGACGTATATAACATATAGCTGACGAAAGTAACATACACATATGTATGTAATATAAGGAAGACTGTTAGATACCAGCCATCCTGCAATGGCATGATGTAACATCTAAGGGATAGGTGCTGATTGCCACGGGTGCTGACTGCCACAGCCAATTATTGGTGCTGATTGCCACGACTGTCGCTGATTGCAAATATGAAGGTGCTGACTGCCACGACTGCGTGCTGACTGATACCAGCCTGGAAGAAACTGTATTTGGAAAGAGAGGAATCAATCCCTCATACTAAATTTATGATTATTAATTAATTTAGTAGGGATTAATTTAGTAATCATCACAGCAAATCTATATGGTATCTATATGGTATCCATGGTATCTATATGGTACTTATAGTTACAAAGTTGCTCACTAAGTGAAACGACATACACTTGGATGTTTATAAAGGAATTGTCTTTTCTGTTATTTGCACATTTCATTGTTTATATTAATTGTTTTATTGTATTATTTAATGGATATGATGGTCTGAAGCCAGCTGATAAGGGAAGTTTGGGAGAAGCACTCGCCTGCAGAGAAATAAGCATGTCATTTGAAGGACCAATTCATGCTGATTACAACAGGTAATAAAAACTCCTGTACGTTGAGAACTGTTCGAGATATTCAGCTTGGAAGTTTATATGAGAAAATGAGTGGATGTACGTTTCAACGCGTTTCTACGTTATAATGTACCAACGAAACAATCAAATAAAGTTCGTGTCCATACGAATCACTTCCGATCACCGCGATACATTGGATTGTTTCAGTTTGCGTTCTGCAAGGCAGGTTACGAACAAATTATAGGCCTATAACTTTTGAATCACCTGTCGAATTTGCTTTTTGCTTTGGTTCTACGAACTGTTCTCTTGACGGATGCAACACAATTACACATATAAAATGTTCATGGTGCAAGGGAGTCTTTTGCCTGCGTCATTTATTCATAAAACAGAAGAACAACAGTGATCAATTTTCATGCCTAACCTATGATTATTGTGAACAATGTAATGACTAATTGTATCTAACAAACCCGTTAGTTATTGTGAAACATTTTTTTTCTGTTACTTCCGATAGCTTTCAATTCGTATGTCAATATTCGTTACTAATTATGTTGTACTTAACGCGTATAAATTCGTATATCCTCATTTCCTCATATAAACTTCCAAGTTGAATATCTCGAACCGTTCTCAACCGTACAGGAATTTTATTAGCTTGTTATAATCAGCATGAATTGGGACTTAAAATGGCATGCTTAGTTTCTCTGCAGGCGAGTGCTTTCTCCTGAATTTCCCTTGTGAGGGGCAGCCAGCAGTACTTTTTTGATAGAACTTTCAAGAGCTGCTCGAAACAATTTGCGCAGCTGTACACAGTTCATGCTGACATAGGGAGTTCAAGTGAGAATACATAAATCGTACCAATTTTGTACGCACCGCTCCCTGACAAAACTGAAAGTACACTCATGTCCAAAATTATTGTCGCATATCTATAACTGTATTCATGTAAGAATATAATTTGATAATTTTGCAGAGTACTTTTAATATTTATATTACATGTATAGTCAGGAAATGTATATTTGTGGTAAATTTCATAGGAAAAGAATTATACATACGAAAATGATAATGAGTAAAATAAAATGTAACTAAATGGACAAGAAAATTTTATTTTCGTTTCATTGTTCTTATTTACTGCTCTTTCGACCTGAAATTTACTACATACTTGTCTTTGCCGATTATACACATACTAACATTATAAGAAATACCGGGCGAATTCGTCATCAAATTATATTACTGGAACAACATCTTTATAATCATGTGACAATAATTTTGGACATGAGTGTACATACAGAGAACTGTTTACCTTTGTTAGGTGTTGGTCTGAACAACACGATCCTAAGGTTCATCTAGTTTCTTTCATGCTTCTTGGCGTCTGGTAATGTTACGTCTAGCAACTTTCTCTCAGGCTCGTGGCAGTCAGCACCTTGATATTGGCAATCAGCGCCAGTCGTAGCAATCAGCACCAATAATTGGCTGTGGCAGTCAGCACCCCACCCATCTAAGGGCGTTGCCTATATAGTATACAGATAACGTATGCTTTGTACTGATTTCTGTAGTAAGCAAAAGGATTCCGTATATTTGTACAATATATCGCTGTCAGGAGAACGGGTTTTTCTCAGTCTGGGTACAAGGTAAAAGTAGGTGTGAATTATATTTGACTCAGGCAGAGCAGGGAATAAAATTATCATGAGCTAAATTTAACTCACATATCAGTTAATAACAAAGTGTGTGAGTTTATCAAATACATTAACTGTAAACTCTTCTTTTCTTTCTGTTTTACAGCCCAAAATTAAGCTCATCTATTGCTTGATCGCCTTTAAGTAATGATGGCTATGCAGAAATCAAATTTTCAATAAAGTTTCACATCAAATACAGTTATTGTGCAAAATTTGAAACTTCTTAGGTTTTTGGTTCTGAAGTTACAAGCAATGAAGTTAAAGCAAAGTGGAAATGTATACAATAACTTTGATTCGCTTATCTCAACAAAATTTACTCGAACAGTTGAAAATCACATTAGAATCGAAAGAAATTGAAAATCCTTAAAGTGGCCTTATCCAGCAAATAGACGGAAATATTGTAAGTTGATACTTATAATGATAGTGTTTGGCCCGGGAGGCCCGGATTTGATTTCCAGTGAGAGCTTATGAGGTTCGATAACAACGTAAAGATGAACGGCCATAACAATAAAGCAACAAATTATCATTTATTTTATTTCCTACTTCGATTGAAAAAAATGTTCATACTTATGTCCTCTAGGTCAGTGGTACTCAAACATTTTTGACAGACGACACACTACTAAACGTCCAGGACATTGTGTCACAGTTATTTGATATTTTATTATAAGTAATAATAATAATAATAATAATATCTATAATAATAGTGAAACCTATTAGTTTTTATAATGACTCTACTTAGCACTAAGCATTATTGCTACCGCTAGAGGTGTTGACTGGTACAGTCTGTCTCCATTTTAACTAATTATTATTAAATTCTTCATGATTTCTTAAACTCTAAAATTTCGCGACACACCCTAGGGGAGTGCGTGACACACCAGTGTGTCGCTACACATCGGTTGAGAACCACTCCTCTAGATTAAAGGAGATGGATGATTAATGAAAGTGAAATTATTAAAGGACTCAATAGAATGAGACCGTGTGGAAAAACAGGAGAACCCCGAGAAAACCTTTGGACACTCACATGGTCTGGGATCGAATCACGGACCCCTTGCATTAGAGATGACCGATCTATCGCTGAGCTACCGTGTAAATTTTAGATGAGTAAGTCATGGGTTGGATATTGCATGTAATATTGTAGTTGCAGTTTTGTTAACTTGAGTATAATATTTTACACTAGTAAATAACGTAACTAATTCATTAATTTGACTTGGAGCGAGATACAGATGTGGTGACAGTTAGTTTGATGTACTGTTAAAGGATGTGACTGTTTGTGTACGACAGTTCTCCATCCACTTCCTCTACTCAATTATTCGTGTAATCATGCATTTGGTCTTCCCATCACATATACTTATACACGTTTATATGGTATAGATATACACGCTAAGAAAATGATTTCTACGACGCTATAGTTGGCACTTCTAAGGAAAACTTAATTAATTCTTTCAACCGCCAACTAACCACAAAGCTATCTTAATTTTACATATCAGTACGTACATGCATACACTAGCCAATCATAACATTGGAAATTAGGTTCACAGAAAAGCCGGAACTTGGAATTTCCTGAGGAAGTAACATTACTCTCTTAGAAATAGAACAACTCTTTTCATCCGATAACCTGTTTGAGAATTTCACAGAATTTCTGAAGACATCGGAGAAGACTGAAGGTAAATATTTGTTTTCTTCTGTTAAGAAGCTTTCTTGATAATTGTTTATTTAATTTATTCTTTAATTATTTACTTGACAACGTTTCTGAAATGAATATATTTTCATACAAATAAAAGTGAGAGTAATCTTTGTTAGTAGCCGCATGATGGGAAAACGCCTGAATTGGTTAAAATGAATTTTTGAATGTAGCTGGTAAATGGCAATATACCATTAATAAAAACAATTCTTAATACCAACTCCTATACATTTTACTACACTTAAATTGATGTCATTGGCCCTAACGAAAGCGTTACCTTCAGCGGCCCACCCATCTAATGATTGAAATGAAATTCCACTTAAAAAATAGTTCATAAATCGAACTGGGTTTTTATTACGTCATATTTATAAAAATGTGTATCTGTTACAATAAGCGAAAGCATGACTGTCGATGGTAATTATCGACCTTGGACTTTCGAAGGGGGTTCAGTTCTTCGAAATGTCAAAATATCACTATCTGCTTACTGATACTCTATTATTCAATGAAAAAAGTAAAGATTGCCTCCTTTCAGGACAGGCCATTATGCCCAAGGGCTGTGTGAAGGCAATATAGTCAACACCAGGTTCTATCCCCTTTACATGTTCTAGCTCAACTTTCTCCAAGTGCCTGTTTAAAAGAGGCTGAGTGAACTTCAGAGCCACATGGAATAAGTGTGAAAGAGGAAAATTTCCCACCTCCACCTGCATGGAACCGGGTCTCCGAATTGGGAGATGGAAGCCTTACCCACTACATCATTCCGGCTCTGTAGTTATAGTATTTAATATAAGCACTGTACCAGAGTTAATCAAATTTTGCAATGTGTGTAAATAATAGCTCTATATCTAGTATTATGTGCAAGCGTGCATCAAAGTGTGTATTCGCGATTGCACTTGTGTGCCGGTCCTCCCACCCCGCCCATCTTGGAAATATATTCTGCAGATATCACAAGTCGAAAGACTGTTGGTTATCTGAACATAACTAAAAGAAATTGTACTCAGACTATGAAATTATATTTCTTGTGAGTTTTAAATTAGTAATAAAATCAAACTCAAAATATAAAAAGTATTTCATAAGACCATACCATCTAAACTTTAAAAAATGCTGCAACTAGGAGCATATTATACATCTCTTATTAAAAATGTCTCTTAAATTAGCAAATGAAAATAATCTCAAAGCATAAAGGAATGTGCATATATGCAGACTAAGTTTTTTTAAAAAAGTATAATAGATTGTCTGTGATCACAGTAGGGCAAGCTTGATATTGAGTTATTGTGACTTGTGAGGGTGATGAGTAAGTATTGAATGATGCTGATGTGTGGCTGATATCAACTGTTTAATTTCAAAATTACAACTTCCAATACTTCACAAGTGCATGCTGTCTACCTTTAGCTAGGTTCTGCTTTGTACTTACCACAAAACTTAGGATATTATCATTTGACACGACTTCAGTTGCATAGGTAACTTCAGTTGTACGTACATTTGTTAATTCGGAGACCAGAGTACTCCTATGTTATCTGGCGATAAATTTGCCGAATTTCATTTGGAAAATCATGCGTTAGGGATTAAGCTGTAGTCGTAATTGTACAGAGATCTAATGCAAAATATTCATTCATTTTTACTACACTTTCCAAGATTTAACTTCGCAACATAGGCGCGCACCCAGAATTTTTTCTTGGGAGGTTGCCAAACTTTGGGGGGATCCAATACTACAAGTTACTACGTACGTATATATAGTATTGAACGAATAGTATTCTTCACCCGAAAAGACGATAGATAATTATAATATACTTCCACCTATATTTTCAGAGCAAAAATTTATAGAACTAGATTCTTCTTATGAGAGAAAGAGTACAAATGAAGTGTAGAATCAAATTTTCCTGTTATATCAATCATTTCCCTGCTACAAGTATAGTTTTATTGAGAAGTGTACAAATGTATATTGAGTTTGGGAGGTTTTTGGGGTCCGAACCCGGTGCCCTGTGGGTGCTCTCCTGCAGGAATATGTCATACTATTGACACGTAGGGGATCAAGTTTCCAGTTGGGGAGCTTGGTAGTTAACATGTCTTCCTGAAATTCAGCCATTTTCCTGTGAATTACTGAACTAAGGAAGACCGTTTATGAAATTTCAGGGAAATACGCAAACTCTCAAAGATGTCATGTCATTATCTTAATGTTACTTCTGAAACTCATTAGAGGGGAAATGTATCTGAAGCACTATGTACTGACAAATTACACGGTCCCTTATTTCACCAGTTCGTATATTTGGAAATTCTAGTAGTTATTGGCTTTTTGGCTTAAGTAGTTATTATGATTAAATTATGTTAGTGACAAATCCTATATTAAATCTTAAATTCATAATTAAACCATGACAACTAAGGTCTACCTTTACCTCTCAACTTCATTTGTTAGCTAAATGTTTATTTTTAACCACAAAAATTCCTTGAGACTGGACAAGTCAGAAATACAAAAAAACAAAGTTTAAAATGTAATAATACGTTATTGACATTCGAAAAGTCAATAACAGGTGACAATCACCGAACAGGCATCTAAAGAACTATATCACTGACTTTTAATTTAGAAATTTCTTGGAAAGGAGTAAATAAAAACTCCCGCACTTAAAATTTAAGTAGCTAGTGTTTTGCTCAACGTCGGACGAGCTTCACTTTCCATGAAAATTGGCAACGTTGAATAAATCAATCATCAGAAAATGGAGACTTAGGTGGGAAAGGTTTCTTTCTGAACGCAAATTTAGTTTTCGACGAAAGAAGAGTGGCAGAATGTCTAAGTATGTGATAATTTCGTAGTTTCGCATACGGTAAAACAGGAAGGAATCCTGAAGAAATTTAAAGTTAAGAAAGATGAAACTCAGTATTTAAATTCTCATTAAAAATAAGCAGACATATTCATATATATATACAGTGGCCCAAAAGTAGGTATATAGACCAGCATCGATCAAGTATGACACTTTAATTTATTGTGATAATGCATTTATTTATTTGCTTCGGTCTGTTCCAAGCCCCAGGTATAAGTGAAAAGAAGTTAACAACAGATAATGAAGAAACTAAGTCAATACCTGTATAAATAGCAAATAAATGATATAAAAAGTCATGAACGATCAGTATGGGACTGTATACTTACATACATACATACATGCATACATACACACATTTATATATATATATATATATATATATATATATATATATATATATATATATATATATATATATATATATAGTATATTCAATCATTTAAATCATTCAACAGTTCAATCATTTAAAAAGAATTTTTGAACATAGAACACCGATTAATCTGGGTTTTCATAATTACTTTGATTGAAATGTATATCCCAAGCAGGGGGGAAGAGAGTTCAAATGTTCTCCATAAACCTTTCTTTCATTGTGAAGAAAGGTCATTTCTGCTAGTTTTATTCATATTAGAAACGAGAAACATCTCAGTACATTGCCATAATTATTAATAGTAAATAGTCACGTCAATAGATGTCACTATTTGTGCTATAGCTAGTCTGCCTGATGTTAATAGATGTTGCTGGTGTGCAGGCAATTTGTAGAGTTAAAACTACTGTAACAATTTAATTGCAACTTAAAATCTGCGTTGTTTCAATTTAATTATTTGAAAATAGAAATGAGATGAAAATGAAATGAAAACTTTCAGTTTTACGTCCCACGGTTATGCCGGTTAGCCTAAAGGAGACTGTGATGATGACAAATGAATGCAATAGTGGAATTAAGAAACTGAAAGGAAACGGGAGAACCCCGAGAAAACCCACGAAGACGACGTTTGTCCACCACAAAATTTACTTGGAGCGAGCTGGGATCGTACCAGGGACCCGCACGGGTGGATCCAGGGTGGATCGCCTCCCCAGAAGAGGAAACTTTCTTATATATATATATATATATATATATATATATATATATATAAAACTCATCCCAGAGTTTGGAGCTCTTAAAAGTACCAATATTACAACCTCCCCCCAGAAGTCCGTCCTGGATCCGTCCCTGTCCCAGAGGTGAACGCTCTACCACTAAGCCCCCTATATTTGAAAATAGAGCGAAAGCCGTAATCGTATTTAGATTTGAGCTTTAATATAGCCCGACAAGAATAAATTGAGTACTGCTGAATTGGAAGTATGGCTACTGAAACACTAGCTAAATATAGCTACTGAAATAGACTGCCATATTCTCAAATTCGGAAGATAGTAGCAAAGAATAATTCATTCAAGTTCGACTTGCTGTAAGTAGTTGCCAATGCAGTATTGATAGTTTACAACTTCAAGTTATTGCTATAGAGGTATACTTGTTTATTTGTACAGTAATACGTAATTACAAGACTGAATCATAACTCTTGCAATATTTTGGTACATAACATACTTGTATTTATTACAGTACACTAAAAGCAGGTTAAAATTCAAACTATAGCCCCTCGTGTTGGACCGTCTGCAACCATCTTCCTGTCAGTTCCTCTACTTCACGTCCATATCACATCTTGTCCTTAAACACTGGTGTTTCTTGTGTTTTCATCTGCTGCTGGTGGGTGAAGCATCGTGATTTCAGGAAGTGCGCCATTCTGTTACTGCAAGTCGCGTTTTCAGTTCACCTATGCAGAATATTTTTAACGTAGTGCAGTATACGTCTGTTCCAGTTATTTGGTATAAAGGTCGCCATTGATGGTATGACCGCTAGGAATAATAAACTCGAAGTAAATTACCCCCCTGTAATTCCACTACACATACAGCATGATTTTATTCTGGAAACGGATCTGTTTGACGATGGTTGTGGAAGTTGGCCCTTGTTCAACCACTGTTTTTGCACACTTGGATTTCGGAGAAACATCCAGTTTTCTTCACACGTGACAATCCGTTTCAAGAAACACATATCACGCGAATTTTGCAGTAGCTGTCGGCTCATATCCGCTCCCCTCTGGGCCAGAGCTGACGTCAACTCATGTGGCACAATCGGACGCGCACCCAGAAATTTTTGTAGGAATCGTTCCAATATTACAAGCCAATACGTCTATGTGGTATTGAACGGGTATTGTTCTGCACCCGAAAAGACGATAAGTAGACTAATTGTAAAATACTTCCCCCTATATTTTGAGATAAAAATGCTATAACTAAATTGTTTTTTTTTTTTATATATATATATAAGAGAAAGAGTACAGATGAAGTGTAAGATCAAATTTTCATGCTATATTAATAATTTCTCTGTTAAACAGTATAGTTTCATTGAGAAAGTGTACAAATGTATGTTGAGTTAGGAAGTTTTGGGGGATCCGTAGGCAGTGGACCCTTTCCCCCGTCGGTGCGTTCCTGGACACAATGCTGCAGCTCCTGATGATTTCCTGAGTTCTGAATATGACGCATTACAGTGCATTAGGATATGCCGAATTAGTTTCACAATCTTCGTGTGCTGTTGGATGGATTTTTCTCAATAACGTGTCATATGATCTCAAAATCTTTTACCCTAGAGAGACGCCTAATCATCGACATTTTTGACCTCGTACTTACAGACTATAATGGGGTATACAGGTTGTTTCAAACCAACAGCGACAACGTTTGGGAGGTTATTCCTGACACCAAGATAAGACAAAAGTTATAGACCAATCTGAGTGCACAAATGCTTCCTTTCGGAGTTATAGGCTACTGAAAACATAAAAAAATGAACTTCAAAGGTCCACAGCTACAAAAGTATGGGACCCACCGTAGTCAGCTCAAGACTTCACTTAGGAACTAATATGTCAGCTATACAAAAATCCATGTTTCAGAATCCTAAGGTACTCACGCAACAATTTACATAGAGGGAGTTTTGCTACGGGCAAATAACTTGAAGTACTTACGAATTACCTCTATAAAAATTGTTGTGGAAGTACCGCAGAATTCTAAAACTTGGATAATTCGATAGGGTACATACTAGTTCCTAAGTGAAGTAGTGACCCGACTACGGTAGGTCCATTGGAGCTATAGACCTTTAAAGTTTTTTTATCATGTTTTCGACAGCCTGTAACTCCGAAAGGAAGTATCTGTGCACCCAGGTTGATCTATACTTTTTGTCTTATCTTGGTGTCAGGAATCACCTCCCAAACGTTGTCGGTGTTGTTTTGAAATACCCTGTATACACGCTGATGTTCGGATTGTGGAAATATTGCAAGGCTTATTACTCATCCTTTTATACTGATATGATTTAAAATAGAAATAACACCCAATCTCTTAACGAAGTACGGTGTTCTTTTATTATTATTGTTAAAATATCGACAGTAACAGTTTCTATAAACAACAAAATCACTGGATTCATCAGGCACATTACGATGTATTTAATGAAATATTCTCATTTACATGATTTCTCCCAGTGTGTTTGGACAACCCTGAGGAAAAGTTGTGGCTGGTCTCTTTCGATATAAATCGTTGATGACTTTACTAACATGTTTTCAAATACGGAAATTAGCATCACGCGTTAGTCAAAGAACTCTGCATCAAGTTCTATGTCCATAGAAACGTTTGGACATTTTCTGCGAGTACAGGATAAAATGAATGCTATCATAAGAATGGAACATTACAAAATCAACCTCCTTTCAGCAAGTTTTCACACATCACTCTTAGCTAAAGGTTCTTGATATGAACATGTTCGACCTTAAATTTGAAACAAGTAACAGTGTGCACACTACTTGAATGAGTTGGTTTCTACAGTTGATATTTTCACAATATTGAAGCCGAAAGTAGTCGCAGGCCCGTATCCAGGGGGGTCTAGGGACCGGGCCCCCCTAAAATTTTGCTGCCCCCCTCAAATTTTCACGATAGGCTTCCAAATGAACTATAATATGGTTGGATCGGGCCCCCCCCCCTAACTTCAGCCGGACCCCTCCCCTACATTTTTGGGCTGCCTACCGGCCTGAGTAGTAGTACATTTCTCTTACTTCCAGTGTTAATAGAGAGATTACAGTGGAGTTGAAATATATTCATTGGACGCTTAGAAAATCATTTTCCTCTATCTGTTATCGTTGATACGTTATAGTGATCGACGTTTAAATCGGAAGAGCTTGATTTCTGCCACTTCAGACTGAATAGAGAGTTTAGAGAGAAAATCGTACCTACTCTTAAATAAAACTGAGTCAATTAAAAACACTTATTTCTGGCTATATCTTAGCATTTTTGCTCTGTGTAGATCAATATTGAAATGGGAGATTATAGTAATTTCTATCACTTTCGGTTTTAGGAGAGAATTAAAGATGGAAATAAATTGTATTCTTGGGACGTTTAATGGACTCCAGCAAACTGTTTATTGCTTTCTATAGCCTTTTTCGCTCCATAAGTGATCTACATTAAGACCAGAAAATGGTTAATTTCTACATTTCCAGTGGATGGGTCACTTCCATCAAGGATTTGGTTCCAAACTTTTGATCCTTTATATAGCAGCGGTTTCCAACCTTTTTTGATTGACGATACATTTTACTCAACGCCAACGACATTCCAACACACTTACTTGTATTTTTTTAATTATAGTACGGTAGTATAAATTGTAGTAGTGTAAGATTATAAGTTTCAATGAAGTAATGACTCTATGTTATAATGAGAATTCTTGCTGTCGTTTGAAGGCGTTGACTGATACAATATGTCCCAAATTTGATTTCGACTAATTATTAAATACTTCATGTTTTAATTTTAAAATTCCGCGACACATACTAGTTGGGTATCACTGCTCTACAACAACCTACACCCTGGTCAAAATTGATGGTGATCCATCAAGTAATTGTTGATATTTTTGTCTCGCGTACGGACGGATATGCGGACAGGGTAAATATATACCGTATTTTACGGACATAAGACGCACCTTATTTTTTAAGCATTTTTTTTAAAATAACATTTTTATTATTAGATTGCAAAACCAGACTAAAAAAAATCTTAGTTTATAAAACCGAAACCTTTAAAAATAAACAGTTTACCTCAATTAATACACAACGTTTTCATAATTGCCAAATTTTAAAAATCTGTAAATTCCCTTCTCTTAAGTAAAGATAAGGATACTGGTAGCACATGAGGTATCTTCGTTTCACCAAATTATTAATAACCCATGTATGAACACACAACCAATAGGTAACCTATGTTAATTTGTACAGCTTATGTATTCATACTTCTAATACCGCTATATGCAATATGCAATTTAGGTTATTTTGTTTCCTCTATTGTATATTATTTTCAATTTTTGTTTTGAAGTGTTTATTTTTTTTTTTTACTTAAGTAGTATACTCTTTTTATGTGGTTCAATACTTTTCTTTTGTAATTGTTAATATTTTCTATGTTTTGGTGCTTTAAAAAAAAAAGAAAAGAAAAGAATGTATGCACGTGGTTAAGTGTTCGGAGAAGGCTGCAGAGCCTTAACTTCGCCACGTAAAATAAGTCATAAATAAATAAATAAAATCCTCGAATGTATTCTTCTTCCTCCTTTTCGTCGTCATTGTTGTCTTCTTCATGTATAAGATGGTCTTCACTGCCATCGAAAGAGTTACTTATGCCCCATTTCTTGAAAGATTATTAATTTCGAATATAAGACGCGCCTGAATTTTGGAGGCAATTTTTCGAAGAAAAAAGTGTATCTTATAGTCCGTAAAATACTGTAAAAGAATTTTGATAAATCCAACTCTTCAATAAGAAAACTAAAGATTATGAAGACGTAGAAAAACCATTATTGTAACCAATTCTAAACAATTATGTACGAAATATGCTTGTTAAGAGAAAGTATTCTTTCTCTTTATCTGAGATAAACTGAAGTTCTATTGGTTTGATTTTGATGGCTTCTTTCTTTCGATTTGCTTATATGTCTTTTGCTTTGTAGAAATTTAATTATATGATGTACAGTATAATTCTAATATTTAGAAATAAAGTTTAATTTAAACAATTTTAAATTCTGAATAAAATCGATAACATTACCATAATTCTAGTTTAATGTATAATTCGAAAATACTAAAACAATACAGTCCTCCGAACGAGCATCCAAATTAATAGTTTCGTTAAATGTACCGTCAATATCTCAGAAGGTGGGGAAACTCAAGAAATAGATTCTGTATAAGCATAAAATTAAGACCTGTCGTCCTTTCCATGAATAATTAATTTTGTACGCTGAGATATGAAAATTCGACTTTCTGTTTGAGGAATGAGGGTGGTGATTTATTCCATAGGTTTAACAATTGCTATTTTAGCAGTTTTTAGCATTGCACGTTCATTAGTGGTAAGTTTGCTCAGCTCTTTTTTTTTTTTTAATTCAAATGTGATTAAAAAATTAAGTTCTCTTATTATGTCCGTAAATTAACGGTAATGTTATTTCTTTTGATAAAGTATGCCTTAACAAGAAATATCATTAAAATAGCACCTACTGGGTTCTTTATTATTTATTTATTTTTTTTTTTTTATCTTTACATCAGAGCAGGTGACACAGCAGCAATGGGGCCATACCAGCATAGTCTTGTTTTGCTTCTTAGCTGTGTTTCTTCCTGTATTCCGTGGTTTTACAACAAGTTCCTTATTGTGATGTATGTGTCTAGTTCACGCTCTTTTGTAACTTTTCTTCGATTCCAGTTACTTCGAAAAGGTAAAAAAATCTGAACTTAATCGATAGCGTGTTGGCTAGTCGAATGAAACCTAGGCTGTTACGTGGCATTGCCCTGTAGTAAAGACGTGTAGCGAAACAGACGCACTACATCGCGAGCAGTGACAGATATATCTCATTTTCTGTTTTAACAAAATAGATTAAACGTGGCAACACCACAACCCTTTCATTTACTGTCAGCGCTTAAAGAGAACTCGGAAAGTCGCAAAGTTCGAATCCAAAGTTTTTGTTTTTACGCAGTGATGTATATAAAATGAGATAAATTCTTTCCTTGCCAAGGAAGAAATTCTTCTCTGACGAGCTGGATAAGTTAGGACTCGAGAGCGTCAACTCTCTGTTGATTGATTCGAACCCTGTAGAGCCACCTTCAAACAATATAAATGCTGTTCCTCAGCAGTTTTGATCACTTCAGTATCCGATAGTTCTATTGATATTATTTTCGAATTTTTAATTTTCCTGTTTTCTAACCTTTTTTTTTTTTTTGGTATTTTCTGCAGATTTGTTTTGTTTGACATTGTGATATCTATTAGATGCACCCCACCTTTTATTTATTTATTTTTTTTTTTTACTTTCGAGCAACAAGAGGAGATGAAATTGTTTTTATTTTTTTTAAATCGAGATTTAAAGAAATGTACACGTTTCATGGCCTCCACATATCGAAAAAAGTGTTTTATGAATATCCATCCGCACAATGAGACAAAAACGCAAAAAAGAAAAATACTCAAAACTAAATAACTTGTGAAAAAAAGTTGAGCTGGAAACTCAAAAATTGCCACACTCGCTAGTCTCACTGAGAGGGTCAATGGTTTAGTCGGTAACCTATTCGATAACATTAACAGGTTAAAAAAATTAAAACAACGACGTGGAAATAATAAAAAATCGACTTTTATTTCAAAATTAAGATTTTTCTATGTTATTGTAACGTCTCCAATGTGCATTAAAATTGAAAAATTGCCTGTCCACCATAAGATTGCTTCGGATAAATATGTTCAATTGGCAAAATAAATAGTAAGTGGTATAATTACATTTTAAAAAATATTTACACTTATCTCTTTCAAAAGTTACAAATACCTGTTTAAGAGAGACGTATTTAGCCAATGTTCTTACAACAAACAAATCACATACTGATGTAGGTAATGATATATCTATCTCTTGGTGCTAAATTGAAATAAAAAGAAATAATATATATATATATATATATATATATATATATATATATATATATATATATATATATATATATATATATATATACAGTAATGTGACGAAATATATTATGAAACAAAAGCAATGCTATCAAAATTAATAATTAAAAATATGAGCATATTTGTTAAAATACTCAGTACTAATTAATCTCCAAGCAATCGAGTACAGCTCTATTCACTTTTGCGACATAGTTTAAAAACTATTCGGTATAATTATCATAATTTTAAACTAATCGATTGTTATACGCATCACCAGACAGAATGATGCATAGAAATGCATCCATGCATCCACGCGATCATTTACATGGCGAGGACGAGAACTGGCTAGCTTGTGTTTTCAGAATATTCCAAGGTCATATTTAACCTTGAAATGAACAAGACATAAGGAGATGCAAAAGTTGTAGAATGAATGGAAATCCTCGGCAATTTTTCAGTTTCAACTTTTTAAATTTCTGATTTTAAATGTTTAAATTCAGAATTTTTTAAAATTAAAAGATCCAATATATTTCAATCAAAAATTTTCTTGTAGGCCTTGTATCTGGAGAACTATATATAGTGTAGCCAAACCCAAACTATCAGTTAACTCAGTATGATGTGATTATTCCGTAGAAAATACGACAACTTGATTTTGGGGCCGTTCAAAAATTTTGTGGCCCCAGATCCAAAAACTAATTATTGGCCAAAATCGCAATTTTTTTATCCATTTCTGGTTTTCCTATTTATCTTTTATATTTATGTTTAAATAGAATGTTAAACAGAAAATGTTTAAATGTTTAAAAGTACCACTCGTCGAAAAAGTGTAAAAGCTTCTTCAGGCAATCCATCCTGAGTAAGGGCTTTCCGCCATTCACACCAAGCAAATGCCGGGGTGGTACCTAACATACAAGTTCCAGGCCACTTTCTTGCTTTCATCTCCTCGGATAGTGTAATCGACATATGACATCATCCCTCATACATGAAATGAAATGAAATGAAATCTAAGTTTAACATCCCATTTTTTCTCTTTCCTAATATTATACGAGGTTCATCAGACCAAAACATTAAGACCATATTAAACTCAAGATAATAATAAAGCATTTTGTTACATGAAAATATACGAAATACTTCAGCATTTTCCTCCACTTTTTCGGACTGCAACGACTCCCCATGTTTTCCAATCAATGTAGTCTTCCGAAACTTGCGTTCAGATGACTCCAGATAGTAATCAACATATATTGAGAGCTAAATAGTCCAGGGGGAAAATATTAATTTTAATATTTTTTTTCTTGAGTTTTAGTCCCATTGTTGTTTATGTTCGATGTAGACATGTTTACTTACTAACAGACTATGTTGTTGAACGTATTCACACCAAACTTTAAACAAGTTTTTTTTTTTATGAGATACTTTAAGGGAGTTTTCCAAATTTTCTTCTTACCCCCCAAAATAAGGTTGTTTGCTGAAGGTTGAAAAAATTCTATTTTCTCGAAAACGACTAAAGATTTTGTTTACATTTCATATATCAATATTCTATTACTTACCCTACTGCGGTATAATTTATTTTTCTGGAAAAATTCTACGAGAAGCAGTTTGCTCTTGAGAGTGTTTTCTCATGATAATTTCTTTAAAAAAAAAAAATCAGGCGATTTTGTTCATATCTCTTAAACGTATATTTCAGGACTAACCTGATAATGTGGCATAACTTATTTGTCCTGAAAAATCTACAAGAGGTAGTTTTTTCTTGGGCGGGGGAGGGGGAGAATAATTCTCCCCGACGATTTTCTCAAAACCAACTCAAGCGAATTTGTTCATAGATAAATATTTCATTAATAACTTGACAATATGATATAACTTATTTGTCCTGAAAAAGTCTTCAAGAAGTGGTTCATTCTTGAGGGTGAACTTTTTTCAGAGATCTTCTGGGAAAGGACTCATACGATGTTCATGTTTCACAAATAAATATTTCATTAATAGCTTGACAATAACATAAATTATTTGTCCTGAGAAAATCTATGAAGAGCAGTTCATTCTTAAGGGTGGGAACCTTAGAACAATTTTCTCAAAAAAAAAAATGCTCTTGATGGGATTTTATATTTTGTATATTATATATATTTTGTTAATATTTCATAAATAAATGTTTCACTAATAACATTACAATACAGAATATGTCATTTCTTAGGGGGGAAAAGTCGCAAGGTGTAGTTTACTCTTGGGGTCAGTTTCTCTTTGGACGAGATTTTCAGGAACGACTCGGGTTATTTTGTCAATGCTTCATAAATAAAAAGATTTCATTCATAATTCTATAATGTTACATAAATTACTTCCTTCGAAAATATCCACAAGGAGTAGCTACTCCTCGAGGTAAGATTCTTAGATGATTTAATAACTCTAATACATGGCTGAAGTAATTTTTATGAAAAAAAAAAACACAGGAGTTGTTTATTTCTGGTGGTTGTGGTTTCTTCGAACGAAGTTATCCAAAATTGTCTTATAATTTTGTTCCTATTTCAAATAAAAATGTTTCACCTGATTTAGTTAAAAGAATTGGAATGAGAAATTTTAGTGCGATGATCCGTACCTTTTATTTATTCTTTCTTTATTATTGTGATGTCCCGCCTGTAATAATATGCTGCTCTGTTGGCTAATGTTTTTTTTTTTCTGTCAGAGTGAAGTTTGTATTAATTTGTTTCTAGAATATAATTTCCATTTGATAGCCAGCTAGTACTTTTTCTGATATCGTTTATTGTTTCATAACTATTTCGTAGTATTTTTCTCCTCTTCATTGTGTCTCCCTTTCTATGCCTCTTCTGCTATTATTGCTCGTCCTCTTATATGTTGCATTATTTCTGTATATTTTTGGCATCTTCTTATAAATATAACCAAGAAAGTTCTGTCAATTTTCACCCACCACCTTCGAACATCAATATGTCACCTAAGACGTACCGGGAAGATCAAAAATAGTCCCTATCAGCTTCAACGACCTTCTGTCAACGTTCTCGAAGGCCATGGATTCCATCACGGTAGAACTTGGTGGGCCGGGAACAAGGGCGGATCCAGAACCAACTTCTCGGGGGGCGAGGGGGCGTGGGTTGTCATACTGCTACTTTTAAGGGCTCCAAACTTTGTGATGGGTTATATATATATCCCATCGCACCCCTTCCTGGATCTGCCCCTGGCCGGGAAGCGAAGAAGGTATCAAATGTAATTTGCACCTCTACTAAGGATTTGAACTGACATCCTCTAAGATGACTGTTCAAGGAGTAGAATAGGTGATAATCGGACGGTGCAATGTCCGGGGAGTATGGCAGATGCAATAGTATTTTCTATCCAAGGCGTAGAAAGGAGTCCCGGGTCATCCTAGCCACGTGGGGCTTAGCGTTGTCCTGTCACGATATCCTCACCAAAGACCTGGCAAATCTTCCGCCCCGCTGCAGCGGCGTTTGACCCTAGTTTGAACACTCTTATGACTCTCTGTGGAGATCCCATGTTTACTCTGTTCTTACGCAAGTTCGCTGTGTAACTGAATTGCCACAACTAGGTAGTATGTTGGATATACCACACTAACAACTGACCTTCATTCGCATTTAACTCACGATGAACACAGACCTCCACAAAAAGCGAGAGAACTTTCTTGGTTACTTTTATAATTTATTATCTAGCATTGGATGTCTTCCAGCCCTGACTAATGACCCTCCAGCACTTTGTATCACTTTTTTTTTTTAATTTAATCTTATCTTTAGGGAGAACAGGAATGTCCGTTCAGGCTAATCTTTGCTAAAAGTAATAAGTAGACTTGAAGGAATTTTATTAGTAATTCTTAAGTTGATTTCAGGGTCCCTTGATTTTCATATAGCATTCTAACGTCGCTGAAATTAAATAAGGAACCATGCACCACCATTATCTACGGGGTGTCTACTGGCCGTCCACAACCACACCATTTTGTGTTAGTCATATATAACCCTTTCGAAGATTGTGCTTGTTGTATAAAATATAAATAAATCTAATGGCTTCATAAAAAGAAATTATAAATATCCTTGCTGTTTCCCAGAATGTGTTTTTAGTAGCATTTAATGTTCATTTTGTTTCTTATATTCCTTCCATAAAGCCTTCTGTATCTGGATACAAGTTTCCAACTTTCAACTAATGAAATGTCTCTGTTTGCAATACTCTTCGTTGACTTATTTCAGAATTGTCAATGTAATGAATTTTACCTCCAGTATACTATTTCTTTATGTGCTGTATTCTTTTTAATGCTTAATGCTTGTACCAATTTCGGTTCCTTAGGTAGGAACTGATGTGTATTTTATGTCGACTGCTACTATTTCTTGGTGCCATTTTAAATTATTTTGTTTACCCTAGAGGTAGTTTCTTAACGATATTTAATATCTATATCATCTTTAATGTTTAGCCCATTGATATATGTGGAAAATTATTTTCTGTTTTCTTCGGTTAAAGTGTTAACTGGAAATTTAAATACGCGATTTTTATTGATCTTTTTATATATTAGTCTAGTTAAATATCTCTTGCATGTTCAAAATAAATGTGGATAATATATAAACTTAATATTGAGATGTATTAAAGTTAATAAATTTATACGAAACAAAATTAATTTTCATGAACTAAGAGACGTTTCAAGTAGATTTGAAATAGGAATTGCTAAAAAAAAAAATAAATAAATAAATAAAACCGCTAAAATTTCATTTCATTATAAGTAAAACAAAAAATAAGTTTTCATATAAATTAATGAGCTAAAAAAACAACGGTAGCGCATCAATTCAACAACGTTAATGTTGGCTTTGTCTATGATGTAAATTTCAGATATTCATTATTCACCGTCCCTTTCTCTGTAGCTGCTCGTGGATCTAATATTAGCTGTTTATAATAATAATAATAGTAATAATAATACTAATAATAATAATAATAATAATAATAATAATAATAATTATTATTATTATTATTATTATTATTATTATTATTATTATTATTATTATTATTATTATTACTACTACTTAAATATGGCGGCGTTCCGAAAAATACGAAAATGTATTGTAAAATTCAAATAATAGCCTGCAAGATCACATAAAAAGAAAAAAGTTGCAATTGTATGAAACAGTGGCAGATCTAGAACGTAAAAACAGAGAGAGCCCAGACTATCATAGGTATATCATGAGTTTACTAGAAACTTATATATATATATATATATATATAGTAGCTTAAATTAATTTTGTCACTCATTGGCCCCGGGCTAGATCCACCACTGCACAGTGGTCCAGACACCCTGCAAACCAGGTCAAAACATCAAAATTCGAAATTATTACAAATATGAAAGACCTTACACATTTAATAAGGAAAGATGTAAGGTTTTTCTAGATTTAAGTGTAGCTACTGAGGGTTGGGCCTACAGTTAGTACCAATGTGAAAGATTAAAGTCGGTGAAAGAAGGCCATATATCTACCCCGATAGCAGAAGCAAAGTTCATGATGTGAAAACAAAATAATGTTTCGTTGTTAGGCGTCAACAATGATTGTGCAGAACATTGTTATACATCCATCGTTCACGACACATACATAGAACTCTAATATACAGGGTGTCCGAGAAGTCCTTCCCTGATTACAGAAATTGATAACTCAGGCTAGAAATAAGATAGAAATATGAAACTGGTGTTGAATTGTTTACAAACTATAAAAGTTTTTGTCTGTGTTAGGTTTGTTTGTTTTACCAAGTCTCAATTTTTTTGTTTTAGGTTTGTAGTACGTAAGTAAGAAGCCCAAGAAGCCATGCCAACCAACCAGGAGAAGGCACAGTGTGTCCTGTGGTACCATGAGACACGATCACCAACCACGGTGCAGAGACAGTTCCAGACAACATTTGGGAGGACTCCACCTGATGTCAAGAGCATTAAAGCCTGGTATGAGAAGTTCAAGAACACAGGGTCGGTTGCTGACCTTCCGAGGTCTGGTCGACCAAGAACCTCAGCAGACACGGTGGAGGCTGTGCGGCAGTCTTTTCTGAGAAGTCCTGAGAAATCGGTGCGCAGAGCCTCACATGAATTACAGATGCCAAAAAGCTCTATCCATGACATTTTACACAAACGTTTATTGTTTCGTGCTTACAAAGTGCAACTCGTTCAGGCCTTGTTGCCCGACGACGGTACATGTCGATATGACTTTGCGGTCGAAATGCTATCACGTATTGAGGACGATAATGGTTATCTCAGACGAATTGCCTTTTCCGACGAAGCGACATTCTTTGTCAGTGGAGTAGTGAATCGCCATAATGTACGTATTTGGGGTTCAGAACCCCCCAGGGAGGTCAGGGAGTTCACCAGAGACAGTCCAAAGGTGAATGTTTGGTGCGCGTTATTGCACGATCGAATTATCGGGCCATTCTTCTTCGCTGAGGATACCATCACATCTGCAGTGTACCTGGATATGTTGCAGCTGTATGCTGTTCCTCAGCTGCTTCAGTATCGCCCCGATGTCGTTTTTCAGCAAGACGGTGCACCACCTTATTGGACGTCCGTGCCTATCTCGATAGGACATTTCCTGGGCGATGGATTGGTCGTGATGGACCAACAGCTTGGCCTTCACGCTCTCCTGACATAACCCCATTAGACTTCTTTTTATGGAATTATGTCAAGGATGAGGTCTACCGAACACGTGTACCAGATCTTGAAACCCTGCAGCAACGAATAACCGCAGTCGTTGCATCGATCCCTCCAGTGATGTTGGCTAATGTGTGGATGGAAATTGAATATCGCCTAGATGTGCTACGTGCTACCATGGGTGCTCATGTGGAAGTGTACTGATGTGACCAAAACTTGTATAGTTTGTAAACAATTCAACACCAGTTTCATATTTCTATCTTATTTCTAGCCTGAGTTATCAATTTCTGTAATCAGGGAAGGACTTCTCGGACACCCTGTACTTTCATGTACCAGTCAATGTGTGAATAAATAAAATTAGATCAAAAACCAAAATTGGTATACCTGATATTGAATTTCATGTAAAGTTTTATTTTGAGTCCAGCAGCGTCCAGTTTTACTTTGCGCTGGAAGTGATAGTAGAAGATGTTGTTTGTTAGAGAAAAAGACCGATTGTTGCCCGTTTTTGCCCGATCTCGTACGATTTGACTAGTAAAATGAATTGTACTAGTCAATTCGGTGGACGATTCTTTCTCAAAGAAAGAAATCCGATGTTGCCTTTTGGTGTCGTTGTTTCCTTCTACATTCCGCAAAACTTGTAGAAGCTTCCTTCGCGTTGTTTTCTATGATATTTCGAGAATGACAAGGAAGACCAGTCATTAGCCTAAATACTACTCTCAAAAATATTACTCTACTCACATACAAATATGCCTTTCAAACCAGATCGGGCAAAAACGGGCAACAGTCGGTCTTTTTTTTTTCTAACAGATAACATCTCTACTATCACTTCCAGTGCAAAGTAGAACTGGACGCTGCTGGACTCAAAATAAAACTCTACATGAAATTCAATATCAGGTACACCAATTTTGGTTTTCGATCTAATTTTATTTATTCACACATTGACTGGTACATGAAAGTATATTAGAGTTCTATGTATGTGTCGTGAACGACGAATGTATAACAATGTTCTGCACAATCATTGTTGACGCCTAACAACGGAACATTATTTTGTTTTCACATCATGTACTTTGCTTCTGCTACCGGGGTAGATACATGGCCTTCTTGCACCGACATTAATCTTTCATATTGGTACTAACTGTAGACCCAACCCTTAGGAGCTACACGAAAATCTACAAAAAACTTACATCTTTCCTTATTAAATGTGTAAGGTCTTTCATATTTGTGATAATTTCGAATTTTGAGATTTTGGCCAAATTAGCAGGGTGTCTGGACCACTGTGCAGTGGTATGAAAGGTTATTTTTCATTTGAAAGCATCAGGAACAAATAAATTATATTCATTGCTTTATTACACTTTCATGTGAGTGTAATTAATATTCTGTCTTATTATTTTATATCGTTCAAATTCCTATTGATAGTAATAAATAGAAACTAAAATCAAATCAAATTAATTATTATACAGTAAACAATACTCATTGATTTTTTTCTTTTTATTCTTCCTTCCAGTAGTGGTGAAAGATGTCGAGGTATAGGGATTACTTCAGTTCAA
Organism: Thermobia domestica; assembly: GCF_964235325.1. Lineage (NCBI taxonomy): Eukaryota > Metazoa > Arthropoda > Insecta > Zygentoma > Lepismatidae > Thermobia > Thermobia domestica. Next base: position 131,295,384 of record NC_137465.1, on the reverse strand, counting down.
TGGTTCATCGAATAAGAGAAGATTATTTCGATGGGCGAGAAGAAGACAATGAAGTTTATACTGAAGATGGGCTTGGACACTCTCGGGCATGTAAGGAGATTATTATTATTATTATCTTGTTAAAAATGAACATAAATGGTAACTCGACCGAAAAGATAATAATTATTTTTCTAACTCGAAAGTATTAGAAAGGAATGGCCATCAGACGACTTTCAGTTAAATTGCTTGATATTTGAAATGAAATCTTTGAGTTTTACGTCACTGTTTGATATTTGGTGTTTAGTCAGTGGTCGAAGTGAGACGGTATGCGGTGGTATGCCATACCGCCTCTGGTTTTTCTGTAATCAAGACAATATTTAAATAACAGGTATGTTGAGCCAAATCATAATAAAGCGTACCGCCTCTGCTTGTTCTTATTGAAATTACAGTGCTTACTCAATAGTTACTTTGTGTTTACACAGTGTTTAACTTAATACCTCTGTTACATCAATCTTAATATTGGCAATTAATTTCTGTTAGTAACTTGCGCCCCTCTTGTACGTTTCTCAGATCCCTCAGATTGGAAACGACTGACTTAAAATGTTTATTCTTGGGCTGCACACGTGAAGGTATATTACTAGGTTATCATAATAAAAGTATCGCTATTCAGAAAACTTTGGACACATAATCAGTGGACGGAATTGAACTAAACTTAGTAGAAATATATTTGGGAACTTGCACAAGCGATTGATGTGATAAACAAAATTAGTTCCAATTCTTACCATCAGGAAAAATTAATACGCTGGACAACACTAATTAAGTGCAATATTGAAAAAAAAAACGGCACTATTGTTGAGAAATGATAAGAATTATATTAAACAACAAGTAATAGTAATATACGTACGAAAAATCGCTATGTATCTCATTTACTTGCTTTCACTTTTATTTTTATATGGACAAATTCAACCATTATCTTCGATTTCCTTTGCTGAAATTGTACCTAAAGTCCGTAATTGAATTCAAATGTTCAATGGTTTTATTTTATTATTTTCAGTGGGCGTCGTAGATAAAGACACATTGGAAATTGAAATAGTGGATATGTACGCTCGAATGAATGCCAAAGAGCATCACACCGATAGATTCGAACTGGTGCAAAGAAGTCCACCAACCACCATCCTCAGAAGAGGTCAAACTTTTATGATGGTTATTCGCTTTCGGGAAAGAGGTTTTGAAAGTCAAAAAGATGGAATTAGACTTGTGTTTAATTTTGGTAAGTTTTATATTTGAAATTCTATTACTATGATGATTGCAATATGATAAACAGCATGGTCATAGAAATGCAGATAGCTTATAAAAACCACAGAATTTCTTAACTTTGAAAAATATACCTGTAAGAGTACAAAATCTGTATGTTGATTTTGAGTAATGTATTTTTAATTGTTTATAACGTTAGTCAATTTTGAATGGTTAGCTTCGCCTTATCTCTAGTGTATGGGAATATTATGTCAAACGGGAAGTAATTTTATCTCTAAGTAATGTATTCATTTCTTACTTATGCCCAGATGAAATTGTAAAACTACAGTAGATTTTCACAGTACTGCAAAGAATAAATAAGTAGGGCAACCCAAAAGCATAAAAAGCATAATAGCAATTTACACATATGGCTGGTACCTTGAACATAGTTGTGGTTGTCTAAGGGTCCAGAACAAACTAATCTTAAAAGCATAATCTATATATATAAAAGAGAACGTACAAATCCTTTGTTCCCTCATCACGCTAATACGGCTGAACCAATTTCTTTTATTTTTGGGGGGTTATTATGATTTGGACCCTAGATGGTTTTTATCATATCACTTTAATTTTTAATTACCAGTGTCTTGAGATAATTGACCATTCAAGTGTCCATAACGTACAAATCCTTTGTTAAGTTCATCATAGGTAAAAATAAACGTATTTATATGCAACCCGCATGACCGTGTCACTCGGCGGGTTAACATAAATGACAGGCGATATAATGTTAACATTTACTGCAATCTACTATGGTTTTTATCATATCACTTGAAAGCGAAAAAGTAAAAATTATCTAAGTAACAAAGTTTATTGCGTTCCGGGGTGACTGCAGCGAAGCGGGGCGGGTTAACATAAATGACAGGCGATATAATGTTAACATTTACTGCAATCTTCTATGGTTTTTATCATATCACTTGAAAGCGAAAAAGTAAAAATTATCTAAGTAACAAAGTTTATTGCGTTCCGGGGTGACCGCAGCGAAGCGGGGTGAACGCTGCTAGTAAAGCATAATTTTAGAAAATAAAGCATAAAGTATAATTTAAAATTATATTAGCACAATTCTGGGAAAATTCTGTTTAACTCCAAGTTTAACATACTGTATTAATATATTTTAAAACCAACATTAACAATGCAAAATCTTTGAGAACGCAACAATGCAACAATGGAAAACTTATTTTTATTTGTATAAACTTTTCGGTGTAATCCTTTAGAGTGGAAAAAAGAAACACGGAAAAGAAGAATAAAACTTTCCGCCAACAATGATTAAACAATAGTTTTCTTCTAAGTGTAACAGTGCAGTTATGTAAGATAATTCGAAACGTATCAAAAGTGCACAAGAATTCCACATTATATTGTTATGTGTACCTCTTGAACTTGAGTACTTTCTGTATTTTTGGTGGCATCTTTTACTTTCCCTTTCTGTATATATGCACCTCTAAGACGCACACAAGTAAAACAAAATGAAAGAAACTGGTTGCATAAAATATTAATAAATAGATCAAGATATTTAGAATATTTAATGTATAGTAAATATTCAACATTATACACGATTAATGTAAAACAATGATTGAAATTGACAATAAAGCATAATTTGGAAAAAATAAAGCATAATTAAACAAAAATAATGTGGGTTGCTCTAATAATAAGGTAAGAAAGATTTTTAAAGAAGATAATCATCCAGCAATCATACTGGGTATTCGAAAAAAAACCATCAAATCTTAGAGAAATGAATCTCACATGAAAACATCATAGACTAATGTGGATGCAAAAATACGTTATTTCGAATTATGGCTTAACGAAAATTGTTTGTAACGATATACAAATGGTCATAACTATTGAACGAAACATTGGATGCAGGTCGAATGAAAGAACATGGTTGTGTCTAGACTCTTAATGTGTTTATGGATTTTTTGGTTTTGTTTCCGACTAGCCTGTGTAATTGACGACATCATCTCTATATTTGCATATCAAAATTGAAGAAAGCGATCTAGTAATTTAGTCAAAAAAAGCATCTATGGAGTTTAACCCTTTCACTACCACTGGGACATATGTGTCCCAAGATACATTCTCAGAGGACCCGTGGTAATTTACCGCATGTTATTGCTATGAATCGATGTTCCACTGGTAAAGAGAAGCCTGCTTATGGTTTACAGAATTCTTATGAACACCATCAAATAGAAAGTAGTGGAAGTGAACGTGGTGATAATGAAACAGATAAAAGTGAAGAACAGGGTGCTAGTGATAAAGCAGTAGTTGTATGTACTGTCATTTGGAAAAGGATGCCGAAATGTAAAATATTTGTAATCATAAATACAACCCAACTGTTTCTCTGAGAATATACGTATCATAATTGAAAATACAAGATGATCATTCATGTCACTACCACTGGGACATATAGGTCCCACGTAAAAATATCAATGGGATACATATGTCTCACCCTTTCCACGTCGAAAAAGGGAACGGCGGAAAATGTTATATACATATACATATATATATATACCTTTGAAAAGAACTTAAAGTAACCATATATTAATGTTTCTCACTCCGAAAAAACTTGGTAGTGAAAGGGTTAAAAGAGTTAAAGGTGGAGCATCCCTATTACTAATCGGAAACACCAAGTCGCTTGAGAAGATAAACAGTGCCATGAGTGCTCCCTTGATTCATAATATTTGCAAAGTCATATAACGCTTTGATCTCTAAATTCTGATAGAGTCTTTTGTAAGAAAGGAAAAAGAGTAAATTTGAAAATTGTTTAAAAAAATAAAAACGACAAAATGAATACGCCCTTCTCTTAATATAAATACGATTTTATTTATTTATTTTCTCAAGTTCAACATTCCACGATTATGCACCTAGTTTAAGGCAGACGGTGATTATGAAATGAATTATAATGGTGGTATGACGAAGTGGGAAGAAATTAGATAAGCTCGAGAAAATCCACGCACACTGCGTTTGTGTAACACAAAGCTCATTTGCAGCCTAATCAAATTTCCCACTGATTTTCTGTTATCTTCTCTGATTAAGGTGATCTGGTACCCCTAGCAACCTTGAAAGTTAGTCCATTTAAAAAGCATAGCAAAGTTTTTCACTATTTTCTTCTTTATTATTAAAGTTACAAACGTCAAAATTTGAAGAAACCTAGAGGAGACACATATCTATGCCTTGTCTGTTTTAGATTTTGAAAAAAACACATTAATGAAACTTCTATCTTTAACGTTGAAAACATGGCAACAGTAAGACCTGAATTCCCTGCGACGGTATACTTTTTCCTTTCCGCCCGAGTCGAGCGGCGAGTTTAGTTCTCTGCCACGCTCAAGTTGTTCCAATCAGGTGACTCATAAACAGCGGTACAACCAAAACCTTTTTCTCATCTGTCTCCCTCTTTTTTTTTCTTTTCATTCTGCGAATTCCTGGAAGGGTAGTTGTCATTTGTCAGCTTACCATTTCCGCAAAATAACATAGTATAGATGTCAGTTTATGATCTTTGGGAAAGATTATAGAAAAAATATTGTTGGAATCAATCTAGGACAAAATTATCCTTTGAAAGCAAGGTCAAAACCCTCTCCTTAGAAATATTTAAAAGATATTTACATGAATAATTTCTGAGGGAAATATGATCAAGTGAAATGGCATGTGGACAAAATTCCTGGGCCATGTTTTTTTACAAATCACTTTCGTTCTTTGTTGCCTGTCCACATGGCCACTTCAATACTATCTAGACCTAGAACTTTTTTAATTTTTCATGCACATATATCCGGTGACAAAACAATATTTTATAAATTACTGTATACCCATGTGTAATGTCTATATCTCCCTTTTCCTGGAAGTGGAGAAGGTAAAACAAATATAGATCCATGTAATGTTCACACTAGCATTTCCTAATTTTAGATTTTTTTCTAATAAATGAATTTTGCAAGGCGCCTGAACGCTGTGAGATTGTATCATGTGCATAAGTACACCCTCGATCAAATTCGTGTGAAATATCTTGTGCAAACTTTCATTGTGAGTTCGAACAGAAGAGAACCAAGTTTGATAAAGCTGGGTAACGGCTCACGCAACATTTTATGTTCTTGTAACTAAATGATTTTGACTTATTTTAAAATTGAGCATGATTTAGTAGTAAATTATTTTTGCATTATACAAATTTGTTTAAATTATGTAATACCTGTGAAAGCCTTGTTGACTAGGCTCGCAACCAGCCACTGAAGTTTGGGAGCATAAATATGCTAGGGAGGCAATCGTAACAATTCTAGGTCTCCGTATCAATGTCATACGGATGCATTGTGGTTTGAGGGGCTAAAAAATTTAGGAAGGGAGCAGGCCCCCTAACCCCCGCCTTAGTTGCACAACTATGTAAGTAGATTCCTCAGCACTTTATTTCGCAAAATAAACACCACCACTTTATTTCGCAAAAAAAAAAAAAAAAAATCTTCACTACGTTATATAAAAATTGGATAACTGGACGGGTCAGTGTGCGAAATGAATATTTTTCCCAGGGTGGATGAATTTCACTTATATACGCACCCAGCCATCACATACGTAAGATAGGGGAAAAGTTATCCCTGTCTGGGATGAAAATTTTCTCTTGCAGGGGGATAAAGATTTCTCAGAGGAGAAATCCCTGGCATCCTCTCGTCAATTAACACACTAGGACGGACCTACCCCCATCGACGCAAAAGGCTGTAAGATGACATTTTTCATATCTTTTCACATGACATATTTTAGACTCCAGACGACACAGGGACGGATCCAGGATGGATTCCTGAGGGATGGGGTAGCGGTGAGTTGTAACACTGCTACTTAAGGTTACTTTAGTTTTATTATGTACAGACTTGAACTTTTGCAGCACTGGTGCTTGTGCCATTGGAGGTGGCGAGCGACCCTGAGTGACGACTGCAAGAAAGGAAGTCTTTTGTAAGAAAGGAAAAAGAGTAAATTTGAAAATTGTTTAAAAAAATAAAAACGACAAAATGAATACGCCCTTCTCTTAATATAAATACGATTTTATTTATTTATTTTCTCAAGTTCAACATTCCACGATTATGCACCTAGTTTAAGGCAGACGGTGATTATGAAATGAATTATAATGGTGGTATGACGAAGTGGGAAGAAATTAGATAAGCTCGAGAAAATCCACGCACACTGCGTTTGTGTAACACAAAGCTCATTTGCAGCCTAATCAAATTTCCCACTGATTTTCTGTTATCTTCTCTGATTAAGGTGATCTGGTACCCCTAGCAACCTTGAAAGTTAGTCCATTTAAAAAGCATAGCAAAGTTTTTCACTATTTTCTTCTTTATTATTAAAGTTACAAACGTCAAAATTTGAAGAAACCTAGAGGAGACACATATCTATGCCTTGTCTGTTTTAGATTTTGAAAAAAACACATTAATGAAACTTCTATCTTTAACGTTGAAAACATGGCAACAGTAAGACCTGAATTCCCTGCGACGGTATACTTTTTCCTTTCCGCCCGAGTCGAGCGGCGAGTTTAGTTCTCTGCCACGCTCAAGTTGTTCCAATCAGGTGACTCATAAACAGCGGTACAACCAAAACCTTTTTCTCATCTGTCTCCCTCTTTTTTTTTTCTTTTCATTCTGCGAATTCCTGGAAGGGTAGTTGTCATTTGTCAGCTTACCATTTCCGCAAAATAACATAGGTATAGATGTCAGTTTATGATCTTTGGGAAAGATTATAGAAAAAATATTGTTGGAATCAATCTAGGACAAAATTATCCTTTGAAAGCAAGGTCAAAACCCTCTCCTTAGAAATATTTAAAAGATATTTACATGAATAATTTCTGAGGGAAATATGATCAAGTGAAATGGCATGTGGACAAAATTCCTGGGCCATGTTTTTTTACAAATCACTTTCGTTCTTTGTTGCCTGTCCACATGGCCACTTCAATACTATCTAGACCTAGAACTTTTTTAATTTTTCATGCACATATATCCGGTGACAAAACAATATTTTATAAATTACTGTATACCCATGTGTAATGTCTATATCTCCCTTTTCCTGGAAGTGGAGAAGGTAAAACAAATATAGATCCATGTAATGTTCACACTAGCATTTCCTAATTTTAGATTTTTTTCTAATAAATGAATTTTGCAAGGCGCCTGAACGCTGTGAGATTGTATCATGTGCATAAGTACACCCTCGATCAAATTCGTGTGAAATATCTTGTGCAAACTTTCATTGTGAGTTCGAACAGAAGAGAACCAAGTTTGATAAAGCTGGGTAACGGCTCACGCAACATTTTATGTTCTTGTAACTAAATGATTTTGACTTATTTTAAAATTGAGCATGATTTAGTAGTAAATTATTTTTGCATTATACAAATTTGTTTAAATTATGTAATACCTGTGAAAGCCTTGTTGACTAGGCTCGCAACCAGCCACTGAAGTTTGGGAGCATAAATATGCTAGGGAGGCAATCGTAACAATTCTAGGTCTCCGTATCAATGTCATACGGATGCATTGTGGTTTGAGGGGCTAAAAAATTTAGGAAGGGAGCAGGCCCCCTAACCCCCGCCTTAGTTGCACAACTATGTAAGTAGATTCCTCAGCACTTTATTTCGCAAAATAAACACCACCACTTTATTTCGCAAAAAAAAAAAAAATCTTCACTACGTTATATAAAAATTGGATAACTGGACGGGTCAGTGTGCGAAATGAATATTTTTCCCAGGGTGGATGAATTTCACTTATATACGCACCCAGCCATCACATACGTAAGATAGGGGAAAAGTTATCCCTGTCTGGGATGAAAATTTTCTCTTGCAGGGGGATAAAGATTTCTCAGAGGAGAAATCCCTGGCGTCCTCTCGTCAATTAACACACTAGGACGGACCTACCCCCATCGACGCAAAAGGCTGTAAGATGACATTTTTCATATCTTTTCACATGACATATTTTAGACTCCAGACGACACAGGGACGGATCCAGGATGGATTCCTGAGGGATGGGGTAGCGGTGAGTTGTAACACTGCTACTTAAGGTTACTTTAGTTTTATTATGTACAGACTTGAACTTTTGCAGCACTGGTGCTTGTGCCATTGGAGGTGGCGAGCGACCCTGAGTGACGACTGCAAGAAAGGAAGTCTTTTGTAAGAAAGGAAAAAGAGTAAATTTGAAAATTGTTTAAAAAAATAAAAACGACAAAATGAATACGCCCTTCTCTTAATATAAATACGATTTTATTTATTTATTTTCTCAAGTTCAACATTCCACGATTATGCACCTAGTTTAAGGCAGACGGTGATTATGAAATGAATTATAATGGTGGTATGACGAAGTGGGAAGAAATTAGATAAGCTCGAGAAAATCCACGCACACTGCGTTTGTGTAACACAAAGCTCATTTGCAGCCTAATCAAATTTCCCACTGATTTTCTGTTATCTTCTCTGATTAAGGTGATCTGGTACCCCTAGCAACCTTGAAAGTTAGTCCATTTAAAAAGCATAGCAAAGTTTTTCACTATTTTCTTCTTTATTATTAAAGTTACAAACGTCAAAATTTGAAGAAACCTAGAGGAGACACATATCTATGCCTTGTCTGTTTTAGATTTTGAAAAAAACACATTAATGAAACTTCTATCTTTAACGTTGAAAACATGGCAACAGTAAGACCTGAATTCCCTGCGACGGTATACTTTTTCCTTTCCGCCCGAGTCGAGCGGCGAGTTTAGTTCTCTGCCACGCTCAAGTTGTTCCAATCAGGTGACTCATAAACAGCGGTACAACCAAAACCTTTTTCTCATCTGTCTCCCTCTTTTTTTTTCTTTTCATTCTGCGAATTCCTGGAAGGGTAGTTGTCATTTGTCAGCTTACCATTTCCGCAAAATAACATAGTATAGATGTCAGTTTATGATCTTTGGGAAAGATTATAGAAAAAATATTGTTGGAATCAATCTAGGACAAAATTATCCTTTGAAAGCAAGGTCAAAACCCTCTCCTTAGAAATATTTAAAAGATATTTACATGAATAATTTCTGAGGGAAATATGATCAAGTGAAATGGCATGTGGACAAAATTCCTGGGCCATGTTTTTTTACAAATCACTTTCGTTCTTTGTTGCCTGTCCACATGGCCACTTCAATACTATCTAGACCTAGAACTTTTTTAATTTTTCATGCACATATATCCGGTGACAAAACAATATTTTATAAATTACTGTATACCCATGTGTAATGTCTATATCTCCCTTTTCCTGGAAGTGGAGAAGGTAAAACAAATATAGATCCATGTAATGTTCACACTAGCATTTCCTAATTTTAGATTTTTTTCTAATAAATGAATTTTGCAAGGCGCCTGAACGCTGTGAGATTGTATCATGTGCATAAGTACACCCTCGATCAAATTCGTGTGAAATATCTTGTGCAAACTTTCATTGTGAGTTCGAACAGAAGAGAACCAAGTTTGATAAAGCTGGGTAACGGCTCACGCAACATTTTATGTTCTTGTAACTAAATGATTTTGACTTATTTTAAAATTGAGCATGATTTAGTAGTAAATTATTTTTGCATTATACAAATTTGTTTAAATTATGTAATACCTGTGAAAGCCTTGTTGACTAGGCTCGCAACCAGCCACTGAAGTTTGGGAGCATAAATATGCTAGGGAGGCAATCGTAACAATTCTAGGTCTCCGTATCAATGTCATACGGATGCATTGTGGTTTGAGGGGCTAAAAAATTTAGGAAGGGAGCAGGCCCCCTAACCCCCGCCTTAGTTGCACAACTATGTAAGTAGATTCCTCAGCACTTTATTTCGCAAAATAAACACCACCACTTTATTTCGCAAAAAAAAAAAAAAATCTTCACTACGTTATATAAAAATTGGATAACTGGACGGGTCAGTGTGCGAAATGAATATTTTTCCCAGGGTGGATGAATTTCACTTATATACGCACCCAGCCATCACATACGTAAGATAGGGGAAAAGTTATCCCTGTCTGGGATGAAAATTTTCTCTTGCAGGGGGATAAAGATTTCTCAGAGGAGAAATCCCTGGCATCCTCTCGTCAATTAACACACTAGGACGGACCTACCCCCATCGACGCAAAAGGCTGTAAGATGACATTTTTCATATCTTTTCACATGACATATTTTAGACTCCAGACGACACAGGGACGGATCCAGGATGGATTCCTGAGGGATGGGGTAGCGGTGAGTTGTAACACTGCTACTTAAGGTTACTTTAGTTTTATTATGTACAGACTTGAACTTTTGCAGCACTGATGCTTGTGCCATTGGAGGTGGCGAGCGACCCTGAGTGACGACTGCAAGTCTCTATATACCATCCCGACAGGATAAAATAAGATACGCAAGAATATTTTTCACTTATGTTTGAAGGCATACGCGTAGCCAGAAATATTCGTTGGTCGGGTTTAAATATATAGCCCCTAACAATAATAATAATAATAATAATAATAATAATAATAATAATAATAATAATAATAATAATAATAATAATAATAATAATATCCGCTTAGTGTTGTTTCGTAGAACAGATGAGACTTCTTCCTCTGACACTGTCAGTCTCCATATAAACATGTCCCTCCCCCCACATCTTTAGATTCCAAATCATTCTCGGTGGTCCGTTTCTCTATTTATTGTTAATTTCACTGGAATGCATTTCCTTATAGTCTTCAATCTTTGCATAAAATTAACAGTCCTCACCTAAAAGATGTGTGGTGTAGTGTGCGACGCAATACTTCCCTCTGGGAAACCCTGGAAATGTACGTATTGCAATCGGGTATCTCACCTGAGTCTCCCGTTTAATCAGTAAGTACGCTGGGAATTTTATTTTGTGAGGTGTTCAAAACCCAAGAGGGAGAGCATTTAAAATAGTGATACATATTTTTACAGAAACGCAAAGGAAGCAATATATTTTGTTACCTCCAGGGATGTGTGTAAAGAAAGTTTGGTTGGTGTTAGGGGGTGTTTATGGGGTTGGGAAAGATTTTAAACAAAGAAATTTAATTTCCTAGCCTTCTCTGGATTACAGGGGTGCCCACAGTCAGGTTTTGGAACACAGGTTGCACCTATGATTTTTTTTTAGAGGAGGGGCATAATTTGTCATTGAAAGTGGAACAATCGAATTTTAATTATACCACAATGATGCTTCTATGAACACCAGTGGCATATTTAGGAATTTGTTTCGGGGAGGGGTTTGCACAATACGAGAATAAGCATTTATACTTTTTCTTTAGGTGCCGACAAATTTTAATGAAGTTGTGAATATAACAAAGTTATTTCGGGGGGGAGGGCTAGAGCTCGATAGCCACCGACTGATGAACACTAAGTATGAAGGAGAACTTAGCATAACATTTTTAAATAAGTAATTGCCATAATAAAGAATGGTAAATTTGGGGGTAGGACAGCAAATGGGAAGAATAGTAACCTTGAGGGGAAAATAGGAACCTCTGCCTGGGTGTGTATATTCTCTACCCATTTACATTTTCTAAACATTGTGATGTATCGTCGTACGTATATGCAAGTCCCTTCTTTACACAGGAGGATTGTTGTTGATCCAAGATGAAAGCTAAAATCTTTTCATTTCAATAGTATATGAAAGGAGGGATTAGAACCTGCACCAACACCTCTTGAAGTACGCCACTGTTTGAAAGTATTTCTTTACTAATGTACGTACTTTTCAAGAACTTCAGTTTGGTGTGTTAGGTCCTATATATTGTTTCTGGTTATTTATCATTTTTGGAAAATATTTTTTTCTGCATTTATATGCTTATCTATCTACCTATGTATCTCTCTCTCTCTCTCTCTCTACACACACACACACACACACACACACACACACACACACACACTTATATATATATATAAATTACTTCTGTCTACCTATCTATCAACCGTTCGATTTATCATCTTTCATTCAACATTTAAATACTGTATAGAAATTAAGCTACATAGAAACGCAAGAAATAACCACAGAAATATAAAACACAATAGCACTTCTTTCTTCTCTTTTCTTATGTTTCTGAAGCCGAAAGTCGTGCGATACTTTTCCTCGGTCGACTGGAATATCTCGCTTTCCGTTGTCTTTTCACGGCACAGATATTTGTGCTATTATCCCTCCTGCTGTCACTCATAAAGTGATTATCCGTCGATATTCACATTTCAAACAACCACGACTCGAAGGACAGGCAGAAAGACGACCGCTAGACGCGGACAAGGAGGTTGGAGGTTCACACAGGAGTCAATAGATATTTCAACAAAAGCAGGCATCAGCTCAAAATTTGAGTGGAAGGGTTACAACTGCGTTGCCAAGTTTTTAAAGTCAAACATGGAAGCTTTTTTACAGTGATTTTTTCAAAATCTAAAACACACAAGGCATAGATATGTGTCTCCTCTAGGTTTCTTCAAATTTTGACGTTTGTAACTTTAATAATAAAGAAGAAAATAGTGAAAAACTTTGCAATGCTTTTTAAATGGGCTAACTTTCAAGGTTGCTAGGGGTACCAGATCACCTTAATAGTATGAAATATTCATGCTTTAATACCTCAAGACTCTTCATATAATGTTTATAAATATATATTTGATATAATTTTCGTAAAAAACAATTAAGTTCTTTCATCACTATTTAAACATGGAAGCTTGTCGGATACAACGAGATTAGTTGGACATATACGCACAAGATGTAGACAAATGCCATCGAAAAAGCACTGGAGACTGTACACTGGTGCGTTTGTTACCAAGAAACTGGTTTTGAGCAACTGCTAACGTGAAAAACTTTTATGCGTCCAAACCAACCTAGCATCCGATAATCACTTTCTTTCTTTCACTTTAGTGTGATTCCAATGTTGTAATAGACTAAAGTTGGCATACGTTAATATTATCCTCAACATCGATGACAATGCGAAAATATGTATCTTCAAGTGAGCAAACTATTTTTACCTTACAAGTTGTTTGAATAATTCTTTGCTTAAAGTTTCCTCGTGGCAGTATCGTTAGCCTACATGTGTTTAGCGCGGAAGACCCAATTAGATTTCCGAAGGAGTTCATGTAGCATGGATTCCGCGTTAAGTCCTAGGTTTACGTCTTATTTAGCCTTGATGCTGAGAGAAATATAAAACTCCAAATCAACGTATAATTCTTTGCTCATTCAGTTCATTAGTTTGAATTGAATTGTGTCTTTATCCACATAATATTGCAGAAAAAATTAAATATATTAGTTTAACTTCCCATAGTTATACCCGGTAAGCTAAAATAGACGGAAGACTTAGGCAAGTGAATGATGATGGAAGAATTGCTGCTATAATAATGTAGTTGGAAACGGAAGTACCCAAAGGAAACACACGGACACGATTGGTCCACCAGGACCCACACACCAGAGATAGGCGTGATTCTTACAAAATATAAATAGATCCAATATTTTTTCCTATGTTTATATATTCCTTTTACTTCTCCTAAGCAATATTAGTGTTATGATCATATTCTCCGTTGTCAAGGAGGACATACTGTATTTGCGAATGACAGAGAATAATTGCACTCAGTCAGTGTGAAGAAAGAGAACACGTAATGCGTTGCGCCGCTATTGCCAAAGGCTCTGCAACAATACAGGGCGCGGATCCAGGACGGACTTCTGGTGGGTTGCAATACTGCTACTTAGAGCTACTTTTACGAGCACCAAACTCTGGAATGGGTTTTATTTATATGTAAAATAAGAAAGTTTCCTCTTCTTGGGGGCAATAGCCCCGATCGTCCCTCCCCCCTGGATCCGCACCTGCAACAATAGATATATTGGCACTCTAGTATGCTGTTGTCTCGAGCGATAAATCTAAAGCGTTTCATCTATATTTGAAAAACATGAGTGTATCGATGTGCAGTCGCTAACTCCTGCTAGAACGCTGCATCAGTTCTGTTATGATTTATGGTACATGAATTAGGTTATTAGGACATTTTAGGCGAGAGAAGGGAAAAAGGGTGAGGAGAACCGACATGTAAAAGTAATCGAAAACGATCGATATTAATGTCCAATTCATTGTATTCAGAGTCGCTGAAATGAATAGAGATTTTATCGATACCGTTAAATCCAAACTTATACCCCATCGGCGTAGGGGTCAGGGGTGAGGTGGGAAAAGTGACGAGAGAATAGTGTCATTTCCGATGCCATTTATTTCCAAATTCATTCTCCACGCGTATTCTAAAGGGGAAGGAAGTTCAAATAATTTCCACAAACATATTATCCCGTGGAAAGAACAGGCATTTGAGCATGTAACCCAATAATGTGATAGGAGGGTTTGTAACGCAGTAACAGATAATAACAGTACTTCGAATATTTGACAGAAGATTCAATCTTCGACTACCTTCAATATTGCGGCTAGTCAACTTGGTTACCTAAAAACAGCGTGAAAGAATAATACAGCGATTGATGAATAACCATCCACTTTGTTTTGCTTAGGGCACGTACAGTACAGTTATCTGTCAGAGGCCTGTTTCCGTTAATCACACAGTAGATACATAAGTCTTATCGTACTCAATTAGCTTTCGTTGTTCGATTGCGTCAACGCATGTAAGGCTTTAGAATTTATCATGTATATGTACTTCATTTTTAGATGGGAGATTTGTGTATTGTAACTTATTAATCTGTTTCTTTATATAAATATAATTTTCTTTATACGTATGTTTTCAACAGCATCTTGTTAAAAAATATGTTCTAGCTGTGATTTAAAATTTTAAGTGAATGAAACAACTATATCTCACCGCAATTAAGTTATATACAGGTATTCCTTGCATAAGGTAGTTTTAAACAACGCAGGTTTTGCTGTAACGTGGATTCTTTTATTGGGATCACGAAGCGAGAGTTATAAGATGGTGTTGTTAATATTAGTGGTGAGCACAAGAGTCTTGGTCTTGTAGTTATTGTCTTGGTCTTACATGCAAGATCGTGACCAATATCAAGACAAAGACCAAGACTATACCTGCGAGACTCGCACAAGATCAAGACCAACCTGCAAGTGTCTTGCAAACAAACTACTTCAATATCTTTCAGCTTTTTAGAGTAGGTAAGATGTAACAGATGGGTATATTGACAACGGTAAGGCTTCAAATTTAGAAGGTTTACATTGATACATTCGTTTCACAGCAAAGTATTGCTCAATCATCTCGAAAGTAATATTATACCTTCGATTACTCACTACCGCCTGTCAGAATTCTCTTGAACCATGACTAGTTTCATTATCATGAGTTATCTGAGATGTGATCATGAGTTCTCCTTAGTAAAAGCAAGCGAAAAGAGGAAGTGTTAGTCAAATACAAACTTTGTTCTTCGTTTGGAACTTAGTAGGAGCATGGAGAATAGAAATGAATAGTCTAAAATACAATAGAGAGCACAATTCTATGAATTGTTACAAGGTAAGAATGTCAGTGTCTGATTAATTGTACTTTGAGTATCCGCACGATAACTCTTCAACGAAAGCGAATTTTTAAATTCTATTTTTCTAGTAGATAGCTAGAGCGATAATCCTGACCGATTTCGTTAACGTTGTAAATTTGTCAATAACTTAATGGGTAACGGTGACTTTAAAATAGCTATATCTATCCCATACATGTAAATTTCGTGTGATCCCCTTTACTGTATTTACCAGAGTTTATTACACATATTTGGGCATTACCAATAAGTTTGTCAAGTCATTTAAAAAAACTAAACAACATTAACAACTTGTGATACAACTATATTAACTACCATTAAAGAACGGGAGCACACTGGATTACTAGCAGCCGATAAGGTACAGTCGAGCGTATTAGGATGATTATTGTGAAGTGAAATTCACTGTAAGTTCGAGCCTTCTTTGTAAATAGGTTTACCATATTCTGATGCTGCTAAATACGGATACATTTCCATCCGGCTAACTTATTATCTAAACATTAAATCTCGACACAAGAATAAGTTTGTTCTCGTACTTTCAAGTTTGTTGCTAAAACATTAAGTAAAATATATTTGAAATATAAAAAAGTAAACAATAGTACTCACACAGTAGCATGTTAACTTTGTCTATTCATGTTTTTCAGACATCTGATTTATTCTAACAATTCCTTCTTTGAATACAAATAGTGAAACATTTATTTACATATAAAATGTTGAATTGACAACACATTTGAACTTAGAAAATGTGAGGAAATATGCAGACGAAAGTTTTTACTCTCGAAATGCGGATATGTCACGTAAAATCTGATATATTCTAACCCTATCTGTGGAGCAAGGTCGGGCTTTTACCAGTCATCGATGTTGTTGGATTAAATAAAATATTGAATAAGAAAGCTTAATGAGAAGGTCATAAAGACAAATGGTCCAGTGGTAAAATGCTTGCCTTTGCTGCGAGTACTCCCTAGTTCGATCTCAGATCACGTCTTCCTCCCATTTCCGCTCATATTTATTACATTAATTCCTTCCATAATCACTCAATTTAATTAATTATATCCGTTTCTATGAGCATAATCAAAGAACATGAAACTGGAAGATTTCACTTTCCTTTTGCAATTGAAGAAATACAAGTTTTGAATTGTTTTTACAAATTTTACATGTTTAACACATTTTTCTGTATTTAGTTTATAAAAATGAGATGTTTGCCGTCGTGTTTGCGTAGCGCGGCCGTTTCTTGGAACCAATTAAACACGTTTTGCAAGATATTTCTGTACATGTTACGCGATCGGGGAAAATTCACGTGTATCTCTTTCCTTTACGTGACCCTGGAATGAGTACTAGGGAAGGAAATTAAACACTAAGTTAATTCCCTTTTATATCTTTCGGTGACAAATAACACACTGGGGATGCTTTTACTTTCGTTGTGATTTAATTTACCGTACATTTTAAAATTCATGTTACCTTATTTATCTTTTCCAGGACCTACTCCATCGCCGACGAAAGGTACACAAGCGTTCATTCCAGTAACAGGATCGAAAAATTTCAGCGGTGAGAAAGATGAATGGGATGCGAGAGTTATTGGAGCAGATTCTACAACGATTACATTGGAGGTATGTTTTAGTATCAAACACAGCAATTTGTAATGCTCAGAAAGAATGTCTGCAATTATTCATAGTCGATACAAATTCCAAATAGCTACAAGATTTTTCTTTTCTTTTAGCCAGAGGCTGCGTGTGTACGCATGTAAAATATATATGGGTATTTTTATGTTATGAAGCTGTTTTTTTTTTTAATTACAACGTTTTTAATATGTTAATTTCCTGCTCATTCGAGTCAAAACTCTCAATTTAAGTTTCACGAACTTCAACACTAACTACAGCTGTCAAATCGTGTATAGATACCCAAATCCGATGATAATACAATATTTTCATATTTTATTTTTTGCTGAAGCTTATTGTTTCACTGTAAAATTAATTTTTAAAAATAAATTATTTTGAAATAATGATCAAGTGTCTACTGCTTATATAACCCATATCTTGACAAAAGTTTAGTTAGTTGAAGAGGATAAGGCCCTTTGTTGACTTAATATAATAAATTTTTGAGATTCAATCATCAACAACTGATTGAAACTTGAGAACATCTTTTTGCTAAACAGTAAAAACTAATAACCACAAATACAAGTTTTAAAAGCAGCGCTTTTAAAAATTTGCTCTAAAAAGGAGCAAATAATATTTTAAAATGTGTTTGAACTATAATAGGCTTCAATGTACACATAACATAATTAAGGTTTTCTTTGAAATCAGTATCTTCAAAAACAACGGAGCTACAGAGTTTACTGCAAA
Source organism: Thermobia domestica (assembly GCF_964235325.1). NCBI lineage: Eukaryota > Metazoa > Arthropoda > Insecta > Zygentoma > Lepismatidae > Thermobia > Thermobia domestica. Next base: position 131,277,388 of record NC_137465.1, on the reverse strand, counting down.
CCTTTTTAAAGTGCAAAATAGGGTTACGCGCCTATACAAAATAACCGATTAAAAGGGAACTCAGCATCTAAAAAATAATCGAATGCTTGTTTCCAACTTTCTAAATATAGTAAAACTTTGTGTACAAAAATTAAAGTAATAATAATAATGATAAATGTGGAAAGTAACCATCATTAGTTGATTTAATATGGATTTACCCTATCGCTTATTCATAAGTAATGTAACAAAACACAATTAGTCTAGTCGAGTTAATATTTATTATAGAAATGACAACTAATTAAGAGTGATTTTGGTTACAGTTAAAGAAATTTAAGCTAGTTAAGTTAATTGAGTTGAATTTGAGTGTAACGTTCCTTTCAGCAGCGAGGCTATATGAGACAGGGCCTACTATTAACATGGAATCCGAACTACATAAGCTCCAGCCGAAAATCGAACCCGGATTTCCCACGCCAAAGGCGCGTACACTAACCGTTTAGCCACGAAGGAGATCGCTAGTCAAGTTAACGTTGATTGTGGAAGTGATAATATTGATACTTTCCGCCTGCAAGATTGATTTTCTTTTCTCCTAGCAAGTATATTTACTATTTGTCAGCTGTCAGCTGTTACTCCTATGAGTTATCGAAACAATTCAACGTCAATATTACAGCTGCGTAGTTACATGATGATGTTTGTCTGGAAACTAGTGATCCTCAAGTTTCGATGAGAAAACTTTCCAAATTTTCATAGCTCAGGAATTGATTTATAATTATCATGCGTTATTAGATTCTACTCATATATTTGAAAGTTTTATTATATTTCTGTATTTACTTTGGTGAGATGAGAAACTAAATAAAATAGGAGATTAAAGTTGATATTCAATAGATTGGAGTATTATAGATATTCCTAAAATTTCATATTAGATTTCCAGTTATTGTACAGGTTGTTGAAATAGTACTGGGTTACAAGATATTCAGTTTAAAATATAACATAGTAACATATTTGATTAATCCAGTAATTAATGTACAGAAGTTGATAATTTTATAAATCGTTTTTCTAGTTTTATAGAAAATCGACAAAAACGATTTTCTTTGTAAACGTAAACATTAATGTTTTACAATAACTATGTAATTTACCGGTATGAAAGTGATATTGAAATGTATCCACATCAAGTTATTCGTTATGCCACTACCACGGGAACTTATGACTATATGATTAGCGTACGCGTCGTCAGCACAAGAGACCCGGGCTCGATTCACGGTCTAAGTTCATGTGGTTCGGATAAAAAGTGACTCACGTACTCCTATAATAGTACACATATTCTAATAGTGATACACCTAATTCTAACAGTGACTCACATCTCCATGCCATAAACGTCGCCAACACCTAGTTGCCCACTTGCCGGTAAATGTCGATTATCGATATAGCGACGCGTCGAAGGATTGCCCCTAGTGTGCCACTAGTGGCAGGGTTCCATCGAGTCGAAACGTATATCTAGAGTCAGGGTGTTGAAGTTATCACCGCGTCGCAGCGAGGACTTCATTTTGGTCCACGCTCCTCCGATTCGTCGCGAAGAATCGCGAAGGGACCAACACGAACTATCGCCAGTCATGTCTATATGCGGTTATTGTTATATATTACTAGCAGCGTTCACCCCGCTTCGCTGCGGTCACCCCGGAACGCAATAAACTTTGTTACTTAAATAATTTTTACTTTTTCGCTTTCAAATTGCAGTAAATGTTAAAATTATAGCGCCTGTCATTTATGTTAACCCGCCGAGTCACATGGTCATGCGGGTTGCATATAAATACGTTTATTTTTACCTATGATGAACTAATAACAAAGGATTTGTACGTATGGACACTTGAATGGTCAATTATCTCAAGACACTGGTAATTAAAAATTAAAGTGATATGATAAAAACCATCTAGGGTCCAAATCATAATAACCCCCCAAAAATGAAAGAAATTGGTTCAGCCGTATTAGCGTGATGAGTTCACAAAGGATTTGTGCGTTCTCTTTTATATATATAGATTTTTCCCTGGCGAATTGTTCCTAAAGTGAGCTCCGGGGAACAAGAGCAAACCCTGCCTGTACATCACGAAGTGAAAAATCTTGAGATTAGTGTGTATAATTGTATGAATTTAGATGGCAACTGTCGCCGATCATTAGAAAGTGAATACGGAAGAACTATGAAATAAAGTAAATGGACACGTGTCATTTTATTATAAAATTACATGGCGAATGCATTTTATCTGATCTCAAGCGGTTATCGTCGAATACATACTGTTAAAGGAGCACTCTTATTGGCCAAATTAAAACGACTTCAACCATTTATCCGTCTACAAGCGATTTTTTTTTCATCACCTCCGTGGCAAACTCGGAAGAACACGCGGCTAGTATTCATAAGGTTGCTGGTTCGTGCCCATCGCGGATTATCTTTTTTTTATTTTTAAGTGCTTTTTACTCACCTTAATATAAATATATCAGGCATATAGGTGATTTAAATTATTTTGGGGGAGTAATTTTGTAGTTCATTGGCGTTCCGTCGCGTCTCTGTCACTGGTGTGGCACTAGTGGTATAATTTTCAAAACGGAAGTGGCGCCACCACGGATCGTCACTGCGGGGCCGCCAATTTTTGGTAAGAAGTTGCCAGTTGCCCATCGGTGGTCCACCGACGCTTACGGCATGGGGATACGCCCATAATGCTACATATGTATACTCTAAAAGTGGTCACATAATCCTAGGAGTGACGCACATTTTACTTGTAACTGGTGAATTGATAAATTGCAATGAAACTGAATACCCCGAGAACATCCACGCATAAGTATTTCCCCAACAGTGTTCACTCTACACTACACGATTCAAGTAAAACATGTGAACCTGTAGTGCCAGACATGAGTATCTACCATTGACATACCAAGACTGTGAGTTGATGATATCAGAGAAACAAATTGAGAGCTTGCTTATTTGGTTCCCAGGTAGATTAAAACACACTTACCATGAAGAAAAATTACTGTTACGTGGTCAACCAATGCATGATTTCCGGTACAGTAAGAAGCTAAAATGATGTCTTTAGATGTATTCTGGTAATAAAACAAGAAGTTACAAAAAATTTAGACAACAAACTACATTTTTCAACTTAACGATATTATGAATAATTTATTTATGTATTCAGTTCGAAACATAATATTGATAGTTATTACAGCTTTTCATATCACAATACTTAACCCATTATCAGCCATTGTCCCTTTTTTGGGACGGTTTATTTCACTATTTTTTGAAAGCGTTTGGAAAGATATTCTTCCAATATTTCATTTCCTCTCATTTGTTCACAGTCTCTTCTGCATGATAAAGAATTCACCTATTAAATTCCCTGCTTTTAGTCGACTTTATATCTCAAACAGTTATGAATAAACACATTTTATGACATTAACAACGATACAAGTGTTTGGCTGGTAATGGGTTAAACAAATTAATAAATTTAAATTGAAAATTTAGAATATTTCACATTCTAGGTTCGTAGCCCTCCTGACGCTCCAGTTGGTCTTTGGAGTTTGAATGTAGAAACCAGAATTAGAAAGGGTACTGGAAAACCAAGAGTATTCAAGTGTCGAGAGAAATTTTATCTGCTTTTCAATCCATGGGTAAAAGGTAAGATACTTTGTCAAAAGTAAGTAGTATTTGCTTAATTCAATACCATGGCAATACTTAGTGAAAAATTTATTTTGAAAGCAGATTGCCTCAGTCGGTGTGTAACCATGCCCGTAGCCAGCCCAAAAATGTACGGAGAGCCCGGCTGAAGTTAGGGTGGGGCCAATCCAACCATATGATAGTTCATCACCATATTATAGTTCATTTGCAAGCCTACCGTGAAAATTTTATAGGGCTAGCAAAAATTTAGGGGAGCCCGGCCCCCTAGATCCCCCTGGATACGGCCTGTGTGTAACACTACACACTGTTGTCCTACGACTTGACACTAATAAATGGCGCTAGCGTGCGTACAGGTTTTAATTAAGTACGATTTTAAATTAAAGCGTACAGGGGCCCAAGGCTTCGAGCAGTGGCGTACCTACAATGGAACGAGTGGAGCGGTTGCTCCAGGGCACACAGTAAAAGGACGCTAGAGCGAAAAAAATACGGAAAACTGTTTCCTATGCAAAGAACGTTTGAAAACATTTCAAAAGGTACGCTATGACTATTAGCTGTTTATTGGTAACAGCCGATACCGGGGACAGATCCAGGAATTTTTGAGGAGTGGAGCAGGTCTGAAAAATAAACTTCAGACAATTTTTGATATTTGGTTCGCTAACTAAAAATGTGAACTGCAGTGCTTCATAATACGTATTTATCTCCGCCCTTCTGCAAGCGGCATTGAGGAAAGCCATGTTGTTCAACACAAGAGAATGCAGGATTACCATGAACTGGAAACGCATACTATATCTGCAATGATTGGAGAACGCACTCAAAATCTTCCTTTTGATAGAAATTTCAAACATTTTTTTTTTCACAGCCTTTGAACAAGCGCTTCATTAGGGACTAATTTATATATTTTACTTCTCATAGACGGGACGCGAGCCCCGCGTCCCTTTTCTGGATCCCAAGCGGGCGATTCCCGGACAATCGTCACTGTAATGTTTGTCTAGCTAGCTACCCAGTGAAAGTTTTGCATAATGAGTCATTGCAATCAACGCGCTGCGTTCCTTCTCGGGTTCCACCCCCACCCTGGAATAAAACAAAAGTTGAGCCTGTTTGAAACCTAGTTGATACTTATAAAACTATCCTCTACTCCCTACTTGTACTAAGAATTATAAGCAATGATATCATTCTACCCTTAACCCTTTTAGGATTTCCACTTTTTGAGGTAAATTTTAGACCTTCACTTAAGGTTGGTTTAAAGGCGCAAGTTTTGCCGATATATGTTGCTACAGTCTTCGTATCTCTCCCATGTATTTTTTACCTTTCACGAAAGTTTACAATTTCTCTTACAAATTTCAATCTAGAGATTTCAATTTTTTTAGAGAAGGAACTTCATAACCTATTAAAAGGAACAATCCGTGCCGAATTTTTTATTTAGAATTTTCTTCATTGTTGAAATGGCTTGATTGTTGAAATGGATACCCAAACATTTAACAATGGAACTGTTTCAACTGTGAAGAAAATTCTAATTAAAAATTGGCATGGGTTGTTCCCTTTAATAGGTTATGAAGTTCCTTCTCTAAAAATTGGAAGTCTCTAGGTTGAAATTTGTAAGAGAAATTGTAAATTTTCGTGAAAGGTAAAAAATACATTGGAGAGATACGAAAACTGTAGCGACATAGATCGGCAAAACTTGTCCCTTTACACTAACCTTAAACAGCTACTGCTTCCTTAGTATTTATCGTGGGATTATGGATAATACTTCTTTTTTTTTTTTTTTTTTCAGGATAGCATACTTTGCAACAGTACCACTCACTTGTCCGTCTTATACACCATAAAGGGAAAATCGGATAAAACCGGGAGATTTTTCGAAAAAAATCGAAATTTTTGCGCCCGTCTAGCCCGTTCACGTAGGGATCTGAATTCTTTTAGAAGAATACTTTGCTATGTACATACCGGTAATACATGTGCAAAATTTAATCTTGTATCTTGAAAACTAAGGTCGAGAGAAATTTTTGAAAGTCTCAAGGTGACTCATTTTTCATATATATATATTTCAAAAATGTTCTGCGGCATTACTATTTCACCTAGAGTCATGGTCCGAATGCCATTTTCTTTAGTATAACGAGTCTTTCCAACGGTATCACTCGCATGTTCGTAACATACATCTGAACTGGAAAATTCGGGAAAACCCGGAATTTTTTCTGAAAAAATTACCCCTTCGGACCCGACCCTGGATTCGCGTAGGTATCTCAAAAAAATTTGAGAAGTATTCAAAGGTACACACAATCCGTATGCAAGGTTTCAATCTGATATCTTGAAAACTAAAATGGTGATTTTTTTTTTAATTTGCCTTAAGAAAAAAAAGAAGTCATACCCCTCCTTCCCCACTCGGCTCCGCCAAGTTAACAATCCGGTTCCAAAATGCATCTAGGAAGTTCTTTGGACCATTACTCGACGTGCGAATAGTTATTCGAATTTTAACTCCACGATTTGTTGGTCAGAGAAAAGAACACTTCTAGATATTATTAGGAAGAGGAAGAGAAACTGGTTGGGACATTGCCTAAGAAGAGATTGTATCATGAGGGACGTCCTAGAGGGTATGGTGGCGGGAAAGAGAGGGAGGGGGCGAAGGAGACTACAATTAATGGATGATATTAAAACAGAAAGATCATACGCGAAGACGAAAAGGTTAGCAAAGGACCGTGGAGCATGGAAGCTTCTCAGCTGCGGCAAGTGACTTGCCAATAAAGGCAGAATACCTATGATGATGATGACTATCTGTTACCTTACTATTCAGTTGGATATTTGATAGAGGGTATCTTTTTGTCGTATCGGTTACGTTAATAAGACATTTTCCTCCGAATGAACGTAACTAAACTGTTTTGGACTGGAAAATACCTATAGACCTACAACTTGAAGAGAGACCAATCTACTCATTATTATGTTAGTTGTTGTAGCAGTTTTAGTATTTGTTCACCACAAGGCCTTCTTGGCGGGAGCTGGGATCGAATCAGTAACTCACGCGCTAGTATCCTACCAGTGAACCACCGCAGCCCCGGTAATAATAATAATAATAATAATAATAATAATAATAATAATAATAATAATAATAATAATAATAATAATAATAATAATAATAATAATAATAATAATAATAGTTGTTCTCTTAGCACTATGGTCCTATTATTGATTTAACTTATATGAAAATCTGACGTAAAACCAAAAATTAGACTAACCGAATACTTTTTTTTCTTTTTTTTTTGTACTAACTGCACTTAACGAGAAGTTTTTGCACTATTTAAGGCTCTTGACAAACCAAGTGTCAATATGTACAACCTTGTTCAAAAACTCCTGACCATTCACCTGGCTTTGCGAAGCCTTAAATTCTCTGTAAAAAGAAAAATGTATTAGAGTCAAACAAATTTGAATATTCTTCGGTTGTTTAACCCTCTCTCATACAAATTAAGAAAATAGTGAGGTAAAGAATATCATCTGGTGGCTATATATATTAGAAGCATTACAAATAAAGCATTTGTTAAGTACATTTACTTTTCTCGCCACTCATTGGCTAGAAAACTGGAAATGTCTCATTGTACTTATTGTCAATAATGGAGTTAAATCTTACAAAACACTTTTATTATATAGATTTACTTACAGGTTGTGTATTTATTTGAGAATTATCACCTGAGAAGCATTTTAAAGCCATACAATGAATATATTATGGAATAAAAATGCAATGTATTTATGGTGTTTACAATAATTAATGACATAACTCTTAGTGTACAAATACGGCAAAGGCAGTCAACGAGTTCCACATAATAGGAATTCAGCCTTCCTAACGCAAAGTAATAGCAGGGTATGCTTAAGTTGGAAATGAACTGGAACATATGAGAAAAAAATAACACATTTTAATATATTTATGGTGTTTACAATAATTAATGACATAACCCTTAGAGTACAAATACGGCAAAGGCAGTCAACGAGTTCCACATAATAGGAATTCAGCCTTCCTAACTCAAAGTAGTAGCAGGGTATGCTTAAGTTGGAAATGAACTGGAACATATGAGAAAAAAATAACACATTTTATTTTATCAAGTCATATATAGTTAAATTTATCACATTCGGTTTTCGTGCCTAACTAGGTAAAAACTATTATAATGCACGTTGTGTATTTTCTTTTAAATATTTTCATGCATTCTGTAGTGTTATTTCATGCCTTAAATAAATGTGGTTAGTGTGTTAAGTATTAAATACAATTTTCTCCATTATTATGTTTTCGCCTTAGTTTCTTTCGGATAATAATTTAATTAATAATGAAGGGCCCCTTCTTTCTTTATCCACAACGCCTGACCATATTACAGTACAATTTGTTATAGATATACCGTATTGACTTGACACCTAGTCTTCCATTCCAAGCGCTGCTATCGGCTGAAGGAATTCCACTCCTATGACTGCAATTCTGTCTCGCTTACCAACAGCTGAACCCTTAGTGGCTCAACGCGTGGGTGTGAGCTTTAGTTTGCATTTTTTGCCACGCATCAAGACATTTTGGCAGCACTATAACAGGTTGACTGCCATTAGACCCAAAATTGGATCTCAAGTACTGTCATTCGTGAAGCTGTGATACTCATTTTTGTGTCTCACCTCACTAACTGTTTCAAGCCGCGATACACGTATACGGGTTTCATTTGTCACTTGTTAACATGGTAAAAAAAAATCTATTGGCTCCAGAATGTTACACGATACTCATAGCCTGACCCTAGAAAGCAACCTGTGCTTATAACAATGGCGTCAAAATGGACATACCAAGTTGATTCATTTTCGCAATTAAACACAATCTAGCCTTGGCAGTCAACCTGTATATATGCAATTGCAATAACGTAGTAATTTTAGTTTTCTTGAAAACCATTCAAATATTTTTGAAAGCAAAGTCTATGAAACTACAGACAAGATATCAGTCATGTTTTGTAATATTTGTTGCCAAATTATATTTTAATATCTGTGACAAATTTACCATTTTCTTTTTTCTGTCCATATTACCTAAAATTACCCTACATAAAACTGAATTTGAGATTTCCAAATCAAAATGTACTGTAAGAAAAAGTGATTCCAATCATTAGTAAAGATTGAAAAGTAAATTTCACTTTAGCGTCCCACTATTATGCTCATTGTGCTAAGAATAATGTTGGAAGAATTGTTGAAATGAGCATGTAGGAGAAAACGGAAGTACCACGAGAAAACCCACGAACACGACGTTGTACACTACCAACTTACTTGGCAGGGATCGAACCAAGGACTCCACGCATCAGAGGTAAACATTCTACCATTGATCCTCCGTGCTCCCGTCCAATCAGTAATCTACGCAGTAGTTCATTAAAGGAGGAGGAGATTCAAGCTCCCAAATTCATATTGTTTCATGCTTGTTTGTATGCATATACATAGTATGGCAAATTTTTATTTTTGCTTAACATCTTGCTCAAGGGAAGGTTAAATACCGGATTCCTTCGCACACTCCACTCATTCCAATAGTTTAATTACAGAATATTAAGATTGTTGAGCAATGAAATTTCCTCATATTGTTCTTTCCTTATAAGTTGTAAAATATTCCAAAATTGATAGTATCCTCAGATTGTTCTTTCCTTATAAGTTGTAAGATATTCCAAAATTGATAGTATCAATGTTGACTCCGGTAGTTGTAATAAACCTAGTTAATTTTAGGTCCATATTTCCCAACAGACAAAAGATTTTGTCAATATATTTGAACAGGTATCATTTTAGACATTAATAAACATGAGTATAATTTTATCCACTTAAAACTCATGACATAATAGAAAGTATACTCCAGCTCGGAGCATATCCAAAAAGTATAATTCATGCTTAACTCTTACTCCAAACAAGTAATGACATTACAGATAGCTCTTGCGATCTCATGTCGAAAAGTTTCGAGTGTCAAAAAACTCACATGATTCAATTTTCTACGGAAGGAGTCAAACGAAGGAAATTTGTACAGAAATAAATTAATAATGGCAATCAATTTTCGGACTTTATATAAGGTTTTCATATAGGAGAAGGTTAAAGTCTTTATTGCAAGTAACACTAAATTGTCCTTCATACAATTGTAAGAATCCGGTCTTTTGAATAGAGTTGGAGAGACATCTTTTTTTGAACAAGACTGTACAACTACCTAATGGAAGTTTTGTATACACAACATGTTACTATAGAAAATAATAACCTAAGCTTTTATTTGTTTATTAGTTTCATACCCTACGCTTTTAATTTAAAAGTAAAATGGTGGAATTTTACTCAAGATCTTATTTTATTCAAAGTTACAGTGAAATTAATGTTCTATTTCTATTGCAGAGGACGAAGTGTTTATGTCAGATGAGCAATTGCTGGAAGAATATGTTCTGAATGATGTTGGGAAAGTGTGGGTAGGTCCTTTTGGCACCAGCAGAGGTCGCCACTGGGTATTTGGACAATTCGACGATGCTGTATTACCTGCTATAATGATTATGATGGAAAGAACTGGCCTGGAACATTCCCAAAGACACAATCCCATAAGAATGACAAGGGCTATATCAAAAGTTGTAAGCTGATGTTTGATATTTAAGAGTCGTGTATAATCTGTAAAATGACCAAAAAAGACACAATTCAACACGAAAATGCTTTTCAACATTTTTTTAAAAAAAATTACCGTAGATGGGTTACACATACAATTATGATCTAATAGACAGTAGTTTTTCTGTACTTACAAGTTCGTTGGTACACTTTTACGAAAAACAAAAAAGAAAAGACAGAAAAAGAAAAAAGCAAAAATGGGTCAACTGATTGTATTTTTTCTTGTTAAATATATCTTTATTCGTCATTGAAATTTCTTTTTAAACAACATTTTGTCACAATTGTATAAGTTATTCCATCGTTGTATATTTTCTTTTCAAATCGTAATTTATCGTCACAAAGGAAATGAAGACTTCGGATAATCAGCCTATCAATAATCGAGTTTACTATACTTCAATTTCATACTGTAGCCTATGAAATCATAATTTCCAAGTTACGTGATATACTAGAAGTGACAAAAACATAAATTAATATAAATATTCAGAAATAAATATGTAAAAAGTTAAAGAAGACATTATACAGCAACAAAAATGTGGAAGAGTTTCTAGCTTACTTTTGAAAGAAAAGAAGATAAACATTTTTTTAAACAAAAAATATGTATTTGTTTTTCTTTAATTCGAGAACAAATAAGGATTGATAAGGAAGAAAACAGATCTTTAGTAGAGGCTGAAACATCTTTACTGTAAATTAAGGCAACTGTTCATCTAAACAGCATTTGGTTTATTAACGATCTTATATTTCGCTACATTCAACTTTTTACATTGGATTTCTGGGACTGCTCTTCTGTACATAATCAAATATTTAACACGTTATATATTGCAACATATGTAAAATCATTGACTAATTAACTACGAATTTTAAGAAACCCAGAAGTTTATCAGCACAGACACAAAAAAAAGCCGACTATTGACTCTTGTCCTACACCTAGCAATCCTAGTGAAGCTGTTATTACGACCCTCCCTAGGATTATATTTTACATTGTCCACCCTCTCTCTTTTTTTTCCCCAAAAGCTTTCTTTTTTGTATACTTTCCAACTAAAACTATATAAGCTACCTGCGCTTTTCACATGCTAACGACATCTCAATCTATTAATCTGTACTATATTTGGAAATGAAATGAAATGAAATCTTTGAGTTTTACGTCCCACGGTTATGCCGGTTAGGCTAAAGGAGACGGTGATGATGAGTAATGAATGAAATGGTGGAATGAAGGAAGTGGGAGGAAACGGGAGAACCCCGAGAAAACCCACGCACACGGTGTTTGTCCACCACAAAGTTCACTTGGCGGGAGCTGGGATCGAACCCGGGACCCCAAGCACCAGAGGTGAACGCTCTACCACTGAACCACTGCGGCCCCTGTACTATATTTGGTTTTATATAATAAATCTAGAATGAAATTTCGAGTTTAGGTCACATCCTGCATATTTGTACACCAGTTTTTATCATATATTTTCCTCAAGCATTAGCTATCCTCTTAGTCTATTTTTCTTCACGAACGAATGTCCAACTTTCGAATCCATGCAATGTCAACAGGCAAAATTGTGCTTCTATATGTAACTTTATTTTCAACTTTTTCGATACTGAATACAATAAGCAATTTTGTGCACATCATATATCTGCCACCAATATTATGTGTATTTATTTATTTTTCTCGTGAATTTTGTTCTTAGCGGCTTTCTAGTGAGTAAAGCAGAGGTCTAATACAAGTTATTAGTTGAAAATCCATTATTAAAATTTGTTCCTAGACGCAACAGAAAGCTGCCATTTCTTTAATCTTCTGTTCAATGCTTAATTTCTCAACGTATTTCTTCTATTTAGGTTAATTCCAACGACGATAATGGTGTTTTGGCTGGGAGATGGGACGGAGATTATAAAGATGGAACTGCTCCTGCTGCATGGACAGGTTCAGTACGCATCCTGGAGCAGTATCTGAAAACAAAAGGACCTGTACGCTATGGGCAGTGTTGGGTATTTGCTGCAGTCACTAATACGGGTAATATTTACATTTATAACTAGGAGTAGATTTTATTTCGTCCTGAATGTTTAATATAATAACTTTCCACATGTAATTCGTATTAAGAGAACAAACATAGCGATGTATAAAATGTTTAAGCAGATTTGTGTTACTATCGATAATTATTTATGATATCGATAATAATTGCTGTACAAATCATTATTGATTTAAAATCACGTATTTAGTAGGAATTTATTTGATTGAACTTTATTAAACTCATTATTTTGGAAAATAAATAGCTTAGTTCTAAACTTATTTCTAAAAAAGAAAAAAGAAAAGAAATCCGGATCCATGAATTTCAATGTATCATTTCAATAATAATAGTTAAATTCGTATTGAATGGAAGCTTTTCACTGTGAAAAGAAAAACCATTCTAGTTCTGAAGTGTACAAACTGCTTTTATGTTCAGAGTGCAAGATGTCTGATCTTGCATAAATTTTTCACCTATTAACCTTAGGTTGAAATATTTCTAGAGCAGGGGCTCTCAACCTCTTCCACTGAGGTACCACCATACTTAATATAGAGAATATCCATGCGCCAATACTCAAAATCATTCTGGAAAAGGATGATTTCTTTGTTCCAGGGTTAAAATTGACTTAGTTTGTAACTAAGTAACTAAATTTTCGTTTTAAAATGCAGATATACCATGAATTAATGGAATTGACCATTCTTAGAATCTACAAATCGTCTATTAAAATAATATATCAATTTTTAAAAGTTAAAATAACTTTAGCGAACACTATTCTGATTCTTATAGTACTTCAGTACTGAAATAACATAGTAAGGATAAGCAATGAATGGAAAAAAGCAGTATTACAGAATTCACATCCTTTCTTGATGATTGTATTTCTTTAGCCTATCATAGTTCTTAATAGTTGGTTTCAATTTACTTAACTTTAGTTTTGAATTGAATTCAACATTCAAGTTAATGCAGTACTTGTTTTGGGCCTACATAATAGAAGAAAATCCACACGTTCCAAAATGTAAGTAGTAGCAAACACTATTAAACACTGTACATCTTTACCAGATGAAAACGATATCGAAAAATTTCATAGTCAGGGTTTTCGATTCGGTTACATTTAACTTCTTTTTTTTTTTTTTTTTCTTGTCTCAAACAAGATATTTTCACACAACTTTGTAGAAGTCTTGCGTACCATCAGGGAGTAACTTGGAGTAGTATGAAAAAAGAACTTCATTCTTAATTTAATAAACTTAAATTAAAAAGGTAAAAAGAAGTTTTCATGCCTCCCATGTTCTAGAACAGTGATGGCCAACTTCTTCAAACTAAGGGCTGCATTATAGATATTTCTATGTGGCGAGGGCCGCAACTTCGTGATACTTTAAATTTACTTTCCCACTTATCTAGAAATTTTCGCTTTTCATCAGTAATCTTCCTTTTCTTACTCATACTGAAGTAGCACTGACTTTAAAAAAAAAAATCGAAATAATGTAATTCTTGAGGAGACACCTTGCAATTCTGAAGTATGCTCGTTAATGAACCAGTCTTATTCACAAACTTAGACTTTTGCCAGGTTCTCAACGACAAAATCCCTTCTAAGAGTCTTAAAAGCTCCTTTTGCTCGAAAAATATCCTTACATTCTCAAGGATAGATAAAAATATCTTTGATAATTTCTCAAACATAAAAACATATGTAAGAAAGGAAAAAAGGATTTAAAATTGTAAGTAAAAACATACGATTTAAACTCTGCCCTCAGTACTACTAACGTTTAAAAATATTCACAGCCACTCATTTTTTACGCTATATCGTGAACAAAAATGGTACGCTTAAATTCATAGATACCTAACGAAACCCAAATAAATTAAACAAAACACTAATCTAACTAATCTTAATCTTCCACGGTTTCCACGCCTAAAACATACATTCACTTTGTGTATTAGTTCAAGTCATTACATTTTAGTTATTTTTTTTAAAAAAAATATATGTACGTAATAAAATATTCAAAAAATGTTAACACTTATATTCTCGAGGATCGCACGAGAAGGCCTCACGGGCTGCATGTGGCCCGCGGGCCCATAGTTGGCCATCCCTGTTCTAGAGGATAGTAATTTATCATTGAATATGATGTAGCTGTATAGAGACTAGTAAGTTTCCTGTTGAGAGAAAATTCCTCCTTCATAGATCATTCCTTAATTTAGCAAATTTTTATTATAAATCCACATTACGTTTACAACAAAGCTAATCAATTGCTTCCTCATTTACTTTCTTATTCTTGAAATTAAAGTTTAACTGGTTTGTTCCCTGTAGTTTTGTTCTAATATCAATCAGATAATTTTCTTTGCGAAAAGGGCTACGCACTTACCTAAGGAAAAACAGTTTCAGTTGATTTTCTTTTTAATTCATGATGTTTCTGTTCTTTATATCTGACTGAACAAAAGTCATAAGAGACGCAACAACTTGAATAGCCTCCTAAGCCCTCTAATCAAACCCTCAGTTATTTAGGATCATGCAAGTGAGACTTAAAAGATTGTACTGTTAGTACTGAGCATTACTTTGCATGATAACTCTTGAGTGAAACTGAATTTTTGAATTCTTTATTTCTTTATTATTTTTATTTTTATTATATTTATTTATTTATTTATTTATTTTGACAGTAGATAAAGGTAAAGCAATTATCTCTGGCAAGTTCGCTAATGAAGTCAATCCCGTACAAATTAAGTTTACGTCTACTAGTCCAAATGATAAATCTTGTACGAAAACTTTTTTTTTTTTTTTTAATTCTGTTCTTGCAATAGATAGCTAGACCAATTGTCTCGGACGTCTTTGAAAATGAAGTCCACCCTCTTCTTAGGAATATAAGTACCACTTCTTCACGCCCATTAGTCTACATGATACGTCTTGAATGAAACTTTTTTTTTAATAGATAGCTAGATCGATTATCTCGGTTTAGTGTGTTAATGTAGTCAATCTAACGTAGACTAAGAATACGGGACCTCTACCTTACGTTTTGTGCGTTCCTTCTTATTGTCTACAAATTTATTTCTTGTTTTTGTGAATTATTTTGTTAACATCACGTGAAAAGATGTTTAAAAAAATATATAAGCTTGTTGATTTTTCTATTTTGAAATAATGTACAGAACGGAATTTTGTTTCCTCGTATTCTTTTTAGGAAAGAGAAAAAAGCGTCTTCCCTAAAGAACAACAATACATTAAGAATTATCTTGGATTAATTGATTTAACAATTGGATTATTATTTGGCCATCCAACCTTTCATTATCCTTCATTCTATCATTCAATAATCCACTATTCAATCATCTAGACTTACTCATTCTTCATCCTTCCATTTATCATTCAAACATCGATCGTTCGATCAATAGAATATCTACCTTCTAATCATCCAACCAATCACCATCCATCATTCATTAATTTAGCATTTAATCATCCATCATCATTCCATTTAACATTTAATACCAATGATTCATCTATTTCAGTTCAATCATACCTCAACCGATCATCCATTATATACTATTTATCATGCAATGGTCTACCATTCGATCATCTCATTATATATCATCCGATCATCCTATTACTCATTATGAGATCAAGAAAAGTGCTGCACTAGTTCGGACGACACAACGGTAACTATCATTAGATTGGTAAACGAGTAGATATATGATTAAAACAAAATCCAAATAGATAAAACATAGCATGAATTTCTGTACGTAATTCTATTAGATACTCAATAGGGTGTATAGTAGGTTATGCACGTAAATATTGGTTTGCATGCACGAAATAGCTTTGAAGTTAGGTTTATATTTATTTTCTTCTGTATGTTTTAATGTGCTTTAATTACCTTTATTTTCTGCTGTATGTTTTAGTACGCTTTAATTACATTTATTTTCTTCTGTATGCTTTAATGCGCTTTAAATACATTTATTTTCTTCTGTATGTTTTAATGCGTTTTAATTAAATTTATTTTCTTCTGTATTTTAATGCGCTTTAAAAAGTTAGGTTAAGTTAAGCTTTGTTTGTTTGTAGACGTCTTAGCTTGTTTTGAATAGTTACTTACATTTTGCTTTGCTAGTTATTTGTACGACTAAAAGCAGGGAATTCGTGTTACTATTCGGTTCAAAATCTCTTGTCGTCGCGAATTCTGTCGAGGAATTTGAAGCTTAAAATATATAAAACGATAATCATGCCTGTTGTTCTGTATGGTTGCGAAACATGGTCGCTTACTCTGAGGGAAGAACATAGACTGAAATTATTTGAGAACAGGATCCTGAGAAGAATATTCGGACCCAAGAGGAACGAGAATGGGGAATGGCGGAAGCTTCATAACGAGGAGCTACATAGTTTATACGGTTTACCCAACATTGTTAGGGTCGTCAAGTCTAGGAGGCTTAGGTGGGCAGGTCATGTAGCTAGAATGGAAGAAAGTAGAAACGCTTTCAAAGTCTTGACTGGCAGACCCATAGGAAAACGACCATTAGGAAGACCTAGGCGCAGATGGGAGGATAATATTAAGATGGATCTCGCAGAGACAGGAATATAAAGTAGAAACTGGATCAAATTAGCTAAGGATAGAAGTCAGTGGAGAGCTTTTGTGAACGCGGCACTGAACCTCCGGGTTCCATAGGCCATAGAGTTAGTTAGTTAGTTAGTTATTTGTACTTTATTTGCTCTCACTAGTCTCATTCCCTCTACCATTTGCATATTTTACAAATACTGTATTTTCTTCCTTGTCAGGTTACCGCTACTACTTGAAGAGGGCCGAAACTAGCATCAGAGATTGGAATTAAATAACATTCCGATATTTCACCTCAAACGAATACTGTATTTGTATTCCAAATTGTCTATAGTCGGCTATTTAGTATATATATATGTTTTCAGTTTCAGTTTCAGTTATCTCCCTTATGGGAGATTTATAAAGGAAGTCCCAGCCTTAGAGCCTAGTAGACTACTTCACTAAATTTGTTTGAAGTAAGCATATGTACTAAAATGGCACGAGCCAAAATGGTCGAATTTGCCTGTTTTAAATATGATTGTTTATCACACTGTTAATGTAATAAGAAAGGATAAGCGGCGCATGAATATATTAAAATTGAAAAACAGTATATTAAGATTGTCACAAACAATAAAATTGCCAAAAGTAATGAATTATAAATAATAAAAATTCATTAAAAATTGAGAGCAAAGCTCCCCAATACTTAGTGTTTACAGTGCCATTTTTTTTATTCCGATATATATGCTTACCTTCTACTTCGGGGATGAAATTAATTTTTCTCTTTTTGTAATTTCATTTCTTTTATAACCAATTAAATAGTTTTACTTAATTCTTCTATTTCTTTAAACTATGGAGATTGATGTTATATGCTTGTACTGTTTAGGAACATCGTCGGTAATATTTAAGCCAACTCTAATACAGCAACATTTAATACCGTCTTAATAGTTTGCAGTAACTCGCTAAATATGAATCAAGCAACAAGACAAACACTACAGCAAAACAGCAACAAGAGAAACGACTACAGTGAAAGAAGCTACATATACTATACTATGCATTATATATTCATATGCTATGTGCTGCTGATAATTTTGATGACGTTATATTTCGCAAACCTTGTATATCATGCTGAAATTTTCAACTAAGATTGCAAAGAAATTAGAGAAAGGGAATGAACTCGACCGAAATAACCACTTTAGCTATCTGTTGCGGGCGAACAAAAGTATTTTAAAAATTGTTTCCTTTCAAGAGTTCTCGTGTGAAATAACGGAAATAAAGAAGTTGCCTCCTTATTTTTAAATTGCATGGAATTGAGTTCATTAACAAACTTGAATAGAGATAATTGCTCGAGCCATGTATTGCGAGAAGCAGAATTGATAAATTCGGTTTCGTACAAGAGTTACCATGTGGACTGGCGGACGTAAATATTGGCCTTCGTATTCTTAATCTTTGCGGGATTGATTATATTAATCAGTTCCCCTTAGATACTTTCACTGCCTATCTATTGCAATAAACAGAGTTCGAAAATTCGGTTTTTACCACGAGTTATCGTACGGAGTAATGTATTAACAGCATAACCATACAAGTCTCACTTGCGTAATCTCAATAATTGAGACTCGATTAGAGGGTTTGAGAGGTCCTCTTAGCGATTGTGCCCGAAGAATCGAAGTATCACAAGAATAACCAAACCCGTCTGTCCATAAAGAAAGTTCAGGGTCCTTGTCTTAGTTCAAACCCAACTTTGATAGTCCATATAATTCGAGTTCCAAAGGACCGCACATCATAGGTTTATCCGAAGTCCAATCCATAGGTCAACTCCGTTCCAAGTAGATATGAGAACAATGAGAACAAGAATGTTGTTCGAAATAAGTGGTTTACAATCTGAAATGGTGGGATGTTTCAGTTTGGGCTCCATATTGGTAAAGAGTCTTAAAAACCACGTATTTCTAACAATGCCATGCCGTGGAAAATCAGCGTCCGGGACGAGAGTATACGACCCCCCACTCCGAACATTTGAGTGTGGTCAACATACCAACAGCAAAGCGCCACCATTGTTGGCGCGAAGCGTAAGAAAAATTTCAAAAATAAACCCTACTTTTCCTTGGTTTTGAGCAATTTTTATTACTTTTTCCCTCCATTTTTATATATATATTTTTTCCTCCAGAATTTTACGCCCCTCTTACTTCGACGCCCGGGGCCGTCGTCCCGCTCTCCCCCCTTACGGTACGGTACTAATTTCTAACAACTTTTATCTCCTATTTTTTATATCTTTATTCATAATGAAATTAGCCTATAGTTCCGCACATTTTATATAACGTGTATTTCATAAGGATATTAAATTCATCAAGCTATTAAATTCACTAGGCCTATGTCAAGTTTGGACAAGATCGGATTAGTTTTGGGATTGCATATAGTTCAATTACTTGATGCTTTGGATTCCATGTTAAGCAGTAGATCCACGTCTCATATATCCCCGCTGCTGTTGAGAAGGGACGCTAAATCCAAAATCAAATCAATTTTTTAAAGGAAAATTAAATAAAAGACTAAAAAATCAAAGCCTTGCTCAATGCGACAATATAATTCTGGAAGTTTTATCTCGTATCTCATGCTTCTTGACTTTCAATACGGTGTTTCTGCATAAAGATAGTAATTTTTTCACTCTTTCTTCTCCAATTCTCTGTACATTCCATTAATGTTCCTTTTCCCTCAATGTACCCACACTTTTTTTCTATATAATTATGTGTATTCCTCTGTAACCTTCCATCTTAGCCTTTGTATTAAAACTATAAATTTTATCAGTAAAGATTAAATTCTTAATGTGCTGAATAAAGTTAATAAATGCAAGTGTGGTCCAATAATTTCTTATATAAAGTCTTTAATTGATAATCTATGATATGCTCATATTTACTATGTACGTAGAGATGATCTGCTCTATGTGCTAGAAATGTATTCTAAATCTTCCTATTGCAGTTTGCAGAGCTCTTGGAATTCCGTGCCGAGTCGTGTCAAATCTTGTATCTGCTCATGATACCAACTGCTCGCTCACGATCGACAAATACATTGACGAAAACAACGAAGAAATGGATTACGACCCCACGAACCCAGGTAGTGGAGATTCTATTTGGAATTTCCACGTGTGGAACGATGTTTGGATGGCTCGACCAGACCTCAAGAAAATTGGCTATGGTGGGTGGCAAGCCATTGATGCAACACCACAAGAAACAAGTGACGGTAAGTGAAGCTTTAAATATATAGCATTTACTTAATTCTGATAGTTTGGGGAACAAGACAACTGCAACATCATTAGTCTCAAAAGCGCATTCAGTTACCTTCAAGTACACAAATTATTTAAAAGATAGGTAGTGTTTCATGAAAGCTAAGCGTAAGGTCTTACATTATATATGAGGGTCGGCTGGAACGTTGCTGGCCTGACATGGAAGGCAATGTGGTAGCGAGTTGAAATTTTATATATATTCCAGATAGTTCCCTTGTTTTTAAATGCACTTTCTGAAGACCTCCAGTTTCTCTAACACATTCTGAAAAGAGAAAAAATCTTCTGAATGT
Organism: Thermobia domestica; assembly: GCF_964235325.1. Lineage (NCBI taxonomy): Eukaryota > Metazoa > Arthropoda > Insecta > Zygentoma > Lepismatidae > Thermobia > Thermobia domestica. Next base: position 131,257,112 of record NC_137465.1, on the reverse strand, counting down.
ATAGCCAGTCATTTATAGCATGAATAACAACCTCGTTGATGCGAAAATATTTGACTTTTAGATGTGTCTTCATGAGAAAGAATATACGAAAATCTGAAAGTGCCAAGTCAGATAAATAGGGTGGATGTAAGATTAATTCAAATCCACATACACTCAGTTGCTAGAGTGTCTGGCGAGCAGTGTAGCACGGCGCGTTGTTATGAAGAGAACCACACTCTAGTTTGTAAGGGTGCTGCAACTGAATTTGTTGTTGCAGAAACTGCAAAATGTTTGAGTAATAGTTTCCATTAATGATCTGTCCTTTGGATCGAAAATCGATGAGAATATCTTCCGTGTCCCAGAACATTGACGTACAGTAATCTGAGTAGCAAAAAAGAAGGACAAAATTATGTTTACACAATTAACTAAAGAAATTACAACATGTAATATAAAATAATAATTAGTAATTCGCTAAACTAGTAAAATTAGTACTCAGTGTAAGTTTGAAGTCTTTTTGGCTCCGGCCTAACTCGCTTTCGGAAGTAGACGTTACAGAGTTGTCATCATCGTTTTTCCTTCTCTACATCTTTAGATATGCGTAAAAGGTCAACCACTTCCAAAGCCTTTTTCTGCTTTTTCTTAAGTTCAACTAACCTTGAAATTATTGGATCAGAGCTTAGCATTAATCTACGGAAAAGGCCCTACTTGATGTCTCTTCTTGAATCTTTTCGTAGTCTTCTCTATATTTTCTAACACTTTTGTTTCGAGATTGAATGGTCTCTTCGTAATCCTCCCCAGTTTCTAAAACGACACCTCTCATAACTACTGCCGTGTCGATAAATATTTTGTGTACTTTTGGTTGCATATAGAAGAATGCAATCTCACATATAACTCAATTGTTTCCATCTAGTAGGTTTCGAATACTATTATATTCACTTCATGCCCACGTGAAATTGTTGTCAATACTGTCCCAAAAAGAGAGCTCCTGATCTATTTCTACCAATTATAACCTATTTGAGTGTTTTCGATAAACCTTTGAGCAGTATTGTCATCATCTGTAATATAGTACAAGACTTATGTGCATCAACACTAAATCTCATTCTATTCTTAAATGTATCTTTCTTTTCTATCTCTCCTTTCCAGTGTTTCACAGTCTTAGTGATGGCATAGCATATTTTGCCACTAACTATTGATAGTGCCAAGGAAATCGCATTGTTATTTGTTCTCTGTTTTTTCATTGTCTTTCTACTTGGATACCTACTTCTAGGAGTTCATCGGAAACAAATAGGTCCACGAAACAGGTTTGCTGATGGCCGTCCACTCTTCCATGCATGGTTTCCCATGTCATTGTTATTTAATAGTAAAGAAACCATAGATGCTGTAAATAATATTTCGTCTCTACTTGAAGTTTGAGCCTGTGTCTGTTTATATCTAGAAGGGCCATAGCTAGCGTCAAACTTAATTTCCAAAGTAAAATGTTCCGATGCTAGTTGGTCACTCGTTGTCTGGTAGAATTTCTAAAATCCTGGTTGTTATGTGGTATAATAATAATAATAATAATAATAATAATAATAATAATAATAATAATAATAATAATAATAATAATAATAATAATAATAATAATAATAATAATAATAATAATAATAATAATAGTGAACATGTATTTTCGCTTAACGTTCACAGTCACTAACATTTTTTTTTAATGATAAGGTTATTCTTTTACTTGCATAGCTAAATAATTATCTGGATTTAGGATATGTTTTGTTTCACTTAAAGTTTTTAAATGATCATGTGCTAATGTTTCGTTGAATTTGCAGAGACAATAATTTACAAAGCTTTTTGTTTGATAGTTTTGTTGTATTCTTTCTTGTAACCATATATTACGAATCTCTCTCTCTCTCTCTATCTCTTGTAGATGTTACTGTCGTTACTTTTTACAATTTTGTTGCAACTTTATCACCTTCTGCCCTCAAATTCAACATGATGACATAAGAAAGCTCAGCTGCACTTAATATTCTTCCTGCGAATTATTTTCCATCTCTTACATTTATCATTAAATACATGATATTCTTTCGGCACATATGTGTGCATCCTAAGATGAAGAAGTGAACAGGATATCTGTAATTGGTGAATCCACATCTTCATGTAACAAGTCTGCATTTTCATGCTCTGACATTTGTTCTAGCGCTGATAATGTAGAAGGAAAAAAGAACATATTCTCAGTACATTATGTAGAGATTTTGAACTACAGCTATCTGTGTTTAATCGAGATTTCTTCTTATATATTTCTCAGTAATTTCATGTTATAGCTCATGAGTTCTTCTTTCCTTTCATTTTATCTTGGAGTTCTCGTCGAGACAACTAAATTCATTTTCATCCATCACAATATGCAGTGGACATGAACAAACGGTACAAAAGACAGTTCTTCACAAAATAAAGTACTCGAGTATAATGGAAAACTGATGAAGGGAGATCATATACCAGTATGTTAGATAAAATCTACAGAAAATTGAGTTAATAGCCTTTTGCAATCAAAAAATTGTTGAATTACTGAAATATAATTCAACCAATCATAGAATTCTTACAAATAAATTATATTCAACGATTAAAAAAAACATCTATAAAATATCTAGCGAAAGAACTCCTGGATTAAGAATTAACTTCAATACATATGTAAATATATACAATCATAGAAATTTATCAGACATGTCCGTAAATCCACATACGGAAATCTTCACAAAATAAATTATAACCGTAAAAATATAATTACAATTATTACTGTTACCACCTAGAGATGTCAAAACAACAAATAATTTGACTCTTCTAAGGATTTTCATTGGACACAATGGAAATCACAATAAAATGAATGAGATATCTTCCTTATTTATTTTTATTTCTATTTATTGAACAAATTCCCATATCCCCATAACTTTGCTATTTTACGCAGGGAAATGGAAACAAACAAACAAAAAACAAAACCACAAAACACAAAATAACAATGTCAACAAAGAGTGCAAAAGTAATATTATTTTGCTAAAGCTCATTTAATTGCTCTTTCAAACACCAGGTAGCTCGAAAAAATGTCCACATCAGTTTTAAGATTATTATAACAGTTCCGTATCCTGTAAAAACGAGACCTCTGCCAAAATAGGACGGGCAAGATGGAATAGGTGGGTATTCCGGATTATGCGGGAAGGGACACGTAAGGATAGTTCCTGAAGCAATGTTTCCGATCTTAAGTTTCCATTAACTATTTTATGAAGAAATTTCAGCGTACTCAGCGTAGTTATTTCTGCGTACTCCCGGAGTCTGGATATTAAGATGTCGCAAGAGTTCCTCATTAGATAATATTCGAATTGCGGGAACACGAAAGCGTACTATTGTAATACAGAAATTAAGAACAGAATCTAGTCTAGTCTAGAGAGATGTGTAACTGTGGCCCATATGGGAGAGCAGTATTCGATCTTGGGCGCTATTAGAGTTTTATAGAATGTTACTAATGATGCCACGGAGCGTAGTTCAGTGAATCGGGAAAGGAGGCCCCAACAAATGCATTAATTTCTTTACTATTGAGGAGATGTGATCACAGAACATAAGTTTCGAATCAAAGATGACACTAACATCATTATGACTAGCAGAATGTGTCATAGGAGACTCGTTAATATGGTATTTGGAGGGAGCAGGAAACGAGTAGAGATCATATATATACAGGACAAATAGTAATAATTCCAGAGTCAACATGGAGGAAGTTACAGGGGCCCAAGTACACACCTCTGAGGCATCCCGAGATCACGTGTTGGGGGTTAGAAGTCGCCCCTGAAAGAACAACCTTTGAACAGAGATAACCTCAATTTCAACTTATAAGAAATAAAGAGCAATATAGGACTTAGCTAATAAGGCTGCCTCTTGATAAAAATAATTTTAAAACTCATGTAAGAAAAAAAAATGAAATCTTTGAGTTTTACGTCCCACGGTTATGCCGGTTAGGCTAAAGGAGACGGTGATTATGAGAAATGAATGAAATGGTGGAATGAAGAAAGTGGGAGGAAACGAGAGAACCCCGAGAAAACCCACGCACACGGTGTTTGTCCACCACAAAGTTCACTTGGCGGGGGCTGGGATCGAACCCAGGACCCCAAGCACCAGAGGTGAACGCTCTACCACTGAGCCACCGCGGCCCCACTCATGTAAGAGTTCAATTATAAGATCAAGATCAAGGATAAGTTCCTGACACTACACAGGCAAGTAATATCTTTGTTCCAAGATGAATAAATGTCACCGTCACGAAACTGTAGCCCTACACATTATTTTCTTACCAGAGGCTTAGATGTAGAAAAGGCTGCTAATTATAATTTCGTCGTGTACAGTATATTCTAATCTAAACACAAAAATAATACATGCACTTTTGTACATACTGTTTACATTAAACGATATTCAATATTAAGTTCTCGAGTAGCAAATTTATTGAAACAAGGAGTTATGCTGATTTGGCATACACGAAACTATAATAACCATTACCTAATTGTGAAAAAATAATTTCATTCTAATAGATTGACTATAGAAGGTTATTTTTATAATGAATTTATGTTTCTAATATATAGTTCGAAAAGTAACTTTAGCCTTTCGTATCACAGTATGACACCTTTTCTTTCCGCGGAAGCTTGGGAATGAAACTTTTTGACAGGGAAGATGACATTCCATGTATCCTTGGTGATGAGAAGTGACGCTAAATTCCCATCAAACAATCAATCATGAATCTCTTTGGCTGTCCAACCCTTCAGGAAAAGGCATCGAAAACCGAATCCATGTTGTTGCACTGCTTATGTACAGATGGCTTCATTCTGGCTCACAATTCCACCTAGAGAGAAGGAATGGTTCAAGATTAGAACACATAACCTTGGGAGAAACAAAACACAAATATACGATCTACTCTCTAACATACAAAACTTTCACAAATCAGAAATACGGTACTTCCTTTTGTATCAGACTGACCCTCGTATAATTTTTCGTAAATATTTTAGGTTTCTCCATAATTTTACTTTTCTTACATAAAAAATAAGATAGTTTAAATTATAAAGTTTATCGTAAACATGAAGTCTACGAAAAGAATCTGAAGACATAATGATATCTTTGTTGCTGATTAAAAGGTTTATTTATAGCTAATAGTAGGTGAGATATGATTTACAATTGGATAAGCTGCAGGATTTTACTTACAATTGTGGTTGACTACTATGTTTTACTTACAGGAGTTTTCCAATGTGGCCCGGCATCTTTGGAGGCTGTAAGAAATGGCGAAGTTGGCCTTAAGTATGATGTTCCCTTTGTGATTGCTGAAGTTAATGCAGACTTAGTTCGATGGAAACGTGACCCAACTTCTCCTCAAGGTTATATAAAAGTGGAATGCAATAAGTACCAGTAAGTTACAGTATTATGAGCTTTCAATTAAATAGAAATTTTCGACAAGAGTGGATAATTAAGTTCTGTTTGAATTTTCACTTCGTTCACACTCATAGAGAACATGGCGGAAGGATAAACCGAATGATTCTTCTTTTTCTCACATATCTTTTATTAGTTATTTATAGAAGGTTTACAAAAGAATCAAGATGATGAAACCAATGTTCACATCCAACTACAAATATTCCTTACAGCCCTCACTGCTGGACTAGCGTGTGAGCCTTTCATGCATGGGGAGTCCGGTTCGATTCATGGTAAGGGTGCAATGAGGTTACGATGGTTCGGATTCCACTTTACGATGGTTCGGTTCAACAATTACGATGGTTCGGATTCCACTTTAAACTGTACATCCTCATGCAACTTTGGGGCTGAAGGGACACTAAACTACAACCAAGCAAATATAGGCCTACCTCACAATAATTGGGACATAAAAGATTACATGCAAAAGAAGAAAGGATATTTAGAGTCTTTTAGATGAATGTTTAAGATACTAATTAACTAAAAGGCTCCAAATATTATTTTGTCCTCTGCATTGAGATCGTACCAACATTGTCACCATAATGTAAATACGACCAAAGCACTGTTCTCCATTGTTCAAGCTTTGCTTTTAGTATACGTAAATTTGATGTAAACTACTCACTGAGCAAAAGAATACGTATATTGTAAAAATTATTAACGTGCAACAGTTTCTCCAACTATCTACTTTGGCTTCTGTCTGATGAACCCAAAGTGGATAGTTAGCAAAACTGTCACACGTTAATAATTTTTACAATATACGTATTCTTTTGCTCAGTGAGTAGTTTAGACCAAAGCAGGATCTCCACAATGATCAATAGGATGGTTTGTCAAATTTCTCGTTTAACTAGTAAGGGGCGTTAGGGATTTGTGTTTATATGCCACATTCGTCTCGAAAGATTTCTATGGGACACTACAGTCCGAATTATATTCTGCGTTAAATTAAAAAAAAAGTGACTGAAAGTCACTATTGTTTTATTAAATTTATTTTAAATTTGAACTGTTTTAAGAGCCCAGAAGCCATCTTAAGAATCTTCATTCTACCCTCATGATATTGAAATTTAGCGAATTACTTAAAGACAATGAAAAAAAAATAATAAATAACATCTTCAAAATACTATCGAGGTGAGTGTAAAAACTTCAGTATCGAAAACAGATGTCAGCACGTTTCTAATATTTTCCCAATGTATTTTGTAAAGAGCGACAATATTCACAATAATTGAATAAAGTTCAAGAATTGGATATTCAGACTTTATCCAAAGACAAGTTGAATCAATAATTTGAGAATAATCAGTTCACATTTTGATTATTTTATATTATTCAATGTGCAGAGAACTAAATTTTACTCTTCAGGTGAATGCTTCCAACAATAAGAATTTCTAAACAATAAAAGAAACCAAAGTAAAAAGGTGCAGATGATTCTATTATTATCAAAATAATAATAATAGAATTGATTGAAATTGCCTTTGGACAGAGTTTAAACATTTACTTCTCGAAGTTCATTCAATTATTAAGAATATTGTCATCCTCTACAAAATACGTTGGAAAAATAGGGAAGTGAAGTGCTGGTATCTATAGATGTTTAAGACTCTTTTAAACTCACTTTAAATAAACTAATTCCAACGGTTTCCAAGGTTATATATATATATATATATATATAGGCCAGGAATCTGGGTGGTGCAGTACATGACATCATAATTGTCAGGCACCCAAATTTCTGTACTATAGAAATGTTTTGAGAACAACTAGTTCATTTAATTTCGTAGATACTATGCTACTCATTTTCTATATTTCTTGTTTTTTTCTATTTACTTTTCTTTAAGTTATCATCATAAATATTCTGCCATTATTGGCAGGACACTTGCTGCAACTGAGAAGCTTCCATGCTCCACGTTCTTCCTATCACCTCTTCGTCTTCGCGTTCGATTTCTCTGTTTTGATACCATCCATTAGTTGTGCCACCATACCCTTTAGCACGTCCCTTATGATACAGTTCCTTCTTAGCCAATGTCCCAACCAGTTTCTCTTCCTCTTCTTAATAATATCTAAAATTGTTCTTTTCGCGCCCCATTTCTAAGACTCTCTCATTCGTTTTCCGCTCGACCCAGTTAATTCGTCCTATTCTTCTATACACCCACACTTCGAAAGCCTTCAGTCATTTTTCATCATTTTTGCGTAGTTTCCTTTTTGCTGCCCTATACAGCACAACATTCCACACGAAGAAGACTCAAATTTTCCGACATTATACAATGATCCAACGTTATTTTCCAACATAAGTCGGATGAGAACACAATATTCCGTAGTTACTTTTCTATTTTTAAAGATCGATCTCTTATTCGGGTTTAAAAATCGATATCATCCTTTCCGTATGCAACCAGCTTTATTCTTCATTAAAGCGTGGATTATCTTCTACACACGGGTTAACATTCGCAAGTTCGAATAAAATTTCGTATTTTCACGATTTCTTAACAGTCTTTTTTTAAAAAAAGTAAAGAAAAGAAAAATTACTTTATTTTTTTTAATGACAAAATAAAACAAATTGTTAAAAAGTAAAAAATAAATAAATAAACTATTTTTTTAAAACCACGCTTTCTTTAGAAACATTTTACTAAACAAAATAAATCAAACCTTGTGCTATGAAGTTCTAATTCTAATTCATTTGTCAACAATTTTTTTAAAAAAATTTCTAATATGTACGAGGGGCATACTGACAGTCGTGAGCAACATTTATTTTTCACAACCATAATCTTTATTTGTAAGTGAAACCAAATATATATCATCTCAATCTACAGATCTTTCTTTCACTTTTCCACATAGGCTCCGTTTTGTTTGCACACATTTTCCCCGTCGTTCTGAAAGTTTGAAAATACCCTTGCGATAGAATTCCGTTCCAGCTGCCCGTAGATACTGACGCACTGCTTGCCGAATATCCTCCAGTGTCTCGTAGCGATAGCGTCGCATCTGTTTCTTCAAAAAACTGAAAAAATGGTATTCAAAGGATGCCATGTGGGAGCTGTAGGGAGGATGTGGAAGTGTTTCTTTCCACCCAAATCTCCTGATCTGCTCCATAATGTCACGTGCAGTATGCGAACGCGCATTATACTGTTGAAGGATGATCTTCTTTGCAGGACGTTTATCACGCAAAGCACGACGGAGCTTCGAAAGTGTCTTGATATAGCAGGCAGAAGAAAGTCAACCAGAATGCAATCCTGCGCATCCCAGAAGACGTTCCCCATAACTTTCCCTACCGATTGCACTGTCTTCGCTTTCTTCTTCGGTGGCGAATTCGAGTAGTGCCATTCCATACTCTGTTGTTTTGTTTCAGGTTCATAATGATGGAACCAGCTTTCATCTTTAATCACGGTACTCGTCAAAAAGTCATCACCTTCATGTCGAAATATCTGACGTTTGTGGTCCTCAGTTAATAAACGGGGGAGCCAACGGGCACAAACCTTCCCATAACCTAAGCTGTGAATCATTTCTTGCAACCCACTATGTCCAACACCAAGTTTTGCGGCGCTTTCATTCACAGTGATACGCCTATCTCCCCTAATCAGCTCATTAACCCTTACCTTGTTGCGTTCCGTGGAGGCAGTTCGAGGACGCCCACTGCGAGGCTCATCTTCGATACTCGTATTTTCATTATTAAAATGTTTTACCCACCTCCTATCACTGCTGGCATCCATGCACAAATCTCCACAGGCACGCTGCAGTCTGCTGTGAATTCCAGAAGCAGATTGGTTCTCTTTAACAAGGAATTTAACCACAGCACGCTGTCCAAACGAAACATCGCTACACGCCATTTTGGAAACCCTGCCTGTGGTCACGTAATTCGCCTGACTTCAACCCAATTGAAAATTTATGGAGTATTTCGATATGATATATATGCAATAGTGTATTTACGATTTTGTTTCGGGGGCTTTGATAACTTTATTCCTGGAAATGTGGAAAATGTGAAAATTCTGCAAGATATTTCATTGACTTTAATATAGTAAATAAAATTTCCGGGGAATTTAAACCCGGAAGCCCCCGTAAATACGCCACTGAAGGGTGATGAAAAATAACTCAAAGCTTTCGAAATGTGGGTATGTAGAAGAATGGCAAGAATTAGCTGGATCGAGCGGAAAAGGAATGGAAAAGTGTTAGAAATCTTGGGGAAAAAAGAACAGTTTTAGATATTATTAAGAAGAGGAAGAGAAACTGGTTAGGACATTTGTTAAGAAGGAACTGTATCATAAGGGACGTGCTAGAGGGTGTGGTGGCATGAAGGAGAAGACGAAGGAGACTACAACTACAATTATTAATGGACGATATTAAAACACAGAAATTGTACGTGAAGACGAAGAGGTTAGCGGAAGATCGTAGAGCATGGAAGCTCCTCAGTTGCAGCAAGTGACCTGCCAATGGCAGAATATTTATGATGATGATGGTGATGATGAAGTTAGTAAGTATTGTTCGAAAAAATGGAATGGGTGTAGCGATAACCCTTAAAATGTGTAACAATATTTTCCAATTTTAATAAAATATTTCAGATCTAAGTATAGTAGTCATCAATCAAATCTGATTTACACCCAATACAGAATGACTAATTGTTTCTGTTAATAACCACTTTATAATGCATTACGATTACACATGCTCGTAATAGATTAATGCTTTTCGTTAAAAATTACCAAAAAACATATAACACAGATTATCTCTTTTCTATTTATTTATGCTGTATTCACAAGTTGGCATGGACTGAAGATTTTGAAAGTGCAGCTCTTTTTGATTAAAATCCAATGTTTATATTATTACTAACTGAGTTGATTTCATTTACCATTCCTTATGCTCCATTATGCACTGCTGGTATAATACTGCCGGCATCAGTTGGTATAATACTACACGAGAATTATTCAGAAAACAGCTTCCCAATTTTCCCTTAGTCAATAACTTAATGAAGAAAACTAAATTTTTACACGCTGCATTTATAGCTTTCCACATGTATGTGCGATTGTACTAAGAACATTAGAAAGTAGAGGATCTGCCCTTACGTATCCTATTAACTCAATGAAGCCTCGAAAAACAACAGAGCATCGGTACGTCTGATTGACTACTTTCGCTTCCGCCATGAATGTTGACTCAAAACACTGCGATCTTAGTAAGCGGAGCGGGCGGAGTGGAGATTGCAAAACTGTGACGTATGGATTCACGATTTTGTTGTATAGGCAGATCCTCTATTTTGTGAAACCCTTGGATTATATAGCATTAGAACAAATAATGAAATTAATACAGTATCATGAAGAAATGACATCTCTCAACTCCCAATAGGGAAAAAAGAATAGAAAAATTTGCAAATTAATACAGTATTATGAAGAAATGGCATCTCTAAACTCCCCAATAGGGAAAAAAGAATAGAAAAATTTGCAAATTAATACAGTATTATGAAGAAATGGCATCTCTAAACTCCCCAATAGGAAAAAAAGGATAGAAAAATTTGCAAATTAATACAGTATCATGAAGAAATGACATCTCTAAACTCCCCAATAGGGAAAAAAGAATAGAAAAATTTGCAATTGAATTCTTCTTCGAAGAGAAACTGTGGTAAACATTTACAATATCTAGTGTAACATATTCGAAGTCACAAACTTTGTTTTTTTGAATTGAGCTGCTCGGGCAAACATAATGATATGCGCCATTTTCGGTCCTGCAGATGGCAGCAGAAGTTTGTTTGGTATGTGTCATTGCATTGAATTGAATTCGAATGTTGAACCTTTTTTTCTAGTTTACTCGAAAGTTGGAAAACGTGACATATTATTATATTTTCCAGAGCCTCTCAACTATATCTGGAAATCAAAAATATGTATCAGAAAAGAAGTGTAGCATGATATTATCATATGTCGGAAGTAATTTTATGATTAATTAAGTAATGATGTTTTTATGTGAAAGGAGAGAGTATGTATAATTAATGTTTGATGGTTGATTTCCAGTGTTGGTCGAAAGGTTATAACGAAGAAGCCTTTCATATATGATCCCAATGGAGAAAGAGACATGGAGGATATCACACTTCAATACAAGGGAAAAGAAGGTAGAACATCTCTTCAAATTTCTGAAAACTCCCAGAGATAGTTTAGCATATTCCATATAAAATAAGGAATAATTCAATATAAGGTCTTTCAAACAATTTTCACATGACTATTCCTGTTGTTTTCTTCAGAGTTGCTGATTTTAAAACCTTCATAATTTTAAGCCACTGTAATGCCCTTTCAAAATTGTTTATCACCATGGAGTAGAGGTGCAAGTGCAAGGGAAGAAAACGGCTTTTTAGGGAAAAAAACTGTAATTGTTACTTTCACGATTCTTTTGTGTTAAAAATTTTGGACCTTTTAAACATTTCAACTTTGATTAAGATATAACAGTACTTTCTATTTTTCATTTCCCATTATAACACTGAGGTATAACTTTGATTTATTTCCAAAATTATTAAATTGTATATTGACTGTGGAATGCAATTAGAGAACACTCAACTTAGGGTCAGGAAAAGTAGAAATACAAAAGAAACACAGAAAAGTTTTAACATCTTCAAAAGAAAAGAAATGTAAACTAATACGAAGACACATCATGCAGAAATGTTGTGCGAGTGCAAACGTCTATAAATCTAAATGTGTCCATGGAATGCTGAGCAGAATCCACGAGTTGTCGAAATTTAACTATAATAAAATTATGAGCGAAATAATTATACAAACGCAATTTATACACCAATGGCCAAACACTGAAAATGTCGCCGTCGATTCCGATGAAGACATAAAAAAAAAAAAAAAAAAAAAAAAAAAAAAAACAGTGACGTCGTATGGTGTCGCTACTTTCGTTAGTAAACACAATATCGAAATGATCCTTCAGTTGAAGTGATGTTGTGTATGTAGCATGTCACAGGCGTCCGCAAGAAGAGGCAAGATGTTGCCGTGCCCCTCTCCTAGGCCCTGGAATTCAAGCGCATTAATTATTTGAATTGTTTTCGGGGACTAGCAATATTTTTTAAAAATTTAATATGCAATATTTTCTTTATTTCTTTGTGTTTCCAACTCCTGTTTAATATAGGCTACTTCTTACTTGTTGCTCAAAACTAAGTCATGAAAACCTGATGATACCACACAAATCAGGCCCTAAATGACTTCTTTTCATGTATTATCCATTCACCTATCCCAAGCTAAGTCTTATTTCCCAAAGGAGCTTAGGTATTTAAGTATTAAAAAGTAATTAAAAAACAAATACTACAAACTTCACCTCTCCTGCAAAAATATCCTGCGAACGCCCATGGTACGTACAGTAATTTCAACAACTTTACTTAAAAGCTTCCTACTATGATGAAGTTAGAATAGAGTGTACATTTGAACTGCTGCATTTGTAGCATTGCATTCCTTCAACAATTTAAAAATAATAAAAAAAAAATATATATATATAATTCAAGACTTAAGTTTACTAATGGACTGTGTTACTGTATTCAGGTACAAAAGCCGAACGCCTCAATTTTATGAATGCTGTCAGAAACACAGAAAGAGCCAGACAGATCTTTAAGATTCCAAGCATCAACAGTGAAGATCTGGAATTTGAACTGTTGGACCTGGATAAAGTTCCACTTGGAGAAGATTTCAATGTAACAGTCAATTTGAAGGTAAATATGGTCTTGTTTGGATTTTCTGCTCGAAGGCAGGATCTAGGATATTTCTCCTAACAGTGATAAGCTACTGAGCCAATAGAATAGGGGTAGGATAATCAGTTCTTTTCCCTTATGGTTCAAAAGGTTTAAGGCAAATTTGAAATTAAAAAAGTTCTGGTGGAGAAATAGATGGAGAATTATGATTGAAAGTAATGTGCATGTCCATATGAGAGCTAAATAATTATATAACAAATATTCACTTGCATCAGTCAATATTTCTCCCATATTAGCGACTCTGATATTTACAGTGTAAAGAAACCGATTTTTACATAGGCAAAAAATAAACACTATCTTACAATTCGGTAAGCTCATCACACCAGTATACTATCTAAGACATTTTTATTATTTGATTCCTGGATGCAAGTATTCTGTTGCTCACAAATCGTATCTCGTTACAGTAATCTACTACCACATTGTTGAACTTACCTTAGTACATCTTTGGCAAATCTTAGGCAGTTAAACTCACTGAAACCACATAAAACGAAAGGTTGCTTTTTGCTTCTGAAATGTATATACTGAGCGATCGAAAAGTCCCTGAACCTGATCTTTAAGAAATTCTTCAAGTGAAAGAGTCTTATATACTAGAGTGCAGGTGATATTGCCGCTCTCACCAGACCTCTGGGTTTATGTTATCATATCACAGCAGCTGCTGAAAGTGTCTACCTTGTTGTAGAATGCACAATTGTACAAGACGGCACATGTTTCATGCTACGCGAAGCAAGTAGGTGTACCAATTGTAGTTATGAATTAGATGATGCCTTTCAGTGTATCCAAATCCCTAAGACTATTTTCGTAGACTTTTTTCCCTTTAAATAAGCCCACAAAAAGAAGTCTGGTGATGTTAATTCAGATGATGTTGCTGCTCATAGTCCTTTTTTTTAAAAATCAAACCGTTACCAAAAAATTCAAGTAAAAATGTAATTGTTTTATCTCATCTATGACACATTGCCACGTCTTGTTGCAGCTATACATCTCATTCACCAACTTCCGAAAGCGCTACGAACGGCTTAATAGAAGTTGTGATGCACAGCTGACTTCTCTCTGTTTTCGAAAAAGAAATTGGTCGAATAATACGTAAATGGGATACAACACAAAGGAAAGTCTCATGTAAGAGATATGGATTTCTAATGGACCAATAGACCCCTACCTAGTGTTCTGTGAATTAACATGGCCTGTCAAATGGAACCAGCTCGTATAGGCCTTCCTTTAGAAATTTTTCTTCTGCAATTCACCTGACTTTAATGTTCTTTCCTACTTTTTTAAAAATAATTTAGTAATTAACTTGAAGATACAAAATTTAGAAATGAGTCAGGCAGTGCTTATAAAATGTATAAAAGGTATACTAATAACTGCTTCCAGATATTTTCCTATAGGCCACATACGTATCGGTACGCAGTTTTTTTCTTTTTTATCATAACTGTCAGGCGCTGAAATATCTGCACAATATTCAAGGACTTGAAATAAATAAATAGTTCAGTGTATAGTATTTTATGAATATTAAATTACCTATTTTCAAAAATTCTCTCTTTTTTGTTGTTGTTGTTGGTAGTGGTTAGTGGCGGATCTAGAAGGTAAAAACTGGGAAGGGGGCAACCAGAAGCCAGACTACGATAGGTGTACCATGAGTTCAAACTATAAAAATAACAGCTTAAATTAGTTTTCTCGCCCAAAACCTGGGGGGCCTAGGCCCCCCGGCCCCGGACTAAATCCGCCACTGTTGGTGGTTTGAATTACTCTGAAAAATAACAAGAGTAATGGGGAATATAGAAATGACTTAATAATCACAGACTAGTGTACAAATCATTCGAGGATTTCTCGAGTGCCAAGTAGATGATGGCAGACCCTATTTATTTTTGTACTTACTGGTATTCCTATTTGGACATATATGTCTAATACAAATAGGGCTATATAAACAGGGTGATACGTAGCTGATTTCTATATTACAAAGTTGAATATTGCGCAGACGATATAACGTGAAATGGGTTGCGAGTGGAAAGTAAATAGGATGTTATTTCATGAGAACACTGTAACAGTTACAATTGACCTTTGGAGTAATGTCAGCTAACAATGAAATGTTGTCTGAACAGTCGCTGAACTTTAATAATAGATTTCATTTTGTAATAAGTACAAACAGAGAAAAAAAATTGTTCAACACTTCAACATGTCCATAGTAACTATTATTGGCAACACAAAGCTTTCGCGCCTGCTCAATATTCAATTTTCAAATATGGAAATCTGCTCCACGCCACACTATATAGTGTATAATGTATTGGATATAAGTATATAATGTCAATATAACTTATTAGAAAAGAAAAAGATTGTGAAATTGCTTTGACACTTTGCTTCACTTTGACACATGAACGTCTGGGAGATCTCAAAAGTGTTCTCTCCCGTAATTGAAGAGAAAATCCATTGAAAGATGTATTTTTTTTTTTCAGAACATTTCTGGAGAGAAGCGCACTATCCAAGCAGTCTTATCTGCCAGTAGTATTTACTACAATGGTGTGAAAGCGAAATTCATCAAGAGAGCATCTGGAGTTTTTACACTAGAACCTAATGCAAGTAAGGAGTTTTATACTTCTACATTTAATGCATGAAATCAAGCCATTTTGAGCGGTAAAAATATATTTGCTCCTGTTTCTTATTCTAAAATGTACAAGATAAGTTAAAAATATGAATACACGCTTGGTTTTATTGTGCGCTGAGGTTATTTGGTTTACTCTAGACGGAATTGTATCATTTGAAAGGAAAATAATGAAAGCATGACAATATTTTGATACCTTCAACGATAATACTTCTCTCTTTGCCATCGCGGGAAAATAAATCCTGGATTTGATTTGTCTGGAAAGTATAGTTCACCTAGATGATTTACAGAATTTAAGATCAAACAACTTATGATTACTACATAGCTTTTAAATGGCATTCCCGTCAATATTAAATACAATTTACGATTAAACGTGTAGCCATATTTATTTCTTGCTCTAAACATCTATTAAACCATTGAAACTGATTATTTTTAAAAAAGAAAGTTCACAATTCCCTTTTTTACTCGGATAAAAATTCTGAAATTAATTGGATTCTTTCACATAGTTATGGTCATATAAAATCCAGATAACTAAAAGTACCTTTCTAATTAAAATCTATTCATCCTCGGTGAAAGATCATGTTATAAAAATAAATATCTCCATTAGCATTTTCAGATAGTAACTCCCAAATATATTGCACTTATTTTGTAGCCTGTAAGAGCCATGAATGTTAACCAAGACCTTGTATACAAGGGATATCAATGTATCACTGTTCCTATATATCTATAACAATGCGAACAATGGTTTTTTAGATACTTTTAGTTAGTGTTGCGAATTTAGCCATTTTATGGCTAAATCTAGCCATTCCCACATGATGATTAGCTAGTAGAATTGTGATTTAGCCATTAGCTATATTTTTGGCCATTGTTGAACCACCTTTTCAGTCAGAACTTCCTTTAGGAAAGTATTCTAATTGTGACAGTAACAAACTGTAGCATAGTATTTCCTAATCCTTGTGTATTGCCATATCACCATAGGTATTTTACTTGTATCACTCCCTTACGCGTCTTATGGGAAATTGGGGTCCCAGAAATTCCTGTCTTCCCATAAATAAATTCAACATGTAATTAACTCCTGTGTAACATTTTTCGAATATACGCTAGTTCGGCCTGGGATGATATTTTTAGTGGTTTACTATTCCTCCAAATTGTAGTTATAATATCGTCAAAACTGGAATCAAAGAATTGTATTTTTTTTAAAAGAAAGTACGAATTAAGGGTGAAAGTGTGTGCTTTGAAAACATCAGGAAAAATATAATCATCATCATAGGTATTCTGCCAGTATAGGTAGATCACTCGCTGCAACTGAGAAGCTTCCATGCTCCATGGTCATCCGCTAAGGGCGTTAACCTCTTCGTTTTCACGTATGATTTTTCTGTTTCGATATCATCCATTAATATAGCGAAAAATATTACGCTATATTTTAAGGAGTGTGCAAACTCTTTAGTTTGCTTTATTCTTATATTCTGCTAGCTATAAATTTAGTTTTATTTTGGCCATTTAGCCATTTTATCCAGATTCTGTGCGTCATTTAGTTCCTTTTCGAAGGTACCTGTTCGCAACACTTGTTTTAGTATCTTTATATGATTAAACTTTGTGGAAGTTAAGAAGCAGATATAACTATCACAGTGAAGTGGTATATATTTTTGTTCTCAAAAGATATATTAGCTTACTTGTAAAAATATTCTGTTAAATCGTCCATAAATACAAAACAAACTAAGAAAGGCATTACTAAGTCGTTTGTATTTCTACGGATTTAGATCAATGTAGTGAAACTAAGTTCTTATACAAAGCTGACGATCAGCGCTTTACAGGTCATTGTTAGACAAATTGCAATATGTTCAAGAAGATCAGAATATTGTATTAAAAAGCGTAAACAAGATTGAAGTAAGGGAGGGAATATAGGTATAGAACTTGTAAACTAATTTGGCTTGCTTATATTCACAGTTAATAAATAAGACCTCAATTTCCAGAATCGTTAGCTATACTCACCTCCTATCTTCAATTCAATCTGTTTTCTTTCAATCCAAACAATTAATCTTACTCCGATAAATTATTTCACTTTATATGCTAAGGAATCGATGTCGGTTTCATTCTTTTTACTTTCGTTAGCATTACGTAAATTTCAGTAAATATTTCATAAGCAGTTCAGTATTTTCTGGGTTGTTCCGTCGTCTTATCCTGTGTAGTGTTCAGACAACTAATATATAAGGTTCATAAAGGAAATATATAAGTTACATTAGATTTAGTTCTCACCAATATTGAAAACTTGTACGTACACAGCGAAACCCAAATCCTAGTTCCAGCTGATAGACATCATCCCCAACTTCTCATTGAAATATTACATAACAAAAGCAACAAAGTGAGAAAAAGCAGACCCACTTGTGTTCGAAATTTTCGCAATGCCAACTTTAAAATCATGTATGAGGAAATATCGAACATCAGATAGGATGTGGTGGAAATCAGGCTCTCGACTATTTTTACACAAGTTTAGAGGAGATATTTGAAAAAAAAAAATTGTACCTTACAAAGAATCTACGTCAGCTCAAATTTTACATGCTGAGTTCACGAAATAATTAATTAAAGTACTTAAAAGTAAATCACGTCATCACACACTGTTAAAAATAATTTCTCAAATTTGAGAAACTATTTCTTATTTGTGCACCGAGACAATATTTTCTTAGAAATGAGATTTGGCAATTCTCATTCATAAGGAAAGTAAAAGTATATTTTCTCGTTTCGCTTTATACAACCTCATCTACCTTTCTTCATTTCTCATTAATGAGAGTTTCAAACTCTTGTTTCTAAGAAAATATATTCTCTGTGCGCAGATAAGAAACAGTTTCTTAGATTTAAGAAAGTATTTTTAACAGTGCAAGAACTGGAAGCGTGGTGTAAGAAATGTTCACTATCATCGAAAGCAATTTCAAAATGTACGTACAGAATCGAAAAAAAGCTCATTGACGCAGCCTACAATAACTACACTAAAGAAACCGAAATTGACATTAATCTTGACATAAAAAAATTCTGGTCTTTTATACGCCATAAAAATAGGAAAGAGACAAACAACGCTCTCACATATAATAATGAAACATTAACTAGCAATAAGGAAATTGCCAATGCATTCTCCCAACACTGTCTTTTCTACTTATAAATCTCACCCTGCTACATATGACTGTGCTCTTCTTAAAGGACATGAAATGAATGAAGTTCTTGAATCATTTGTACTATTTGATATTTCTCTCTCAAGCTAAGAATGTAAGAACGCTCAACCCCCCCCCCCAAAAAAAAAAAAACTTGTGGTCCTGATGGAATCCCGCCATAATTAATTAAGGGACGCATGCACAAGTGTAATGGAAGAGAGAAAATCCAAAACCATAGACCCATAGCCATACTAAGCGCACCAGCAAAGATTTTTGAAAGTATTCTTTATCAACGACTATTATCGCACGTACTGCCTATAATCTCCCCTAACCAACATGGCTTCTTGCTTGGCAAATCCACCGTTACAAACCTAACTCTTCTTACTGACTTTATAGCCACGTATTTTGAGGACAAAAAGCAGGTTGATGTTATATATACAGACATCAGTAAAGCTTTCGATCAGGTTAACCATAATGTCCTCTTAAGCAAACTGAAATGTTTAAATCTCTCAGATTCGGCACTTGATTTCTTTTCTTCCTATCTTAAAGATCGTCGCCAAAGAGTATCGTACTGAGGTATACAAAATCACGATTACTCAGTGCTCTCAGGGGTCCCTCAGGGCTCAAATCTTGGCCCACTTTTATTTTTAATTTTAATTAATGATATTTTCCAATAGCCTGCAAAATTCATTCAGCCTACTATATGCAGATGACCTAAAATTCGTAAGATGTATTAGTTATGTCAATGACTCGGTATCTCTACAAAATGATATCAATGCTGTTTCCAAATGGTGTCAACTCAATGATCTGAACCTTAATGTAAATAAATGTTTTATACTATCATACTCGCGTATGAACACACCTCTAAAATTTAACTACTGCATTGGTAATGTCAATATTAAAAGAATCGAAGAGTTTAAAAACCTCAGGGTGACCTTTAACACAAAACTAACATTTTCCAGCCATATTTTAAAAAATGTGAGCGAAGTTTATAGAAATTTGGGGCATACGATAAGAACTGGAAGGGATTTCAAGAAACAAGACACATAAAAAAACTATATATAACGCAATCGTTAAATCGAAACTAGAATACGCTGCCGAAATCTTGAACCCTGCAAGTAAACAATGTGGCCGCAAAATAGAAATGATACAATCAAAATTCGCAAGGTATTTAGTTTTCAAGGAAACAGACATATATCCTAAATTTGAAACATATCAATGTTTAATAAACAACTGAACATTGTATCCCTCGACAGCAGAAGAAAAGTTCGGTTACTCTGCCTTCTATATAAAATTTTAAACAACAAAATCCAAGTGTCGCAATTACTTGAACTTCTGAAATTTAATGTTCCCAAAGTTAGAAGATGTCCAAAAGCTGGCTTATTTCAAGGTAGAACATTAAGAACAAATATGATGAAAAGCTCACTTATTTGAAGTATGTGTGACCTCTACAACAAACTATGTGTGGTTGATCCAAGTATTGATATATTCAGAATGTCCTTCATTAAATTTTTTAGAAAAGTAGTAAATTCTTTAAGTGCCAGAATCGATGATTAACCACTCATTAAAATTATCACTTGTCTGTTTATTCTACTGTTATTATGTTTATCTGTATTTTGTGACTATTGTAAATTGGTATCTTTACCTGTAGTATTCATTTCTCTAAATAAATAAATAAATAAAGTTGTCTAATTGGCATACAATCATGCAACAACCAAAATTAAAAGGCATTTGGAAATGGTTGCTAGCTGCTCTGGGAACTAGTTGTTCCCTGTCACATCCTCAGCATTTTTTGCGATCTTCCATCCTATTTGAGACAGTGATCACAAATTGGTGTTTTATAAATTGAATTGTCATATAGTTATATACGTAAAGCCTCTGAATCAAAGCAGGTCTCTAAGATATTATCTATTGTACGCATGTAGTGGCAATTTTCAATGTTACATAATTAATTTACTTTTTCTTGTAGTTTGTGTCCTATTGGAACACAATGTTCTGGTTCAACATTACATACAGTGATTGGTATTTTCAGATCAGCTTTAACAATGTCGTCCTGTAGACATATTCAAAATTCATGAAAATACAAAATAAAGGTAAAGACGTGAATAACAATTTTTTAAAGTTATTTCTAAAATTCTAATCATTGCAATTGTCAACAGATGAGCAGTTGCGGCTGGTGGTTACTCCAGATGACTACATGGAACAATTAGTTGAATACTGCAATGTGAAAATCTCGGCAATCGCAAGTGCACTGGAAACAAGACAGACTTGGGCAGATGAGGATGATTTCCAATTATTGAAACCTGCACTCAAAATTGAGGTAAAAACTGATTTGTAATTATTTGACACTTATTTCTAATTAGGATTAAAGCTGTTAATTAATCTAAATGAATGATAACAATAATCAGAATACTATCCAACGGATTAGCAGAATATAGCCACCACACCCGTTAGTTTTCACTTACAACTCATTTACGGTCTTAATAAGAATTGCTTCTTTTTCATCTGCTTTTCCATATTTTGGAAAGTACTACCAAAAATATTGAAGAACGCTATTAACATTTTTTTTTAGTGTAATTTCAATATCAACGAAAGACTGTTTAATGACATAACACTATTGAGATAAATGTTGTCCAGAAAAATTTCAATAAATCAATTTTGACGTAAAGAGCTTTGCTGACGAACTTTTCAGCAACAAACATCGTTAATAACGCTATTTTCCGTGTATTTATTAAACTATTTTTCTCAAGTGCCACTTACTAACTTTTAGTAATTCCAACGATCAGTCATTTGATTGTTTCCATCAAGAAACCACCAAAGCACTTATTACATAAATTATTCCGGAAATCAACCATTACGATGATATAATTCTGTTTCTCAGTAGTCTAAGACTACACAGCAAAAACTGAGGTGTTGAAACAACACAAAATGACTACCCCTTTAGCGTGTTACTTGTGTGTCAATTCAACACCAAGATTTTTTTTGTCCGTCACCCCGGTTAAAGGGTTGTGCCCTTTCTTCGGGTAAGTGCATTAATTTGATTGATTGAATTGAAGAAAATGTAGGGCAACACCAAGATTTTTTTTGTCGTCTACCCGGTTAAAGGGTTGCGCCCTTTCTTCGAGGAAGTGTTGTATTAGGAATGTAGAGGCTACAAAACTTGTGGTTGGTCTAAGGGGTGTTCCTTTATTCATTCATTATTTTAAGTAATTAACATATATACAATAGAGATAAGTTGAAACAGGTGACACAAAAACCTAATAATAATAATAACAACAACAAAGGTAATATGTGCATGGAGGCTATTAGAAATATGAAGCAAGAAAATAACAAACTGTCAGTGCATGAAGGCTAAGTGCGTGAATATAATAACAAATAAGAAAAACAGGAGCAGGAATTACAATTCAAAGAAATAATACGAGGGCAAGTCAAGAAAGACTTGGACTGATTTTTTTCCCGGCAGTTCTGTTAACGCTGGAGCTTCATAGTTTGGCATACAAGTAGGGTGGGTCTTGCTGTGCATATATATAAAATGTTGTTAAGGAATCATTGCATGTTTTGTAACCACGACTTTTTATTGCAGGTGATGTTCTGCGCCGCCTCTAGAAGTCGCCTGTAGAAGAAATGGAGTCATTACGAGATTAACAATTTGCAGCTATACGGTTCTGCTATCGCCTGGGGAAAAGTGCAACAGAAACTCTAGGAATGTTGAGAGCAGCCTACAAAGATGACGCTCTGCCACGAAGTACCGTGTTCTGGTGGTTCAAAGAGTTTAAAGAGGGCCGAATGACATCACGAAAGCTGGTGGACCAGGTGTATCAGCGTCAGCTGTTACTGAGGTGAACATTAACACGGCAGCAGTCATTGTTAGAGAAGATCGCCGCATCAGTATCGACGATCTGGCAACCGCACTACGCATATCTCATGGCAGTGCCTTCAAAATTTTGCATGACCACCTCCACATGAGCCGAGTGTGTGCGCGATGGATTCCGCGACTCCTGACACCAGAGCAGAAGGCCGTTTGAGTGGAGACTTGCAGGGAGCTGTTGCAAAGGTTTGAGGATGGTGGAGACGCCTATCGCACCGTGCGACTTTTTTCTATTCCCTGCCCTAACATCCAGACTGCGTGGACGCCGCTTCTCCGATAATTCCGAGGTTCTGAAGGCATCGGAGGCGGTTTTGAAGGACCTCTCAAAGAATGGCCTGCGACACGTGTTTGAGGACTGGAAGACTCGAATGAAAAAGTGCATTCAAATGGGCGGGGACTACTTTGAAAAGGATCATGTGTCTGTTGCTGAGTAATAATAAATTGCCTAGGTAAAAAAAAATCAGTCCAAGTCTTTCTTGACTAGCCCTCGTATTTAGAAATGATGATGAAAATGAGGATGAATTGTCCTGGACGCCACCAACACCAAGTTTTTTTTTTTTTTTTTTTTGCCGTGTACCCGGTTAAAGGATTTTGCCCTTTCTTCGGGGGAGTGATTCATAAACATTTTGGACTCCATAATATTATAGGAGGTCTATGAGATTTTTCTTTATTCATTAATAATTAAATAATTTATACATACATTCAATACTGATAATGATTAATCAAGGGAACGATAACAAAACAATAACAATAATAACAAAAGGTAAGAGGTGCACAAAACAAATATATAGGTGATAGGTGCGCAATGAGTATATAAGTGAAAAGTACAACAATATTATATATACATATAGGCTAAAAAGGGAAAAGGCTAGTAACGAAGTAGAAAACATAATATATTAACTGAAAGGACATGATGAAATGATAATGAATGAATTGCACTAGACGTCACATCACGAGGTTTTGTTAGTGGACAGATGCAGGTTATCTTCTGTTCCTGGGGCCACTCAGGAACTGATGAAGACAGGGGAGGCCCATATTAGTTGGTAATCACTGTGCCTGTGATGGATAAACATGAGGTGGTAGATGACGTGGATGATATATGGCAAAGATCTCGAGGTCTCTAGTGGCAGGGTCCAATTGGAGGTGATATAGTGTCATGTAGTGTTGTAGCGGAGAGTCGATGTATCGTGGTGGAGTATCGTTGTCTCTATCGTAGCGTATAATGTCCTGTAGCATTTTATGGTGTAACTCATACCGAGTAGTAATATATCGGATTCGAAGCTGCTCCAAGTGTGGAATTAAGGACGGAAAATCGATAAGATCGTACAGGAGCCTGGTTGGACTTGGTAACCTGATTCTATACGCTAACCGTAAAGCATGTCTTTCCATGATACACAATTTTTGATAATATTTATCAGATGCAGATGCCCAAGCCGTGTGACCATATGTTAAGGTACTTCGCATGAAAGTTTTGTAGGTATGTAGTACTGTAGAGGGTTTAAGCCCCAGCTTGTACCAACTAGCCTTTTAAGCAAATTGAGTCGATTTTGAGCCTGGGTGACAACCTTCTTAAGATGAGGGATCCAAGATAGTTTACTGTCAAAGACGATACCAAGGTAAGTCAGAGTCGAATGAACCGTAACTGGTGTATGCTCAACATGAAGGCGTAGTAAAGTCGGGTTACGGTACACTCTGGAGCGTCGTCCTGGTGGTAAAAATACAAGTGATTGTGTCTTCGCAGAGTTAATACTTAGTCTCCATATGTTACACCAGTCGACAAATTGATCAATAGCAGGTTGCATAAGGCGATTAATTTGCTGAATAGTACGGGCTGTTGAAAGAAAAGCTGTGTCGTCAGCAAACTGATAACTTTGGATGTTGGCTGGTAATCTGAGATCGGCAACGTATAAGAGATAGAGGAGAGGCGACAAAGACGAACCTTGAGGAACTCCAGAGTGTAAGAAGATTGGATGAGAAAGAGTGTTGTTTATGGATATGTATGCCAGACGTCCTGTTAAGAAGGAATTGACCAAGCGTATGTAGGAAGTAGGTAATAAATATTGATGTAGTTTATAAATAAGCCCAGGATGCCAAACTTTATCAAACGCTTTCTCGAGATCAAACGTTACTAAACAAGAAGGAAAACCCCGGTTATATTGGTTATAAATTGCCGTGGTAAGACGTAATAGCTGATCTATAGTACTAAAATGAGGCCGGAAACCAGCTTGATGGATAGGCAGAAGATTTTGACTTCGGATATGGTCATGAAGTCGGCGAACAAGAATCCGTTCCAAGATTTTACAGAGACAGCTAGTTAAATGAATTGGTCTATACGACTGAACATCCGATGGGGGTTTCTTTGGCTTCGGAAATAAAAGAACCTTCGAGTATTTCCAAACCAACACCAAGACATCGCCATCAGAGCATATCAAAAATACCTCGTTACTGGCTGTGAGTATTTGCATCGTTTTTTACTGTTTGGTATGAGTAAAGCTTTGCGAAATACATCTCGCATTTATGGTAAGTGACTAATAACATTCTATGTTTTCTGTAATTGGTCATAATAATATCGTTATAAACCTGTGAATCATCTGACAACAGTTACAAAGATAGCAATGCTTCCATCTTTTTTCTTTATTTGTTATTTTAGTGTCTTAGCACGTATGAACAGAAGATGACAGAACTGTTGCATGGTGCTGAATTAACACACAAGTAACACGCTAAAGTGGTAGTCATTTTGTGTTGTTTCAACACCTTATTTTTTACAGTGTATGGTTCTTCAATAATTTAAATATACTACTCGACTCTACAACTCTTAAGTTAATACAATAGCGTATTCTATGTCCTTCCCTATCAGCAACAGATGAATAGCGAGAAGAATGTAATATATATTACTTTTATTAATCATGTTTTTATTATAACTCACTTATATTGCTAAATCAACTTTTTCTTATTCAACGCAATTAAAGATTGTTATACACAAAATCAGTAAAAGCTACATTTGAAGCGACACTAGCCCCCACAAACCCGCAAAGTGTAATCCTAGTTACGTCGCAGTTGCTTAATAATTGATTTTTCAGTATTTCTTGTAGATATCAGTGGCGGACTGGGATATAAAGAGCCTAGGTAGGATTAATAATGGGAGGTTATTAGTTCATTAGTTATTACATATTTACAATTTTTCAACTTTAAACACCTAAGCCAAATCAATGCTTATATTATTATTATACACTTGACTGAAGGGATCCAGGCGAGCCAGTCCACTACTAGTAGACACAATACTTTTCAGTAAATATCAAACACCAAGTAAAAAAAAATAACAAATCATTCTCTTCCATAGTTTTACCATATCTAATTTTTAGGAATTTCCAATAGCAAGTCGTTTTACTTAAATAGTTTAATGTTTGTACTATCTCACTCAGGTTCCCTCTACTCTGAAAGTAGCTCAACCAGCAAAAGTGAAATTCAGTTTCAAAAATCCCTTGAAGAAACGTCTGACCCACTGTGAGTTGCATTATGAAGGACCAGGTCTCAGAAGAAACTCTATGATAAAATGCAGGTATGTTAAGCAAATAACGTAAGTTTGAAGAATACAAAAAAAAGTAAAGAAAAGAAGAAAGAAAAAAGAGAGACAGACAGACTACTTTACTAAACTTTCAAGTGTAAGTGCAACTATGCTCTCTTACTTGATTTACATAGAAAACACTAGAAAAGGGCTAAACTGCATCTCGTACGCTACATTTAAGGTGGGGTTTCTGGACCCCCGATCCCCGGCCAAGTAACTTAGTGGAGGACAACATCGTGTCCGTGGGTTTCCAAAGGGTACTCCCGTTTCCTCCCACTTTCTCATTGCACCAATTCTCCCATCATTCTTTGCTCGACTTAATCATCGTCTCCCTTAGCCTAAAAGTGTAATCGTGGGACGTTAAACTAAAATATATCATTTCATATTTTTTGTGTTAAGAGTGAAAACACACTAGTCATTAGCCAATGGGGTGTGAGACAGCTTTTTTAAAAGCATCTCTAAGGCTACCAGATTTTCAGGACTTAAAATCGGGAAATTTTTCTGAAACTTTCCAACTGAACAATTCATGGCAAGACTTAAGCGTGAAATTTTGGCCACAAGAGCAAGACTTAAACTAGGTCTGGACGCCCCGGAACTTGATTCCGGCACATCACTGCACGGATAGAAAAATCGAGTGCATTTAGAAAGTAAATCCATAAATCCCGACTGCAGGTGACCTTCCCAGCGCTGCTCCTGCCACGGCAAAAGAATTGCAATCTGTTTTATGGTGTACATTTTCTGTACTGTGTTGGAGTCATGTCGGCCTAAATGGTGCATACCTACTCCTTATCTTTGTGTGTATATTCCGTACAGAGCTTCTAGGTGCTACTACGTACTCAATGTGTTCAAACGGCAACTTTGATTTCATCAGTTATTATTTATTTCTGACCAGAAGGAAAATATAGATCGTATGCAAGAATGATACTGTATAGTGTCCATACACAACTAGATAATGTGTATCAAAGTACATAACCATGACTATCGCACTTACAAAAATCGATAATTTGAGGAATAAGTCTACAATTTCATTCAAATCCTCCACAGTGTGTTTCACTATCAACATTTTTGCCCTCTCTCTCTCTCTCTCTCTAAATTATTCTATGTATTTCGAAGATTTTCTTGTGAAAGGTGTTCCAAGCATCAGCTAACATGTAACAGCAATCTTTAAAAGATACAATTTTTTTCTTTCAAAAATGTTATTACACTCTCTTCGTCTTCTTTTAACAGGAAACGATATAAGACTTCTTTTTTGTACGTTTCAGCTTCTCTATCATACCTTTATCCATTATGTCAATTCATTTGTAACGTTTAGGAGGGGGGGGGGATACTTGACTTCATACATTTCGTCAACTAAATTCAACAGCTCAGCATCTAAATATGATGGTGCATTATCCCGTGAGAGTGACACTTGTTCAATTTCTTTCTCTCTCTCTCTCTCTGAATTTCTTCACATTTGGGATAAATTTGTTTGTATATTAGTCATAAAATAACTCAGTATTTATTCAAGCATTTATCTGGGCCTCGTAACATAAGAGAAGATAATTTATATCTTAAAACAATGTTTTTTTTTTCTTTTCAGATTTTCTAATCACAAATAAAGGTTCACTCTTAGTACCACTGGTGTTCACGCACACTTAAATTGTAACTTGATCTTCATTAACTTTAAAGCCTGTTGTTGACCTCTTCTCGCTCTGGTGCAAGCGACTTACGTGGTAATGATCTCCAATTGGAACTAGTCTCATCAACGTTATAAACATCATCTTGAGAGTAACGTTTACTGTTTTTTAATTTTTTTTTTTAATGAAAATTATTTTTGAATTCTTCAGCTGTAGTCGAATTGCTGGATAAGCGTTCTCCTTGGACATCCATCCAACTAACGAATACCATGATGATATTTAAAATTTTTCAACCAACCGATACTAGCCTTAAAATTGACCAAACCATCGAGTTTCTCATTCCATTGCAATGCCTTGCCACGTACCAAGGCGGTCAGAAACAGAATTTCCCTTATTTCTTCTGTGAATGAAGCATAGATATACAGTTTCTTCCAGCTTTTCATCCTACCCTGTTCTCATAGTTTTTTTCTTTTTCTAGAACCTTCTTCACTGTCTAACTTTGACGCAAATTTCAGACTTTCGTCTTTTTATATGAACCGTTTATATCAACCGTTTTATAAACCGTTTTCCTTCCAAACCCAAAACTTGTTGCAAGACATTAAACACTCACTTTTATATATCCTTTTGATAATCTCTACCTTTTTTTCAATCGATAGAATATTGCAACTCCTTTTATCTTTATCATTACTTGTAGAGGCAATTGCTTCTACAAAACAATGCAAGTTCTTATTGCATAAAGAAATAGACCTACTATTAAAAAAAAAAAATACAAAAATTTTCCCAGTGCTGTACTGCTTGTTTCTGATCAGAATTCTACGTTGACGAATTCAAAGTTGATTGGCTGGTATTCTCACTCCTTCAGTTTAATTGCTGCCGAGACCGTTACTCAACTTTTCTTCTGCAGGATTACCGGTCCATTAAAAAAAAAATAAAATAAAATAACTTACAACTAAAGAAATAAAATGCTTAATATTTTTTTCTAAAATTGAATCAAATATAGTAAGCATATATACATAGATACTTGTTTTTTTTTTTTCTTTTAATGTGCAGATAAACGCCGTTCCACTGTATATACATCATCATTAATATTTATTTTCAGAGATGTTGCACCACAAGAATTAACGGAAGTTGAAGCATATGTGGTACCAGTCACATCAGGCAATCTGAAACTCATTGGAACATTTTCATCGATGGAACTTATTGATATTGTGGGTTCTGCTGAAATACACGTAGTGGAAGGTTGAACAAAAACCCTACACTGGAAGGAGACATGCTAATTATCTACTTCACATTGAATTGTCATATACATATTCTATTTTTCATAAGAGCATATTCATGATACTGGTCAATATTTGCTTACTAATACAAACCCTCAACAAAATGACAAAGAATTAATCAATATTTCTTTTAAAGCTGTATCATTAACATTCTTTTCAATAAACCTAATTTATGAAAGATAATATTGTACACTTTCTTCCCTCTATGCACTGGTCTTTCGCACCAAGCAGGAATACATTGAACATACCCTTAGACTACAAACTCATAACCTAGAAAATACCATTACATTATTATTTATATCACAAATATTATATTACTTATGTTACCTGTAAGTTACATTTTTTAGATCTATAGTGACCGTGGCGACTCGTGAAGCCTAGGCTCTACACGAATCACAGAACTGCTTTCTCTTACGTGTGATGTACCGGAAAAATTCGGTACAATTCATGGAGCTGCCTTCCGAAAGCACACTAGAGAGAAAGTGAAACAGCTGAAATGCACGACCAACAACGTTGCCAATAAACTTATGGCAAACGAGCGACAAAAAGTAGCACTTAAAGAACTCAACAATAATAATAACAACAAAACGAAACTTAGCGGCTATCCGACAACATTGTACCCTCAGATGTTCTCCGTATAGCGCCAGAGATGACACTGGCAAAATTCAATGCGTTAAGGTTGACGATCGGGACACACCTTCGCATTCTATTAAGTGGTGAAATTGGTAAATCTAGGTCAAGCTTCACGAGTCTTTGCGATCACTAGATTTTCAATGTCTGAACAACGGCACCCATTTCTGTATAACTTGGAAAGGGAGGAGCAATCAGGTATGTACTTCATTATTAGATATCCAGTAATGGATCCATATCTTAGGAGATCCCAAGCTACTTATAAAACCCCTTGGGCATTTCCCCCTTCCCCCCGGATCGGTGCTCTTGTGTCTGAGGATGATGTTTAATCTGATATATCAAATAATATAACTCAGTCACTACTTAGCGTATACTTATGTCATTCTTAGAAGATCTTAGAGAACTTCTTTAGTGTGATTGAATTGAGTAAAACCCGAATATACGAAGGGCCTTATTTCGTATTGGTTTGCGCCAATACAACGCAATTGAGTTTTGGTTTGCGATAGTCAGCATGGCGGCTTAACTTCTTGTTGCAACATTTGATATATTCCTTTTTATGCTTAAAGGCCCTTCTTTCATTTCTTCAACTGTTATAATTATTCACGCAAAGATATTAGGTGTACTGAGAAAATATTGCTTTTCTGTTGTGATCCTATAAAAAATTCATTGGTGATTATTGAAAAACAGCAGATTTGACAAGTTGCGGGAACATTGCACCTAAGAAAATGTTTTCTGCTGCTGTTGAATTTGTGATTAGAATATTAAACTCCCAATTCAACAATAAATAACACGACAAGCAAACACCAAAAATGTTTACAATGTGTAGCGTCTGTAAAGTGATGTTTGTATGATGAATATGGTTAAGGAAATTTATATTTCACAGTGCTATATCTAATAGAACACATGCAGCATTGTGTGATAGTAACCTTCACTTAAAGGTAAATTGATGTTGTAATTCGATTTCTGAAAGCGAAGCAAGCTAGAAATGCATTACTAGTTGATGAAGTTTATGAAGATACTATGATGAATTCGCGGTCTATATTTTCTTTATTACGTTGAAGAAAATACACTTTTATTGGTCATCTGTCTTAACAGTCTAAAAGACATACAGTAATAGCGAAATGTTAGAGACTTCGTTTCATTTCAGTTCTTACTCTTAAAGTTTATTCTGTAAAGAGAAAGCAGATTAATCCATCATGTGTCTCTCTCCTTCTTTCGAATTCTAACTTGAACAATGTATTATAATTTTTCCTCGAAGAAATTGTATTTTATAGTTGTTTATTTTCATCATTCAACTTTTGATAAAATATTGCTGGAATTCTCCAGTATCTTTGGAGATTCATGTTTCTTGTCTTATCTTGGTGTCAGGAATCACCTTCCAGACGTTGTCAGTATTGTTTAGAAATACCTAGGTAGGTACACACAGTTCACAGTTATGACAACATTCTATTTTAGATGTATCGTAGTGCAAAAATAGTTCAATTGCATTTGATTTCAGGCCCAGAGTTTTTTAATTACATTTTATTTCTCACCCGAGGGTTTATAGCATTCTCAACAATGATACATGGCACAGTTTGAGATTCAGAGAAAATTGTATATCTCCGTGATTATCTTGGTACAATACGGAGCAAAAAACCTGCAACATATAAGTTTAAGTTCATTGTCAAACTATGCCTAACAACATAGGCAACCAACCTAACGTCTTTGTGGCACTGATCACGCCAGGATAACCTTCGGTTTCGTCCCCCCGCACACTTTGTTTGGAGCAAGAAATGTATAGACCACGTGACTACCAACCACACATTTCTCACAAGATGGAGTAATAGATTGAGGTTCTTCTCATTTTACATCCTCAGTTTTAAAGAGAGAGAAAGAGAAAAAGGTCAACGTGATAAAAACTAAATAAAGAGGAATATGAGAAATATAAAAGAAAAGAAAACGTGCGCATATATTGACAAATGATACATGCACTTCAAAGGGGACCATCACAAATTTTGTTATGAACCATATATAATAACTGTGAGCAAGCCACAAATACATAATTACACATAGTAAGTGTTATATAACACATATTTATTTAAACAAATAAAAATGCTCACAGAAAGCTGAAAATTTCTTTAAAATCTCAACCATAACTGAAAGAAGAGATTACTTCTCTATTGTTTTTCTTCGTAGCATCCATCTACATGGAGAAATGAGAAAGAGAAAACATCTTAAGAGATTCGCATGGATACAACATCGGAAACTGCTAAATGGAAAAAATTACTGTCTTTGGATGGGATTCGAACGCAGAACCACAGCGTTAGAAATCCCACACTCTACCGATGTAGCTATTCTGACATTAGAACCCTGTTCCTCCATCATTATCTATGAAGGACGGAATGGAGTCTGCAGAAAAAATGAAATGAAATGAAATCTTTGAGTTTTACGTCCCACGGTTATGTCGATTAGGCTAAAGGAGACGGTGATGATGAGTAATGAATGAAATGGTGGAAGGAAGAAAGTGGGAGGAAATGGGAGAACCCCGAGAAAACCCACGCACACGGTGCTTGTCCACCACAAAGTTCACTTGGCGGAGGCTGGGGTCGAACCTGGGACCGCAAGCACCAGAGGTGAACGCTCTACCACTGAGCCACCGCGGCCCCAGTCTGCAGAAAACTACGTCTAACATGTTCATGACAGACCGCCTATAACCTATGTCTAATTGGTACTTTAAAACGATAGCTATACACGTGCATAGAAAAGTAAAATCAAATGAGTAGTTATACACATCACTTGGTCTGTCTCACTCTATATCTGACTATACAAATCGAGGAAGAAGAAAAATATAGAGGTGAGAACACAGGAAGAACAAGCAAAAATAAAAGTTGCAGGAAACTGAATATCAAGAAGAGAGAGAGAGAAAGGGAAAAATAGAGCGAACGGAGCAAATGATTTAATATATATCCGAAAAGAAGGTTCACAACTGTGCTATACATTTAATGTATTGAATACTCTAATCCTTCTAAATTGCTTGTTAGGTGACAAATATTAATTTGTAAAAACGTAGCAAATGCCCACGTTGTTTTGATTTCTTACTGTTTCAGTAATAGTGAAAAATGTGGTTTATGCAACATTTATTTCCTGTTTTTTTTTTTGTGTGTGTGTGTGTGTGTGTGTGTGTGTGTGTGTGTGTGTGTGTGTGTGTGTGCTTTGACAACGAACGTTCTTTCTATAATTCCTATAAGCTATGACTTGAAAACCCTAAACAAAATACACACGTTTATTGTAATATTCTAATCTGGATTTTTATGTTATTCTCTTCTTTTAGCTAGTTAAATTTCGTATAGTTTTATAATTTCGATTAATGCATATTTCCAACAAGTTAAGAATCGAAGTGAGAACGCTGTAATCTAGAGCTAAAACCGAACCTATACGACATTGAATTCAAATAAGTAAAACGATGTGATCGACACTTTAATATCAAGTTCTCTAATCACTTTGCTACTATATACCGCCAAATGGATGTATTGATTTTACAATAAATTCTGTTTAAATAATAGTTTGCACGACTATCGTTTCATGTATTTTGCTGATAAGTTTCTTTTTTTTGCTTAGAAATTTCTTACGAACAATACATATTTGATTCGATTCCCGGCAGCAGCTCATATGGTTCGGATTCCACGTTATTAAGTAGGTTCACGTCTCATATAGCCTCGCTGCTGAACGGAAGTTAAACTCAAAATCATCAACAACAACTACATGGTTGTTGTGGTAAAATTAGTAATTGATTATGTTGCATAAACCATATTTTTCACTATTACTGAAACAGTAAGAAATCAAAACAACGTGGGCATTTGCTACGTTTTTACAAATTAATATTTGTCACCTAACAAGCAATTTAGAAGGAACAGAGTATTCAATACATTAAATGTATAGCACAGTTGTGAACCTTCTTTTCGGATATATATTAAATCATTTGCTCCGTTCGCTCTATTTTTCCCTTTCTCTCTCTCTCTTCTTGATATTCAGTTTCCTGCAACTTTTATTTTTGCTTGTTCTTCCTGTGTTCTCACCTCTATATTTTTCTTCTTCCTCGATTTGTATAGTCAGATATAGAGTGAGACAGACCAAGTGATGTGTACTAACTACTCATTTGATTTTACTTTTCTATGCACGTGTATAGCTATCGTTTTAAAATACCAATTAGACATAGGTTATAGGCAGTCTGTCGTGGACATGTTAGACGTAGTTTTCTGCAGACTCCATTCCGTCCTTCATAGATAATGATGGAGGAACAGGGTTCTAATGTCAGAATAGCTACATCGGTAGAGTGTGGGATTTTTAACGCTATGGTTCTGCGTTCGAATCCCATCCAAAGACAGTATTTTTTTCCATTTAGCAGTTTCCGATGTTGTATCCATGCGAATCTCTTAAGATGTTTTCTCTTTCTCATTTCTCCATGTAGATGGATGCTACGAAGAAAAACAATAGAGAAGTAATCTCTTCTTTCAGTTATGGTTGAGATTTTAAAGAAATTTTCAGCTTTCTGTGAGCATTTTTATTTGTTTAAATAAATATGTGTTATATAACACTTACTATGTGTAATTGTGTATTTGTGGTTTGCTCACAGTTATTATATATGGTTCATAACAAAATTTGTGGTGGTCCCCTTTGAAGTGCATGTATCATTTGTCAATATATGCGCACGTTTTCTTTTCTTTTATATTTCTCATATTCCTCTTCATTTAGTTTTTATCACGTTGACCTTTTTCTCTTTCTCTCTCTTTAAAACTGAGGATGTAAAATGAGAAGAGAAATGAGAAGAACCTCAATCTATTACTCCATCTTGTGAGAAATGTGTGGTTGGTAGTCACGTGGTCTATACATTTCTTGCTCCAAACAAAGTGTGCGGGGGGACGAAACCGAAGGTATCCTGGCATGATCAGTGCCACAAAGACGTTAGGTTGGTTGCCTATGTTGTTAGGCTTAGTTTGACAATGAACTTAAACTTATATGTTGCAGGTTTTTTGCTTCGTATTGTACAAGTAGTCACCACAAAGCATTATATCCACTCCACTCTCATAGTCAAAATCAACCTCGATGATATCCTCAAATAACATTCCCGAATTAGGAGTTCGTAATAACGGATTGAGTATATGATCTTACTAATTTAATATCATCTGTAGAGTATGTTACTAGTCAATACATGTATTAAGAACTCGGGTAAATTTAAATTAAGTGGTTTCTGATTCACTTACAGAGCCGGATTTAAGGGAGGTGCACCGGTGCACGTGCCCCCCCCCCTTTTTTCGTTGTAAATAAACACTATCTAAAATGAGAAGCTTGCAGTAAAAATAGCAACACTTTCCGAAACTTACTGCCATCAGGTTTCGTTTTAGGGCTTAAAAGAAAGGATTCACCAAGCAAAACAACATAACATTTCTCAAGTAGGGAAAGAAATAGAATCCACAAGGAGAAAAAAAATACTTTTTTCTTCTGCCACTTGTGACTCTCTTTAAAATACCCCCCCCCCTTCCCCCGATCGTTCTATGCATCAGCATTGTCAAGGGTAAAGAATATTGTCATATGAACTTCGAAGATTTTCCGTGTGATTGGTTATTTTGGTAGTTATTGGTGCACCCCCATCAGAAAATCCTGGATCCGGCCCTGTTTACTTACATATCAGAAAAACAACAAAGACACAGGGAATAGAAATTAAATAATGGCACAACACTTTATTTATACGCAACAACTTATAAATAGCTGATTTTGAAACTATACAAAATAATACATTTTCAACAAATAAATAAATATCAGAGGTATAAGATGGTCTTTGCATGATTTTTTTCTTTTTTTACTTCATCCAAACAATGAAAGAGGTCTAGTCGCAGATACATTAAAAAGTATTAGTTATAGACGAACATGCGGGACATTCGATAGAAGCATTCATAATAATAAACACTAGAGCAAGAAAAGACACCGTACATACCGAGAAGCTTTTCCAGTTAAACGTTCCATCATCATCATAGAGATATGCTGTAATTAATGATTGCCAATTAGTATACGTATCCAAGGTGGTATTCCAACATTCCAAACCTGAATCATAATTAGCCTCGTCGCTCCCACCAGACGTAATCGTTGATATCTCATCAGAATCATCGACTGAAGAAGTATCGATGTCATCAATGATATCTTCGTGCAGCTCCCCACCATGGTCTTTTTCAACCATATTCTCTCTAAGTTCATCCGTTGTTGTAGAACCTTGTGATATTATTTCTCCATCAAAATTATCACTATTAAAAGCGTATTCATCACTAGCATGAGACAAATCGTCTTCATTCTCTTTCGTATTGGATGCTGAAGATTCAAGCACAAGGTCGTTTATTTGGTTACCTGAAGATGATGTTGCAACAGCTTCTTCATTTAGTACTTGTGGGTGAGTTTGAATTGTCTTACCTGTCTCAGTATCTTCTTCTATCTTTGGTATTTCTTTATGCTTTTCTTGAATTTCTTCATCTAACTCTTTTATGACCTTAAGAGGTGAGATATTGTCGCTCAAGTCGGAAATTATTTCAGACATTTTAGATCTATTATCCTCTACGGAATGGTTCTCCAGTTGCTTTTTTTCTTCCAGGTGCTGGGTGCTTTTGTCCGCCTCTCGCTTTTCCCTTTCATTAAGGAAAGATCTCAATCTTAAAAAAGCTGCTAATGTTTTTATCATACCTCTGTCTGCAGATCGAATCCCTGTGTCCTGAAATTAAAAAAAAAAAAAACGTTTATGATTAACGTACTTGACTTTGCATTGTATCTATATGTTCTAAAGATACGCTTTGATTGAAAGAAATGAATTCTTTCGAAAGATAAAGTAGATGACCGTCTCGAGCTATGGATTGGGCATTAGCCATCATGGTAAATAGCGGCTTTCTTCTTACCCTGTGCGTTGTTCCTTTTAATATGAACAATTCTGTTGTAACGCTCGCTAACTGGGAATCTGAAATATGTGGGCAAACAGTGAGATTATCATAGTAAGTAACGAACTAAGTGATCGGAACAACTCTAATCATACATGTCCATTGACCCGTATTAAGTATTGATTCGTAGGCCTATACTAAGAGTATAGCACACAAACTCTGCGTAAATGATTTTGTACAACATAATAAAGCATTATTTTACATTTTCATGAGAAAGGTAGAATTCTTAGGGACACAAGTGGAATTAAATAAACTAATAAATATGCAGAAGTTATCAAATAGATGGAAACATCGGAAGAAAATAAAACTTATCTGATTAATACGGAGTGAGATCACCGTTAGTCTGCAGAACGACTCTGATTTGTCATAGAATTTAGGCATATAAGTCATAAATGGTTTGCAGAAATTGGCAGTTTTTGAGGGAAATCACATCGGTAAAATAAATAAATAATAAATTTTATCATCTCAAGTTAAGGAGAAATCTTTAGAAAACTTATACAAGAATTAATACATTCGATAAGCTTTCTTCCCTCGTAGCGATAAAAATTAATTTTTTAAACAATGTAACTTTCCTCAAGAATTGCCATTGCTTCTAGAAGAACATCGTACCGTTCGTCAGGCAGAACAGTCAACAAGGATGAATATCTACTCCGAATTTTATTTATTTATTCACGTTTCTTGGCATTACCAGCAATCTCTGGCCTTAAGCCCTCACGTATGAAGAATGACGTCCGTAGGCGAGCCCACTATCTGGAGGAGAAGGGAAGGAAGAAAGGAGTGGGAAAGCGGCATGGGATCTGTATGTTAGGTACCGTCCGGTGTACGCTTGGTATGAATGAAGGAAACCCAGGAAAAATCTCGCTCAGGATGATAGGCAAGAAAAAGCTGTTACATCTCTTTGATCAAATGTCCCCACCGGGAAAACGAACCCGGGACCGCTTGCATCAAAGGCGAGAGCGTTAACGACTACGTAACGCGGGGCCACAAATATTTGCTCCGAAGTCTGAACTCTAAAACCGACAACAATTGTTCAATAATGTTATGGTCTGGGAAATGGGCGGATCAGGGAAGCTGTTGTAGTTCATCTCGATGTTCATGAAACTATGCTTTAACAGCTGCAGCAGCCTGAATAGTCGCATTTTCATATTGGCCGAAAGCAACACCTGGACCAAAGAATGCATATGGTCACTTAAAATGTCCACATAATCAGTAGCAGTAATGCATCCTGCGACTATAATCACAGGACCCACCAAATATAAGGGCTTACGGTCCACAACATTACAAAGCCGCCGAGGCTGTTTCACGCTAAGCAAGAAAGAGTTCGAAGCATAAGCACCTTTGAGCATTTAAAATACATAAGCACGGCTTTGTTGAAAATAAGGTTAAAGAGGACTAAACGGACACCATTGCACGTTTCCAGTTATCAGTGGTCCATTTTACACGTTCTTGGTGCAATTTTCTTCGCGCTAATGCATTGTTGGTGGTGACCAGCGGTTTGGAAATTGCAACTCGACTTTGAATTTTCAGATTGAAAAACTCGCGTCGGACTATGATAGTCGCAATAGGCTGTTCCAAGTGCTGATTGAATTTGCAGTTAATTTTATCGAGTTTGCTCTATGTTCTTGGTGGCAATCCTCTTCAATGCTCGGCGATCCCTGCCACTGAGCCTTCTCTTCCGTCCATTATTGCTCTTTATCAATGCTGTTTACCATAAGTTATATAAGTTATCACCTTGGACACTGTTCCTGTTCGATCGTTCCACACTACCCACCTAACTGCTCATCTACAACCTGGCATCTTTGAAACTGAAAGGTTTCCCATTTTACATTACCAGTGTCTGGTCGCTTAACCACACACTTCCGTACGTCTCCATTTGATGTAATGAAGACCTCTAACATCATCTTACGGCTTGCAAATTATAAATGTTTCCATTTTTTTATAATATTTGTATAACTATGAACAACTGGAACATACGTGTGTTTTCCCTTGAAGAATTAGTCTTACAAGTTTGCTGGAGAAATAATATTCGTACTTGAAAAATTAGAAGATACGATACGTAAGTAATATTATTTTATTTAATGGAATATACAAATACCCTGTCACTTTATTTTGGACATTGTCTACTTATAAGCAAGCTTAAAGTATGTTAATTTTTGAGATTACACTAGAAGTTTGAAAAAGGTAAGATAACTTTTAAAATTATTCTTCCCTCATACTGCCTAGTTGAGGTAGAGTCGCTGATTTTCAGTTACGTCTTGTACGTGTAGATGCTTCGGTAACTATGAAACACTTAATGTTACTTCCGTTGATGATGATGATCGAAACGGAGAAGAGAAACTAGTTGGGACATTGGCTGAGAAGGACCTGTATCGTAAGGGATGTATTAGAGGATATGGTGGCAGGAAAGAGAGGAAGGGAGTGAAGGAACTACAGTTAGTGGACGATATCAAAACACGTGAAGACGAAGTTAACTGAAGACCGTGAAGCATGGAAGTTTCTCAGTTGCGGCAAGTGATCTACCAATAATGGCAGAATACTTATAAACCGTTGTTGATGATGATTATGATTCCAGACAGGCTACTTGCATCTTTATTGGTGAAAGACTTAAGTAATAATTTTAGTTTAAATCTAGTTTTTGAATACCCGCCCTTCAGGCAATGTACTGTAACATAGAGAATGTACTGCTTCTGCTGTTGTAATATAGAGAAATGTTACCAATATACCAATTGGCAAGCAGTATAAAAGTACTGATCATTCACTTTCATTAATTATTCGCCTTCTTTAGGGCATAGCGGCAGGACGAAAAACTGAAAGATCTTTCATTTTACTTTTAGATGCCATACTTTGTCTGAGCAAACTAATGATTTTTCAGAATTTTCTAAATAAAAGACACT
Source organism: Thermobia domestica (assembly GCF_964235325.1). Classification (NCBI taxonomy): domain Eukaryota; kingdom Metazoa; phylum Arthropoda; class Insecta; order Zygentoma; family Lepismatidae; genus Thermobia; species Thermobia domestica. The sequence continues at coordinate 131,217,441 of NC_137465.1, read as the reverse complement.
ATGTCCATACAAAACCATGGTTATTGGACGCGTTTTTGAAAATAAACAACGTTGTTCATATGAGAGCACGAAATTCTATGATCTTGTTGACATCAAGACAAATTTATTGAGGAAAGCTGTTCGGCAATAAACAAACAAGCAATGAACAGACAACTAACATCACGGTTTGTTGAAAATGTATCGTTTCAACGTCTCCAAAAGTACGTATGTATGAACCCTTGTCAGTAGTTGTTTCTTTACTTCAACGAATAGTCGTGTATGCGCTATTCAATCGTGTTCTAATATGAACAAAATTGGATGTAAATCTGTGATATGCGAACTTATTGTTTTCATTCGCGTGAACCAGTTGAATAGTGTGAAGAACATGCAAATACTATAAAATGAGGGAAACTGTTAACTGAGAATCAAAGTACGTGTTCGAGTGATTATTTGGAGAGAAGAGAGTCATTTTCTGCAAAAAATCGCTCAGTAATCATGCGGAGCGCTGTGTCGGACTCTTAAAAGATAGTTAGAAAGTTGTGTAAATATTACACACGGAAACACACTGATCGTCTAAAAGCAATAACTTCCCTTAAGGACAAGTACACTTGAAAAAACAAGGAAATGAATAGACATTAACTACTTCGGAAGAACCAATAGAACTATGGAAAGGCCCTTCCAATCGATATCAAATAGAACGGTGGTCCACCACCTTCAGATCTATGGTTGGTCTTGGGAGTAGAAATGTGGTAAAGAAATCATTCCTTCAAGCAGGAACCATTACAAAAAGATTATCCTGGCAAAAATAAATAAATAAATAAAGACTGAAACGATGAACAGTGGAAGAGGGCACTCTGGACCGACAAATCTAAATTCCATCTTTTCATCTTCTAATGCTAGAAGTTTGTGTGTCATCGTTCCGAAGAGCGCTTTCATCTCGATCGTGTAATACCTACAGAAGGTACGAATAAGGTAGCGTCACTGTTTGGGGATGTTTTACAGACTGACAAGTTGATAAATTTAGTTCGAATTAATGAAATAATGAACAAAAACGTGCTTCACAACGTTTAAGTGAGACATGATATTTCATCAGAAACGTGGATTTTGAACAGTAACTTTGTACTAGAGCAGGATTACCATCCCAAACATTCTTCCAAGCTATGCAGTAATTATGTGCAATTCAAAGAAGGTCCTTACATCTCCAACAAAATGGAATAGTCGCCACAACCACCGGATTTCCTACCCATCGAGTGCTTGTAAGAGGAACTTGATATCAAAGAATATTGAAGGTCTTTGGAAGGCTCTTCAGAGCTACTGGAGTCGCATAGCTTCGCAAAGGTTTAATGAATTAATCGAACAAACGTCTGGAATTTGTAAAGTTCTTATCAAGGCTAACGGTTGGCATTTCATTGAATGCAAACCTGCTCACTAAACTTATCTCAGTGGAAAGAGGATCATATGTTTTAATTTCTCTATATGAGCAATGGTGTTTACTTTACAGAACAAGTTCAATAAACTGAGTTTTGTATGGGTCTATGTATTTTTTTGAAAAATTCTGAAAAAGCAGTAATATCAGTAGTGTGCTCAGACTTTCGGCAATAAGTATATATATATAGTATACATTTATTCAGTCTTTTTCTCCTATTAAACTCGTAACTTTGACTTACCATATTTTTGCATAATTTTCTAATCGCTTCATCAAACTTCTTATTATTCGCTCGGATTTTACTTGAAAAGTCAGTTAAATCTTCCTTGATTTGCACTTTTGAACTGGAAGTTGCTTCATCCATATCGTTGCTTGGAATAGACGATTGTTGTAATTTGTCCAAGTCATTATCGTGGCGAACATCCACTTCACTATCGCTTTGACACCTTCTTAAGGATTCTTTTTTAGACACGACGAGCTCATCGCCGTAAGAAGATTCAGTTGCACTTGGTTCTTGATCTGATGAATTAAAATCTCTACTATATACAGGTTCTGGTATTCGTGTTTGTTCCTCTTTGTAAGTTTGTGCATTCGGCGACTTAGTGGCTTTTCTCCCAGCAGGTGGAGTTTCTGAAGAGGACCTTCTTTGACGAATATTAGACCTAAAATATAAGGGACAAAAACTGTAATTTGATGAAATAATTAGCTTCAAAATTTATTGAGTTTAATTGGACTATTTTATGAGTATATTACTATTATTCAGATCCAGATTAAAGCCTGGCTAATTAAGATTAAGCTTTTGGCAGCATATTTGGCTCCCTCTCCTTCCTTAGATACTAATAAGACTAAATAATGAACTTAAATCAAACAAGAGAAAGCATTACTGAAATAAAACAAAATGATGAAGTAATTCATAACCCAAAAATAATTTCAGACACATTCAATTCTTATTATACAAATTTAAGTAGTATATATGACAAATACAAAAATAGCAACCAATTTAGGAAAGTTAACATAAAAAATAATCTAAATTCAATGTACATATATCGTGTAAATGTGACCGACGTAATTAAAATTATCAATTAAATGAAAAATTAATGGTCAGCAGGCATTGATGAAGTACCGTCTGCGCTTATCAAAAATGTTGTAAACACTTCTCTAGCTGAAGTTTTATGCTATTTAATAAACCTTTCTTTCCAAACAGGATTATTTCCTGATAAATTAAATGTTACCAAAGTTAAACCAATTTATAAAAAAGGGGATAAAATGGATATCAGTAACTATATACCGATTTCTCTTATTACAACATTTGCGAAAATATTAGAATTAGCAATAAACAAACAGGTTACACTATATTTACAAAGTACTGGAAGAATTCCAAAAGATCAACATGGATTTATTCAAGGAAAATCAACGGAAACCGCTATTTACCAATATCTGAATTACGTAAGCGAACTACTAGATAAAAGAAATAAGTGTATAGGATTGTTTTTAGACCTTACTAAAGCGTTTGACTTAGTGCCTCATAGAAAACTTTTATATAAAATAGAGAAATGTGGAATAAGAGGAGTAATAAGAAACTGGTTTCATTCATATTTGACAGATAGAATACAGGTGGTGGAAATAACTAGAGTAGATGAGAGAAATTCAAAAGTAACTATTTTCACATCTACAATGAATAAAATTAAATGCGGCGTACCACAAGGATCAATTCTTGGGCCATTACTGTTTTTGATATATATATATAAATGATTTCCTGCATAATTTAAACTTTGCAAAAGCCATTTTATTCGCGAATGACACAAATGTAGTAACAGGTGAAAACCATCAACAATTAGCTACTAACAGAAAATAGCGTAAAATAACTAACGAACTGGTTTGATCATAATAAGTTAATAATAAGTTCAGAAAAAAACCTTGTCAATACGCTTTAAATTAACAAACAACAATCTAGATAAAGGAAGTATAAAAATAGGAAAAAAACGAAATAAAAAAAGTTAGTTCCGTAAAAAGTTTTAGGTGTAGGCCTACATATATCAGCAAATTTAAAATGGGATTATCATATAGAAAAAATTGCGAATAGCTTAAGAAAAATGTATTTCGCAGTACAAACCATTAAAAACACTATAAACCGAAATACAGCAAAAATATTACTGCTTATTTGAATCTATATTAAGATATGGATTAATATTTTGGGGAAATACTGTAAAAGTAGAGATATTTTTGTCCTTCAAAAAAGAGCTGTACGAATTCTAGCTGGTATAGGACCGCGAGAGTTCTGTAGGAAATATTTTAAAGAACTAGCTATACTACCTTTACCATGTTTGTATATACAGTATATTGCTTAATAGAATTTGTAAGATCCAATATAAATGAGTACACAACAAACAGTGACGTGCATGATTATAACACAAGAAAAAAGACTAATTTTCATCCACCAAACCATGGAACAGCAATGTACGAAAAGGAAGTAAAGTATGCTGGTATTATGGTATACAATAAGTTACCAAACAAATTAAAGGTAATCAAGTCTAATATTGCATTCAAAAGAAAATTAAAAGAATATCTATTGTCACATTACTTCTATACAATAGATGAATATAATCAATTAAATAGTCACGATGTAAATAGTAATAACAAATTAACAAGATAGGTCCATTTATGTGTAAGGTATGCTGTAGTATTGGTATAATGATATTTCAAATTATTATAATGTATAAATGTATGAATTACGTTTAATAAATGTGACCAATATATGTACTGCTTCAATTAACCATGACGAATCCCATGTACTATCGGAAAATTATTTCCAAGTTTGTACAGAATGGAGGATAAATAAAATGAAATGAAATAAAATATTACAGAATAAGTAAACTATAAACTTTCCATGTAAATGTTTCTGCATGGCAAATTATAATATAACTTTTCCTTTTCATGTGCTCCAGTCGTATAAACGCGTATTGAACAATGAGATTTTGCGTAGTCGCGATTGAGTGCTAGATCCATTATGGACGACAATTTGATCGTTGAAACTTGCAACAAAGTCTAAAAGTTTGATCAAAATAAAATTTTGTTCATGTATTAAACCAGAATAGCCAACATGAAACTACATTACTTCTGCGGAGAAGAGTTTTGGAAGTATAGCCTAGAGTGCAAGGAACCCGCGTATTAACGGCCCTACTATTATTGACTGAAGAGTTGAGCCATAATCGTCACAGGTAAAACTGGGTGGTGCTCTTAATTCGGCCTTAAGTTTAGGCCCAATCTCTACCCATCCTAACAATTACCCAAGCATCACATGGTTATATACTATAGGTTAATGAAAACTGTATTCGAACGGAGAACCGAATGGGTGAGATTGCTAGTACCAAATCAAGTATGCTTCCCATTTATCTAATCAGAAGCCCCATAAGTCACCCATCTGTTATTAAATGTAGTTCGACGTAACATTATTTTATCCAATAGACACTCTAATTAAAGATTTTTCAATCGTACCTAAGCTAACTACACTACAAGCTACGAATGAAGAAAGAAGAGTAGGATTTTTTTTTTTTTTTAACGAAATCAGTATGCTTGAAACACGCAAAAACTCTTTGGTTATATCGATGGTTATCTGATCATTTTCTTTTCAGTGCTGACAATATTACAAAGAACATTTACTGACAGATGGGCAAGTTTACACCCATCTCCATTTTTAAACATGATGGAATACCCCTTCATTGGTCTTATGATGTTCGGTATATTCTAGGTAAAGATTTTCCTGAGAAATGGATAGGCTATAGTAAATCAATCTCCTGGCTTCCTCGATATATTTTTCTTTCTTTGTTTGTTTCTTTGGGATACATAAAGGTTCTACCACACTCCTGAGAAAATTGCTAAACTTCGCAGGTGGAACATTGACGCTATACACATTAGTGATATTTACAAGCTGCAATAAGTATAGGTAGAGGTGAGAAATCGTTTCACAACCTGAGGATAACCAAAGCAAAACAAGTTTAGATTCACTAATGGCAAACAAACCTTGGTAAGATGTGGTGCATTTTGCAAGAGACTGTAATTCTTTGTGTTCTTTGGTTTGGAAATTGTAACTGACTGTAATTGTAACGGGGCTGCTTCTTTTTCTTTTTAGTTCATTAAATAAAGTAAAAGTATAAAACAAAGTAGTATATTTGTCCTGTTTTCTGCTTTAAAAACAAGCCTCAACTTGGATGACTAGCCTCCTGTGTAGACAATATCATTTCAACTTTGATATTTCGGACATTGTAATCGAGTATTCCTCATCAGAATTCAAACGTTAACTGTTATATTTTGCATTAAGTTCTTCGCATGCTTAGTTGAAACAGCACAGTAGAAATTATAGAATATCCTCCGCTGTTGTCTTTACCTTAAGTCTGTATAACACTGTGTTTTTACAATTAAACATGTGGAGAACTCATTGTAAAATACAGCGTAAGCCGTTGTTTAATCCTGATGAGGGATACGTGATTAAAGTATCCGAAACATCGATGTTGAAACGACATTGTCTACATTGAATAGTAAGAAGGTTAGTAAGTTCTTTATGTAATAAAATTGTTGATGAAAGCTATAAGGCATCGTTATTACTTAAATTCAGTGATAACTCACGATAAATTAATTTTATTGAAATAAAAAAAAAATGAATCCACGAAGTTCCCCTGTCATCTGTGTGGTTTCACTTCTTTCTACATTATAATCTCTTTAACAGTAACATATCTACTTTATTGAACTTAAGAGAATACTGATCTTGTACTTACTTAGAGAGTACTTCAGAACACTTTTCTATAATGTGTTGAAGTCTTGCTGCAGCATCGTTGTTTGCTAGTGCTTCCATATATGCTTGATTTGCTTTCAAATACCTGTTTTTCCCAAAATAAGATATATTTTAAATAGTCTCTAGTTAATGTAATCCATATAAGAAACATATTGTATGTAAAGAAACCAATGACACTATTCTTTTCTTAATATCTTCTGCTTGATAACTAACATACTATTATAATGCAAGTTGAAGAAAATTGCATTCAAATACGTAAACATATTTCAGGACGCGACCTAATTTTTATCTTGAAGGAATATACACTTTTCTAACCAAATTAGGACACTTATTTAAAAGGAAAATACATTTAAATGCCTCTTTTTTGCCTACAAACCTATGTATCAAACCTTTCGCAACACAAAGGTTTGATACGTAGATTTGCAAGAAAAGATTCAAAGTGAAAAACAATACGACTTCTTACGCGGTACTTTCGCAACAGTTTCTATAGAAGTAGTTGGTGAGTACTTCAAATTATACGCCCGTAGCCAAACTCCGTCTATAAAAATTTTCGCATGAGTGCTTTAGGATTCTGAAACATAGATTTTTGGATAGGACACATACTAGTTCCTAAGTGAAGTCTTGACCCAAATATGGTAGACCCCATAGTTTTGGAGCTATGGACTTTTAAACTTCATTTTTTTATGTTTTCGGCAACATATAACTCCGAAAGGAAATATTTGTACACCCAGGTTGGTCTATACTTTTTGTTTTATCTTGGTGTCAGAAATCACCTCCCAAACGTTGTCGGTGTTGTTTCGAAACACCCAGTATTTCTTGCAGTTTCTTCTCGTTTTACGGGGGTTTTCTTCGGTGAGTCAACTGTTAATGAAAGTAGGTACTTGGATATGTTAACACATTGTGGCAAGTGCTAAAATTACAGGATGGTAACTACAATTTTATTTCTCAGCAAGATGGATCCCAGCTTCCACTCATATTTTCAGTTAGACGTACGTGTTAACCTTAATCCTAACCGATGAATCGGACGCTCTTCAGGCGACGACTTGCCCCTAATGTTCTGGCTCTAAAATCGCTAGACTTGACTCCATGAGATTTTCCCGCAAGGATTATAAGATGATACGTGTGCCTTCTTCGCCATGGGATTTAACACAGCTTCAGAACAAAACTGTGGATGCAGTAACTGCTATCGATCTTGGTATGTTAGAACGTATGTGGGGACGAACTGGACTATAAAATTGACGACTATAAAATAAGAATGGAACATACGTGAGTTAGGTAGAAACTTATACGGTTTTCCTTGTCTGTTCCCATAACGTTTTACAAAGATTTTTCTGCTGCTCTGGCGATTTCTGTAGTCCCGGAGAGAATTATCTATTTCCTGCATTAAGACTCACAGTTTCTTCCATCGTTCCTGACAATAAGCCATTTATCTTTGTAACGAAACATCACAAAAGCTACTACCAAATATCACAAGAAACTGTTCGATAATTTATTTCAAAGAAAAAAAATTCTACAGATCTGCGAATGGTGATCTTGGAACAATCAACAATAAAGGCTATATTTAGGACCTAAATTCATAAACATTTAGATGAGGATATGTTATAGCAATGTTTCCTCTACTGTCAATAATTTAGTATAAGTAAGTGAAGGCAAAATTATTTTGAACGATAATCATATAATTGCAACACAAGTTCAAGCTACTGACTAAAATCGATAACGCAAATATATTATAGATATTCTATGTAATTCTGATATGAACACTGTAATTGGGTAGAATAACCTGTTGTGTTCTTCTTCTTAAATAAATAAATAAATAAATAACTTTGGCACTAATTTAAATGTTGAATTGATTTTAAAGATGTACAAATCTTTAACCATTTTAAAGATATTCATATTCTTTAGAGAAATAAAAAATCCTTTGGCGTGCTACACTAAAATAAAAAGATAAAATCTTACCTTTGTTTCGGTAGCGCCAGTTGATTTAGCCTACTATACCTCCTGCCATATTTTCCATTTAAGTTGGGTACATTTTCATTTGCGCTGTAACATACAACAATTTATTATTTATTTCATGCGTATATTTCAGAAATAAACAAACTAATTTATAACTTAGCAAATATAAATGTTATTGCTATTGGTTATTCATTATTATTATTATTATTATTATTATTATTATTATTATTATTATTATTATTATTATTATTATTATTATTATTATTTAATGTGACGATGACGATATTATATTTCGAAATATCAGCCATAAAATAGATTGATTTAATCCTTTAGAAATTAATGAGGAGCTTCAAATTGTGATAACTTTGGGGCAAGGAAGTCAGTAGAACTCACTTCTGGTAAGAAGTGTCCTAAGTCCAATCACAGGTTATGTGAGTTCGAGGTCAACAATATCGTGTTCGAGATTTTCTCGTAGTTCTTCCATTTTCTCGCACTCTCATTGCATCAATTATTCCATTATCGATCACTTATATTTCTCATCCTTTCCTTTTTAGCCAAGCTTAAGCTACTTGCATCGAGATGAATCATTCCTAGTAAACCATTCCAATAAAGTCAGTAGTATATTCAAATCCTACGAAATTTATAATCATATTTCTCATAAGTGACAGCGATAGACGCACTGGTGCTATTCAGCTGGTTCGCTAAAACCGATGTTAAAATATTTCGAGTTCGCAGAACCGTTTGTTATACCCATACATAACAGTAAATTTTAACCAAGTAATACTCAGGAACAGTAAATTTTAGTTTAACTATCTTGTTTTCAGAAATGTTTACAGCTACAGGATTAAACATATGATCTCTCATAACAAGGTATAAGTGTTAATTTCCTAATCTCAAATGTTCAGGTATCACGAATGAGAACTGGTATTACATGAGTGTAGTGGTGAGGGATATTTATATTTCAAACGCATACATACCATTATCAACAATAGTTGATCCATTGCTAGGTTAAGATCTTCCTAATACTTTTTGATAACCATCTATCTTGGATAATTTGTTTCCAAGATATTCGCAGTGTTACCTAATTTCGTTACACCACCTTGTATAAGGATGCTGTGCAGATTTCTAGTTGTCACTTGTGGTATTTACTAAAAGTTTTGCTTTTGTCTACCTTGTATAGAACCAGTTGTTAAAGAATTGGAATAACACCACCAGATGGAAGAAATAATACACAAGAGATGCAAAATACGAAATACTTCTGTCAGGTCTGAACTTTAACTTGTGTTATTTGGTTAATCATTAACAGAAGAGGGCATACATTCAAATCTGTTCCTAGAGTAGGTTTCAAGTTGTTTGTTTGTTTGTTTGTTTACGTAATACCAATAGAGATATCAAAGTAACAATGCTGCAATATCCCTTATTTTCAATATTTTTTTCTCATGTCTAATAAAATGTGAACATGTGTATTTACAGTATTTATTAATGATATAATGCACAACCTTAAAAATGTAAATATTTTATTATATTCTGATTGTCAAACTGTTTAAGAGAATGATCAATGTAAACGGCATAGTATCCCATATTCACAAGATCTTAGAATCTATGAATGGACTCGAGATAATGGAATGAGTATAAATAGTAGTAAATGAGGATATAATATACATGAGGTAATCTTGTTACATAGCGACTAAATAAAATATCATGGTTAATCTATAGAAAAGGTAGAATCAGTCCGGAACCTCGATGTAACATTTAACTCTCAACTGACATTTAACAATCATGTGAGTGATATTAATAAACAAACAAACATCGTAATTCGCAATTTACTTAGAAACTGGTTTAGTTTCAATAACTGCAACGCTTACATAGGACTATATAATACTCCTGCAAGACTTAAATTTTAACTTGCAAGTCGAGTTAATAGAATAACGAAAAAATAGAAAAAGTTTACAAAGTATATGTATTTCACTACATTTATAGTAATATCATTACAACTGCAAGCTATTATTAAAGATATTTGACTTAGATTAACGTTTTAAAGTTATGTATTAGAAAATAGTATATACAGTCATAATTTATTAAATAATGTCTCATTTAGTAGTGACACTGAAATACAGGTTTATTTCAAAATTTGTAATTTAACATGTAATATTGCAGAATAGAATTATAGTTTCCTCTCTCCCCCTCCACCACAGAACGAATTCTACTATCTGACAACTATGTGGGTGTCCTGTTTAAACCATTTCTAGAACTTTTACTTAATGTAGCTAGAAACGGCTTCTAAGCCAGTTGAGCAGGAGTAGGATGGTCAGTTTCTTTCCTCTGCAATTTAGAAAGGACTATAAAATACTGACGATTATAGTGGAGTGAAGGAACAGGCTAAATAGGTCTCAATTTTTTAAAAAATTGACGGGCATGAATCTTAGCTTCAAATTGATCTTTTTATTAAAGTTGGTTTAATGAAAAAATAATAATGCTTTTCTAGTTCAGCTACACAAAATATAAGTTACTCCCTATTTCTATCCTCATGACTATTCGAAAAACAAATCTAGAGGGTTAGGGTTGAGTTATGCGTGCCAGGAATGACTTTTTTTCTCCAGGGGAAGATAATTTTTTGTTAGAGGAAATCCCTGGCATGTTCCCAACAATTCGCACGCTGACATATGGCACACATTCAAGTAGATGATATACGGTCAGGGCATTAGCTTCAAAAACCTTAATCTTGGCTTTCTGCTCCGGAGTTCATACTCTTAATTTAGACAGTTCCCAAATTGTTTCACGATGATGGGTCATCTCCAAATATTATGTACCTGCACCAGGAGCCGAGCTCGGGATCACATTTAACTATTTTTGCTAATCAAAATAATACATACACTATATAATATGGACTATACGTCGCTTACACTAGAAGTTATCCATTGTCAATAGAAAAGAGTAGTAATAGCTGATAGTTGTTAACAATATGTTATGATATGGTTCTCGACAATATATGATTCGTGAATAATACATCGTAAGAAGTGATTTTATAAATAATTTCATAGTTTCGTAGTTGATAAATAACTCATTCCAAATACATTTTTGGCAAGTGAGTCACGGCCTGTATATATAAATTCATAACTTATACAATATACATATAACTAATACATACATTAAAAAATAATAACTTACTTGGTAGTTGTTCTAGAAACTTCATCTGTACTATGTCTATTAGAATAATTTCTTGAAGGAGTTTCCCTCGATCTGGTGATTTTAGAAAATTGTGTTGTATCATTTGATCTTCCAGCAGACGTCTGCGACGGAATTGCTGCCGTACCTTGAAGGACACTGTTGATTTTTTTAGTGTCTTCGTCCCTATAGCGTCTCCTTCGAATGGTAAAATTAGAACTCAGGGACTTCGTAAGAAACCTTTTTGACAGGTCTTCATGTACGCTGGTTCGCTGCCGTGATTCAGGAGATCTAGGGAAAGCTAAATGTTGTTTCACGTTAACTAAATCAACGTTTCTGAAATCCTTTAACTCGCGCACATCCAAATTCTCATTTGCGGAAGCTCGATTACCTTTCATGCACGAAGGATTAGAACTGCTACCTCGTAGCGATCGGTTAGGTTGCCGATCATTCACTACTTTTGAGTGTAAATGATCCAGTAAGTGAGGAACCTTTTTGTCGACGTTAGTTAAATCTTTCACATGTCCTGACAGAGGTCTCTGACAATTCATCGTATCACATCCTAATAAAGAATGTTTATGTGTGTTCTGATTAAGAAAAGTACTGGAACAGAAGTTCTGCACAGCACTCAAAATACTTCCTGAAAGTTGAGGTTTCATATTAGTATCCAGCGATCGTACTTCTCGTCCTGCAAGTCGATTTTTTTTGGAAAGAAATTCTGTGTGTCCTGTGTTATTCTTAGTTGTCATCACATTTGAATCGATCTTTTTATCATCGTTGGATAATGACGATGGCGATTTCTGTAAACAAGCGTTGCTGTCAAATTTTTTTGTTTGCACATGTGACTTCAAAGCATGTTCTTTAGTTGGAGATTTAGCCCCTAAAGAAGGTGATTTTGGTCTCATGAATCTAGCCTCAGATCCATCACTTAATTTATTGTGAGATTTTACAACAATTTTAGGTAATTTTGATCTGTTATCTGCCGATTGAAAAGTATCATTCTTTTTGTAATGAGGAGACCTCGTTCTTTTGGTTGGTGAGTCTTGCCTAATATCTAATGCTGATGAGTTATCATCTGTGCTTTGAGACCTTGACCCGAGAATAGGAAACTTGGACTTAGATTCACGTTCCTTTGATGAACTTTGCCTATTGTGAACATCAGCCATTGATCGGCTTGTACCATGGTGCTCTTGCATCTTTTTGACTGTTATTCTCTCATGCATGTTTTGTGAGACAGAAATATTAACAGATTTGGAAGCTGTCATCTTAGATGAATCGCATGCAGTAGATTTCGTACTGTCAGCTGTTTTTGAAACATTTACCAATGGCAGTGTTACGGATTGTTTATTACCAGGCTTATTGAGTCCCGGCTCATCCATGTTATTCCTAAAGGCCAATCTTTTTGTATCTTCGGTCATGTTCTTCAAAGTTGACTTTGGAACTATTATAATGCTTGATTCACATATCATTCTGTTGTCGAGTCGAGAATTCCTTGTATACATTGGGCATATCGATTTCTCCATACTTTGAAAGGAATTACCATAATAGATTTCCATTACTGATAGTTTTTCGAAAACGATACACTCAATAACTCCTAATCTTAGCTCATATTTTATTTCCATTGTCTGGACATCTCTAAATAGAATGTGTAAGTCTGGCTGTTGGATGTTTCGAGAAGAAGTTGGTCGATGACACGACGGTCTAGCCACTGTACATAAAGCCTGTTGCTCATTTGTTAATAATGGTCCAGCGATTTCAGTACCTACCCCTTTCCTCTTATATATTTCTTTCATAGCCTCTGACAATTTATCGTACTTTATTTCTGAAAGACGATAGTGTTGCTCTACCCTGCAATTTCTCGAATTGAATCTATTATAATCTGTAGTACCCGAGTCATCGCCATCGAGAGAAGAATAATCTACACAAGAACGGGAGTAGTAAGAACTCAGATCCGTATCAAGCAACCACGAAGCGTCTTGGAAAAATTTAAAGTCTTGTTGCAACAGCTGATCCGTTGACAAACAAGAAGTGCATACACTAGGATTTTCATACAATTCATTTATTACCCACTGTGATTTTGCTGATGAGTATAGACATTTTGGGTACAAAATGTAGACTATTTTACTTTCATTCCAAGTTGGGCGAATTTGTTCGGTTACTGGACTATTTACGTTTATTCTAACATCCTCTATTGTTGGATAATGTAGTTGTTTAGACATAGCTGTCATACTGGATTGTAATATGGAGGGTTGCTGTTTAAACTCCATTTTCTTGGGATATATTGTTTTGACCAGTGTTAAAGGAATTACTTCTTGAAGAACTTTTGCCGTAAGTGCTGGTTCAAAACAATATGTTTGCTTTAATTCCATAATCTCTTGTCTTTGTTGAGGCAGAACATTGTTGTAAATATCATCCGATGATGTACAACGACTGCATATACTAGGAGAACTCTCTAAAGTAGACAAGTAACTCACTGTCTTAGATGGAGAAATCTTGTTACAATTCGTTCCTGCTGTACAATACGTACCAGAATCACAGTCAACAACACTTTCAAGTATTGAGAAAGTTTTTCGTCTTTTTCTAATTCTGCATGAGCATTTCTCATCCATATCAATTATAAGTTTATCTTTAAAAGGTATTTTATTAATTAGGGAAAAGCTATGAGTTGAACTTGTTTCTCCAAAAGCAGCAGCACAGCAATCACATTTATCAGACAATTTAACAGTCACGTTTGATGCAGCATCTGTTGTAGAGTTTGGAGCAAATTCTGTTAATAAAGAACATTTACTATTTATTTTAGATTTCCTCAAAGGTTCTACAGGATTTTCAAAATATACGTCTGTAATAACTTCACTACTTGATGACGATGTGATATTCTTCTTTTCTTCATTTGAGGCATCTCCAGGTGCAAAACTATTGCGTATTTCTTCAAATTTACTTCGAGCTTTTTTTAAAAAATTCAAACGTCTTCTGTTAATTTCTTCTTCGAGTTTACTTTGAGTTTCTCTTAAGGAATACAAATATTTTTTGTTCAGTTTCTTTTCAATAGTTTCTTCATTAAGTCGTAAAGAGGTTCCTCTTGTTCGTAAAATGCTCCTACTATCATACGAACTTGTAATATGTTCTTTTTCTTCTGTATTATCTACATTCTGATGATCTTCCATGGGTTTGTTTGAAAACACTTCCTCAAGAACGTTTAGCTCTTCTGGTAAAATGTATTCTTCGATAGTAATTCCTTCAAGAGTTTCTTCATGAAACTTTTCTTTATAATTTTCACTACAAGGACATGTCTCACATTTCTCTTCTTCACCTTTCTCATTGCCTAGGTTCTCGTCTTCACCGGTGTCAGTATTATCCGATTCATCAACTTGGAACTTCCCAAACAAGCTGAAGGTAGACATTATGAAATATTTTCCAGATTTTTCTTCGCATTTATTGGTTGGCAGCTATCTAATAGTCGCCGCATTGGATGAAGACGACAATTTTGAATAACATCGAAAGAGATGTCGTTATTATCAAACTATTGGAGTTGATTGTCATCGAATGCAGCTTAAGTTCAAAACTTCCAGACAACACAACATAGACATCTGAAAGAAAATAATGATACAACATTTTCCATTACAATATGACACACGTGGAAGAATAATTATGAAGTTTGTAAATATACAAATAAACATGAACTCTTAATTTGCATACCTAACTAAGTACGCATATATATATATATATATATAACACGAACAAGTTCATGTATTTAAACTTTCAGCGAAGAATAAAAACAAAAACATTCTTTTTCCTGGCATCCCCTATCGTTGGAAACAGAAAAACAATAACAGCAGCAGAAGAAGTTTTGTCAAAGAAGATTTTTAAGAAAAATTATTTCAATGAAACTAAACTAATGCTATAGAGGAGCCATTATGAGATGGTTCCTGAAGTTTTCTCTCACTTGCTGAGGGAAAATGTAGCCCTTACTTTGGTGCTAGTGTTATCGAGCATAGTAACTCTGTTTTACACCATTAAGAAAACTGCCCTTATAAATGCACCGAAAAAGCCTTGACATGAGTAGTAGCACCGCCGCTGTGAGATGTCAAAGACCTTCTCTTGCTGGTTCCTCTATAGTATCCGTGGTTGATCGTAATATTTCTCTATGTAATATATTCTTTACAGTTTAAAACAAAGTATTTTTTAAATTGGCTAATAAGACGTTTTACATACATATGAGAATTATACAATTCAATTTTAACGAGCTTAAAAAAGCATAACTAATAACATTACTTTTTAAATTTATTTACATTATTTGTTAATCTTACTTTTTTAAAATGTAAAATTGGTTATTGATCCATTTTATTAATTATTTTAATTTTCCAATTTATTCTTCAATTACATAATTTATTGTTCGATAGCAAGTTTTTCTCATACTGAAATAAACTTTCACTTCCCAAAATGTCGGTAAAGAAGGCAATCAGCAATTTGTTTGTTGTTGAGCAATCCCAAGATAAGAAGTCATTTGTGGAAGTATTATCAGACAGGACAATGTGTAAATAGACTGCTCTTCAGCTGCAAGACACTGTAAAAATACTGTCTTTAAGATAGGCGAAGAGATTACCAGTGCGGATTTAGACAAAATTGATAAACTATCGACCAAATATTTACCATTCGCCAAATACTCGAAAAAAAGTGGGAATACAATACCCCGGTACATAAACTAATTATTGATTTTAGAAAGGCGTACGACTCGGTTAGGAGAGAAACATTATACAACGTTCTTACAGAACTTGGAGTACCGAGAAAGCTAATTAGATTAATTAAGATATGTTTAAATGAATCCCGAAGTAAAGTCCGCATAGGAAAATTTTTGTCCGCGAGCTTTCACGTCGAAAATGGCCTGAAACAAGGAGATGCGTTGTCGCCATTATTATTTAACTTCGTTCTGGAATACGCTATAAGGAAAATCAAATAGAGCAACCAGGGCCTAGAGCTGAACAGTATTCACCAGGTTATGGCATATGCTGATGATGTAAATTTAATAGGGGATGATGGGAGAACAATAGAAAGAAATGCAGAGATCTTATTAAACGCTTTCAGGGACATGGGTTTAGAAGTAAATGCAGAGAAAACTAAATACATGGAAGTACGTCGGGACCGGAATACCGCAAATTATGGAAGCGCTAAAATAATAAATAACACTTTTGATAAAGTGGATACTTTGAAATATCTAGGATCAATATTAACAGGCGAAAATCATTTTCACGGAGGAATTAAATGTCGACTAAAAGCAGGGAATTCGTGTTACTATTCAGTTCAAAATCTCTTGTCGTCGCGAATTCGAATTTGAAGCTTAAAATATACAAAACGATAATCATGCCTGTTGTTCTGTATGATTGCGAAACATGATCACTTACTCTGAGGGAAGAGCATAGACTGAAAGTATTTGAGAACAAGATCCTGAGACGAATATTCGGACACAAGAGGAACGGAAATGGGGGATGGCGGAAACTTCATAACGAGGAACTACATAATTTATATGGTTTACCCAACATTGTTAGGGTCGTCAAGTTTAGAAGGCTTAGGTGGGCAGGTCATGTAGCTAGAATAGAGGAAAGTAAAAAACGCTTTCAAAGTCTTGACTGGAAGACCAATCGAAAAACGACCATTAGGAAGACCTAGGCGCAGATGGGAGGACAATATTAAGATGGATCTCGCAGAGATTGGAATACAAAGTAGAAACTGGATGCAAGCTTTTGTGAACGCAGCATTGATCCTCCGGGTTCCATATGCCATAGAGTTAGTTAGTTAGCTGGAAGTAGCCCTAAATTCTTTAAACGTTTCATTTCTTGAGATTATTCACGAGAATTCAATTTTGTACTGATGGAGCTAAAATTCGATATATAAAGCATGACCAAATCATCGTGATCGTGAAGAGGTCTCAAGCATTAACTCACTCTATAAGAAGGTAGAGCGCATACCTCTAGTGTGTGAGGTTTCTGGTTCGATTCCCGGCCAAGTAAGTTTGTGGTGGACAATATCGTGTTCGGGAGTTTTCTCAGGATACTTCCGTTTCCTCCAACTTTCTCATTCCACTAATTTTTCTGTTGTAATTCACTTGCCTTAATCATTGTCTTCCTTAGCCTAAAAGGGCACAATCGTAGGGCATTAAACTAAAATATTTCATTTCATTTTCACTTTATAAAAACAGACTATGAAGAACATAGACTAGAGATGTTATCCTTAAAGATCAATTTCAATTAATTTACGTAAAGAAATATGGCAGAATTTAAGATGGATGACTTTCTGCTGTTATTAATGTTTTCTTTTCTTTTAATTTAGTGCATTTTGTGTAATAAAGGTTATTTATTATACACATAAATTTATTGCTTGTATTCAAGCATTATTGAAGTAATAGAAATTAACAGTTACTTATATGTATAGGAACGAACCCAATATATTCCAATAAAAAATAGTGAAACTATGTTAAAATTTTCAACAGATAGTAGTTCCAAAATATTTTATCGTTAAATAGGAGTAAAAAAATACAGTGAGAGCACTATCCTTAAAATAACTTACATATGTATCATTGGGTATTATTCTTAATTGAACTACGTAGCAATAAAGAAGAAGAAATTAATGTGATATTTATTTACCTCTTCGATTATTTTTGAAACCTCTCTCTCATACAAAAATATAAGTTAACGTTGTTATGGATGTCCCACTTCAATAATGCATTTTCTTTGGTGAAGAAGTCATAACAATAGAATTAGCCTATTCATGTATAATAGTTCCATGGATGATTATGTATATTCATGATTATATTTTGAAAAATAAAACAATTAGTGCTAATAACATGAATTCACAGTTCCTTTATAATTTTCAAAACGTTGGGAAATAAAGGATAACTTTAAGTTTATAACACTGATACGGATCTAGTGCTTACAGTGCCAAATTCACAATATTATTAGTGTTTGATGAGAAAAAAATGTCCGGAGATGAAACATATAATAATCGATAAATCTCATTCTGCTGAACAAAGTGATGTGGATGAATGAAAATCCTCATGCACAGTTTTCGAGAAATTCGAAATCTAAAAGTTGATGTTGCACATATTGAGATAAACCTGATAACGAAGTATACATTCATCAACCTCTTCATTATGACACCAGCAGCATATTTTTAAATCACGCTGGACCCTAGTCATAGGAACTAAATACGCCGTTCTGATTGGTTGAAGTTATCCGTTTCTCGCCACGTAGCTACATATAGCAGAAATCAAAGACTGGCTGCTGTCAGTTCTCGAAGCCGAGCGTGTTAGCGCAACAGGCTAGTAATAAGAATCGCTGTTGGCGTGGATTCAAACCCGGCCCAAGGAGAGGTTTTTTTTATTTTTTTAACAAAAAATTTCATAACACTTTTTTCATTAAAATAAGATGAAAATAATACTCAAAAAGTTATGTACTTACGTTACGCGTGCAGTTTTGCTATACGAATCCATAGTATAAGTAGTATTAGTAATAATAATAATAATAATAATAATAATAATAATAATAATAATAATAATAATAATAATAATAATAATAATAATAGTAGTAGTAGTAATAAGAACGGGTCAGAAGCTCCACAGGGCTCGTATTGTTCCATCTTATCCCCATGCAACCAATCAGAAACGTGTATTTAGTTCCTATGGCAGGGTCGAGCGTGTAAAAATATGCACACCAGCAAGAAGGCAGTACAAAATAACACGTTCTTTAATACTGTAACTGGAAGTATCAGCCATCGTTCACACAATCTTGATCCATCATGCACCATCTCATGAATAAGAAATTATTGAAAATATAAACGTATGGTAGAATTTTGTATATATTTAACTTAACTTCTGAAATGTAGTTTTATTGCATAATATGATCATATGAATGGATAAAGAGATAAATTCTTTGTAATAGGACATAGGTACTTCGATGTCCCCTCTCAATTTTCAGGAGGGATACATATGGCAACATACTTAACCCTGGTTATTCTGATCACGATGCGCAATTAGTTAACTTATCACTTCCATCAACTAACTTACGGATGTTGCAAAGTACTACCAGAACTGAGAAAAGGTTATTTTCACCGAATAATATGGTATTTTTGATGTCCGTGAACCTGGCCCCACCCACATCGGCGCTAATTTTAAAACATATGACAAAAATTAGTGCCCAATTAGTGCTGACGACCTGTAATGTTAAAAAATGAAATGAAATGAAATCTTTGAATTTTACGTCCCACGGTTATGCGGGTTAGGCTAAAGGAGACGGTGATGATGAGAGATGAGTGAAATGGTGGAATGAAGAATGTGGGAGGAAACGGGAGAACCCCGAGAAAACCCACGAGCACGGTGTTTGTCCACCACAAAGTTCACTTGGCGGGGGCTGGGATCGAACCCGGGACCCCAAGCACCAGAGGTGAGCGCTCTACCACTGAGCCACCGCGCCCCCAATGTTAAAAAAAAATTGTGCCGTTACACAGACTTCAAAAAACAAAAAAGATTCTGGGTGGGGCTAGGTTCACACTAGCCCCACCCACTCAACCGATCGAGATGAAACCTATACACAAAGTTGATTTTAAATTAGTGCTGTCGATACTGCATAAAACGAAAATTAGTACCATTATCAGAAGGCTAAATATATTCGGAAATATAATATGGCGGCACCATCAAAGAAAACAATCGATCCTCATTTTTATGATACTATACATAGCACTAATTTTCTTTCTATGCGGTATCGTCAGCACTAATTTTTGGCATAGGCTACAGAATTAGTACTGTTACACAAACGAAAAAAACGGTACTAATATTTCCGTTCAAGTTAACGCTGTCCTCGAAGATTTTTTACTTGTAGCACCTACATTAATAAAGCACGAACGGTAGGCGGTGGTGCACTAAGAAGCACTAGCGATGCACTAACAATTGCACTAGAAGGGATTATCAGTGCTTTCGATTTTGGTGTAAATTTAACGCAATGAAAACTTCCCCATGAATTTCTTATGGAGTTTCGTGACATGTAATTAGCTATATCTACGTCAATAGTTAAGCATTTACGAAACTATCTGTGTCTTCTAGAAGCACTAACGATGCATGAACGAATGACACTTTCCGTTAGTGCTTAAAATGGGAGCCAAGTTCATGCTGGCGCCAATTTTTTTCTACTTGTAGAGCCTACACTAATGGAGCACTAACATTAGTTGGTGCACTAGGAAGCACTAACGAATGGCACTAAGTTTTTCATTAGTACTTGAAGTGGCAGGGCCAGCGTGAACTTGGAGCCACAAAAAGTTCTATTTGTAGCTCCTATAGTAATGAAGCACTAACGATAGGCGTTAATGCACTAAGAAGCATTAACGATGCACTAGTGATTGACACTAAATTTATCGTTAGTGCGTTATGTAGAGGTTAAGTTCAGGGAAGTCGTTAGTGCTTCGTAAGTGAAGGTGTTACAAGGAAAACCCTTTCGTGGGGCAATTTCTCGCTGCTACAGATACCTCAACCACTAACGAAAAAATTAGTGCCATTCGTTAGCGCATCGTTAGTGCTTCTTAATGCACCAACATCTGACGTTAATGCTTCATTAGTATAGTTGCAACAAGTAAAAAACTGGGAAATAATACAAACTTAGGCTCTACTGCAAGCACTTAGGAAAAATTAGTGCAATTCGTTAGTGCTTCTGGAAAAAAATAATTTCGTTAGTGTTTATAAGAAATTTATGAGGAATTTCTCAATACATCAAATTTCCGCTACATTTAAAAGCACTCATGACCTCTTCTAGTGCAATCGTTAGATTGTTAATGCAGTGTTAGTGCACCAACCCCTAACGTTAGTGCTTCATTAGTGTAGGTGCTAAAAGTAAAATATCTTTGGAAGTCAGCTTGAACTTCCCCCACTTCAAGCACTAACGAAAAAATTAGTGTCATTCGTTAGTTCTTCTAGAAAACACTAACAGTTTGTATACAATTTGATATTTCTGAAGTTGGTCCCCACCAAAAACCTTGAACAAATACCAAAATATGGTAGCAATAACGTTAGTGCTTAGTGCGTTTAAGTGCACTAACGATTTGTCATTAAGCCCATGTTTCTACGTCAATTTAAATGGAATTTGAATTTTCTGAAGTTAGCCCCCACCAAAAATCTTCAATAACTCGTAAACTGTGATAGCACGAACGTTAGTGCTTAGTGCGTTTAAGTGCACTGCCATTAACCCCATGTTTCTTTGTAGGGATTTTGATATTTCTGAAGTTGTCCCCACCAAAAATCTTGAATAAATCCCAATATATGGTAGCACTAACGTTATTGCTTAGTGCGTTTAAGTGCACTAACGATGCACTAGTGATTACCGTTAACCCTGTTTCTACGTCAATTTATATGGAATTTGATATTTCTAAAGTTGGCCCCCTCCAAAAATCTTGAATAAATCCCAAAATATGATAGCACTAACGTTAGTGCTTAGTGCCTTTAAGTGCACTATCGATTGCCGTTAACTCCATGTTTCTACGTGAATTTGTATAGATTTGGATATTTCTGAAGTTGCCCCCCACCAAAAACCTCCAATAGCTCGTAAACTCCCCTTTGTGCTTTGTGCGATTAAGTGCACTAACGATGTGCGACGTTTGGTGTAATTTGGAAGAGATGCAGGCCAACTTCAAGCACGTTTATACATAGCACTAATATTCTTCCTATGCGACGTGTCTGGTCCCCCCCTTCACTTTCCAAATTACAACAAACGGTCACACATCGTTAGTGTATCGAAAGTGGACGTTAGTGCAATCACAATTTACGAGATATTGAAGATTTTTGGTGAGGGACTATGCTGAAACATTTTCACCAAACTTATTACATCGTTAGTGCATCATTAGTGCACTAAACGCACTAAGCACTAACGTTAGTGATATCAGAGTTTACGAGTTATTTAAGATTTTTGGTGGAGGCCAACTTCAAAAATATCAAATTCCATACAAAATGATGTAGAAATACGGGGTTAACTGCAATCGTTAGTGCACTTAAACGCACTAAGCACTAACCTTAGTGGTACCATATTTTGGGATTTAATCAAAATTTTTGATGAGGGCCAACTTCAGAAATATCAAATTCCATATAAATTGACGTAGAAATTTGGGTTTAATAGCATTCCTTAGTGCATCGTTAGTGCGCTTAAACACATTAAGCACTAACGTTAGTGATATCAGAGTTTACGAGTTATCAGACTCATGTAGGTTTAATTTAGATTTTCCGCTAAATAACACATATTTCCACCTCTTTTTAGACTTACCTATGAAAGCTTTAGCAAATTCAAGTATCTTATGTTTCTTAATTTGGATAATATATAGTTTCTTTCTAGCTATTCTACCATTTACATCTTTCCCGTATTCACATCCCACACAGCACAATGCACTGAGCAGACCAAACATTCTGGTCATCCGCTACGTTTCAAACGAACTTGTTGAGCTCTACGTAATGTTCGAAATTTCGCATATTAAGTGCATAGTATTGTTTTGAAGTCGTAAGGTAACAACTAATAACAAAAAAATATACTTACCATTAAGATATGTTGATATCGGCAACTCCTCTACACTATTTTACAAATGCAAGTACATCAATAGAAACGTGTCCGGAAAGTAAGTGCTATTTTGAAGAAAGAAAAAAAAAAGTACTAAAACAGGTTTGTTCAAGCCAGTTTTATTTTTAAATGAAAGAGAACACCTTAAACTATTGTTCGACATATTTTCCAGCAATTGTCATAGCAACTTGTCCAAAACTTCCTTAACGAAACATTCCGCCAGTGTCCGGCAAGTACGCACTGCGGAACGATACTATGAGATTCTAAGAAAACTTCGACGTGCAAACCAAACCAAAAGAAGAGGAATGCTCAGTAAAAGAGCTGTGTTCCTCCATGAGGTATCCTCATCCGCAAAAAAAAGTTCGCATATACTGTAACTTCCACATTTTCATTAATAACTCGCTTTTCTGACTATATTATCGCTTCTTTGTGCATTCCTTAACAAAGCAGTGTAATAATGCATAATTATTTATTATTTTAGAGAAAAAATAAAGCAAAATAAGAAAATTATAAGCAAAAAACCTTTAATCTTATGAAACCTTAGTGTGTCAAATAATTACACGAAGAATATCCCGTGGGAAAAAAGAGGGAAAATGACACAGGTATTAGGAAACACTCACTAACATGTGAAGCTATTCAACAGAAACATGAACTGAAGAGTCAACTACGTATTTCTGCGTTTAATATGCAATTCACACTTCATGCACAGTTCCAATATGCAAAATCAGTCAATATCTTCAGTTGAAATTACTGATATAGGGAGAAAATGACTATTTAAAACTTCAGGTGTGAACGTGCGCTTGGAGCGATATATGAGCATTATTACTTTTTTTTTTTTTTTCATGAATTGTCTCGGTGGTCAAGCGTGTTTAGTAGTGTTCTTGAAAGTCTAGCATCGGAGGGCGGCAGTTCGAATCTGTCTGCCGGCAGTTTTGATTTTTTTCAACATATGGAAACATTTCTTTAAATATAAAGTTCTGCTTTGAAGTGCTTGAAAAAAAAGAAATCAGATGAACTATCACATTTCAAAGCCTGTTACATGTGTTCACCCTGTCATCATTTATATACGAAGACGCTAAAATGAGGAACGTTAACATTGTTATAATGGGAACAACTTTCTGATTTGAATACCAACCTTAAATCACACGTCCAAAATGAAAATTATTCATGTTCTGATACCTATTGTAATATACAGGTGTGTATATAGAGAGAAAGAAAGAGAGAGAGAGAAAGTATGTGAGAGAGATAGAAAACAATATATGCTGTAATTTTAATTACAACGTAAAAAGTTATTGCAATTCATAATCTGGATTTTTACAAAGCGATTTGAACGCTTGAAGCGACTTAATATTCATAAAGCATCTTTTTCTTGAAGTGTCGCAAATAGTCCGATGCTTTGTAATATGTGCCAAAGAAATAAATGCATGTTTTTAACAGGATAGTATCGTCTACCTTTTGCTTCAATTGATGGTATAAAATAATGTTGAGTTGATTTTAACATCCCTCTCAGCATCGAGGCTATATGAGACGTTTACCTACTGATTAGCGTGAAATCCGAACCACATAAGCTCACACCGAGAATCGAACCGGGTCTCTTACGTCAAAGGTGCGTATGCTAACCGCTTAACTACGAAGGAACTCGGTATGAAACTAGAATAGCACACATTACCCCATATTATTTCACCGAAAGATTTCTGTTTTATGATCAGTTAAAATAGTATTTCTGGACACCGTAGCGAAAAATGTATTTGCTTTTTCAAGTAGTGTACGAAAAATACAAAGAATAAACACAGTAGAAACGAAACCAAGAAATGAATTCAAAGTAAAGTGCTTTGCCTCTCTCGAATAAATCACTCAATGTATTACAAGTGCATATCTCGTGCATTTCCAGTAGAATTAGTAAAACGCGCTGGCTTTATAACTTGGCTGTGTGGTCTAGTGGCTAGCATGTGTGTCTGTGGTGTACAGGGTACCGGGTTTGATTCCGGTGGGAGAACTTTTGGAATTTTAAATGTTCTCGACGTGTCTGTGTTTGTGTCCCTATCATTCAAGGTTACTGTAAAACGTGTATAATTGAGTAGGAAATATACAGAAAGTACTGATAAGGGGAAAGTAGACTTTGGTAAGTGAACTTCGGGGCCGCCTTTCGCGACGTAAATTAAGAAGAAAATAAGTGGGTTTAGCGAGGCGCTTGAAATTACAGTAATGATTGACGGTTCGGTTCCCAGTCCGGTTTTCTTTCAATATAAGGATATTTTATTTTTTCTAAATACAACGTTACATTTTTAACATTTGAATTGGTTATAAAAACAAAATCAGATAAACTGTCAGCTTTCAAACCTCTGTCACTTTTATTCACCATCTGTTTGTATACGAAGATGACGCTATGGAAATGCTAGCACTACCAAAGTTCAAATAGATTTCTAAGTTAATATCAAATTGAAAACACACGCCCAAAATGAGAATATATGTTTCTGCTTTATATGTATAGTTCAATTATACCAAACAAAATCCGCTATCCCCATTCCCTTTGGCGGTTAGGGTAACTTTAAAATTTTAAAGTGGGACCCCCATTTCTTATTGGACATTTCGATTCTCCAAAAAAAAAGTGACTGATTTCACCCAGAATTGAAAACAATTCCTTCACGGATGGCACTTTAATCGATACGGGAAAAGGAGGGGTAGCAAAACGTTATGAAAATGTTTTTTGTCAGATCCGTGCTCTGTGGTCATACAGTTAGCATACTGGACTGCACAGTCAGAGATCCTGATTTCAATTTCTAGTAACCCTAGGGGAACACCAAATGAGTACATAACAAGTAGTGACTATTTTCATGAATATATGCATCATATAAAAATCGCTTAAAGTTTGATACTAAGATATTATTATTATTATTATTATTATTATTATTATTATTATTATTATTATTATTATTATTATGTTACATATTACTTGAGCTTATAATTAGGAAGACCTAGGCGCAGATGGGAGGACAATATTAAGATGGGTCTCGCAGAAATAGGAATACAAAGTAGAAACTGGATCCAGTTAGCTAAGGATAGAAGTCAGTGGAGAGCTTTTGTGAATGCGGCATTGAACCTCCGGGTTCCATAGGCCATAGAATTAGTTAGTTAGTTAGGAGGGTAAGTGTGCCTAAAGTCAGCCGTCTCCAGTAGTCAGCCATTTTTCAGTAAAAAGCATATTAAATAAACATACAGTAGCTTGTTATCAAACAAATAATCAACTACAACTTAAATCAGAGCTCCAGTATTCAACCTCATTTGTTCTGGCCTGGTGTGACTCCTCGTGGCAAAAAAGAAAAATTATCATTTGAGGTCTGCTGATGCAAATGAGCAAAGTGCGCATTTTGTTAATAAAAAAATAAGGAAGAAGCTTTACTTCAAAGTTTAGTTAAAATTATATTATTGTAAAATAGTACGAGTTATTGCTTTCTTCTATGCATGAATGTATCGTAGCTTATTAAAAATTCGTGGTTTATGATACAAAACAAGATATTGCGTAGAAATAAGGGGGGCTGACTACAAGTTGCATTTTTGATAACGTTTTCCGGTAGTCAGCCATTAGGGGCCGACTACTGGAAATGACTCTTCACTTCAATTTCCAATGGTCAGCCCCCCATTACTTTCAACGGACGACTACTGGATACATATACTCCAGTAGTCATCCAGTTATCATTCATTCAATTTAAATGACACATGACATACAACTAAGACACTTAACTAATACGTAGAAGACTTTTCTAACGATTTAATGAAAAAGTAACTGTTATGATGTCACTAATTGCATCATACAAGTATAATACAATTATAAAGTACGGGACAAAATTAAACGATCGAAAATGCCATTAAAACTTATGACGATGTTGGTCGTTTATTTTTGTCCCGTACTTTAATATCAGTCTGGTATTGTAACCATTTCAATTCTTGTATTTTTCTAGAACTGAGGGAAAAAAGGTTAAGGATTTATGGCTGGTCTGAATTATTTCTCTAAAATTTAAAGAGGACAGGTAATGAGTATTTATTTTACCCTAAGCATACGCCCTACATAAGCTTTGAGGGCCCGGGCCCCCCGGCCCTAGCAGGATCGACGCCCTTGACCCTGATCATAGCTTAGTCTTTTAATCTAAGGTAGCTATGAGGAAGTAAGGGTTATCCATATCTAATTGATTTATTTTTTTAAATTACTCCGCACAATGTCGCGTTTCTGCACGTTTTTACTTCCAAGGCTGCAATTGCTCTTCAACTATTATTATTATTATTATTATTATTATTATTATTATTATTATTATTATTATTATTATTATTATTATTATTATTATTATTATCTGTTCTTATCTGCTCTGTTCCTAGAGTTGCCTGATTGCCGAAACAATACAGAATAATCATAAATATTTACATTCTAACTCACTGTGAGCGTGAGGAAAATATGTCTAACAGTTTAAGAACGCGTGATTTAGCGTTTCTTTCAACCAGTCCAAAGACATCTACTGGAATAGACTCAGTGTCAGATGTTTTTGCAATCAGGTGCGTTGAGGATACTCTATCCAAAGAGTCTTCTTATTCTACACTAATGAACACATATAAGGCTATTGTTCTGTCCGAAGAGGATCGATCTGCTATCAGTAGATACTTTCTAGTGAAATCTTAGTCCTGGAACATACCAAATTTTAGCAATTGGCCGTCTAGAGCCAACAAATATATATTCGATATCAGAAGTAGACGTTACATCTGACTCAAACCAGGAAAACAACATATCCGTTATGGCACCTTGTACTGAAGCGACGCAAGGTGAAAGGTCTGCTTCTGTTTCTACAGTCAGTAGAGCCAGAAATAACTCCATATGATCTCAGAAGAAATTCAAAGAAAACCTTCGTAAAATATTTCCATATCATCTGGCTTTGATTAGCATCTTTTCTGGCTAGCTCCAATCAAAAACAAAACTACCAAACATGTGCCCAGAGAAAAAGTTCAAAGTGCAGTATCCTCCCAAGCATGGAGAAATTATCAGATGGTAAAGAATGAAAAGAAAAGAAAACTAGAAGAGGAATGTCTAAAATGAAAAAGGGAGAGAATACAAAAGAAAGGAAAAATTTTAAGTCAAACAAAAAGAAAAGGACTGTCAAGCCAAGTAGCACTAGTAGTTAAAAAGACGAGACGCAAGAAGTTGTTGAAATGCCGTCTAAGGCCTGAAGAAGAATTCATAAGTGATATTGAGAACGATACACTTAAATATATTGGGTGTCACTTTTGTGATCACTGGTACCACTTAAAATGCACGTGCCTCAGTGAATTATCGTACGAGAAACCTGCTAAACAAGTGCTTATGTGTCCTGAATGTGCTTAATAAACTTCATATTAAAGGGTTAATGTCATAGCTAAATATAAATAGCAATGTAAATATAAATGTAAATATAAATAGGCCTATATATTAGTTTTAAATAGGCTAGTCTAGGCCGAGGCACATTTTTCTTAGTTTATGGTAAATATCATACAAGAAGTCTTTTTTCCTGTATCGCAATATATTTTCCACCAGGCCTGCTTCTAGCCACAGAGGTTTGGAAGGGGCATAGATATGTTAGGGGGACAAGTCATTAAAAATCTCTTACACATATCTAAATTGTGTTTCTTGTGTTGAGGTCTGGAGGGGCCACGGAAAGTTTAGGAGGGCCACGCCCCCTAGCTCTCTCTAGTTGCTGGCCTGTTTTCCACGTAGTTTTTCTTTGTAGGAACTCTGAGTGCAATATATTTGTCCCTTAATTTGCTACTGAGGAATTGATCTCTAAAATTCCATTAAAAAAGTCAATTCTATAGTGTGGCTGAGTACTGGTTAAAGTAATGCTGACCTTTGGTTTTCATAGGCCGACTACTGTTTTTTTCAGGGTTTCTGGTATTTTCTTTTTCCTGTGTAATTATTTATAAAAGATTTCCTATGCGAGCTACACAAACGTAAAATTTAAACACTGTGCTTTCTAATGACATATGCAGTAAAATTTATTAGTAAAAAATGATTTTTTTATACTTTAACAAAGTTGAAAATCTCCTTAAATGGTCGACTACTGGCACATTTACCCTATTACTTGAGATGCAAACTATAGTTGCAATTTTTTGAAGGAATGTTGCCTAACTGGAAAGTAGAACTTTACATATTGTTTTGTCTGTGAAACATATGCTTGTTTAGCTTTATTTGAAAGTGTTAATTTTGCCAAAAATATTGAACGTTGGAAAACCGCAATAGCATTTCCTTATACGGGCCAAAAAAAAAGAGAGCTGATATTTCTAAAGGAGGCAATCGTAACAAAAACGGATAGGAGATAAACATAAATCGAAAATGTTATGTTGAAAACATTTTCATTGATTTTGTCTTCTGCCTCAGGCACTGACAAGGTCAGACAAATATTGTCTATTACGTTTAAAATTGCCTAAAGGAAAGTTGAACAGAATACCACAGACCTTATCACTCAGTAATCAGTTGTGAAGTGCTCCCTTGTAGTCAAACAACATATATCGAAATAACGTGTTTTCTGCCTCTTAGCAAATAAAAACTACGATCTTACTAGCTCTTGGAGTAACCAACTGCGCATGTCGTTTAATAGCTTCAACTAAATGGGGTGCTCATTCAACGGGCAACTCGTGAAAAGGGTAGAAGTCAGAAATGGCTGAGAATAGAAAAGAGCGTGTTCTTGCTTTAGTGCAAGAAGGCTATTGCGCTTCACAAGCCGCTGAAAGGTGTGGAGTTTTACCAAGAACAGCACAGAAGTGGATAAAGCGTTTTCGAGAGACTGGAGAAACTGTGCGGCGCCGAGGTAGTGGTAGGCCTCGTGTGAAGACACCTGAGCAGGATGCGCAGCTTGTTGCTGCTGCGCGACTTAATCCCAACATGACCGCCAGACAACTTCGGCACGCATCAGCTTTTCCAGGCTCTCGAGATACTGCTGTACGGCGTCTTAGGGAAGCTAATCTTCACGCCCGTCGTGTTGCGGTGAAAGAATTCCTCTCGGAAGAGCATATAAGACGACGGCTTCAGTTTGCGGAAGAAAATGTGAACCGTGATTGCAGACATGTTGTCTTCACAGACGAATGCACCTTTTCTTCCTCAAATAATGGCCCAGTAGTCGTGTATCGTCCGAGAGGTTCCAGGCATGATCCCAGATACGTTTTCCACAAACGTCACTGTGAACGCGTATCTGTATCTGCTTGGGGTTTCATGACATCACAGTGTCTTGGAGTACTCCGTAAGGGTAGAGGGGCGTCTTACAGGTGAGCAATATTTACATATTCTTCGGGATGTTATGCTGCCATCTGTGCGTTTTATCTACCCCGATGGAGTAATCCAGTTTTAGCACGACAGGTCTCCGGTTCATATGTGTCAATTAGTTCAGAATTGGCTCTCGCAGCAGGCTGATTTAGAGGTCCTAGATTGGTCACCGCGTGGAGCCGATATGAATATAATTGAGACAGTATGGGCAGAGGTCAAAAGGGTGATGAAGGAGAACTGGCCTAACCCGCCTCCATCCACAATTAATCAACTATGGGAAATCGTTGAAAACAGCTGGGAGGAAGTCTCCCGTAGTGAACGCTTTCTCCGCAGACTTACCGAAAGCATGCCCAGAAGGCTCCAGGCAGTCATCGATGTAGAAGGACATTGGACCTCCTATTAGACACTTATATATAAACAGCCCTTTTCAGGGCTACGTATTCCCTTCCATTCTTTTTTTGAATGCCAATGAAAATGTATCTACGTCACTTTCACCGTTAAACAATGAAAATGAAAAAAAAAACATAATAGCAGTGGACAAGACTCGATCGTGCGAACTTGTGTATTGTAATCTCTCACTTATCCCCTGAGCTACAAAGTAACACGTAGTTTTTTTTAAAAAAGATATTAGTAGTTCATAACAACACACTCCCTTTTTATGTAATTCATGTGCCCCTTGCTGCTATCGATGGCGTGAAAACAAAATGCTACACATTACCCCATATCATTTCACCAGTAGATTGCTGTTTTCTGATCAGTTAAAACAGGATTCCTGGATATCTAAGCGAAAAATGTAATTCTTTTTCATGTATTCTACGAAAAACCTAAAGAGTAAACAAAATCGAGACAAGCAACTTTCTCGAACAAACCACTCAATGTATCAGTGTCATTGCAAACAACGTCTCGCTGATGTAATGAATAACAACATGTAGTAAAGATCATGGGGTCTTCAGCTCAAATACAGCTTGTCATATGGTTTTGTTTTCTTCAACACAATAGAATTTTTTAAAATATTATCCAGTCATGTGAGAAAAACAAATTTTGCAGAAATATAACATTTCGTTTTGAGAGGCGTATTAGCACGAAGAAATAGTTTTATTTCTTGCAATCCAAACCGTGAAGAATGAGCTAATGAATAGCGTTTATGGGTCTTTCGATAAGCACCATCCAGTGTGTTGTCGTCGGCAACGTTACGTTTTTCCTTTTCTTTTTTTTTCTCGTTTTCGCGCATCACATTCTGTTTTTCAATGACTTCTAATGCTAAATTTTAATCCGCTGTTACTTCGTTCGTCGTTTTCACTTCCACCTACAATATTAGATTTAGGCATAGCTGACTATCCTCTAATTTGTATCGAAGTTTTGTCAAGTTTCTAGTGAACGTTAGTTAACCATTTTCTTCCAAGTACTAAATGTATTCAAATATTTATTTCAAACGGCTGATTTGATTTCCCGTGATGATCGGACAGACAAACACGACGTCACTTTTACATATTGACCGCCTTATTTGGAACTTGCCCCATGTCCCCCTCAAAAGTGGATTTTTAAGGACAACGGAAGATGGGCTCACATATTTTAAAATAAGGTGTTTATATCCATCTGTTCCTCTTACGACATATGTGTTAATGAATCTGACTGGACCAAATGCTAAATACCGTATATTTAAAAGATAATTTCAAGTGCTTCATCCGTTTTGCTGTGAAGACAAGACACAATCTCGATGTCATCATTCTTAAATATTGAGCAAAAACGATACAAATTGCCCCTCTTCTCAATTTAGTACCGAAATTTCTAAACACGGTCGGACACGTGCACACTCGTTTTAAATAAGGAATTTATGTATCATATTTCATCTCACAAACGTGAGAAATTCTATTTTTGGCATACATTTTAACCCCCTCTCTTCTGTTTGGATATGCATTTCAATAAAAATGGCGTGACAACAACCCAGTCCGAGGTAGGTGTTAACTATGTTAATAAAATTCATTTCAAACGGTTCAGCCATTTTTCGTTATGAGAAACAACGTGTTTTTAATTTATATACTATGCAAATATAGGTTAATAGTATTGTTCTGTCTTGTTATTTATTTATTTAAGTTATTTATTGATATAAAATTGAGGTGTTACGTTTAATGTTTAACAATACTTAGCATTTACCATGTTATCAACCGTGAAGTAGCGAATTTTGTGTCTAATATTTATATTATATTCAATTTAATGTGTCACGCTAGTAGCAAATTAAGCATAAATGCGAAAACATTGTTCACTTTCAGTTCTCAAGAGAATTTCTTTCCTGTCTTTCTATTATTTTGTCAATAGCTTACAAAACACTGGCATCAGACTTTTGCAATTATATTTTTTAACGTTTTTCCCATAAACTCCCTGAAAATTTAACCTGAATTGACCCTTACCGGGAATCGAACCCGAGACTACAAGAACCAAAAACACTCGCGCTAGCCACTAGACTTTTTTTATTTTTATTCCACGTTAATTAGTAAGCCCACGTTTGATATAGCCTCGCTGTTGAAAGTCTTACGTGAATATAGACTAGACCAAAATTAATTATTGGTGTCCATTTCAGGATCACTCAGAATTATGTTTTTAAGTGTTAGAGTGTTACAAAATCCAACACTTTTCAGTACCTTATTAAACAACTTATTTTTTTAAAAAAAGTCTTGAATGTGTATTCACGGATACAATAAGAATAAAAATCACTATTAGAAACAAACATTTGCAGTAAAAGGAAAAGCAGAAACTATTTGTGTAATAAAAATGTATATCTTTGTCAAAATATTTGTGACTTGGTGTAATCTATATTCACGTAACATTCCTCCACTAAAAACATGCTACCGAGTGATCCTGAAATGAACACCAGTAAAAAATTTTGGTCTAGTCTATATTCACATAACAAAAGGAACAAGAAACTAAAAATCAACTCAACACTACTTTTATACCACCAATAGCAGCAAGGGGCAGACGATACTATTCCGAAAAAATGCATTTATTCCTTTGACCCGCATTGCAAAGCATCGGACAATTTGCAACATCAATTACAAAAGCTTGAAGAGAAAGAATCTTTATGGACAATAAGTTTCTTACATACAATATTCAATTATAAAATGCCTACTACTTATCTTTCTTATTTAATTTATGGGGCGCGATGGTTCACTGGTAGAGCGCTTACCTTTGGTGCATGCGGTCTCTGGTTTTATTCCGTCCAAGTAAGCTTGTGGTGGACAACATTATGTCCGTGACTTTTCTCAAAGCATTTCCTTTTCCTTCCACTTTCTCATTCCACCAATTCTTATATCATTTTTCTTACTTTAATTTTAGCCTAATATAGCAGGATTCTAGAACACTGGTCCGTATACCAATTGAGTGGTGATGAAGAAAGCAATCAACCTGGTTAACCTGCCTTCACTCGCTATCGTTTGCTCGACATTACTATATGAATTGTGTATTGAGATTTGATAAAGAAAAGGACCAAACTGGTTACTAATCCAAATTCTTCTCTATGTGAGGACCAGCAATCTAGAACCTTCCCGCCTAAAGGGCGTAATAGTGGGATGTTAAATATTTCATTTCATTTTCTAATTTCATTTAGCTCTTCCACATAATATTTTATCTGATATAATAATAAAATATTATCAAGTGCTCGCAAAGCTGGGAGCGATCTCGGAATCTACCGTAATGTGCGGTAATCTTATTAAATATGTTTCACTACTAGATCAGTTGTTGAATGTTTCATAATGCTATACTAAATTCCATAAACATTCAAGCGAAATAAGTAAAATTGATGAGATTGACAATTTAAACCGCACAGTATTGCAAAGCTGGCGGTGTAAATATTTACTCCATTACGCAAACTCTGTTTCAAATACAACCATTATTATACAGTTTATTTTCATAAACTTGTTCTTATAGCAACTATATCATTTCCTATTTAAATTCAATTTATAGATAATTTTGTGTTACATATCAGCTGATACTCATGCTATAAACTATACAATAAGTTAACATTCAATGTAAATAAATAAGAAATGTATAATGTTACAGATTCTGGAATTGCAATTTAATTCAATTTTAAACTGTATACATTTTCTATATGATTGTTTCATTTACTTTATAAAAATCCAGATTATGATTTACACTAACTGTTTTAATTAAAAATACAAGCTTATACAGGGTGCGGGGAAAGTCCCGGAACGGTCCAATATCTCGCGAAATATACAGATCAGCAAAACAAAAATAACACGTGTTAAACAGTTTTGAAAAATCTATCCAATGATACCAAACGCAACCCTCCATTCCCACACGGGGGGTAACTTTAAAATTTTAAATGGAAATCCCCATATTTTGTTGCACATTTGGATTCTTCAGAATAAGTAACAGTGATTTGACCCAAAATTGAAAACAGTGCCTTCACGGATAGCACTTGAATCGACACATAAAAAATGGAGGCGACAAATCTTTATGAAAATGTGGCCTCTCAGTGTCGAGCTCTGGGCCATGCGGTTAGCGTACGGGACTGCGGCATGAAAGGTCGTGAGTTCGATTCCCACGCAGAGTAAAATTTTTATGTGATTTTTTTACCCACATAACGAATTCATACATTTTAACTTCCATAAAATAATGCATTTGTCCATATTTATTAATTTGCAAGAAAATACAAATGGTGACAAAAATGGCTTATTTTTGTTGTAAATAACCCTACTACTAAGAACTACTTCATAAAGCTATTTTGCAAAACAATTATCGATATTGTATTCCATGTAACTTCATCTTCGCACACACTGTTTTCAATTTTTGATCAAATCACTATCACTTTTTCTGGAGAATCCACATATGAAATAAGAAATAGGGGTTCCCATTTAAAATTTTAAAGTTATCCCCCGTAGTCCCCAAGGAGGTAGGGATAGGTGATTGCGTTTTCTATCATTGGATAACTTCTTTAAAACTATTTAACATGTGTTATTTTTGTTTTGGTGATATTTATACTTCGCGAGATATTGGACCGTTCCGGGAATTTTTCTGCACCCTGTATACAGTATTTTATCTCTCTCTTTCGCACTCTCACTCTCTATATTACAACTGAGTGTTGCAATAGGTATCAAGAACATGAATAATTTTCATTTTGGACGTATGGTTTAAGGTTGGTATTCAGATCACAAATCTGTTCTCATTATAACGTATGTGGTATTAACGTTAATAAGGATCGTTAACGTCCCACATTTTAGTGTCTTCGTATATAGCCTAATTGATGAACATAGTGAATAAATGTGACTGAGCTTTGAAAAGTGATTGTTCATCTGGTCTTGTGTTTTTAAGCACTTCAAACTAGACATTTATATTTTAAAAAATATTTCACTATATTGAAAAAAAAGCGTTCCGCACTCAGGCTCGAACTGCCACCCTTCGGTTCCAGAATTTCAACAGCGTTGCTAATCCCGCTTGGCCACGCAGGCATGTTACCAAATAACGCGTTCTGATATTAGAAATAGACTCGCTCCAAGCGCAGGTTTACACTTGGAGTTTTAAATAGCCATTTTCTGTTTTTTTCAGTAATTTCAACTGAAGATATTGATTGATTTCCCATATTGGAACTTCACGTGAAGTGTGAATTGTATGTTCATCTCAAAAATACATTATTTTCTGTTCCTTCAATTTTACGTATTTGTGAGTGCTCCTAATACCTGTGCACTGTATGGAGTGAATTTCCCTCGGGATATTCTTCGCGTAATTATCTGACAGACTAAAGTTTCATAACAATCACAGTTTTTTGCTTATAATTTTCTTATTTTGCTTTATTTTTTCACAAAAATCATACATAATTATTCATTACTACACTGCTTTGTTAAGGAAAGCACAAAGAAGCGATAATATATTAAGAAAACTGAGTTATTAATGAAAATGTGGAAGTTACAGTATATGCGAACTTTTTTTTGCGGATGACGATACCACCCAAACGTTAATCCGACACTCGCTTGCAAACAGTTTGACCACCCGCCGTATAGCTCCAACTTGGCGCCGTCTGGTTACCACTTGTTCCTGTACCTGGAGCGCGAGCTCGACAGTAAGCGCTTTGAAGGTGACAGCGACGAAAAAAAAAAAAAAAAAAAAACGTTGTGGAATTATGGCTGTCTTCACTGGCGAGATGTTTGCTTGAGGAAGCCTCGGACAAGTTGGGTCACCCGCTATGACAAGTGTTTGAACATCTATGTCGAAAAATAGTTTAAGGTATGCCCTTTCATGTGAAAAAAAAAAAAACAGATTGAACAAACCTGTTTTGGTAAACTTCTTTCAAAAGAGTATTTACTTCCCAGACGCGCCTCGTCGATCTACATTATATATATAATATACATATAATACACAATTTCCACCACGAATGTCTAACACACGTATAGGAAGTATCTAAGTAGATATTTGTTATACATCTGCCCGTATATCTAAGTGTAGGACATTTTTCATTTATTTTACGTCATTTATTTAATTAATTTATTTATTTATAATGTAACCTATACATAATTTCGATCTTTCAAACCTACAGATTACGTCCAACACTGTACTTTTGCTTATGTTAAGCAGTTTGGAAATTTTCCTGTATGGGCATCCCTTCCCATGGTGAAATATAACTAGCTGCCTTTGGTCAAATGTTGTATTCGACCCTCTTCGTTTCATTTCTTTGCCACCGTGCTATTGACAATCATTGCACTAGCCGTTCTCGCTGTTTTGGCTAAGGAAGAACTAATTCTGTGTACCAGGAAATGCAAGGAAGTATCGCTCTTTTTTCTTCCTGACTATAACCAAAACAAACAACTATCCGATTATTAAAGTGGCATGCAAGTTACGAATTTCGAAGTAGTTATGTCAGAAAGGGTGTCAAATTGAACATAATGCCCCGTGTTCATTCAAGCATACCAGAAAACCAAAAATTTTGAAAAATTATAGCATCAGAATGCTAATGTGAGTCACTGTAGGTTCAGGGGGAAAACTGTCTAATTGGTCTCTCATTACAGCCTGCTTCCTTGGTATCAAATACAGTTTGTGCTGCAACTATTGCAATTAGGACAATGACTTGGTGGCACACGTGAGCATCAGTGAATTGGTCAGGATGTGACTTAGAAAAAAAAAAATATTCACCAGCCACTACCACTGGTGCCTACAATGAACTTCTAGCGTTTCATCTCTAAATCAACATAACAGAGGTTCGTACCTTTAAGACAGACACGCGGCAAGACAGAATTTTCATGAGACAAGCTTCTCGTATCACATAGTCTCGTCAGCATCAATCAGGACTAGTATAAATGTCAAACGTAGCACACCACATCTGTAAATGAATGGTGATAAAACATAAGTGAGTTAAGATTCTAGCCTAAATTAATGTCTCTCTCTCACACACACAGATATATATATATATATATATATATATATATATATATATATATATATATATATATATAATAAATTAAAACATATTGTGTGATGTTCAATATGGTGGAATCCAAGATGGCTGGGATGATGTCCACACTCCCATTCAATGCAGTTTTTGCAGCACTTGCTTTTCCTCCATCCACGTGTCTCATTACTGTTGGCCTGTTCCGATATCTTTTCTTTACTTCTTTTGTCAGAAAGCAATGTATAGGATGAGATATACTGTTTAAAGTGGACCTGAACCACTGTAGTGTGTTCGATGCTATCTCATTAGAATTCTGCACCAAGGGTCAGACAGTATCCCAGTGAGAAAGGCAAATATTATAAAACAAAACTGAGGAAAGTCAGAAATAACAAAAGAGAAAAGGCTTAAAAGAAAGAAAGAAGCGAAAAAGAGAGAACTCAAAAATAAGTAAAATTTCCGTTAGCAGCGTACGGTGTTTGACATATTTTCCCCAGAAATTAAGTTAACAATGTAAAGGGGTATATTTAATGTTCTTTACATTAGATTTACATAGCCAGGGTCGGTGGCGTAGATCTGTAATCCAGTTCTCTTAGAGACGAGATAGTGCGATGGGGAGCGGCCTGCACTGTGAAGGTTGATTTTGTACAATGGTTTTGCACCCGCCAATTGAATCGGATTCGTCCTCCGGTAGTGGTTCAGCTCCCACCTAAATAGTTGCTCCTATTCTTTGCTTGATAATAATAATAATAATAATAATAATAATAATAACTGTGCATTAAATGTACACCTTGTTTGCAGATATCCTCGAGCAACAGTCATTTATAACAGCCTACCAGTGAAGAAAAAACACCAAGGATTTTGATATGAGAAAGTAAAACTCAAAGGGATACGACCTCTCGTGCTTTCTTTTTGCTCCTACGCATACTTACACTTCCCTGCTGTACTATCTACCATAGTATTCACCATTACGAAAGAGGCGTCAGATTGCAATTACAATTCGAATGCATTTTATTAATGTAAGCTCTTAAGACTGTATTGCATAACTGGAGACTCAATGTAGAAAACAATGTAACTGCCAAAAGCAATAGTTACTGTAATAGTAGAGACAAAAGATAGTAAATTGTGCCCAAGCGTCACAAAATAGAAAATACTATTGCTTAGAAATACAACCTAGTATACAACAAAGTATGAAAATCTAAAGCATAAACGTACAAAAATAAAATAAGTTAAACAATTTCAAGGTGGCACTTACATTGTTTTCTACAGCAAGTCTTCAATTATAGATTCATAAGAAAAGAGGATGCCAACGGAATTGTTTTTAAACTTTTGACAAACTCTCAAACTCGTACAATACTGCACAAATTTTGTTAAAATTAGAGAAAATACGTCAAAGAAAGAAAAAAAACATTCCTTGAGGAAAAGATAGTTACGGCAGTTGGTTTTATTTATAGGACTGTATCAATCAGTTTTTGATATTTTTTTCTCTCATTGACACAAAGGAGTTTGCTGTCAAAAAAATGGTTGTGTTTGATCTGATATGTAGTTTAAAAACATCACGGACCGCGGTGGCTCAGTGGTAGAGCGTTCACCTCTGGTGCATGGCATCCTTGATTCGATCCCAGCTCGCATCAAATGAACTTTGTGGTGGACAAACACCGTGCGCTGGTTTTCTCGGGGTTCTTCCGTTTCCTCCCACTTTCTCCATTTCCTTCATTTCTCACCATCACTATCTTCTTTAACCTTACCGGCATAACCGTGGAACGTAAAAGTTAAAAATTTCATTTCATTTTTCATTTTAGAAATATCACATCAGAAGCTTCATGCTTACATGAACTGATGCCAATTTACTAAACCTGACACAATAAAATTTATTTTAGAACTTACCAGAGTTTCTACCTTGCTGATTCACCTAATGAAACATATGTCTATGGAAAAGTGGTCGTCTTAAAGGAGGATAAGACAATAATTTTTGACAAAATATATATATCCATCAGTAGGGAGAAGGGCTAATCATTCAGAGAAAATTCACTGTACGTATGTTGTAACACAAGTTCGAAAAACCTACCTGTTCGT
The DNA here is from genome assembly GCF_964235325.1 of Thermobia domestica. NCBI lineage: Eukaryota > Metazoa > Arthropoda > Insecta > Zygentoma > Lepismatidae > Thermobia > Thermobia domestica. The sequence goes on along the minus strand of NC_137465.1, from coordinate 131,177,811 downwards.
TGTACTCTAACAATTAGAACTCACTCAAGAGGTGTACAGTGATATTTTTAAAGCAAATTGCGAGTGTAGTTTTGTTGTATTTTAATGATGCATTTCCAATATTTTCAGGTTTCATTCAATTGCCAGTTCGAAAAAATCCTTCCACTACTTTACACGAAGCATTTTGTGCGAACTCTCTGCGAGAAGACAGGTAATGTATCTTGTGAGATACAAAGAGTCTTCGGAGCACGTTGGCAGATTTCACGCATATTTGTTACATTGAGGCCTCTTTACAGAGTACTCATCCCGACATCACGTTCGATATACACAACCCGTATTTTACTTTCATGTATGTGTTTGTTTTGTAATACCGTGTGGTTTTACTAAATCATTATTACGATTTCGTATATAATTCGAAAACCACTGAGTTGTTCACATAATTTAAGAGACTGTTTCATTTTTGGTCACGCACACGCAAAACTACTATTATATGATGATTTCAGAAGTTTTCCCCCCGGGGACTTTCAATATGCGACAAGTGAAAGTAGTACTGGAAAAGTACTAGTAACCCACCCCGGAAGAAACTTTCGTAGCTCCGGGGTTGAATTTACCTCCAAGACCACCCTTTGAAATCATCACTGGGTGGAATTATGGAAGATAAACTTGGACACGTATTGCTATATTAGAAAGACAGTAAAGTTTGTCCACCGACAATTTTCCCAATCTATTGGACTCTCACTTAATCTCAAGGTAATTCATAAGAATAAAAAGTTCCATGAACTATTCTACTAGGATACTATTTATTTTTATTTTTTTTCAAAGATACATTAACTTCTAATTTCTTCTTCTTAGCCAATTCGTGTATAAATCCCTGAGACACAAATTCCAAAGGATAGTCATCCAAATTACGTGACTGAGTTTCATTTATTATATTTTTTCTTTGAGGTTCTTCGTCTCTCAGTCTGGACTGTTCCATTGCATTATGTTGTATCACTTTCTTAACACCAGAACACGTTTGTTTTTTGTCTGTTGAGGATGGAATCACTATTGCCTTTACGAATGATTTATCTTTGGATGGAAAACTGTTGACACCATGTTTCCCTCCAGCAGGAACACACGAAGAAGCATCAAACTTTCCTGTTTCGCTGGCATGCATATTTATACTGGAAAAGAAAAGTGAAAATACGTGAATGTGTGTATATATATAATACACACATATATAATATAATAATAATAATAATAATATATATATATATATATATATATATATATATATATATATATATATATATATATATATATATATATATATATATATATATATATTATAATACATATATAATATATATAATGTGTGTATATATAAAATTACAGTTCTTATTCTATTGGATTGTGTGATTACGTAAACTTATCTATTATTATATGTATGCATTCACTCACACAAAAGAAAATAACCTACATGAAATTATGTACAGGTAACTTATGCTTGGAAGCACTTACAGGGTATCCACGATAATTCTTTACGATTTCAACATTTTATACTTCGCATACGGTTCACATTCTTTCTTTCATTTTTTACGTCATATGAAAATAAAACTTTTACGATTTTTGTATCGTTGTTTGAGTTCCGGTAGCACTGTACTCAGAATATCATCAAAATGAGGAGATCAGAAAATGCATTTCCTGTTTTACGAGACCAATTTTACAAGATCAAATCCGTTACTACGCCTCGTAAATTAATTAAAGAGTTCCGTGAAAAGCAAGTCGTATACGACTCCCTGTACAAATATTAGTTAACAAATTACGACATAGATCAGATACAGGGTGATTAATACAGATATCACAAACAACTGTTTATTTTTCTTTTTTTTTTCCCACTCCAGTCTCCTTTGCCTTGGGTAATTTTCAAATTCTTTGCAAACCTGTCACAGTTATTCCATTTTATAAAGATAGAGATAAAAGGAAGGATAAAAAGCGGCGTATTAATATTAAGCATTCCACCTGTTGTCAGGTTCTGGGACTAATGAGGGTTTTTTTTTTTTTTTTAATTTATTTACCTATTAAGGTTCGGCACACTGCATCTTCAGTTTCCTCTTTTAACTTCCAATATTTTTGTTTATTTTTCAAATCATCGATCAGTTGTGTTCTTCTTTTTTCTTAGTCCTCGCTTTCCTTCTATGGCGGTATGAACAAGACAATTTCCTCGCAAGATGTGTCCAATCCAATTCGTCTTCCTACAGAGAATGTTGGCTAAAAGCGCCCTCTTCTTTCCTACCCATTTTAAAATATCTTTGTTACTCTCTCTATCCATTTTATCTTCTCCATCTTTTTCCTATCACCACATTTTGAAGCTCTCTAAATATTTCTTCTCTTTCGTAATGCCCAAGTCTCTAAACCACACAGTCCAATACTCCATATATAGCACTTGACCAATTTCTTCCTTAGTCTAATATTACGCCTGTTGGTGATCTTTCCTTGTTGAATGCCTCTTTGGCTAAGGTAATACCTGACCTTTATTTCTTTGGTGCAGTAAGCATCTGTCGTCAAAATACTTCTCAGATATTTCAAACAGTCTACCACTTCAAGTTATATTTGTTCTACTCTGATCTGGAAGAGTGCGTTTTCACACGACATTCTCATGACTTTCGATTTTTCGACACTGATTTCCATTCCCTGTTGTTTCCCAGTGTGCTATTAACTATTTGTCCAGCATTTCCTGTAATCCTTCTTCGGTTCTAACTATAATAATCATGTCATCTGCATACCTGACCTTGTTAATGATCTCCCCTCAATTTTAAAATCTCCATTCCATTAATGCTTCCTCCATTAAAAATTCATTGTAAATGTTGAATAATTGAGGTGACATACTGCATCTTTGTCTGACTCCTCTTCCAATCTCCACACTATTGTTTTTCTGTGATGCAAACGCAGTTTCCCTCGTTATCCTATGCAAGGTTGCGAATGACTCGTCAGTCTCTCCAGTTAACCCCGATTTCTTTAAATATTTTAAGAAGTTTGGTCCAATTCACTAGGTCGAAATCTCTTTGCCAGTCGATGAAACACAAACATAACTATTGCTCTACGTCAAAAACTCGTTCTGATATAATTCTCATCAACCCAATAGCATCTCTCGTGCCTTTTCCTTTCCGGAATCCAAATTGATATTACATCAATATCTCTTCTATCTTACTTTCAAGCCCCCGGTTCTGTATGCCCGCAATAATATTTCCAGTGTTGGAAATAAGATTGCCTAATGATTCTGTGACCACTGCACTTCTTTGCTTGCACTGCGCTTCTTTGAGCTTATTCTTGGGTAATGGAACCATTGTAACATCAAGAAAATTTTTTGCTCATTCTCCACTCAGGTACATCTCGTTGAAAAGTGAAGTCAGTATTCTCATTAAATTGTCTCCTAATCCCTTGAGCAAATCTGCTGGTATGACGTCGTCTTCAGTAGCATTCTTCCTTCGCATGTCTTCGATAGCTTGTACCACTTCACTTTCCAATATACTGAGTCTTTTATTCCTTCTTCTACCTCTTCATTTGCTTCGATCGCAATATCTTTGGAGCGGTTCTTCTGATCATACAGGTCATATATGTATTCCTCCCAGATTCTAAGGATTCATTGATGTCAATGACTACATGACTTGTTGATCTTCGATTCCAAACATGTGTATGCTTTTTTTAGCTTTCCCTCCTAATTTTTGTGCTTTCTGATACATCAAATAATATCTGCCGCGCCGCTGAAGTTCCATTATTTCTTCATATGTTTGTCCGACGTACTCAAGAATTAGGAGACAATGCAGTCAGAGGATTGACTTTATTTACAGGGTTCATAGTAGTCTGGTCTCTTGTAAATAGTTAAAAAGTGACCAAAAGCACATGAAAGAGTGACCAAAAAGTGATCAAAAGCACATGAAAAAGTGACCAAAATCTCATCATGCCCCTTTTTTCCTTTGTCAATTTCTCCATCACCTCTCTCTTTGTTATTTGGTTTCATCTTTTATAACTTACTTCTTTTTGAGCTTCCTCCTTTCTTAGGTTTTCTAAGTATGCTTTGTAGTTAAGGAAAGCAGACTTAGCAGATGTAAGAAGCTTCTGAGTAAGTGGAACTAGTTCTGGCCTATTTCCGAATTTCTTCATCCCAAACATTATATTTAACTTACATGTTAGCATTGAGAGTTCTCAAAGCCATGAACTATTCAAATTCATCACCTACTCTTAAGAAGAACATACAAGAAGCATAACACAAGACGAACATGCTGAACCACACAAACACACACACACGCAACGTTGAGTGGAGCGTTAACTATTACGAGAGAAAACTAGAAGACTATTATGATAGAAGAAAGAATAGACACAGAAGGGTTCTCAACCCTACCTTGAGAGCTTAAGCATCTACCAACCATCCACTGTGCTTTAGAAAGAATAAAACCTGAAGTGAGAATAAAGCTGACTGTTTCACACGTGGCAAGTACTGGAGCTTTCAGATGAGTAATGAGTAACAAGTTTCTGCCTTTTTCCATTTATTTTTATATTTTTCTAAGAAAACTGCCAATGCAAAACATAAATCTTACGAAGAAGTCACTTTACCTCCCAAAAAAGTAACTTTTAGTGACAAATTTGAAAAAAAGTAACTTTTAGTGACAAATTTGAAAAAAAGTAACTTTTAGTGACCAATTTAAAAAAAAGTAACTTTTAATTAAAAAAAAAAAAAAGTGACTCGCTATGAGCTCTGCACTTATTAACGAGATGTATCTGAGTGGAGAATGGCCAAAAGATTTTCTTGATATTACAATGGTTGCATTACCCAAGAATAAGCAAACAATGAAGTACAGTGGTCACAGATTCATTAGCCAGCCTTATTCCTGACACTGGAAAGATTATTGTGCGCATACTGAACCGGGGGCTTGAAAGTAAGATAGAAGAGATATTGGTGTAAGATCAATTTTGATTTCGGAAAAGAAAAGGCACGGGTTGATGAGAATTATATCAGAACAAGTTCTTGACGTAAAGGAATAGCTGTGTTTCTGCTTCATTGGCTGGCATAAAGTTTTCGATTGGGTGAATTGGATCGATTGCAAAAACAGAATCTCGATATCTCTTACTGTTTTTGTTGTATGGAAATCAGTATTAAAGCCGGAAGTAGTAGAAAATTTCAACCATTTCCGGTTTCGGTAGAGTGTTGTGATGATTACTCTCTTGAGATCCTCAATCGATTGCAGAAAACCTCTTCTCGCTATTACCATTTTTCTTCTATGGGATAACTGGTGAAAACGGAAATAATTACTTTTAACAGGGTGTCTACTAAAATTTCAAAATGAAATTTCATGACTTTTATATAACCTTTTCTTTACCAAACCATAAAATTTCGTAACATTTTTAAGTGCGAATTTGGGTGCGAATTAAGCCGAATTTTCACACACGCGATAGAATCATACTTTGGTTGCGATTTGGTAGCGTCTAAAGCCGACCATAGACATTTTTTGTGGTGAATTTTGACGTTTTATAGAACAAAATTTTCCGGTCTGCACTTATATTTGTACAGATGGAAAAAAAAAATCATGACCCAAAAGCTAAATTTCGTGACTTTTTCATAACTTGCATGACCATTTTCTTATTTCGTGATTTTTTCATGACTTTCGTAAGTTTCGTGACTGATAGACACCCTGTTGTAATCACTTTTAGTTTGTATAGAAGGTTAATGAAGGAGATGGACCCTAGTTTTTGGGCACTCGATGGGTTGCGAAAATATACATTTCGATATCTTTTACCGTATTAGCTCTACGCAAATCAGTACTGAAACTGGAAGTAGTAGTATATACCAAACACTTTCAATTTCTTAACAACGCTACAGGATTTGACAATATTTTCTCTCGAGAACCCGAATCAATGGCAGAAAACTGCTTGTCGCTATCTATTACCATTTTTGTTCTACGATCATAAATGTTGAAACAAGAAATGATAATCTAAACCACTTCCGGTTTTAATAGTGGGTGAACTGAAGAGATGGGGCCTATTTTTGGGACGCTGAATCGATTGCAAAAATCTGATTCTTGATATCTCTTACTGTTTTTGCTCTATGGAAATCAGTATTGAGACCGGAAGCTGTAGTAAATTTTAACCACTTTCAGTTTCTATAGTGTGTTGTGGATAGTCATGAAACGTTGCCTTGCGGCGCTGAATAGTTTGCCAAAAATAGCTTTTTGCTAAGTGTTACCATTTTCGTTCTACGGCGATACATGTTGAAACCGGAAATAGCCAACCACTTCCGGTTTAAATAGAAGGTTAACGGAAGAGATAAAACTTATCCTTGTGACACTGAATCGATCGCAAAAAACAGCATCTCAATATCTTTTATCATTTTTGCTCTATGGAAATCAGTATTGAAGCCGGAAGTAGCAATAAATGTCAACCACTTCTGGTTTCGATTGCGTATTGTGGATTGAGATGTTATGTTCTCTTGAAACCCTGAAGCGATTAAAGAAAACTGCCGCTGTCTCTTACCATTTTTGTTCTGATACCTTTCGACTGACGTACGGATAAGGCCGTTCTATGAGGCTTCCGACACTTGTGCATACCAAAGTTTGGAAGTCTAAAATTGAACTAGTAATGGTAAGAAACTGAAATAAATCATGGGTAGAAGGGAACAAGATGCATGCATAACTGTGGTAGAAATTTCAATATTGTTGCGAGGAAGGGACGAAGGCAGTACAGAAGTGAAATTGAGTTCGAGAAAATAAATGAGAGAAAAGACAGGCTGATAAATTTTTACAGCAAAAATCTCCCAGAATGAGGAATACTTTATGTAAACAATAAAAAAGAAAATATACATACAAGTCCTCGCTTTGAATTCCTGTAAAACTGTGCTAAGAATATTCAAATTATTTGCTATTCTATTTACATATGCAATTATCGATTAAAAGTAATAACATAAACGCTTCAAATTCAAATACCTTCTATTTACATGACTTGTCTTCTTAGCTGCTGACAATGTAGCACAGTTGCTGTGTTGGGATGTAGCTTCACTGGAAATCTCTTCCATCTCCACGTCACTGCCAGTTATAATCTCCACACACTCTTCATCACTATCAGATGAATCAAGTGTTGAATACAGCATATTCATAGAATCGTTTGCACTATAACTGAGATTTTCATTTCCTTCATCAACAGACGTTTCACGATTCACAGCAAGGTTATTATCACAGTGCTTGGAACTTGAGTCACTAGTGCTCTCTTCCTCCGAATCACACGCTTCCATTAGCAAATCGTCGAGGTTTGTGTCGTTATTACAGTTCACAGTATTCCTGTGTGTTTCTTCTGGCTGATCAGCCAGTTTCGCTTCTATCTTTACTGAGAAGTTCCCAACAATATTCTCTTCGCGGTCACTAGAGGTTTTACTTTCTCGTCCATGCTCATCCTGGGATATTTCACATTTTACCTAAAATGAAATGTGTTTAAAATTTTATATATATATATAGGGTGCACTATTTATCTTGATACAACCTTGCACCTTCTAAAAAAACACTGAAATTTTGTATTATACAAATATAGGCAGGGGAACATTGTTTGACACACTCTGCGATACTACAAGGAAACCCAACATAAAGTTACATTTTTTCAAATGGCACTACGTCAGATTATTAAAGATTTCAAATCTACATGTTAAAAAAAAAAATTAAAATATTACATTTATTATTCAGTGTTGCAAACTAAGGACGCTACAGTAACACAAACATCCAAATTTTGGTAACCTCTATAGTAGTGATAAACTTGAGATGGACGGGGAAACTTACCTCTAAAGTACCTTAGTGTCTAATATTATGACCGTGAAATGATGGATTTCGAATGAAGGAACAAAGTCACAAAAGATTGAGAAGTTTGACTTTTTTCAAAAGCTTTTATTTTGAAAAACTGCTTAAACGGTTCTGGAAATATGACAAACAATGGTAAAATTTGCAAATCCAAAAACTTGCTGAAATCACACCTTTCAAAAACAATTGTTGGGACGTTATAGAACTAGAAGAATGCAACAACAGTTTTTTAAAAAATTTCCCACACACATGTCACTTCATGCAATATAGCAATTCTTACCTTTTTTCATATTTTAGGAATGGTTTGAGATATCAAATTGCTCTAACCGGCACTATGATCTTTATGTCCATTAAAAAAAAACATCTAAGTAATTGAATGTTATACTTATCTAAGCATTGTTTTGAAATCAAGTTCTTTGAAGAAAGGAAATTTGTCAATTCCTTGTAAGTTTGTTTCTACTTTTTCGAAATACGTCACATGAACGTACTATTCAAACTAAGATACTCGTACTTTGGATATCCATTGCTTCGCCTGTCTCACTTGCGTAATTAGTATTGCACAAGCCTCTAAAATTTGGTTGTTTTTCAACGTTTGTGATACTATAGCGTTCTTAGTTTGCAACACTGAATAATAAATGTAATACTGTAAGTTGCCATTTAATGTGTAGATCTCATATATGTAATAAGCTGATGTCCTGCCATTTGAAAAAAATATACGAGGGTCGTTACGAAATTAATGCCTCCGAAATTAAATTCAATTTTTTTGAGCTGACTTTGTATGTCTGTGCCAGATGTCGTTGGTGTAGTGCTAATGCTTGAACCTTCCTCTTTTATTTGCAGCTGGTCCCATTGTTCTGCGGTAGTTGACGCCAGCATAGGAGTGTTCCAAAATGAAGCCTGATATGGACGTGCGTATACAACAACGATGTGTGATTGAATTCCTCACTGCTGAAGGAACTGCGCCGATTGAAATCCTTCGACACTTGGTAAAGATTTATGGAGACGATACAATAGACGTGAGCAATGTGAGGCACTTTCAAGGTGGAGAAAAGGGTGTTCATGACAAGCCACGGCCCGGTCGACCTTGCACAGCTGTCATTCATTCCTTGCAATGAAGAGCGAGCGTCTTGATCAACTCATTCGTGCTGATCGCCGGATAACGAGTAGAGAATTGTGTACAAAGCTGAAAGGCGGCTGTAATGCCTTGGAAAAAATGCTGGAACATCTTGGTTATCGCAAAGTTTGTACGAGATGGGTGCCGCGGATGCTTATAGATCACAAAACTCAGCGAATGGAAATTTGTCGAGACCTGCAGGACCAATACGAAGCTGAACGTGACAATTTTCTGGATAGCATCGTCACTGGGGATAAGACGTGGTGTCATCACTACGACCCGGAATGCAAAAGACAGTCCATGGAATGCCGATTTTTACAAGCGCGGCATGCAGGCTCTGGTTCATCGTTGGCAAAAGTGCATACCGAATGGCGGGAACTATGTGGTGCTCTGTTTAGCTGTGCTATTGTTATTTATGTATCTCCATTAGTTTCCATGAAAAAAAGGAGGCATTACTTTCGGAACGACCCTCGTAACTTTATATTGAGTTGGCAACACTGTTAATCTAGTTGTATTGCAGCATATGTCAAATAATGTCCCCCTGGCGATATTTGCCTGGTACGAAATTTCAGCGTTTTGTATCTATTAGTTTAAAAGTTACGAGGGCATATCAAGATAAATGGTCCACCTTGTATATGAGGGGCTCGGTGCAAGACAATGATATGTCAGATTCTCTAACTTTTGACTAAACTAGAAAAGCAAATTCAACATTCCCATATCAAACAAGTTTCCTCTGCTATCTGCAGGTACAGTTCCGAAATTAAACTAACTACATACTGTTCTGTGGTTCCGTCCCAACCCATTCCATTTAATAGCTCAATTTCACCGGAATTGGCGTTTACCATTGTCTTCCCCCGAGTCGCAAATATCTATCTCATTTTTTAATATTTTATTCTAATCGCAAACGGAAACTTTTAATAAAAATTAATGAACGTGTAATTAATATAGAATAATTTCTTGCATATATGATTACATTTTTTAACTACAAAATATGAGGTAAAGTTAATAATAGTATTACATATTCTCACTTGGAGTAACAACTTATCGCAAGGAACCGTGAGGTTTGACCTTCGAAAGCGTGGGTGTGTCCAATCTTCAACCCTTATTTATGAAAGTTTATCACTGCCATCTCTTGCGCTATACGGAGAACATCTCCTGATGACACAGTGCTGTTGAATTTCCGCTAAGTTTCGTTTTGTTATTATTATAGTTTAATTCAAATAACTGTTACCGTTCGTGTTATAATTATTTACAGTGCTGCTATGTTTTGTCATTCATTCACCGTTCTTCAAAGTTTGGCAACATTGTTGATGAACTTCTGCTGTTTGATGTTTCTATCATTAGTATAGAGCTCAGGCTTGACGAGTCCTTGCGGTTACCATAATAAAACTGTTATATAAAAACTATTATAATGAAACTGACTTTTGTGTTGTCGGACATTATGGAGTCGACGAAAGGCCTATTTCGAAAGTTGGACGCCATTGTTATTATTTTCAAGACCTACACAATTACAAATATCACTCCTAAATAATATTAAAATTCCGAAAGGTCATTAAAATCGCTATATTTCATTGATGTAAAATTGGTATTGAATTTTTAAAACAAATTTATCTTAGTATGTTGATACAGAAAACTCTCACTCCTCCGATACATGTCCGACGTCTTCAATTTCACTTTCAGTTATGGCTGTTGTTCCCGCTCGCGGTACGCAAAATGTTTCGAAGATTCTAAAATATTCTTCCCCAATTTTCATGAATTCTCATTAGCTCCCTCTTGCACAGGGGTTGTTCCTTCACGATTTAATTTGCTACCGTTTGGAAATTTTCCAACTCACAGTTATCTGCCCCATTTTCTAGTGTACTTTTATTCTTTTTCTTCTAAAATAAACTCGAATTCTAAGATTATTATAGACAGATTATCATATTTTACGAATGGAAATTATGTTTAATAAAACAAACTTACCAGCCTCCTACATCATAGACATAACTATTTTTAATCAAATGTGTACTTACAAACAAATGACTGACGATTTGCGTTCTAAACAAAAGAATGGCGAAATGCGATTTTGCGAATTTTCACTTTTCTATTGGAATTTTCAAATCTAAATGCTGTAACACAGTGTTCATCTCAAGCGAATAAGCACAATAATTGTCAAAAACGTAAATTCAAATTTCCCGAATTTTTTCGCAATTTCCTGACCAATCCCCGATTTCCCGACTGGTATACACCCTGTCATTTCACTTTGATAAGTACTTTGATTTGAGTCATTCCTTTTTTCAAACAATTCTGTATTTGCGATTTATATTCATCACAATATAATTACATTATAATTACGCTAATTTAATCAGAATTGGTATTTTTGTAGGAAAATTTGACTTAACCTGATAAGTATTTGCTTCTCTGCTAGCATACGAGTTATGCTTATTCTTTGTACCGACACTAATAGATGGAGTTAGTATCAACGTTTACTGACTAACTATTTGAGACTGCGCTATCAAATAATCGATATAATTATTTGATAAGACTGATAGATCAACTCTATGATCCTGTATCTACGACGTTGGCTCATAGTAAAATTCGCATCTCCAAACGATGACCCGAAAAGTAAAAATCTGACCTATAGAATAGTACTGTATTGTCCATGTTTAGAACACCACACATACATACATACATATATATATATATATATATATATATATCGTGTGTTCGAAAATGGTGCCCTTGGGATACAGAGCACTTTTCTACAAGTCAAAATAAATCGAAAAATATATATATAATTATACACCTTTTAGGTCATCGTCTGGAGACGCAAATTGCAATAAGTGCCAACGTCGCAGATAAAGACCTATAGAGTAGATCTACCAATTCAACAAATAGTCACATCGATTCTTTCCAGATGGCAGATCAAGTCGATAGACGTTGATGCTAGCACTACTGATCAGCGTAACTGGATGGATTCGTAGAGCAATGCTAATGGTTCCAAGTTAATCAATGCTAATATGGTTCCAACTTAATCCACAACGTTACCACATAGTGAAGTCATTCCCCGTAGTGGCTGAAGGAGGCCCCAGAAGTTATACCATCATATAGCATTTTCGTTTTATTTTGACCTGTAGAATAGCGCTCTGTTGTGTGTGGGAAACATTTTTAGAACACCCTATATATATATATATATATATATATATATATATATATATATATATATATATATATATATATATATATATATATATATATATATATATGTGTGTGTGTGTGTGTGTGTGTGTGTCTTTTTAAATAAAATTTTTGTGTAACTGCTAAGATTTCATTTCCTAGGACCTTCGCCAAAAGCCACGTTTCTGATTACACGGGTCGTCGTATAGAAATTTGTATAAAAAGAAATTCAGACATTTCTTTTCATCGCTGAAAGTAAAATTCACGGGCCTACAAATAATTACATTATACAGATAATGGTTATCACCTTTACACGGAGATTTCATTCAACTCACGTTAAAATTTCCATACGCGAAGATTTCCTATATCTTTTTTCCTAGACCTATCACGGCGTTTTCAACATACTTGCCATAAGGATTTTGTATCTTTTGACAAAACTAAATTTAAAACTGTATCACCACTTCAATCCTTCATCCTTGCTTCATAAAACTTCATTTTATTTAGCCGAAATTTTGAATATAACTATAAGCAGGAGTCAGATGGGACTGGCTTTTGTCATATATTTTATGGTAAAACTTTTATAATTAATTTAATTTTTATTCGACGTATGCATAAGTTTCATCAAAATTCTACTTTTTTTCGGCATTCATGACCGCTGGATACTTGATTTTATGCTTCGCTTTAACAAAGTTAGAAAGTATTCGGCAATATTTCTTTTCACCGCTCGAAATGTTCCCCTTCACCTCAAAAATACATATATAAGAAAACAACGAGTTTGAGTTTTTTGTTTTGTGTCCTTGTGCACCATTGAGATTATGAATGACACGACCTACTTTTAACGCGGGCTTCGAAGCATGGCTAGAACTTGAATCCGGAGCAGTTGGCGGGAGAGGAGAAAATCATGCAAGACCACCTCTTACCAGAGTAAACGTGGATCTGAAAAGGTAGGGAGACGCTTTCCTCCGTGCCTATCTTTACCCATTGTAATATTTTAGGAAGTTGGGAAACGCCACTGATATTTTTTGGAAGTGGGCGGACGACGTCTCCCTGCGTTCCTCCTCTTTTATCCCTGCCCCTCACAATATAGGCCATTTCTCAATACACCATATCGTCACCAAGAAAGCTCCATCACAGGACCATGCTACCGGGTTCGACTAACAAAAATCAAATAATATTAAAAGTAACGTACCTGATGTCTCATAGTTGAATCAGCAATTATACTTTTCAGTCTGTTCCTTGCAACTATACATCTTTCTTTAAAAGCATAAAATTGTTCCAATTTCTCTACACAAAGTTTGCATATCACATTAGAAAAATCTTTAATTGTAGAAGCCTGAAAAAAAATACCTTGCGAGATTAAGACAGAACAGTGTTCAAAATCCTACGGAAAAGACATGTCTGAAGTAAAAATGAAATTAAATATCTAGTTTTATGTACCATTATGCCTTATAAGCTAAAGGAGGCAGATGATTAATGAAAATGAATGTTATGAAACACTTGTTGAAATGAGAATGTCGAGGAGAACAGAAGAAACCGACAAAATCAATGGACACGACGCTGTCCAGCACAAATTCGCGTGGCCAGGCATTTCTGATGTAGTTCTTATTCTGATTATTAAGGCTCGGATTTCTACGGGATGTCATACTGTTATCATGGCGCTTTTTTTTAAACACTTCTAATCAAATATAAACACATTTCTAACTTTTCTGGACAAGAAAATACGGTTTTTAATGGTCATATAAGTGCATATTTGAACAAATTTTAGCTCTAGGTCATATTTGGGCTCGAAGTTATATAAAAGCGTATTTATTGCTTAGAAATATATCTGCCAGTATAAGCAACAAGATTATTTGAAACTTCATTCCTAGAACTCTTTGATTTCGTATAAAAAGATTTGAAGGAATACTATAGAGTATAAGGGGAGCCTACGTGGTTTATCTGGCGTAGCATCAATCACTTTGTGAAGAAAAACCGTCACCTCAGACCGTCTGTCTGTCTCTCTGATTCTTCTTCTCTGCAAAAGATAACTGTGTCGAATTTCATTGCTACATATTGGTGGAAAGCATTTCCATCCACAACATATCACGTATCTTGCACCCGAAGCTACTTGATATTAAGGTATTATTATTATTATTATTATTATTGAATATGTACCCAAGCGAATCTACTAGTAATTATTTCCGTCCACACTTTAAACACACGGAAGACGAACGTATTACTGTATAAATACTGGTAATCCACATTGAGCACCATCGGAAATATAATATCGGGGAATATGCTCCAGGCCACCTCCTGAAATCATTACTAGCACTTATGATGAGACTCATTCTTTTTTTCTCTCACTCTTTTACACTGAGCGTACAGATATTTTTCAAGGATATGGGATATGTAACCTTCCTTGTCGTTTTTGTCATAGAACCTGGCATCACTGAGTATAGTTAAACGCTACATACTGTACCAATGTATTTGAAAATGTAACCAGTTCCAGTCCATGTTGCTGACATTTTATATAAAATTATATAAATATAATCTTTAAATTCTAAATTGCAATGTCCCAATATATTTCACTGAATTGTCTTATTTCATTAGCTAGATCTAAAGACCGTTCACACAAAACAACAATGTATCAGTATCATGAAACACCCCATTTCTGGAGAATGACCTATATAAAATGGACCATGCACCATTTATATTGAGACGTGTTTATAATCTTTCAACTAATTGGTAAAAATCGATGAAAATTTGTAACATGCAAATATCGACAGAGGGACATTGTTTGACATACTTTGCAATATCACCCGATTAACATGTTGTCAACCAAACATAAAGTTGTATTTTTTAAATGGCACTACATCAAGTTATTAAGTATTTCAAATTTATATATTAAACGAAAACTTACAATATCACATTTATTATCCAATTTTAAAAACTAAGGCCGCCATAGTATCACAAGCATCCCTAAAGATTCAAATTTCGGAGACCCCCACAACAATAACGTAGATGTGATACAGGCGTATCAACGCACATTCGAAGTACCTTAGTGTTTAATAATATGATGTATTTCTAATAACAGATTACAAGGGATTGAAAATTTGACTTTATTTAAAAAGATTTATTTCGAAAAACTGCTTAATAAGTAGCACATCCAAATACATACATGGAGGCCAATAAATGTAATGATCATAATGCCGTTTACAGCAATTTGATATCTCAACCCGTCCCAGAGATATGACGAACATTGTTTGTTTGCAACAATGCTTAAAATTGTATAATTGTGAGAAATTATTGTAATTACAACTACCAAAGACTATTCCTGTAATGTTATAAAAAGAGACGAATGGAATATTTTTAAAACAATTTCTCACAACTATATCATTTTAAGAAGTATAGCAATCTCTATCCATGGTTTTCATATCTCTATTTATTTATATTGCACTCAACACTTTTCCAACGGATACTAAACATTGTATGTACTTACTTACCTCTGATGATACTAGAGTTTCTATTTTTATCAAAATATCCTCCCTTAAGATTTCACCAGCGTTGTCAAATAAAGAACACATTTCAGTGCCTTCAGAGCAACAAAGACGGCACAGCAGATGATACCCAACAATACCAGAAACTTGTTCTAACTTATGCAACACATACATTTGGTTATTAGTCTTAATATTACTGAGATCAGAGAGTTCATTGTTTGTCGATGATGTAGATAATCTATTAGGAACTTCTTCTGCACTTTCTTGGAACATTATATTACTGTTAACGTGACAATTTGTCTGGACTGGTTGAGGAATAGCATTCAAGAGTAGCTTTACTGTTCCATCGTCTCGTAAACAAAGATCTTCCTTCTGAAAGTGCAAAGCACATACATATTTCCTTTTTAACTCTTCGGAAGAAAGGTCACGGAAATCATCTCGTCCTGAACTTATAATCCATTGCTCTTTTCTGCAATTAAAAGAAAGAAAGAGAAAACTCAAACTCATCGAGAAAAACAAAATTGTCAACTTTCCTTCACATGTCCTTGTCAAGTTTTATGAATATATCGAAGAAAAAAAATAGTTAAACCAATGATAACACCACTAAAAGGTATACTATCTGCTCTTTCGTTAAAACGCCATATCACGAAATAACGTGAAAGTAAGAAATTGAGAATGCTCCAAGGACAATGCCAGAACGAACTTAAAAAGAATTATTTTTTCTTATTAACTTCGACAGGCTTTATAGTAATTGTTCAATGTACTTCTCATTAAACAATCTTGTAATATATCGATCCATTTATAATTTCCTTGAGTACTAAAACTTTTCCACATGTTTTAAGAGTTCTGTTAAAACGTTCTATGATATGTTGTTTTACGAAATATATATTATTTTATTATTTTCTGGAAAGTAATTCCCTTTCTATTTTCGCTTCGGGATTTCTTCGTTCAACTATACCTATATCATGTTACGTTTAAGATGCTGGATATAAATTTACGTTTGAGATTTACTTGGACCTATCTGTATACAGTATTCAGACCTTTTAGAAGTTTCACAAACGAAAGTATACTCACTGGGGAAGAATTATGAAATCAAACCAATTTCTACAGCTTTGAATGTTCAATTTTGGCATGTACAATACAGCTCTAAATTTCTAATAGTAAATAAACCAGTTTAATAACACTTACCTTTTTGACTTAAATATAGGAAACCTAAAGAAGGTGGTCTTTGGCCTTTTTGTTAACGCGTTAGCGTTTACACATCCAGGATAACTACACATCCGACGTTCAGAATCACTATTGTATATAGCCTGCTCCAGTTTCATATTCCCGCTGCAAATGAATAACATGAAAAAGATACAGATGAAAGCTTGTCGGGCGTGAGTGAATAAAGAAATCAAAAAATTGGCTGATTTCAGGATCCGTGCTTGTTCATACTATGGTGTACAAAATAATGTACAAAACAATTACAAAAACAGTGAAATTATATCTAATACTGTGTACGATCATCTTTGGCATACAAAACAGCCTAGATCCTCCTACGAATACAAATTCTGAATCGTACTTAGTGGACTATTTACTACTATTAATGTAAAATCTGCTCGTTTCTACATATGAAGGTAGAAGGAAGTGGGATGGTTGGTTGGTTGGATAATTTCAAGTTTGGCGTCCTATTCAGCACCGAGGCTATATGAGTCGCGTACCTACAGCTGAACATGGGATCCGAACCACATGAGTTCCATCTAGAATCGAACTTAAATCTCCCGCGCCAAAGGCGCGTGCGCTAGCCGTATACTCACGAAGAAGTTTGGTAGGAAGTGCGATCTCACTCTGTTTCCAAAACGGACCGTGATGGTTTAATTATGTTCAAATCCGCAATAGAAATATACGGAAATTCCTGTCGATGCTCCTCAAACTACCCTTAGATGTTCCTAGATATGTAACTTAGCCATGTAGATTATATCACCTATAAGAAACAATGTCTGCGCCACTGGATGGACAGACTCACAGCCTTTACCACTCATTGCTTCACGTACGGTAACAATGAGATCTACAGAACATTAATTACATGACCGCCCACATTATCACGATAGATCACGTTCATGTTGAAGTTGGAAGCAAAGTCTAAATTGTAGTCTTCTGACAGTATTATCAGACGTGCATCTATTCTGTGGTGGGGAATAAAGTAAAGATAGAATTATCTGGTCACTTAACATTACTCGGTACTTTTATTCCCATAGTCACTGCACCACTTTTGGCATTCAATGCTATTAGAAGAGATTTGGTGTTAGTAGCCCTTAATTAATATTTATTTTACTGAGATCCTGTTACTATCTACGTGGAAGTGTTTTGCTACGTGACAAGTGAGTCCCGTGGTCACGTCTATGAGAGTTGTTCTCACGGCGAAAGTCAGCTTTAAGGACCTCCTATCCCTATCAAGGAGTTTCGTGTTTCAACAACTACTGTGTTTCGCAGAAAAGGTTCTTCCACTCACACAGTATATCCCCATTATATTTGATACAGTTACTCGCGATACCTCTAGGGCAAGTGCCACTATTTTTAGAGAGACACCAAATAGAGAGAACCAACGATCGTCTGTCTTTGAAAGTGTAGCAGGTCATATATAATAGCGCACCAACACGATATCCTCTCTCACTCTAATTGTTATTTCCGTATAGTTTGAATACTAATAAAAGGATGTACAACTTGCCTTGTTCACTAACTTTAACATTTTAATGTTCAAACGCTTCCTTATCCTGCATTGGCAGCCCAATAAATAACCACTAAGGTTCGTTACGTATCTGCAAATACAAGAATATCTCATTTCTCGAGCTATTAACACACTTAGCTTCCACTTGAAATCACCTACTCATCTATTGCCTCTTACAACAAAAGGAACCTTGACTTGTTCTTGTAAACCACTAAATATCAATTGCCACACTTGGCTTTAACTATCTGTACACATAAAAATCTATGCAAACAACAAACCTAGTAACGCCTTCAATTTTTACTAACATTTTGTCCGAATAATTGTCACAACCCAATAATCATGACACTTACGGGTGAACTGATAATAGGTAATATTGGGAAAGGTTCACAACAGAACTGAAAAGAAAGAAAAAAAAATCACATTCGCATCGCGCGATGTGCAATAGCGATGGTGACTCAGTGGTATTTTTGAAGGCTATTCACATTATTTTCTACACCGTTGCATTTATATAGAATTACAAAGGCTCTCAATTAGAAACACTCATAACTAGTACAAAACAAAATTCAGCATTCATTGATGCATTTAAAAATGCATTACTCTAAGCAGATATTTAAACGCTGATTTTGCTCTCCTCAGTGTGAATCCACTATATATATATATATATATATATATATATATATATATATATATATATATATATATATATATATATATATTAGGGTGGTCCTTAATTACATGGGATTTTTTTTACGAATTTCTTTGTTCCCAACCCCTAAATTGGTTCCATGTCGGACCCAATTTATCCATGAAAAAAATGGGCTCAATCGAAGAATATTTAACCGACCCCCAAGCGACCTAAAGTTTGAATGCATATTAAATATGTTAATATATAGGAAAAGTCTGGAATAAACCCTTCTTACTTTAAAGCGGCTGAAGGGAAAGGGGCCAAATCTTGGATACAGGGATTGGAAGTAATCCACATCTGGCCCTGAGAAATAGCATGATGGCGGCCATTTTGAAGTCCGCAATTTTGTATTCGGATCCAAAATTTTAAATGGAAATGATGTTTTGTGACATCGTTTTTGGGTAACCTTTCATTATAAAAACATATCTTCCTATATTTTCAACTTATCTCTGGTCATTTAATTCTTTTTAGCTTTGAAATAATAGTTTATTATCTTTCAATATTGTTTTTATCTTTATAGGTTACTGAAATATGAATAAACTATTACATACATGTAACAAAGAAATAATTATATATGTTGTTATATAATTACATCCCGTCGAAATACACACCAGCCTATATTGAAATTATTTATATGAAATGAAATTACATAAATAATATAATGAATGTTTAAAATGATAATAAAAGAAAGCTGAAGGCTATGGATAACTAGACAAATTCTACTGCATCATTAAGCCAATTTTTGTAGCCATCTGGATACTTTTTTCTGTGTTCACTGACTACCTGCAATATGTATTGTTTCTCTTTTTCGTCCTTTGTTAAAATGTTCCCGTACTCTTGTATTAGTTTCACACCTCTCTCTGCAACATCATTCACCACCACAATGTTTTACAATATATTCAACCCACGTTGAAAGTTCACAACTTCTTTCCAAGTAGATGGGCATGTGCATTTCTTTCTTTATTGTATGGTTTAATTCAAATAAGGGAAACTGTTCAACAATCTTATAAATCTGCAGCCCGTACAGTGATATAAACTCATAGAATATTATGTTTTATTACTTCGGAGCTTTTATTTTCCATAGTTGATAAATATTACATGTTCAGAGATAAGTGGAAAATAAAGGCAGATGTCTGTTTGTCGTCAAAAGCTATCTCAAAATGATATATCATACGAGGTCATTTCTATTTAAAATTTTGTGCCCGAATCCAAGATGGTGGACGTAAAGATATGCCTAATCTCGGTCACTACTCAGTATCAGGTATGGATCTACTTCTACAACCTCTATCCAAGATATGATTCCTTTCCCTCAGCCATTTTTAAGTTACAAGAGTTTATTACAAACTTTTGCCATATACTATACACTGTAAATGCATTCAGATGTTTAGGTCGCTTGGGCGTTGGTTAAATATTCTTCGATTGAGCCCATTTTTTTCACAGATTAATTTGGTCCGACATGGAACCAATTTAGGGGTTGGGAGCAAAGAAATTCGGAAATCGAAAATTAAGGACTACCCTAATATATATATATATATATAAAGGTTGATTGAAGGACTATATCACTGATAACCGCAGGGAGTTATTTATATTTCTTACTTGTAAACAGGGTTGGCTAAAACCATGGTTTTTATTGAAAAAAACAAAAAAAAAACTTCTTTTTGGTTTAAACGTTTTTTTTTTTTTTTTGTTTGTTTGTTTGTTTAAACCAGGTTTTTTGGTTTAAATAATTTACTCTATATATTTATATTAAATATGGACAGAAATTAGTTTGTTTTGCCTTGGTGTTATGCAACAACAAGGTTATGCTAGAAGGGGTCACATAAGCTTAAAGCGGAATCGAAACCGCTTCTCGGCTTACATCCAAGAGAAATTGTCCATTTGGACACGAAACCGGGACTAATTGGTCACAAATGCGATTGCCGACTCACTCACGAAGGACTCCTGATAAAAATACGTTGTACTGATCTTTACATAGGCCTACTTGTTAATACAATTGTCAAGAGTCATATCAGAAGGACAGAAAGATAAACAGTTACACAAGTAAAAACATTGTACAGAATTATATATAAATCGGAAAACTCCCGCGTTAGCCATTGGGAAAATCCTGTTATTACTTTAAATGTATTTGTATGTAAAATTTTAAGGTCAACGTATCATAATCACTACGCTAAAACTGAGGTATTAAATTACAAATTTGGTAGTAGATATCATTCAATAAAAATAAAACCAAGTCAAATCCAAGTTGATGTTGGAAGCTGCGTACCCAGTTCATAAATTTTGCCAATTTCTATCAATATATTTAAGCAAACTTGGCTTCTTTATAAAACAGGCATTCATTCAAGTAGAAATATATAATTTGGTTTCCTTTCGTATGTTTAGGCTTAACATCCTTATGAAATACCAAGGTTATCACGGAGAAGACTTTTGCTTAGAGGGACACCTCGAATCGCTACTTGGTTTACACTTGATAGATGGGTTGTGGTTCGACCGAGAATTGAACACGGGACCCCTTGATTAAAAGGTGAAAAGTAGATAAACGTAAAGCAGATGGTTTGATATGTGGAAACGTCACCATGAAGTTCACACGATTTAAAGCATTTTTCATTCTTTGTTTTTTGGTTTAAAGCAGTTTTTTTTTTTTTTTTTTTTTTTTTTTTTTTTTTTTTTTTTTTAAGCAGCTGGTCTAAACCACCTTGGTTTAAACCAGGCTACCCTGCTTGTTAACTGAGTACTTTACCTTGTATCTATTTACCTGTAAACTTTTCTCTTCTGATAACATTTTTTTCATCGAAGAGTGTTATTATCTTTGCTTGCATCCTTTGCTTTTCTACATATTACCTGAAAAATTCTTCTTCTCTGTATAATTAACAAATTAGATGTAATGTAACAATGTCCTTAAACGTGCTTTCTTGTCATTACCGATATTTGTGTTAGAAGAGAATTCATGTCTATAAACTGTAAATCTGTACTTACAAATTACACTGTGTTCTGACTAGTAAATAGTGCTGAATTTTTATTTTGTATTAGACTTGTATCGTATCAATTCATTAATAAAAAAAAAAAACAACGTGTTCCGTTCAAATTTCCCTAATTTCAATTAATTACTGTAAACGAAATTCGAATTGTAAAATAGCTCTAACACCAAATAAAAAGTCCGATTTTCAAGTTTTGTTTTCTTGACTTGGAGCTTTCCGTTTCCTCACTACGCAATTCCACAATCGCATAAATAAAAGTGGCGACTATTCAACAACGCGCGCGAGGAAATGGCGAGATATGCTGAGACAAAATCTGTGATTTCAACACAGAGTATTTTATGAAAGTGTACGGAAGAGTTGGATTGGACGCCATGTTACTTGGTCTTACGCCACTGGATTTCTCTCTCTGGAGTTACATCAATTAGATTGGATTTGAGTTTACTGTCTAGTCGAGCAGCAAAGCTATATGAGACGTGTACCTACAGTTTAATGTGGTATCCCAACCACTCGAGCGCTCGCCGATAATCGAACCAGGGTCTCCTAGGCCAAACACCCGTACGCTATTTCCATAACCACGAGGGATATCTGGGATTACGTCCAGGATCGTACGTTCGCGACTTCAATGAATAACATTCCAGAGTTATGAATCCGGATCCGTGATATGACAGCAACGATAACAGGGGACATGGCGAGGAATTGAATACAGACTGGATATTGTTCGTGTTGAACATATGTAGAGGTGTACTAATGTGTGGAAAATAAAATTTAGAAGGTTTTTATTTTTATTTATTTATTATTATTTATTTTTTATTTTTATTATTATTATTATTATTATTATTATTATTATTATTATTATTTTGAATTCTCTAAAATTTCGTTGCCATATCCTACGATTAATTTAACTTAAGAAGATTTGAACGGAACACTTTATATTTAATTATATGTATTTTGTATCTATATATAAATGTAGCAATGCACAGAGGAACTTATAAGGTTTTCAGTGATACTGGTAAAGCCGTAACGTAGTTGCACAGTTCGCAGCTAAGGGCGATATGCGAGAAATGTTGGCAACGAAGACTGTGTCCTCGATTTTCAAATCAACCCGTCCGTTCTTTGTGCAACGTAATTTCCAAAGTATGTTTCGTGAAGTTTCATTCAGCTGAACACACAATTCCTAAGTAATGATTCGATTTTAAGGAAATAGGTTGCATCTGTACGCGAAAGTGTAAGCAACTGTACATTATACATAATTTTATCTAATTAGACAAAAGCCTAATCTTTATAGTAAATCTACTACAGTTGATTTCACATAATATGACAGAAGACAAATAAGGTTTCATTCCTCAAACTTGGTATCAGTAAAATATAAATATCGTTATTATCCTTTACCACCATAGCTCCTTCCTGGCTGTATGGCAGTGACCAATGTTTTCAAGCCAGATCAGACAATTTGTGTCAAATGTAGATGGGAAATACCTCAAAAGTAGTTAGAACTCCAGAGTAAGCAAAAATCAGCGTCTACTGTAGACATAGATGTTGTTGATGCTTGCTACACAGCCAATACTTTATTATCATCACTTTGATACCTTTGAGAGTTACCTTTGAAGCTTCAACGAATAGGCAAATGGGTTTCAATAGATTACATTAGCCGCAAAATTAATTAAAAAAAAAAAAAACATTATTCAGTTAATTACAGCAGCTGCTAGTGTGAGTAAAACTGATGTTAAAACATAAATGAAGAAGTGTGAAAAATGTAAAGACATGAACATCTTAACTGAAGAACTTAAAATTAAGCTTCGCAGTTTAAATCATTCCCTGAAAGTTCAGATTCTGGCCCTAGCCTCAAGTAGTTAGTGTATGGACAAAACAGCTGACGAATCTGTTGTTTCAATTAGAACCATACAGGAAGCTAGAAACTTAAAGGTGGAAGCTGGTGTTTTGACAACACCTGCGAACAGATAAAGGAAACAGCTCAATCATGAAATTAAACAAAATGTCCTCAGCTTTTTGACGATAATGAGGTTTCTCGTTTGAACCCAGGCAAGAGGATTGTATTGCAGTAATAAAATAAAATTAAAAAAAAAAAAAACTTCTTTGTAAACTAAAAGAAATATCCATGGCTTATTGTAAGCAATAGGACGATCAACTCAGCTCCTCGGAATTTTGTGGACTACATTACAGTTGCTGCTTCTGAAACATATTGAGAGAGAGAGATTATGTGTTTGTGTGTATTATTGTGTAATTCAGCAAAACGTAAAACTGACGTTGGTTGCAGCAACACCAATCAAAGATGACTGGTGTTAACTGCATGTAGGTTGGAAGCAAAAGACTGTATGCTGTAACGCTGCAAGCAGTGTCCAGGAAAAACTTGAGTCTTATTTGGAGATATTTACAAAGGCTATGATCCACACAAAATGATAACACAATCAATCCGAACTTACACCGACACACTGCAGACATGCCGTGCAACTGTTGACTTCACAGAAGAAATGGCCAAGAATTTCCAATTTGACAATAAGCCACCACTTTGTGTCAAAACACCAGAATTTATACCATAAACAGCTTGAAGATAATCTTGCAGATATCGAAGTGATTATATTAATGGATTTTACTGAGAATAACTCATTTGTTGTGCAAGATGCTGTCGTCGTTTCACTTTATTTACTTGCCGAATAAGATTGCAGATCATCTCAAAAATAAACTGAATGCAGTAAAGTTATCTCGCCATATAGAACTACATAACTGGCTACACAATAATGATATTTCAACACGTCGTTATAATACGCATTTCATATCAATTCCTGCTTCTTTCTGCACATCTGTGTGAAAATCATATTTTTTTCACCATCACTATTTTGCTATTTTTTACATTTTCACATTTTGATATTTCTGAATCTTTCCAAATCGACCACTATGAAACAAGTATATATACAATCACAAGTGAATACGAAAAATAGATACATAGAAAAAATTACTATTCGAATGGTTACCTTATGCTTTTAGCTATATCTGATATTCTTCCACTCTTGTCTGCGGCTATAGTAGTTGTTGTCTCTTCTAAAGAGGATACGGATGTACTTGATATTTGACTACTTGAAGAACTGTCTTCTTGCTTATCCTTGCTAGTCCTAAGATTATTCCTTTCACTCCTATATACACAAAGTAACCAGAAAATTTTAACACATACATCTTAATGATATAAAGGTATGGTTACAATGTAATCAAAAATAAAACAAACCATCTCACAAGCTTTCTTCACATTTACAGAAGTAAAAACTCTGGTATTTCGAACCTTGTCCGGATTCTTTTCACGAGAAATCAGGAATAGCATACACCGTCAAGGTAAAGTAACACATTAAATATAAAGAATGTCAGCCTCCTTCAATATCAACGTCTGTATACACTGTACCATCACACAATAGAATTACGGTTGCTATGAGATCAGTCGTTTACTGAGATTTCTTTCAATTTCTCATTGATAACTTTTTTAACCTCTACGAATTTTAACTCTTTCTTCGCTGAAGAAGAATCCTGAGCGAGATTCAAAATATTGGAGTTCTGTGTCTAAGGAAAACTTGGCATGTGAGTTGTTTTAATTTTTTCCTATTGAAAGATTATAATCGATGCTTCGAAAAGAATGCAAATCTGTGCATTTGATTTAAATGTGCCAACTGAGAAAAGAGACATAAATACCACAAACGATGCAAATGAGATATACAGGAATCTTTAATGAACACTTTACAAGAGATATTAAAAATTATTTCAGTCAACTGAATTCAGATTCTTTCTTGTTTCATGACATTTACGAGCGTACAGCCACCTTTCGTAATGTCCGTTCACTTCAACGTAAGGCTTATTCCAAAAAGATAAATAAATAAATAAATAAAATAGTGCGCAAGATCTGCGGATCTAGGGATCCATTTTTTTATAAATCAAATAATGATCAAAAAATTCCTGTTATATGACAACTGTTTCACTCATGGTATAGACAGCTTCATTATTTTGTTAAAATCAATAATCCCGCTTATTAACATTCCACAGAGCTACATAGCTGAATAAGGTCACGACACTTTATCACTAACAGTTATCACAGAATAGGTCCTACCACCCGATACAACAATGGAAAATTGTACATATACTCCAATTTTTCATACCGATTTGATCTTTTGTGAAATGCGTAAGGATATTCACTGTTCCATATTAGCCTATATTGATAACCATTTAAATGAAAACAAAGACTCATCACTGAAATAAATAAATCCAATCTCAGTTGCATATTTTCAACAAGAGAACTAACCTATCAACAGCACCTTACATGTTTTTTTAACATTGGGTTTTTCAGTTCATGAACAACAATGCGGTAAGCTCTGTGAAGAGTAGATGGGAAAGTCCATCTGGACAGACCATTTCCTACGAGATTTTCTGGGTGAACGAGAGAGATACTGATTCAACCTTCAAGAACGATGTTAATTATGGCTGACGTGGATTACTTCGATCCTGTACATGTTGAGCACAGCAGTCTTAGGGAACTTTAACTTAAACTCATCTCATGCAGGTTTGCAAGATTTGTATGCAAAACAAGCCTTAAACATACAAACATATTTTCTTTGGAAAAAGACAATTTCATACAGCATAGAAACGATCGCTTACACTAAACTATCGTTGGTAAACATTAGTTCATAGGTTACAACAGTTGATCTTGAGTGACGGTGCTATTATACCATTATATCATCACAACATAAATGCATATATGCACAAATTAAAATCCACTTCTTTATCATTTGGGTTGCGTCCTTTTTGGAACATCCTGTTTTGTCACAAAATTCTAAATTTTTCTTCCTACAGTTGCTTATTGACTTACATCCGTTTGTAAATGAATATTATTTGGCTTTAAGAAAAAAAAATGACAATATTCTGAAGAAAATGCATTTATAGTTGGCAGGAAATAAAAAATAGCATCCAAATCAAATGAAAGAAAAACACGATATTCGTGTGGGTTATGGTAGAGCACTGTAAATCATTACGTCATGGTGTCTTCGAAGTAGAAAGAATACTGGCAGTGAGAACTTCGAGCCTGTAGCAAGAATTGGTGACATGCCAAAGAAGAATTGAAAGTTGCCAATACCGTAATGTGAGTCAAATTGGGAGTGAACGTTAAAGATATATATTAGAAAGAATAAACGATCTTAATTCGTCCAGTTAACTTAACGACGGAGTCTGAGCGAGGGTGTTATCGTAGGATTACGATAGTCCAAGTGTCGTTAAGCAGAATCGAACAACGTGTTGCACCGAAAGTATCCGCTGTGAATCATGTTGGCGCCACTGATCTGTGAAATGTTCATACGCACGTCAGCTCGGTTCCAATATGGCTAACATTGCCCATGACCGAACTTAAGTCTTAGTATTATTGTCCCTTTCTTTCTTCTACTTACAACCATTTATTTATTTATTTATACATATTTATGCATAAAAACACACTAAATGAAGTAAATAAAGACACCCGTCTTTCAAAATTAATCATCTCGTCATTGTACTGTAGAAAAATGTGAAGAAATGAAATGAAATTTTGAGTTTTACGTCCCACGGTTATGCCGGTTAGGCTAAAGGAGACGGTGATAATGAGTAATGAATGAAATGGTGGAATGAAGAAAGTGGGAGGAAACGGGAGAACCCCGAGAAAACCCACGCACACGGTGTTTGTCCACCACAAAGTTCACTTGGCGTGAGCAGGGTTTGAACCCGAGACCCCTAGCACCAGAGGTGAACGCTCTACCACTGAGCCACCGCGGCCCCCAAAAATGTGAAGAAATAACTAAGTCATGTATTACTGCCAGTCATATTGAATTTTGTGCTAGTGTATTATGATGTGACCATGTGACTACATCAACGTAGCTATCAGGAGTGAAGAAACACTAGAGAGCTACTTCAGGAAAAATAAATAAGTAAAGGGAAGGAACTAAAAGATCTCAGTAACAGAGGAACTAAAAATCTGATCAGAAGTAACTTGTCTTTTATGGTGTATGAGTAAATGTTAATGTGTCAACTTCCTTGATAAAAGATAATTAATAAAACTTACTTAAAATAGTAAAAAATTGACAATGTTTTCGATTAAGACAATGATTTCCCTTACATCCCTCGTTCGAAAATTTAGAATTTCTTTTACAAGAAAAAAAAAATACCTTTGTCCATCTTCTGTTGTATTTGATTTTTCTTCAATATTTCCACCCTCTTTGTTATATGGGTACGGAACTGCAAACCAATTTAATCTGTTTCGCTTTACATTGGTGAATGCCTCAGGAGGAAAGTGATTTGCACAAATACTTTTCTTCCTTAGCTGATATGTGGGGAGATCCAAGAGATCCTCACGTCCACTATTGATGCACCATTTCAGGCACCTAAATATAAGAATTGTTACATTACTTCAACCTGCAAACAATAGAACTTTACTCATCATACAACATCCTCTTTTTATATCGAGGCGATTACTTATTGTTGATGAATTTCACTAAGTCACTCTTCTAGAAAAATGGCTGAAAATATATTGGATTTCTAATAATTACTTTTACATAAACAATGTTCCATCAGTATTTGAGCACTGAGTTAACTTTGAAGACGATTTAATGCGTACTAGTTTGAAAGAATACTCAAACTGTCAAAAGTATAACAAGTTATATGTTAAAGGAAAACTAAAATTCATAGTGTAAATAAATGAATGACATTGTTTACCTTCTACGTATCTGCTGGTATCAGAATTAGGCTTACCAATGACTCAAATATGATATTTTTTTGAAGTTTAAAGTAGAGTTGTAAAAAAACCAAGAGTTTTAAAAGAAAGAAAGAAAAACTTCTCAGTGGGTTTTATTAAATTTTGTACGTACACTTTAAAACCGTATTCTCACTTAAAATACCATTTAAGCATTCATGTTCTAATTATTGACTGAGTGTATTGAACACATTGTAGTAAATAATTAACTACTGACCCAAATAATGTTATTTCCAATTTCAAATGCGTCGCTCAGGCGTTTTTCGTCAGGACCACATAGGTTTAAATCGTTTTTTACTCATAGCTTTCATACTGTGCGTTATTTTACTCGACAGTGGTAAAATAACGAATACTGTGCAATATATTTTATCGATAATGGTAGTTTAATCTACCTGTCCCAGCAGATATAAATTATTCTATTTATTAGCTATGTAACAATTAGTATGTGTAAATTTAATGTTAGTGCACTAACTTAATTACTAAAAACCTGTTAATTTATGTTTTTAGGGATCCTTTCGAGTGAAATTATCTTAAATTGGAAATTCAACATCTTTAAAAACCGACAACTTTGATTTCACTGGAAAGAAAAATGAATTGAAACTTTTGTTTAACGCCTCATCTATCACGGTTAGGCTAAAGGAGACGGATGATTGATAAAAGCAAATGACTAGAAATTAAATTTTTGTGCTCTCCCACCGGAAATTGAACCAGGGACCATGAGCACCAAAGCGTTTTTTCGAAATTTTTTGATCAAGTCTCTCTTTTTTTCAAAGCCTTAGATTTTTCTAAAATATTCACTAATTTTCATATACATGCATTATTTAGTAATCGACGAAATTTTCAATAGGAACTCCCATTTTCCTCACCGACGTTTTTCTTACATAGAAAGTATTTACGGCAAACTTATCACATAACATAACACCCATCGTTGTGTTATAGAAGTATCAAAACAAATAGTTTCTTAAGTAATAAAAATATATACAAATACTTCAATATTATCAGTAACAGAAATTGCACTCTTGAAAATTGAAGTTTCACAGACTCACTCTGAAGCCTAACTTTGTATTTCACAAAACTTTCCTGAATGGTGCAGATGTGCAACACTGTTATCACCTTCAGACTTTAAATAATGCTAATCTTCTACTAGTGAATAATGCAATGTATTCAGGGAAGTTTGATTAATATCAAGTTCCACAACGGTTCTCTGAAAATTCAAATTTTCAACGATATATAAATGTTGATTACTGATAATATCGAGGTACTTGTATGAATTTTTATTACTAAAAATACGGTTTAGTTTTAACGTTTCTATGCCACACCGATGGATCCCATATAATGTAATAAGTTTGCTGCAAATGCGTTAAGAAAACGCCGTTGAAGAAGATAGGGGTTTCCCATTGGAAATTTTGGTATTTACTAAATGACAGACATATACCAAGATTAGTCGAATTGAATATTTGTAATCATGAGACAGCTTAATTTCTTAAGTTTTTATTGTCCTAAATACTTTCAAACAAGACGGATACTTTTTTTTTTTTTTAATTTGTTGTCCCACAATTATCTTCCGAGGTGAAGGAAGACGAGATGGATGATAGTCGTGGAATGAAGAAAGTAGGGAGGAACAGGAGAACTCCGATGTGTTAGCGTAATATGGGCTGAAAATTACACTATACCCAATAGAATTGAATGCATTCCACTTATACTTTACTTATCCGTTTCAGTTTTAAAACCACTATAAATCCAAACACTGTGATGCATACTGTAAAGTACTAAAAACAGCTCCAGCTCTTTCGAAAATTCAATCATAGTTTGTTCTTTCCCTTACCTATCAAGGTTCTGTGCTGGAAAAGTATGAAATGACAATCCGACACAATCTTTTCTTATATTTGGACATCCTTTATACTGGCAGTGTACTCCACAAGGAGTTGACATCTAAAATAAATAAATACATAAATAGACATTACTATACACTAATAAGTACGTAGTAGAATTTAATTGACAAATCATAAAGTAAAAATAGGGTAATCATTTATCCTTTTTTCTGCGTAATGATTCATTTATTATTATAATTACATTCTCAATTTATCTCCTTAAATAAATAACAAAATTATAGTTATGTATATTTTAATATAAGACACTGTTACTTTTGTGTGAATATTGAGGTGTATTCTAAACAATGAAGTAACGCACACACATTCGTGCCTTTATTTTCAACGATTGACGAACCGTGCAATGATGTTTTCTACACATATTGCTCGTTCTTTGTAAGCTACTGGTGAATCCCAATGGAGTTTAAGTGTGATATGAGTTGCTATAATCATTCCGAGATTCGAATTAAGACATGGTTGAAATTTCATTCAATTCAGTCCAGTAGTTTTAGAGACACACGTTCCTTCCAATTGTTTAACATGGATTACTGTAACCATTTTGGGAACTAAGCTTATGTACAAATTCTAATTGTTTATCTACAAAGTGGACGGGAATTAACTCCATATTAAAAACTGCTTGTAACTCTTGAAATCCTTAATCAATTGTAACGGAACAAAAAGTATTTTATTTCTTGCAATAGTAGAATTTATTACATGATATCTCATTAATGTCATTGCAGGCATCAATGATGGAGCGTGTTACAACCTTTAATTTTGCATGAGCAGGCTCAGATGACATCCTGATACGAACTATGGCAGTCCGTGGTGCAAATACAGAGACGATGGAGAAGTGTAAAAGGTTCTCGTGCCTCGGTAGAAGAAAAAACTATAATGAAATGCCATTTCAAGCTAAATGAAATGAAATCTTTGAGTTCTACGTCCCACATGGTGGAATGAAGAAAGTGGGAGGAAACGGGAGAACCTCGAGGAAACCCACGCACACGGTGTTTGTCCACCACAAAGTTCACTTGGCTTGAGTGGGGATCGAACCAGGGACCCCATGCACCACAGCTGAACGCTCTATCTACCACTGAACCACCGCAGCCCCACCATTTCAAGCTAATGACCACAGGTTCTGTAACAGGTATTAGAAGACGCTGTAACCCCACAAAATCCAGGATGAAGGGGAATGTGACATTAGTTCAGAAAACGGTCACTCAAAGTCCTCAGAAACCACAAAGACAAATATCTTACGAAGGTGGTCTAAACCGACACAAAATCCGTATAGTTGTGAAAGAAGAGTTGAATTTTCATCCATAGAAACTAGCTTACTGCCAGTATTATCGACAGAAGGCTGTGTTCATCAGTTGTTTGGTATGAAGATTGCAACGATCTTTTTAGTATAGCATTCCTTGGCACAAGCACAGAGATGGTGGTGAAGTGCGAAAAGGTAGATACAAAGACCATAAGGAATCGGCATTTGAAGGTAACGGAAATAGACTATTCTGTGGACAAAAGAAGCTGGTTTCATTATGTGGAGGTTTGTTTATCGCACAAACCCTAAAAACTCTTGATGAAATGGAGAAGCAAAGTAACCAAGTGCTTACAAACGTATTGCTGGAATATCTGTAAAAGTCTGTCGCAACGATTCCTAACCGTTTACTGGACCTAATGGTAATGCTGATATGAAACATTAGAAATGCATAACAATTTTATCATTGTAAAGAATAAAATAATTTTTGTTTCACTGAAATTAACTAAGAATTTAAAGACTTATAAATAATTTTAAAATTCTGTAAACTCTTAGGACTTTTACGTAGTTTTACTCTAAAAGAATGGACCCATTATTTATTTATGTAGAAATTACATGTATTCTGTTTCCTATATATTAATGTAGAATCCTTTACCAGATTTTCTTAAGGTTTTATTTACTTATCTCATTATAGCAAATAGAAGCAATTGACATTTACAATTTACAAAAGTGGAATCAAACATCAACGTACAAATGGATTTCCTTCCTGTTATAGCCCGCGCTTATATAAATTACAAATGATGCACAAAAATGTTGATTCGGACTACTCTTTAAATCTCCGAAAATTTTTTAACCAGTTGTAAATATTACAATGTATGTACATTCGGCTATTTATGAGAAGTGTTTGAGGGAAGTACTTAAAATATCGGCTATAAAACACACGAAAGGAACATTGTATAAATGAGTTAGTAGTTATTACTATAATGTAGTCCATTGCTCAATAACCAATTTAAGAAGCAGCTTGTAATTGTAATAATCAGACACATATAGGAATGTCAAAAAGAAATATCGACACCAGGGCATAAGAAAAACGTTAAGAGATTCCAGAGATAAAAATCTAGCCATTTGAGAACTACCTAACAGCTAACTGAATCTTATCATTATATATATAAAGCATCTTAAATAGCGCGTCCATATTAATATATAGATTAGTTGTATAGCACCAATGAAATAAATAAACTTGATAAAGGCAGCCTAGATAAGCAATAACATTATAAAACAAAATATAAAAATCACTGACATTGAAATTCCACCGAATTTCTGGAGGATTCAAGCTAGTATTTATTCTAAAATTATAAATTTAACAAGAGTTCTATAACAGTTTTAAATGTATGTTAGTTTTAACTAACATATTAGAACAATAGTTTTAACTAACACATTTAACTAACATATTCCATGAATATTAGAATGGTTTTAAGTTACCGTGGTAGCTTATTCGTGTTTCCGTTCGTGTATTTGAAGTTTGTGGTACCCCACACGTTCCAAAAGTGAGACGATATTGTTAATGCTTCTTGTTACTTGTTAAATGACTCTTTCGACATATTATCATTAATACATGAACTTTGAGTTTTACGTCCCACGATTATGCCGGTTAGGCTAAAGGTGATGATGAGTAATGAATGAAATGGTGGAATGAAGAAAGTGGGAGGAAACGGGAGAACCCCAAGGAAACCCACGCACACGATGTTTGTCCACCACAAAGTTCATTTGGCGGGAGCTGGGATCGAACCCGGGACCCCAAGCACCAGAGGTTAACGCTCTACCACTGAGCCACCGCGGCCCCTATCATTAATACAGTATATAGCATACCTGGTGTGGTATTTCCTGAGTAGTAACACATATTATCAATTTAATGACCCCAGACTGTAACTTACCTATAAGGTACTATAAATTCAATTTCAATAGAAATCTCGAATAATAAAATTTGAAGAATGGACGCACCCCTCACAAACATGAAGAGGAAGATTTGTTGCTTTCATCTCGGAATTTCGTTGCTTTTACGCAAACATCTAGAGAAAGATTTGTATATTGGAACAGATTTCCATAATGGTGGAATGTTCAAAATGGTAAGTAGTTCGCTCTAATATAATGTGAAATGCAAAGAATTGGTTAGTGTGGGGAAACATTATAAATGTTAAAAGGTAATTTGTGCTGTCAAATGTAATAATATAGCTTCATTAAATTTAAATTTTAATTTGCGATTGTACTAATTTAATTTTTAATTTGTGATATGTACGTATAGCACCTGAATGAGCTTAATGCATTAATGGCAAATATTGTGATGACAGCAGTATATTCCGAAAGCAGTATTCACGTACGGGAAGTAGATGGGTGCTCTTAGCAAGTAGTGTAAATTATTTCTAATATTTGGGTAATTCCTGTTGGAAAAAAGCAGTCTATTTGTTCTAAACATAACAAAGTCGATTTTGAGGTTACCAGTGTTACGAAATGTTCGAAACTTAAAATGAGAAAACATTGTTAGTTAATTTGTCTAATATTGTTCAACTAGTTCTAATCTGCATATGTTCGAGCACATAAAGAAGTATTATTATATCTCGTTATATAACGAGATATAATAATACTTCTTTATGTGCTCGAACATATGCAGATTAGAATTAGTTGAACAATATTAGACAATTAAGAACTGAAAACTCTTTTCTAAATAAATGGTGTTTTTGGTAATTTATGGTGTTTTTGGCAAATGTGTTCGATAGAGTAGGCTTAATGTAACGTAGAATAAGGAGGTTCACTCGAGCAGACAGTTCAACGAAATAGAAAATTTATAGGTAAAAGACAATGTGAACCATTTTTGTGAAGGAATGAGAGTGTGAATATAAGTAATTACTGTAAGTGCACAGCATACTGAAATGAATTTTAAGTGACAGTAATGTATGTGCAAGTGTGCTCTTTCATTATCCTCGTTTATGTGTATACCCTCCGTCGCTGACGCGCATGCTCCCTACGGACACACCCCTCGCAACCGTTCGGGCCCCCCTGCTGCGCTCCTGCTCTGATTTGGTTAGATAGCATTTGTGCTTTTAAATGACCGCCTAGCAGAAATTAGTTCCTGTTTTAATGCCTGTAGATTTTATGCCAAACGTCCAAACTGTATTTATACTCAGCCCTCCTGAAGTCAATCTGCAAGTAGCAATAGAGCTCCTCATTTAGTGCATGGTCTGCTAAAAGAAATATAAAGCTCGAACCTAACTGAAAATGTACGAAATCTGTCAAAATTTAGTACAACCGTCTGCTCGAGTAATGCCGAATAAGGTAGACTAATATAGTATACAGCAGCATAGACTAAGAGAGAAAATTAGCGTACAGTAAGGGTAGCATTAACATGTTGGAGCAGTAAAAATGAAATGAAATCTTTTAGTTTTAGGTCCCAAGTTTATTTCGGGTAAGCTAAAGAAGAAGATGAGAAATGAATGAAATGGTGGAATGAAGAAAGTGGGAGGAAACCCCCACACACGGTGTTTGTCCATCACGAAGTTCACTTGGCGCGAGCTGGGATCGAACCAGGGAACCCATGCCCCGATGTGAATACTCTACCACTGAGCAACCGCGGTGAGTTACATAGAGAAGTATAGAACAAGATAGAGCAGACAGTGGAGAAGTGTAGATTAGCGTAGAACAAAGTCGTATAGCGTAAATTAGAATATAATGAAGTAGATTAGTATCTATTATGTTAGTTATTTGTTGTACGTAGTAGTCTACACTAATGTATGTCGTTAGCATAAATTATTTATTAGATACTTCCGTAGCTTTTGTGAAGGAATATATAGCTATTATGGTGCTGGTGTAGTTTTCACGCACCAAATTTTGGAAGATTTCCAGGTAAAACTCAGTACTTCACATGAAAAGACATTTTTCTAAGGAACAAATTTCTGCAGGCGACAGAATTAAATACAAATTAATACAGCTGTATTGTAGGTTACAAGTGTAGGCTACTGTAGTCCGCGTCACTCGAATTGGCGTGTGGCATCAGTCAATAAGCTCGCACTGCCCTGCTACTAAACCTTCAAAGAGGAATCTAACATTCATAATTGATTTTGTTCATATTTGTGGACAATTACGAATGATTAAATTCCAATACTTAAAGGTTTAGTATCAGCGCACTGCGAGCTTATTGACTGATGCCACACGCCAATTTGAGTGACGCGGACTTTAGTGTAAAATCATTACAAGTGCTTTACGACGTATAAAATAAGTGAGTGCATATCAAAGATGACTCTATTAGATTATATTTTCCACCTGATATATATTTCTGCACAGAGCGCACAAACCTATATTTTATATTTAAAAGTGGAGCGTTACCAGTATGAAGTGCTATTCCTATTGAAACTCGTGTCATTGGCAAAACCCATTTCTTCGCACTATCCTTGCTTACCCATATACTCCCCATCGCTGATGAATCTACTCCCTTCAGAACCGTCCCCGCGCGGGCCCACCAACTTCGTCCTGTACTGACTCGATTGGATAGCATTGGTTCTTTTTAGTGGCCAACTAGCACCAGTTGCTTTGTTTTTTGCACTTTAGGTTTTAGGGCATCTGGAAGCCGTATTTATACACAAATCGTAAAAGAATTGTGAGTTTATAACAATTACTTCTGGTGGGCCCGTTGAATTTTATTCATGCAAATGCGATATTTTCATGTCGCCCAGCGGAAATCGTTTAGAAGACAATAAGAAAGTATTATAATTTTTCAACAATTCTTGCTAGTAGTGCGGCAGAAGTAAACCAGTACAGCTATTACTTCACACAAGGGTCCAGACATTAATGGCACGAAATAAACGTCAAGTCAGAGTAGAGTAGCGTCAAGACTACTCTATATAAGGCTACGGTCAGACACGCCTCTTTTTTCGCCGTGGAAGCAGTGGTCAAACTATGACGTCACATGGCGACAACTAAAGGGACAAACACACACACATACACAAATACAAAATAATGGGAAACATGTGTGGCTGAAAAGAAGAATTTGAGAAGCATTTCTGTTAGAAATTAGTTTGTTTTGTGATTGTGTTGTGAGCTGTGTTTTGTTGTGTGTATTTTTCCATTATTACCACATATTCGTGTGTTAATGCTGAGTGAGTAAGTGCATGTTTAATATCTAAAGAAAATGCCGTCTGAGTGTGCTGTTTCAACTTGTAAGAACAACAGCAGAAGTTGCAATAAAGACATTATTTTTCATCGTTTCCCAAAGGATTCTGCGGTCTCTGCGGTGTGGACAGTGAGGTGCAAACGAAAAGACAGTTTTAAGCCCGAAAATAGTCGAATTTGTTCTACGCATTTTTGTAGTGATGATTATGAGCGTGACTTGGAACATGAATTATTAGGCCTCCCTCACAGGAAACGTCCTAAACAAGATGCAGTCCCCAAAATAAGTTTACCGTCTAATTTTTCTCCCCAAAAATCAGAACGAGGTGATCGACAGTTAGTAAGAGAGAGGAAACGACAAATAGCAAGTATACTACAAGAATCACCGTCATCTCCTAAGAAGAAGTGTTAAAGTGTACTAAGTTATAATATATATGATAATGATAATGTTCTCCAAAATAACTTAGTAAAAGAAAACGAAGAATTACGTGCACAGCTAAATAATTTAAAGAATCAACTAGAAGCCGAAAAAAGCCGCAACAGAGCTTATCAAGCTCAAATTTCGAATTTGCGTAAAAAATTAAAACCCAGTAGGCAGCGCAGATTCGTTGCGAGTGAAGTTCGAAGAATTTTACAAACGTCATTCACTGATAGCCAAATTGATTGCCTACTCAATCAGAAAACGAGAACTAAGTGGCAACAAGAAGATATGACAATGTGTTTGTCTCTTTGGACTTTGTCAAAGAAAACATACATGTTCTTGCGCGAAAAGTGCCATTTTCCACTGCCGAGTGTAAGTACCATTCGCCGTTGGTTTCGTTCAATAAAATGTGAACCAGGTCTTCTGAAGCAAGTCATATGCATATTGAAGGCCAAAGGTGAAGGTCTATCTGTTTCAGAAAAATTGTGTGTGATCTCGTTTGAGGAAATGAACATTCTACAAAAAGCTTGTTACGACAAACGGACTGATACTGTATATGAACCTTCTAAACAGGTGTTAGCGGTGATGGTTCGAGGATTAGTGGGTAAATGGAAACAACCAATATATTTTGATTTTGATATTAGGTTTACAAAAACATTATTTGACACAATTGTCCAAGCTCTAGAAGAAATAGGGTATCCTGTGGTTGCTGCAGTATCAGATCTTGGAGGATCAAATAGGCGTCTTTGGAAAGAGTTAGGGATAACAATGAATAACACGTCATATCGCAATCCTTTCGACACCGAAAGAAATATATTCTTTTTTGCCGATATTCCTCACATGATTAAGTTATTAAGGAATCATTTCTTAGATGAAGGCTATGTATCACCATCAGGAGAGAGAATTTCAAAATTCCCATTAGTAGCTCTTTCGAAATATGACTGTAATGAAATTAAAATATGTCCCAAGCTTCGTGACATTCATATTAACGTTCATGGAACAAACAGACAGTGCGTGAAATATGCAACAGAACTTTTTTCGGAAAGTGTTGCAAAGGCAGTGCGGTATGTGTATCCAAAGGAAGAAACATTATCGAACTTCATTTTGGCTATAGATAAATTTTTTGATGTTTTTAATTCGCGCCTACCTTTCGATTTTAGAAAGCCCTTAAGAAGTGCTTTTGGAAATTCTATTCAATCCCAATTAAGTACTTTGTCGCAAATGCTAAATCTTACCTTAGGTATAAGAAAAGTAGGAAGCAAAAATATTTTGCCATTTCAGGAAGGTATTGCAATATCTATTAAATCTTTAATATCTTTATTCGAATATGTCAAAAGTAAATATGGTATACAATATATATTAACGAGTAGACTTAACCAGGATTGCTTAGAGAATCTCTTTTCGCAGCTACGCTTTGCTGGTGGACAGTATGATCATCCTACACCAGTTGAAGTTAAGTATCGATTAAGAAAACTAATTTTAAGTCGCAATGTTTCCGCTGTAAGTTCAAATTTGAATGTGAGTGAAGACAGTGACGAGCCGTATGTTTCCTCCGAGTTTTATGTATCACTATTGAAAGTATCACAGAGTATAGTAGAGAACCTCGAACATAAAACTGGTGAATGTTCAAGTAGTAATTATGCAATTGAACATGAAGGGCTTAATCGGAACTCTGTACACGAAACGCTGAAGGAAAATAGTGATGAGAACATAAACACGTCAAACGAAGGTTTGTTGAAAAGTTTCATGGTTGTCGTTTCTCTCTAGAGGTAGTCTTGTGCACCCGTCGAATAAATTTTATGAAGATGTGATGTTCATGAACAGAGAATTTTTGAAATTTCATGGTTCAACATCATTTCGACAAAGGGCAAAAGTTGTGAAAACCCTATCCGAATTGATATCGCGCAAGATACCACATGTGCCTCTTAGTGTAATCGAAAGATTTATACGATTAAGAACTATTATTAGGATTAGGCATATAAACAACGTTAGTTCACCAAGTCACGCTCAACAAAAGAAAATGAAAAAGTTAGTGAAGTAATCACACAATGAAGCTTAACGTATCGATATAGCGTCGAAGGAGAGGGTAAGTTATTCATTTTATATTTCTCGCAAAAAAAAAAAAAAAAAAAGTCTTTTAGTAAAATAGTTTTAACCTTATGCATTTTTTTTGTAAATATAGCAAGTCGATTCAAATTTCTTACGCAAATTACTTTTTTAGGGATTTGTTAATTACTTCTTATTTACTCGTTTGATATTTATTCCGTTAGTTACTTCATTTCGGTGTTTGTGCGTGTGTCAGGGGGGAGTAGACTGTTGCAACTTCTAAAGTTAGTGTGAAAAATGCTATTTATAGGTAGCATTTTTTCGTTTCACCTTAACTTTCGGGGGAATCTATACCCCACGGACTATTCCCTGGCTGCCTCCCTGTCACTAAGATACAAATAGAATTGCTTAGATACCTGAAGGAAGGGAGTGATCCCCGTCACCAGTATTTTGCATCTTATTTTTAATAATAGAAATGTAACTAAATGTGGTGATTTGGGCGAATATTGTAAAGTTAACGTACTCCAAACTAGGAAATTATTTATATTTTTTTCCTATTTCGTTTCTTTCATCCGAAATTTTTGTGCTATTATCCTCTTTCCATGGAATTTACAAGGTGGTAAAATCTCCGTATTTCAATAGACGCGGGAAATGCCTTCCGCAAGCTGTGCGGGTCTCCTAGCTTGATTCTTGTCGCCACTCGACGTCACGAATACGTCACAGATCACGTGACAGAGTACGACCCCAGGCTTATATAGAACAGTCTTGGAGTAGCGTACAGTAAGGTCGATGGAATAGAGAGAAGTAGATTTGGGTAGACTGCAGCAAAGTTTAGTAGAGTAAGGTGGGATAAAGCAGAGTAGGTTAGGATAGAAAGGAGTTAGGTTAGAGTAGACTACAGAACGGTTAGGTTAGGATAAGGTCAATGCTCCGTTAAGGGGGTCCAGTGCCTTTGACACCAGTTCTTTCTATTGATTTTCGTTTGATTACATAATATAAGTTATATTAGGTTAGCTTAGCTTAGGGGGGGTCCAGTGTACGTTTGGACCCCCTTAACGGAACATGGACCTAGGATAATTCTGGCCCGTGGATTTTATTGAGTTTAGGGGAGCCACCACTAATATGCACTAGGGTGTTACAACAGTGAAATATAATTTTTGAAAATGGTGTCCTTATTGATGATCTGCACTTGGCAGCTACGGATAAATTCCAATAACGGGGGGCCTATATTTTTTCTAAAAATTCATATATATATATATATTTTAAATATAATTATAGCCTAATTCTGGTTAGGTTAGATTAGATTAGGTTACATTATGTTGCATTTACCTTGATGGTTGTATTAGACCTCGCAATTAGAATTAACCAGCAGCTACATATATAATTGGTCCTATAATTCTGGTCACGTAAACCAGAATATTCATGCACCTTAGTGGTGGCTCCCCTAAACTCAACAAATTCCAACCTGCTACATTATTATTATTTGCAACTCAAAAAGGATTTAGTAATTGTACAGAAATGATTCTACGGAAACTTCAATATTTAGTAACTGCCACTTTCCCCCATTAGTCTTAATTTGCAGAAATATAAGATTACTTTTTTTTTTTTTTCATTCTACGATTTTTTCAATTGTATAAAACCTTACTCTTCAGTATTTTAAGAAAATATCTTCGATACTACGATTCCGCTCTCTGCTCTTTATTTGTTTTGTTTATCTCCCCCGCTCTCGCTTCCTCAATGTTTAGATGCTACATGAAGATCTCGACTGAGCAATCCAATCGGTAAAATGGAATTCTATACATTTAAAGAATATCGTCCAAGATGAATCCGGGTACGAAATGAGAGCGCACAATAAAAGCAATCATCTCATGTGGAACGCTAACCATGACAGTATATGCCACATGATTCTATGAATAATGAGAGCACTACACTGTTCTGTTTGACCACATTATAGATCGTAGTTGTTCACTATGCATTAATGTAACAGTAGCGTAGCTAGAATTTTTTCAGGGGTCCAAAGAAGGGCTCAAGAAAATTTTGAGGGGGCCATCTCCAATGAATGAAAAACTTGATTCACACAAATGTTCACGGTGAATGGTCTCTCTCTCTCTCTCTCTCTCTCTCTCTCGATGTTTTATGCTCCAGGAACACGTCTACCGAGCAATCCAGGCGGTAAAATGAGGATCTACACATTTAGAGATGAATGGTCCAGGATGAATTCGGGAACGGAATGCGTAAACACAATAGAAACAATCACATCATGTGGAACACTAACTAAACTATGATGGTGACACTATATACCACAGGATGCTATCAATAAAAAGAGCGCTGCACGGTTCTTCACTTTGATCCCTTTATACACGGGCGTCTCTGCCGGGAAGGGGACATATCATTCGTACACGTCCTCCCAATATTTTGAACAAAATATTCAATATTTTATTCTAACTTAATTTAGTTACTAACGACAGAATAATGTATGAATGATAATAATTGTACTTATTTGGAAAACAATATTCAGGTTGTGAAACGATTATAACAGAGTTCAGAGTTCTCAGTGGGTTCATAGAGGTAAGCAGAAAATTAACAAACGGAATCGAAGAAAACGGCGACGAAAGAAAGGAATGAACCTACACTTGATACTATATTTCATGTAGTGTAGGCTGGGTTAGGTAGTACCATTTAAATCATTTTCTTTGATTCCCTCCCCCCCAAATTTTACGTGCCAGAGACACCAGTGCCTTTATAAGTCGTAGTAGTTCACGATTTAATATTGTAGCAGATGATAAAGAATGAGGTGGTTTTTGTTAGCTAGTAAGAAAGACACTGTTACGGGACTAGTGAAATAAACAGAATGAATGACAGTGTTGAGTATCGGACTGTAACCAGGCGTTAAACAGCACTGAAAGGTCAGGTCTTTTTCACACTAACACAAACGTGAGGGGGCGCTGCTGCTTCGTGAATCCAAGGCGGGGAACTTTCAGTGGGCAATGCTTGTGGAGGAGACCCTGTAATTTGGGTCCGTATAAAAGTCCAGATAGAAGAAGAAGTAGCCCGTGGGTGGAATGTAGCACAAAATTGTTGTCAGTGAAGTTTGCGATATTCCTGGAAGTAAGTTTATACATCACCTGGGACTGGCGATAGACCACATACGTTTGTTGACTTCATGAAATAGGCCTTTTGCTTCTATTTACTATCATTAAGAAGTTGCTGGCAACGTCTATTCCACCAAGGAAAATGGGAACGGAATGCTTGAATTCGAGGCTGGCCAGGGATTTGAGGAGATGTGGGGGATTCTGAGGATCCTGCTTCTATAATATTTATGAAATGAGTATTAACGGGGGTGACTTGTGAAGAAAAATACCGGAAAAGTTCGTCGGTCGCATTCTGGTATGTTGTACGATTGTATGATTAAGAGATGCGAGAAAGGGTTGGGGAAGATGGCGAGAGGTGAGCTTTGGATGTTCTCAGAAAAGTAACTCCTTAAAGTGTAGATAAGATAAGAAAAATGATCACTGCCACCGCTATATCCATATACACTATAACTGT
Organism: Thermobia domestica; assembly: GCF_964235325.1. Lineage (NCBI taxonomy): Eukaryota > Metazoa > Arthropoda > Insecta > Zygentoma > Lepismatidae > Thermobia > Thermobia domestica. The sequence continues at coordinate 131,134,849 of NC_137465.1, read as the reverse complement.
GGTTTGCATACAGAGCAGAACTGAGGATGGTGATGTCAGGTGCACTGGGATGACCATTGAGGTTCGGGAGGCGAGTAGCAGTCCCATCACTGGCGATGAGGAGAGGTGTAGTATCCACTGCAGCGAGAAGGTTCCCGGCAACTACATTGGTGTAACGATTGCCCCATTTTACACTTTTACAGTTCGGATCCCCCCAATAAAACAGGGACCTTGGATTGAATTAAATAATTCTTGCTAGAAATTAGTTGTAGAAGGGCTGTCTGGTGGGGCGTAGATGTTAACAAAAGTGAGGTCAGCACAAAGCACTCCGAGAACTTGTACTTTTGTTGAGCCGGCTGGTAGAAGTGTTGAGATGACACGAGCCGGTAGAGAGATGCTGATACCCAAGGCGATCCCACCGTAACGGTCATCTCGAGGTCGGTGATAAACTTGGTATCCAGGAATTCTTAAGTTGTCTTCAAGGTGAGTCCAGTAGCAGTATGATAGCCGGAGTAAAGAATCGGTACAGTTGCGATAAAAAAACACCTCCTTGCCACGAAATTGTTGTAGATTCCATTGTAGTACGTAACTGCTACAGCTGAGTCATTCTTGTATATGTTCCAAAAAAAAAATGATTCGTAATAGGAGCGTCTGTAAATCTAATTCGGTGAGTGGATGTGTGTCGGACTGAAATTTGGGAGCTAACTGATGGAACTCCTTTAGTAATTCCTGTTTCTTGACATGACTAGTATCAAGTACTTGGTTCCAGACTGTCTTAGAAAAGCCAGCTGTATACAAGTTATCTCCCCTGAACGTGCGAGTCCGTCTAATGGGAGAGGATCCTGAATAAGCTTTTAATGCACGTTCTTCGAAGAAAGAGTAATTAGTCGAGGTTGGAACAAACAAATGTATATGTGGAACCGATTGGATAGAATCATGTTCAGTTGGACGTCGTCGTTTTCGAGGAAGAACGTGATGATATTCATTGTGAAGCTCTATTTCTTTACGGGGGACAGGTTGTTGGGGTTTGGCAGCAGTAGTGAGAAATGGAGCTCGCTTTTCTGGGAGAGGAATCAAATGGGTGATGCTCGGACGTGAGCTGCTGAGGCAGTGCAACGAGTGGAGAGTAGAAATTAGAAGTCGGTACAGCCGAGCGCAAAGTGCGGGAAGTGTTAGGAGATGAGCGCTGCAGAAGAGGCAATCGTTTTCGCACTTTGTTATAAGATATTTTTTCCAACATCAGGAGTTGATTGATTCGCTCATGTCGTTTCCAGGCCGGACAAGTGCATTCAGTTGCTACATGAGATCAGTGGCAATGGATAAAGTAGAGTGGCTTGATGCAGGTGTCAGTATCATGAGAATCTCCACATTTAGCGCATATTGATTGTTTGGAGCGGCACCCAGCTTTTCGGTGCCTCAAGCGGAAGCACTCCCCACCAATACAGTTTAACTGGGGGAATATACGTCGCAATGCGAAATTTCGCATAGTAAAGCGAGCATTCCTCTGACAAATTTTGGGAGGCGAAAATGAATAACCCCGTGCATCGGCGCAAATCTGTCTTCAACATTCGGGGGAACGGGTAAGACCTTCCCATATTATATATATATATGTCCGATATATATATATATATATATATAAGCGACGTTCAAAATATATATGAAGTTGAAAAACAATGCTGTGAAGGATCAGGGAAGCAGTATTGTCTTCAGTGGCGTATTTAGGAGGCTATCGCGCTTAAGCTCCTCCCGAAATAAGTTGTTAGTTTTTCGCATTCCACGTACAACAATAATCCTTCTTACCATTTCTAAGAATGTCATTGACTTTCCATTTTCTTATGCTCTTTGTTCAGAAATACTACTGTATTTGTCAAATTCCATTCCATGTAAGAACTGCGTCCTTTTGTTCTTTCTTTCGTCCTTTCTACTTGCCTGTTTCTTTTTCTTGACGTTACTTTCTTTCATTTCGCCTATCATACTTTATCGAACGTTGTCAGTTGTGATTCAAGTCGGCCGTCATCAGTAACACCAAAACTAAGAGGAGTTGATAAGCGAAACTGGTGTTCCACACCAACTTGCGCGGATATCAACATGACAGGACTTCAACAACAAAGGAAAAATTATATCGTTGAATTATTTTTAAAAGAAGGAAATGTTTGAATTAAGGAAAATCAAAACGGTGGAATAATTAGCACAGGAAATTAGGAAGGCCAAGGGGATGCTTCCTTTTTCTTGTATGAATAGAATAAAGAGTTAGATTCACTCCTAAATTTTTGTATCATATCATATAGGATTTATTGGTCTGCAATTCTTGCCATTATACCTTCAAATTATGCATAAATTAAAATATATTTAATTCTCAAATTCAGGTGGGTAATTGACCACTTCCTTCCTTGTGTTGGGCATAGCCCCTCCAAACAAAATCCTAAATACGCCATTGGTTGTCTTCAACATTGGGAGGTAGGCAGATTTGAGGCTTATTCTAGAGAAGGAAGATGAAACTCATATTACGGTAGATGAATCTGATCAACTGTTGTAGATTATATTATATATTAGACGATGTAGATGAAGTAGTAGTACATATCAGTATTACAAATCACTGCTGTGAACACATTCTCAAGTCTGAATACATGCATATTTATAATTAGTACGTTTCTAATTGGGCATCCTCAAAAATACACATTAAAATTGTTTTATAATAATATAAATAATGACTTTCCCAAACTAACTAACTCTATGGCCTAACTAACTAACTCTATGGCCTATGGAACCCAGAGGTTCAATGCCGCGTCCACAAAAGCTCTCCACTGACTTCTGTCCTTAGCTAACTGCATCCAGTTTCGACTTTGTATTCCAATCTCCGCGAGACCCATCTTAATATTGTCCTCCCATCTGCGCCTAGGTCTTCCTAATGGTCGTTTTCCGATTGGTCTTCCAGTTAAGACTTTGAAAGCGTTTCTACTTTCTTCCATTCTAGCTACATGACCTGCCCACCTAAGCCTCCTAGACTTAACGACCGGTCTAACGCGGTCTGGGGATGGTCGCGACCCTAACAATGTTGGGTAAACCGTATAAATTATGTAGTTCTTCGTTATAAAGTTTCCTCCATTCCCCAATTCCATTCCTCTTGGGTCCGAATATTCGTCTCAGGATCTTCTTCTCAAATACTTTCAATCTATGTTCTTCCCTCAGAATAAGCGACCATCCCCAAAACTATGAAGGAAGAATATCAATTATGTATGACGCAACAATACTGTTCGAACAAAATAATGATTATAACATTACAGGAATTGTTACAGAAATTTGACGCATGTCATATACTCTTTAGTTAACAGATGTAACCTTAAGATTATGGAGAAAAATATTCCAGCAATTGAATTCTTTTCTTTGCTTACAAAGCATCCTCTTTCAAAAGAAAAATTGGGACACGAGGAAATACATATGGACAAACCATGGTTCGAACTAGCAGAGAAATGAAAACAGGCGAAATTACGTTGGCTACAAAATCCGAATGTAATATATATAACTACAAAAATTTCGTAGACATCAGGAGGGAAACTTCCAAAACTTTTAGAACAAAGAAACGCGATTTTTTGAAAGCTAAAATTTAGGAACTTGATGATAATAGTAAAAATAAAAACATTCGGGACATGCATAAAGGGATCAGCGAATTTAAGAAAGGCTGTCAACCTCGTGCTTATATTAAAGAAAGTTGATGGAACAATTCTCACTGATATAGATAGTATTTTAAATAGATCGAAAGATTTCTTTGGCGATTTGCTTAACACTCAGCCAAAAACTATGTGCTTGGAGAAAGGGAGATACACACCGCAGAACCGTATATTCCAGAACCCAACCGAATAGAAGTAGAAATCGCTATAAAGAAATTAAAGAAACACAAATCTCTTGTGTAAACGAAATTCCGGCTGAGTTAATTTTAGCTGGAGACGAAAAATTGTGAAACAACATACACAAACTCATTCTCCTTATCTTCAACAAGAAAGAATTGGCACAAGAGTGGAAAGAATCAATCATTGTTTCAATCCACAAGAAAGGCGACAAAACTGACTGTAATAATTATCGAAGGATCTCTCTTCTGTCAACATCCTATAAAATCCTTTCAAACATTCTATTAGCAAGATTGACCTCATACGCAGATGAAATTATTGGGGATTATCAGTGTGGATTTAGACGAAATCGATCAACTATTGACCAAATATTTACCATTCGACAAATACTCGAAATGAACTGGGAATACAGTAGCCCGGTACCTCAACTATTTATTGATTTTAGAAAGGCGTACGACTCGGTTAGGAGAGATACATTGTACAACGTTCTTACAGAATTTGGAATACCGAAAAAGTTGATTAGATCAATTAAGGCGTGTTTACATGAATCCCAAAGTAAAGTCCGAGTAGGAAAATTTTTGGCCATGAGCTTTCACGTCGAGAATGGCCTGAAACAAGAGATGCGTTGTCGCCATTATTATTCAACTTTGACCTGGAATACACTATAAGGAAAATCAAAGATAGCGACTAGGGCCTAGAGCTGAACGGTGTTCACCAGGTTATGCGTACGCTGATGATGTAAATTTAATAGATGATAGGAGAACAATAAAAAGAAATACAGAGGTCTTATTAAACGCTTGCAGGGACAAGGGTTTAGAAGTAAATTAAAAGAAAACTAAATACACGGAAGTGTGTCTGGACCGCAGTACAGCAAATTATGGATGCGTTAAAATATTAAATAATACTTTTGATAAAGTGGATAGTTTCAAAAATCTAGAATCAATATTAACAGACGAAAATCCTATTCACAAACAAATTAAATGTCGACTAAAAACAGGGAATTCGTGTTATTATTAAGTTCAAAATCTCTTATCGTCGCGAATTCTGTCGAGGAATTTGAAGCTTGAAATATATAAAACGATAATCGTACCTGTAGTTCTGTATGATTTCGAAATAAAGTCGCTTGCTTTGAGGGAAGAACATGGACTGAAAGTATTTGAGAACAAGATGTTTACACAAATATTCGGACCAAGAGGAACGGGAATGGGGAATGGCGGAAACTTCATAACGAGGAACTACGTAAATTATACGGCTTATCAAACATTGTTAGGGTCATCAAGTATAGAAAGCTTAGGTGTGCAGGACATATAGCCAGGATGGAAGAAAGTAGGAACGCTTTCAAAGTGTTAGCGGTAAGACCAATCGGAAAACGGCCATTAGGAAGACCTAGGCGCAGATGGGAAGACAATATTAAGATGGATCTCGCAAAAATAGGAATCCAAAGTAGAAACTGGACCCAGTTGGCTAAGAATAAAAGTCAGTGGAGAGCTTTTGTGAACGCGGCATTGAACCTCCGGGTTCCGTAGGCTATAGAGTTAGTTAGCTTACGAAGCATTAAGTAGATGCCTAGGCTGATACTACAAATAGATTAAATGCGCATTTACTGAAAAGATGGGTTGGATAGTCTATATACTCTTCGTGTGCTAGGGCCTAGGGGAGAGGAGGAGATAAGATTTCACATCAGGTTACGTCACGCACAGTCGGACGCCTTCATTTTCATTTTCATTAAAAATGGACAAGCCAAGAGAAAGCAATTTCATCTCACTTTCCTTTGTGGCAGTCTGACACAAATCATCACATTTATATGCAAAAAGCACTTTTCAAATCGGATTATTGGGGAAGCCTCCAGTTCCAATATTGGGGGGACATATCCTCCCATTACCGCGGAATTTGTGAACGTACCTACAGCTGAGACAACTTTCCAATATGAGGAGAGGGGCGTATTCTCCTCTGACATTTATTGCAATTTGTACATTCTGCCGTTTCGTTTTCGTTGTGGGAAGAGTGGGACATGTGTGTCTCACTGATATTTTTACGTGGGACCTATATGTCCCAGTGGTAGTGATATGAATGATCATCTTGTATTTTCAATTATGATACGTATATTGTGAGATACGTATATTGTTGTTGTTAGATATCCAGTATAAAATGGCATCTGAGCTGTGTCTGGTGATTGTTAAATAAATACATGAAAAACAGTTGAGTTGTATTTATGATTACAAATATTTTACATTTCGGCATCCTTTTCCAAATGACAGTACATGCAACCACTGCTTTATCACTATCACCTTGTTCTTCACTTTCATCTGTTCCATTATCACCTCGTTCACTTCCACTACTGTCTATTTGATAATGTTCATAAGAATTCTGTAAGCCAGTAGCAGGCTTCTCTTTACCAGTGGAACATCGATTCATAGCAATAACATGCGGTAAATTACCACGGGTCCTCTGAGAATGCATCTTGGGACACATATGTCCCAGTGGTAGTGAAAGGGTTAACCGCGAAAGAGGACGAAAAATATGAAAAGAGTGACTACTTGTAGCGAAAAGAAACAATACTTTATTACAAATGGTTAAAAAATAAGCCAAGATAGATTCGAACTTGGGTGGCTGGCGCGAGAAGCTATTGTCTTGTCCACTTACCCACTGCACCGTTTAGGATTACAAACACTGCATTAACATCTATCACTTCCGTGGGTTGTATATTGTCATCACGTGTTCCTTCTTTGCTTGAAGTCGACAACGGGCTTACATGTAGTAGTTAAACCTACATGCTATGTAATACATGAGGTATTTAGACCTACATGCTCTTTATATAATGTAATAAGAGTGTCATGCTCGGAATAAGAAACAGAAGATTGCTCAGACAAAACAGAAACTATTGGTATCAGAAGAAATATTTATCTACAAGGTATCCGCTCCGCAGTGACATAATTCAGAATAGTTACTCTCTAGTTCACTAAATGACGACAGGGGTATCGAAAGCAAAAATATGCCGCGTCAACGAGGTCGACCAGAATTGACGGGGGCGGAAAGAGAGTGAAGTAATACAACAACTCTGATTAAATTGATATTTCGTTCTGTATCCTGGAATAGATCATACGTTATATATCACAATTTTACAGGAGAACAGAGAAATTTAAAAAATGTCTCACGTTGTGATCGTGATATATTAACTTTGTCTTTATTCCTTCACTAACCCTATCATGTAGACACAAATGGATGTAACTGTAAACACTTAAATTTAACGAAAGCCGTTTAGACATTCAGTTGTTTGCAGGATTGGGTTGTATATTCACTAAAAAGATAAGACACAATGCAATTCTTCATACCTTAGCTTCCACCACCCAGATACATGCAATTTCTTGTTATATAATGCAACTAGTGTTGCCGGACTTTAATACAGACATGTTGCACGATACAAAATGTTTTGCATTACTTGTTTGTTTGTAAACATCGCAGCTATTAGTTTAGTGTTCTGAAAACTTTTGTGTAAACACTATTATCCATTTCGATTAAGTTAAATGTCTATTACGTTAATTATGTATTTCTAAATTGTAATCACACAATTTGGTTTAACGATCTCTTTATATTTCAAAATATAAGAGTAACAGCTTTACATTCCTGGTGGTGGAACAAAATGTCGGAAGTTGATAACTCTCTCCATGCAGCCATTATTTTATGCGAAAAAAAGATGTTACGTGGTGAGGAATCGTACCGAGGTTTTCCAGTTGGAAGTCCACTACGATACCGATATTCCATAGATCACTCTACCCAAAACTTGTTTAACAAATGGTGTAGTGTTCCTTTCTAAGAAAAATAACATGAAAAGATGATACTTCAGATCAATGAAGTTTTGAACTGCAAACGTAATCCCCGTAGATGTTTGTCCTTTCCCAACCAACATTCGTAAATCGTCTGTGATATCTTCCTTCCACCTTCTTAAGGTTTGTTTGTTTAGTATGAGAAGTCACTCTTCGATTCTTCACGATCGGTTTGTAAAATACTTTTTGACCTGAAAAAGAATTTAAACCTACTTTGTTTAGCTGTATTACTCACAAACCCAGCACGTTACCTCTAGACTAACTTACCACGTAAAGTCATGAGTCAAATATTGCTAAGTTCCGCCCTAATGTTTGGAATGAACCGGTAATGTTCTTCCTGTAATGATATTTACAACAAAGTGCATGCCGAAATTCCTTATTCGATGACCTGGAGACAAATTAGTGCCCAGCAGTGGCGTATTTACAATTTTGTTTCGGGGGAGAGCTTTGCTAACTCTAGTTCTGGAAATGTGAAAATTCTGGAAAATGTCATTTACTTTAATATAGTAAGTACAATTTCGGGGGGGCTTAAGCCCGGAAGCCTCCCTTAAATACGCCACTAGGCCCAGTGATAAACTAAATAACATACAATGCAGGGAAATTACAGAAATGATAACATATTATACAGTAATTTCGCCATGCATATTCAAAAGTACGCTAATAATAATGATAATAATAATAATAAAGTAACAATAACAATAATAATAAATATTCATCTTCATTGTATATTTATCACTTCAACAAACTATTTACGTCTTCGTGCTATCGGTTCAAGTCCATTGGCACTATTGAACACAGTGGTCCTTAACATAGTTTGACCATAATTGTGTCTCGTCGTTAGGAGCTGAGTTGTTCGTTTTAGTTTTTCGTAGCAATTATTATTGATAATGTTTAGTACTGGCAGGGCCGGATTTAGAGGGATGCAAAGGTGCACGTGCACCCCCCTTCGTTGTAAATATACACTATCTAACAGTGAAAATACCAATACTTTCCGAAACTTTCTGCCATCATTTTTCCGCTTGGAGCTTAAATAAAGCAGAGTTTCGCAAAAGCAATAGTTTAAGTCGATTTTCAAAAGGTTGAAAGAAAAGGACGTACCAAGCAAAAGTATAAAGCATTTGTAAGTAGGGAAGAAAACAGAAGCTAGTAGAAGAGAATATTTTTTCCTGCAAAATACTTGCAACCCTCTTTAAAATACTTTTCTCAGTTTTATGCATCAATGTTGTCAGGGATAAAGACAGGGCCTAAAATTGAGTGGAGTACTCCACACTTTGTGGAACTGTAGGAAAGGAGTGTGGAACTGTAATTCTTAAAGTGTGAAGTGGTATTAATGTGAGTACCTTACTTTTTTCGGATTATACATTTCAAAGCGTTTAGTGTGTCAAACTAAGTCTTACTGATTCAATACATTCATTATACAATGGGGGGTTACTCAATTCCATATAACTGCCAGTATATGACATTAAGCCAAAGTTAACACGTATAGGTGTCTCCTAGATGGCAGGGAAAACCATTGCTAATTTTGAGGTGAAGGAATTTTTTAACTATATTAGTTTTTAAACGTTTTCGGTTGCATTCATATAGTTTTAAAATATGCAACTAACTGCACGTTTATCTGTTGTTTCAATAGGACATTACACTTTTCCGATATAATGAAATGTGTTGTTTTGTAGATAAAAATTACACGATCCTTTGAACCTGTTATGGAAATATGTACTACCAGAGATAACATACATCAATAACCGCCAAAAATTTAGCCGAAGCACAGCATTACGAAAATCAGTAGAAAGAGTAATGTTTCCCAGAGTGACTTCGATAGTTACTGATAATGAAAACATGAATACAGGAGAACACAAAGGAATGCGGAAATTGTTAACTGATGAAAGAGTTGCTTCAGGTGAAACGTTGCCTCTGTTGAAAATTTGGTATGCTGCCCATCGCATTAATTTAGCATGGAAAGATGTCACCAAGAATGTCCAAGAAGTTTCATCTCTCATATAAGCAGCATCTGGACTGTGTGTTTTCTATGACTCTTCAGAGCAGCGAACGAAAGGTTTAACGATGGTAGCTTCAGAAAATAACTTAGAAGTTTTGCACTACCCAGATTATTTTGACGTCAGGTGGACAAAATTTTCATTCAGTATGCTCACTACTCTCCTAAAAAAAAAATTGGTATCCAAGCTGCCTTTACTTGTAAACTGAAAGCCATGGATGTAATGAAGCCAATGGTCATCTGCGTAAATGGATAGAAGTAGATCGCCTTCATCTTCTGTGTCTTGTGAAGACGCTCTATATGTTTTCAAGAACTGCCAGCAGAAGTTTGAAAGTGATGAAATGTTTCTTTTGGACATAATAACAAATAAAAATAGAACTATAGCACAATTGGAGAGTATGAAAGAGAAACCTCTATTGGGCGGGTGGGAAAAAACGTTTTTAAACGAACGTGTGCAAGAGAACGTCAACGGAGAAATACAGTACTCATTACATGGTATTCAACTTCATTGCAACACACGTTGCAGTAAATCCCATAACAAATATGTCAGTGAGAAAAGAGATTTTACTGTAAAGGCTACGAAGTCCTGGATTCCATAATTAACTTTGTTAGTCATCGTTTGCTGCATGAAGACAGTATTGTTGCTTTGGAGCCTTTGCGTGTTTTGCAAGAGGATGTAACTGATGATGCCCTAAGAGAATGCCACAAAGTTATTTGTCTTGATACAGATCTTTTGCAGTTCCCAATGCAATATAGAGAGGCATCATCGTGTAGTATGTTGAAAGGTCTGGACGCTAAAAGCCTTCTCATGAAAATCTGTGGAAATCAGACATTTCATGCTCTGTCAACAAGTCGAGCCCGAGTTGTTGCTTTGAAACCATCTTCTTCCGATGTTGAAAGACTTATAAGTGACTACAACATATTGAAAACAAATAACAGACTGTCTTTAGCTCCCACTACTGTGAAAAATTACCTTCACGTTAATATAAATATGGGTCCGTTGCAAGATTTTAGCCCAACCCCTGCTGGCCAGAAAGTAAAGGCGTTTTGAAGTTGGTAGGAAGTCAAAGGAACAGCCCTGGTATAACGGTGTAGTTGCCTCGGCAGAAAACAGACTGAGACAGCGTGATGATCACGGAAAAATGACAGTGAAATTCTTATGTAAGAAAAAGTGACTTTTTTCTTCCAATGTGACTATTTTTCTTACCGGTTTGTTTCCTGTGTTTTATGGTTTAATACAATACAATTAAATATGTATCCTAATGTGCCTTTAATTTTGTTTGCTCTGGATGCCAAAATTTTCCTAAATAATAATAATAATAATAATAATAATAATAATAATAATAATAATAATATTTGGGGGTTGCAGGTAAACATGATGTACTGGACAGAACACTGATTATATGTCTAAACAAATGCTGACTAAACTGGTTTTTCTATACTATATAAAATTTTTACCAATGTGGAGCTGTGATTTCGTTGAATTTTAGGCCCTGGATAAAGAACATTGTCAGAGGTCACTTTGAAGAGTTTCAGTGTGATTGGTTATTTTGGTAGTTACTGGTGCACCCCCCCCCCTCAGACAATCCTGGATCCGGCCCTGAGTACTAGTAATACTTTTTGTCTTTGCGTATTCCTTTTATTCTCTTCATTTCGAAAGAGAATATTCAAACAAATACCACAATAATTCATCCTATTTTGAATGTAAACGCCATTTATAATTAGTAAAGAACAAAAATTGGACATTCCGATGTAGCCGCAAAAAGTTTAAAAAAAATAGCAGTGGTGAGGCTCGAATCCATACTCATGGTCATTAAAAGTAAAATACATACATGCCTTACACATCTCACCGACGATTTCTACGCCGCACAGTGCGTCGAGCATATGGGAATAATGGACAAAAATAAAACAAATCATACTGAAGCTTTTATCACATGTTTATTGTGTTGCAAGGCGTTCTTTGCTCACTTAGACTGAAGCAAAGTTGTTCTTGAAGTTATCGAACTTGACAACTGTACTTATATAGAAAATAATATCCCGTTCAGGGACGGAAAAAAACTATGTTAGACATTTAAGGCCTTATGCAGAGTAGTTCTGACGCGTGATTAGTGTCACACTAAAGAGTTCGACTAACATATGTTTCCTGCAGTAGTCAGGCCTTTGGTATGACGCTAAACATATGTCAAAACGACTCTGCATATGGCCCTTATTGTTTACGGCACTCGTAAACACGAACCCATACGACTCAAAACTACATAACACTAAAATATAATGAAAAGCAGTGCATGAAATGACTGAAACTGTTCTAGAGTATTTTTTTTAGATCAGTCAGTACCATCACTGTCTAAGTTATCAACTTCCATAGCGACAGAATTATGAAGTTGGACAACATCAGTGTTGAAATAACTCTCCAGATCTGTATCTGTCCTCCTTTTCTTTGCGTGAATCTGTATCTTGGAGGAGACAATAGGTTCAGATAGATTAAGCATATGTTTCATCAGGTCTAAATAAGTATTGAAGAGAGAAGTTTTCCGTATAAGATATAGCCTAGTGTGACAGAAGACTTTGTGGAGGGCTTCTAAAGCTTCTTCCGCATAACCGACAATCCTTTGGACTATTCGTCATTTCTTGATGTATTTAATTTCACTGCTGCTTCTTTGACAGCAAAGGCAAGCTCCTCTGCCGATTTAGTCGCTACAAGAGTATCTAAGCGCCTTTTTTTGTTTTTTACTGAATACTCTGCAAACTGTTTACTGGTTCTACCGCGAGTAGAGGAAGCTACATCGGTTTTCACGTTGCTGTGATACCGAGCAGTTATCACTGTTGACACAAAGTCCGGAAGTGTACATGCACGATCAAACCACTCTTTATTTTTAGCTAGGGAAACCGACCAAACTCTGTGCGACATCCTCCATTTTTTTTTTTTTTTTTTTTGCTCAAGGTCATATTAATAACTTACTAAATTTCACTAAACTGTTGTACACATCTTCCGTGGCGTCTTCAAGTTTATAATGACTACAAATAGCCTACATGGTTTCCGCTTTCTTCCGTCCTTGTTTTTCATGGCATCTTCTTGCGCAATTTCACTAATTACAGTCAATATTGCGGACACTTGCATACACTATTGCTGAATCCAAAGGAAGTCATTAAAGGAAGATATTCCTGTAGAGATCTCAAGACATGTTTAGGCTTTTTTGAGATATTCCAAATATACCAGTAAAAAATGATTACCAATCGTTCGTCGTAAAGGAAAGAACGTACCTGTGCTATAACTGCTTACTAGTGACAAAAAGTCTCACCTTTCGCTTTGGTCTGAAACACCAGTGCGATCGCTGTGGAGATAATGACTCAGGTCAGTTTAATATAGTAGTTGTGCATGCGAATTGTTATCTGTAAGAGTGTCATCTCGACTCGGGTCGGTCTAATGTGGTAACTTTGCGCGCGCCCTCTGTAGGCTGACGGGTTGTCATCAGTTTGTGGCTAGGAATTTCTGTCTTGTGAATCATTTGTGCTCATACCGTGCTATTTGCAAGTCCGAAGAAAATTGTTTCTTTTCTCATTTTTGTCCATTGTTCGACGCACTGTACGCCGGTCATCCGAGTTTGAATTTATCTTGGGGTATTTTTTTCATTTGCATGAAAGTATTGTTTCTTTTCGCTACAGGTAGTCACTCCTTTCATATTTTTCGTCCTCCTTCCTAGTTAAAGTAATTGTATATTCTTAAAGGATAGATCTTCTCTTTGGTTTCATGTCAAACATGCGCAGGTAGTGAAAGACGCTGTTGATAATAACAACAATAATAATAAATATTATTAGCTGACCCGTTTGTGTATTTTACACAATATAATTTTATATTATCATGTGGAAATAAGTAAGGAGGGCTGGCGCACCATCATATTTTTTCGATGCGCCTTATAGGTCCATAGTGTTCAACGTTGTTCCCATCCCTCTATCACCTCCTGTTCTCTCGATATAAATTATCGACATTTTGGCTGTAGAGGGCTCTGCCGTAGCCATGACTCCCCATGACAATGCCTCTTCGTTATTATTTGTATTGAAATCGTTTATTTTCACTTGTTTACTTTTTATCGAGTTGTGAGCGTCTGGTGATCACACATTTTTTTCGATAAGCCCTATGGGTGCATAGTGTCCAACGTTGCTCCCATCCCTCTAACAGCTGCTCCCCTCCGTTTCCTCGATATAAATTATTAATAAATCACCTGTAAGGGAGATATGGCGCTTCAATCATTATGTTTATGAAGATTTAGGGAATATATTTCGTTGCCACAAACAACACCTTTAAAAATAATAATAATGTATTTATTAATATTATTATTATTTTATTTGTCACTAATGTTGCCTATCACTATTTCCAATGCAATGTGTTATTAAACAACAAATCAAATAACACTCCTCGCCATTCACGCTCTCGAACTCGAAATAGTGTTAGGGGAAAGAACATTTATTATACTATTCTTTCAAATGAAACATTTCACAAGTTACTTTATTTTCAATGTGTTACTTCAAATCATCAATAACAATCGTCTTGTTCCAATAGAAAAATATTCCCCTCACAGAACCCGAGCCTGACCGTAGCGAAAGGGCACGAACCTTCTTTAGGTGATTAATCGGGTTTAATATTTCAATAAAAGAACAAAAGTAACTCAAACATTGTGAATACCCATTTATGGGCCAAATTTGGTTCGTTTGGAACTTTTCAAGGGTTTGAACGGCCGCCATTTTGAACATTTTCATCTGATTATTCTGGCTAACGAATTCACGAAATCATCCAAGATATTTCAGCAGTTAATGTCTGTGCCAAGTTTGGTGTCAATCTGCTGAAAGTAACGGGTTATGGCGTTCACAAAAAGCGTTATATATATATATATATATATATATATATATATATATATATATATATATATATATTAGGGTGGTCCTTATTTATATGGGCAAAAATAAATTTAGGAATTTCCTTGGACTCACCCTCTAAAATGGTTCCATATGGGACAAAATTAAGCCAGGAGAAAAATTAGATCCATTGAATAATTTTAAATGATGCCCCAAACGACCTAAAATTTTGAATGCGTTTACAATACATAGTATATGGGGAAAAGCTGGAATAAACTCTTGTAATTTACAAATGGCTTAAGGGAATGGAAAGATATCTTGGATAATGGAACTAGAGGAAATGACCAACCTAATTTTGTATAACATTATTAAGGCGACCATCTTGAAGTCTGGCATCTTGAATTCAGGTCAAAATTTTCAAATAGAAAGAGGGTCATGTTACATATCATTTTGAAGTGGCGTTTTCCCAGAAGCACAAATCTCGTATTATTTTCAAGCTACCAATAATCTTGTAAGAGTTATTACGTGTGAAAAACGAAATGCTTCGATGTAATGTTATTTTATTGTAGTTATGGACCACAGATCTGTAAGAATTTTGGAAGTATTTTACATAAACTGGAAACAAACTGCTAGAGAAAGTTAAATCTTTGTTTCCCCATGAACTACCAATAAGTTTTTCCATCAAGATGATTCATAGGCCATTATGAGGAAAAAGAAAAAAAATATAACATGGAAGAAATTGAAATATCCCTTATTTATGAAGTACTGTAGCTTTGGAGTAAGTTTTCAATAGATTTTCAATCTTATATACTACACAGTTCACTTTTGTCACATCTAGGAAAAGATTATCTATGAGAATTCACTATGTGCAAAATAAACTTTTTATGATACTCACTTTTCGTAAAAACGATGTTGTAATCTTCTGTTAGTTTCACTCCCCTTTCTGCTGCATCGTTTATTACGGAGATGAATTTAACTATTGTCTTTCCTTGAAGATAGTCATTGTTATCTGACCATGAAATCGGATCACATTCAAGAAACTCTTTGAGTATTTTAAATCTCACGAGAAAAAATTGTTTGTTGTATCAAAATCACTGATTTCTCTTTTCGCGAGAATTGTTATGATATTATCCTTGCGTCAGGCCTCTTTGCTGCTTCACGGTCTCTCCTTACATTTTTAATTCTTTTAACCAATTTTTGTTTTTCCACTATGTTAACTTCATCATTAAAAAACTCCAATGCTACGTACTCCTCCTTCAAGTACCAGAGATGCCGAGAAAATTTAGAAAGAGCCACTTCAGATAATTCATTATCTATTTGCCTATAACTGTACAAAGCTTTCAAAAATTGCAGGTCTTGTAATGGTGAATGGGATACTTGATTACATTTAAATCAAGCTTGGACATATAGTCGTATCAGAAAAATTCATGCATCCCGAAGACCCGTTTCTATTTGCTTCGTTAAACGAAAATGTTGGCGAAAGAGAAATATTTTTAAACAGTATGTTGCTTTTCCCATCTACCTTGCATGGTGAATTGCTCCAGGCAAACGAAAGAAAACTCTTCGAGAAGGTATGCTACCAAGAATGTCAGTTCTAAAAATTTACTGTAATCTTCTCTGCGGTGTCCTGCTTCTACAAGTTTGATAGCAAAATTCAATACTTCATTTCTTGCATCTGAAATGTTCCTTACGTCATTATCATCATCAATTCTGTAATAAAGTTAGTACAATCTATTTTAGACCAATCGTTCTGAAAATGCTTAAATAGGGGAACGTTCGGTCCAGATGCAAACGAAACACAACGCTTGTCAAATACACATTTTAAAACCAATTCATAAATGTAGTGTCTATAAGGAAGGTATACAAGATCATTTTGGAGCATCTGCTCTAGCAGAATGAAAGCACCGTTCACATGACATATATTTCAGGGAATAGTGTGACAACAAACTGCCTGCACGAACTTTACCAAGTTCCATTCTTCAAGCTAATGAACTGTAGTAGAAATAATATGTTCGTTCTCCTCTTCATGATGACAAACTGAGAACACCAATTAGCCTCTCATGAGCATCTCCTGTAATAAATATTGATAACCCGTCGATAGTCTCTCTACCAGTCAAATTCGGTAGTAGTTTTCCGTCTCATTGCACAACTAACGCACTTGATGCACTCCGAAATTATTTTTGTGATCTTATGCAACTTCGCTACGGATTTTCTCTCAGCATCGATGCATATTTATTACTAGTTCCTTTACATTATGGCCTAATATTTCTGCCGTCGCTGTCAGAATATGTATTCTCGTTCTATCAGTGGACTTGTATCGATCAAGAGCAGCAACCTGTCTTGGGAGTTTTAAAATTAGTTTTTCCCCTTTTACATCTCTTGCAGGGTCCGGGCGCACACAGGCACATATTTACATTTTATCTTACATACTCAACTGGGTTTTCCTCTTCATTTCTTGAAATGCTTACCTCCGTGTATTTTGGTGTAAAATTCACACAAATCATTTTCAGAAGTGCAATTTTCTTTTGCGTTCCTCTTTCTAATGAAGCCGCGCATATCCCTCTTGTTCTTTTCGAGCCAAATTCATGTCTTTACACTTAGTTGTGTAAGAGTTATTACTTGTGAAAAAGAGAAATATTTTCACAGGTAATAATTCTTAGACGACTAAAGCTATCTTTAAAATAGTGCCAGATTTGTGTTTCTGGTGAAACGCCACCTCAAAACGATATGTCACATGACCCTCTTCCTATTTGAAAATTTTGATCTGAATCCAAGATGGCGGACTTCAAGATGGCCGCTGTGACAATACTATACAACATTAGGTGTGTTTCTTCCTCTAGTTCCATTATCCAGGGTATTTTTGCGTTCCCTTAAGCCGTTTCTAAATTACAAGATTTTATTCCAGATTTTTCCCATATATTATGTACTGTAATCGGATTCAAAATTTTAGGTCGCTTGGGGCACCATTTAATATTATTCAATGAAGTTAATTTTTCTCCTTCCTTAATTTAGTTCCATATGGAACCATTTTAGGGGGTGAGTCCAAAGAAATTAGGAAATCAAAAATTAAGGACCATCCTAATATATATATATATATATATATGATAGATAGACACATAGTAAGGGAGACTTTCTAACTGAGGGTGGTGACCAGCAAAAGTGCATAGAAATTTTGTTTGTTTCTCCCATGATAGTCTCTGCAGTAGGCACATCTCTGAAGAAATTTGCCTATTGTAGAGACTCACATGTCCAACATTGAAGAAAACTTGGTTTTTCCGATCACCGCCCTTTGATTCATACCCTTGATTAGATATACCTGCTTCCTCGTTTTCATGGTTTCACTTCTCTAATAAATGCCACTGGAATTTTTACCTCGTTTTCACTTAATATATTAAACGGATAATACGCACTATTTTCCTCTCATGTGAGGTATGCATTATTAACAATAAAAAAGATACTCCTTGGAGTGGATTCGAACTGACGTCCTTCGGATTTGCAATCTCGTTCCTTAACCATTATAATAGAAAATACTATTTTCTATATATAATGTATGTGTCAAGATTCGTTGCAATATCTAGAATTACGAGGGAAAAAATGTCTTAATCCTGTTTGAGAATACAAATGAGATACTTTCGGAGAATCGAATCCAGTAACAGCACTCTTACCCTTCTAGTATCCCAGAAAATTTGACTAACGGAACGAAATATAACTCTTAGCTTTAAAATATATATATATAATTTCATTTATAATGGTTATTACAAATTTTGGTTACTATATTTTATTTCTTTTTAATACTTGTATTATTATTGCTAATATGGCCAATTTTGTTCCGGGGAATAATTCCTAACTTAGATCAGGGCCATTCCGTTATCCACTACCTATGGATCCGCCCTGTCCTGGACTGGTAACAATCGGTAGGTGCTTAACAATGGAAAATATTGTACTTTGTTTTGTAATCACGGTCCACCCGCCCAAAACACACTAAATGTAGAAAGTAGAATCAAATATTCTCTTGTTGACTGATAAAAGTCAATTCTGCTACCAGTCCAATCTAGTTAAACAAAATGCTACACTGTTCACACTCGTCATCATTAAAGTTGATAACATTGTCTAGGCAGGAAAATTATCCAGTTAAGTCCATTACAGTGTTCACACATGTAGGAACAATCTAACCCTACATTTCTACATATAGTTGGCGCAAGGCTATTCACAGCTGCGAGAAACAAGACGAAGATCATCATGTGCAGGTAACATGTTCCATCTTCACGATAACCGTCAAAAACGACTGTGACATTTCTTGCGTATGTGCTTACTATGTGCAGTGAGTGCTCATTGAATTGCGACCATCTCTCCAAACAAGAAAGTGTAGCCAGCAGCCGAGCTGACTATATCACGTACCCCTATAATGCAACACTTCTACCTACACGAAGACAACATTTTCCAGGACGGCAATGCATGGTGCCATCAAGCTACTGCACTTGCTTGGCTTAAGGAACATTTCATGGGGCTGCAGCGTATGAATTGGCCCCCGAAGTCACCGGATTTTAATCCTACAGAACATATATGGGATGTTGTGGAACGAGCTCTTTACACCATGATTCCTGTACAAACATCTGTGGACTCATTGTGGAATGCCATCAGGAATATATGGTGTCAGATCCCCGTGGAATCAATCGGCAACTACCACAATCCATGCCACGCCGTGTTCAGGCCGACCCCTGAGCAAAAGTGGACCAAGAAAGTATTTGGTAGGTGGTCATAATTCAGTGAACACTTAGTGTACTTGCTACATTTTTGAAGAACATTTTCCTATGTACAAGGAACATAATAAATAAGAAATCCACCAGTCACTACAACTCGTTTCATTTTCTGCTTTGATCAATTGCAATATAGCCACACTTTTTCGAATTTCTCACTATGGTAGTCATAAATCCAATCCATCCGGGTTGCGACTGTAATCCAACAAGCCATATAAGGTTGAGAGGAAACAGAAATGTAGAGGTGAAGAGTGGTCCGTAAGAGACCTTACTTGTTGAAGTTCACTTAAGTCTTCAATGACAATGACCATTGAAGAAAGACCTGTATTTCTCTTTTTCATTGGATATAAGTACTCTCGGATAGTTGCTGTTAATAAAAGACTCAATTGGAATTCTCTTAACTGTTCAGAGTTTCGACACAGATACCTGGCGTGACACAATGAATCCTTCCCATAGAACGAAAAATACCTTTGCTATCAAGACTTCTCACATTTACGTCAACTTTATCAAAAACATGTTGGAGAAATCCATCTGAATGAACAGATGGGGAGCCAGCGTTACTGATCGATGTTAGGTAGATTGTGACTGTAGGGTAAGATGCTCGCACTCCGATTGATGACCTACGTTTATGAGGTGTTTTGAACCGTATAATCGATTAGGTTTAGAGCAAGGCTTGTCTATATTATAAGGGTCAAAGAAACGATCTAGGTCTTACAGCAAATACGAGAGAGCGATTTATAACAATACACCTACTTTCAACTTTCTGGGATTCACTTGAAGTTTCGTTTTTTGTAACTTGTGATATAAAAATGTCAAGACCTTCTAGAATAAGATCTTTGCCCTCCTGAATTAATACTATTCTTAAAATTTACACTTTCTTAATACTCTTCCTCCGTAACTTTTCGTGCACATTGCCTTTTCTTTGTACACTAGCTTCACAAACAGTATGTACACAATTTTAACAACTACAGTGTCTACGTTAAGTTCATTTCCACAAATTACACAAATGAAATCAAAATTATTCTTGTTTTTTTTATATTAATGCTACTCAGATAGCCTGAAACAATATGCAATTACTACACTCTTGTCAATGTAATATATTATACCGAGTTAAGTTTCATTAATCAAAATAATATGGAAATGCACGTTTAAAATTAGGAACATTGCTTTCTACTTTCTGTTATTAATTACGGTAAATGATATTGACAAAAAGAAATAGTAATATTGCCAGCTCGAAAATGTATAATCACAAAACTTTATAAAGTTATGAATTTTAAATTGAAGTTTAGTTTTTGAAATGAAACATACTTGAGTTTTTTATCCAGGCATATTACATAACATATTTTATACAATTTTTAAAATTGATTGTGAAAAATCATTAAACATTTCAATGCTTGCCTTGCACTTGAAAACTGCTATTTTGTAGTTAAACCTAACGTAAACTTGTCTGTAGATTTTTAAAGATAAAAATCTACTTTGATTATGAGCAAGTAAATAAAATGTTACGTTCTAGTTACAGATAACAAATCAGAATACTAAAGGCATATTAATATATGCCTACATTTCAAATTATAAACCAAAAAGCTTACAGAAAAAAAGAACCTACTAGATACTCATTAAGTACTTCTCACTTCCACTGCACAAAAGCACTTACAACATACAAACTACATAAATCTCTCACTGAAACTGACACATGAAAGTAGACAGTATCAAAGATGGGGTACAGCGTGCGCCTAACCGGCCCGGCAGAATGACTTTCCCGCACCGGTAGTCATTTGGTAAGAACTCTGTGGATATCGTTCCCATTCCGATAAACCTATTAATACGTATATCATCTTAAAGCTAATAAAACAAGCTAAAAGTTTTATTTGAAACATTTTGTTGCAGCGCTGTTTGTTGCAGTGTTTTTAGTAATAATAACAAAAACGCTGAACATTATATTGAAAATTCAACTTTTTCAGCAATTTATTTCAATAGCGCCATATATACTTTAGCTAAAAACACATAGCGACATAATTTAAAGAACGTAATATAAGGAAGCTAACTTCAAAAAATCGTATTGATACGAGCGGCGTAATCGAGTTATTGACATTTCAATGTAGATATGCAAATGTTCATGTTTAGACCATGGGGGGAAAGCAAGAGGGGAGGGTTGGGGACTTTTGAGGAAATACTCCCCTTATGATATTGTAATAACTGGCAAAGTTTCAGCTTGTTACTAATTAGTCCCGACAAAAGCCTATTTTTTGCCTTTATTAACTGGACTAATCGTAATAGATTAAATCTTCATGATGGAGAAAATTCTTTCGTAAGATACTTGGGTGCATGAAAAAGTTAAAGTATCCACTTGCTGTGATCGATACATTGGACCGTAAAGATTTAGTTCATAAAGTAATTCTAACGCACAGGATATGCATTTTCTTCCAACTTTGCACAGCAGTTGCTCATTTATGTTTTCCTTGCTGTTTTCTTTGTCCTCATACTCTTCATCGGAGAATTCATTTTCTATATTCTCTCCTCTAGCCTTGCTCTGCTTCGTGTCATTGCTGGTATCGATATCTTTAGACTTTAATAATGATTTGTAGTCACCATAAGTCGGAAAATCTGAAGCATTTCTTTTCGAATATTTTCATTCTATACTTCGGAATAATAAGCTAAAATATCCATGGCATCCTCAGATGAATATTGCAACAAATTGATAAAAACAAAAACAGAATTCACTTGCAGATGTCTTTCTGTCAGTTTCCCGGAACTTTCAGTGCAATCCTCGTATGCGTATATCGTCATTAAGTAGAAAAAATCTCCGCATCTTGTTATACGTTGAACTAACAGCAAATATTTAAAATTCTTAAAATATGTAACTAGAAAAAGCGCAACGTCAAAAAGTGTAAAACTGGAAGCAAACCTGCATTATAGACGAAAAGTAACGTCATTTCCAGAATCAGTGAGTTCACGTATATACAAAACACAGGTATTTTGACAAGCAACTTGACTCACGCACATTAGCGTAATGTTCAACCTTCAGTACTATAGATGGGATGGTTCCGTTTAGAATTATTTTATAAATTATTTACCGTTAGGAATATTACTTAAAAGATAAGTTACTCCACTAGGCTTTCCTCCCTCTTATTTATACAGCCATATACTACACAACCTATCCATCTTCGTTCTTATAGTTAGTTGTGAGGGCCAAGATGGTGCCTCTTCAAGTCGAAGGCTTCAAGCTAATCAACTTATGTCCAATCATTTGACCAGTAGTCTGGTTTTAGCTCATCAGTCACGTGCCAACAATGCTGCAAAGTTGTTGCGCATCATTCTGTGTGTTGTGTGAAATATGAATCACAACATTTTAATCACGTAACCTGCAAAAATAGCTACATAAAAAACTGTACAAGCATAAATGACTTCTGTGGTTATTAATTACTATGTGAGTCTGTTAAATGCAAAATCTATTATGTGAGTATTAAATGAGCCAAAGATCACTCTGCAATAGGTTAATAAAAGTAGCACATTCGTCTACTGAAAATAATAGTTTTTTTCTCTTTCCCTACCGACAATAACAAAATCGAAATACGAAATATTAAAAATCTCGCATTTGGACTAAAAATCGGGACATATAAGCGGCACAAAGATATTTCTTGGAGATACTCTGTACATATCTAAATTCAGTATGAAAAGTTTTATTTAAATCAGATATTTTCCCTCCTGGCCAAAGGAAAAAAGATATACCGTAATTATATATATAAAGTAGGAGTTAAATGAAATAATGATTCGTATAATAAAAATAATTCAACTATATTTCACAGGTACATACAATAGAAATAAATTTTTACCCTTCTTTCTTTCTAGGCACTTGCATTTTATATTTTAACGTCTTTCCTTGTACTATCTTATCTTTAGAATGTTTAAATACAGATGTTAACAAATCCTGATTACGTTCTGTAAGTTTCTTTTCTAAATCTAGTTCGGTTGTTTTCTTATATTTTTTACTTTTTGAAGAATAAGTGACAACATCCAGTGTGCCTTCTTCGTTTACTAGATAATATTTTTTCTTTTCGCTCGAACGTTCACACGTCTCCCTATTGGACGCATCACTTGACATTCCTAATTCCTGAACACGTGACTTAATAATGCATTTCGTAGGTTCCTGAACAGATGTCTCAATTCTGCATTTTGTAGTAGAAGCCGAATTTCCTGATAGAAGAGGCATTGTCTCAAATTCAACAGGTAACAACTCATTACTTTTCCTGGAAAACAAAATACGGAATGATCATACTATAACGTTTTTATTTATATCTTACAAGTAAATATACCATTCTCTTTCAATATTTTACTTAAAATATGATCTATATAATCACGTTTAAAAGTAAAAATTTCCTCAAGGTTGGGCTGATTTCACCAAAGCTTTCCGTAACATAAATAAATAAGATGTAATATTGTGAATAGGACTTGATAGACACATACAAAAGACGTGAAGTGTATATTAATAACAATAGTAATAATCAAAATAATTAAAGCAATAACAATACGTTACATATTTGTTGAAACTTATGTGAAAATTATGAACATTATCAATTTGAAGTGAAACTATCGGAATCAGTTTATTCATAAACTTTAAACTCTTTTAAAAGAATGAATATTTCTTTTCACTTCCAGATAAAGGACAATGTCCCATTTCTTCGACATGTAAAGAAGTCTCCGTACTTCACTATTTTTTTCGTCGTGAGAATTTTGCCCACGTTAAGAGTCATCGCGTCTGACGTCGCAAGTACTATTTTTGGAGGCAATTATATATTCGTCATTTGAAAAACACTATTTCATTTTATGCATTGCCAAGATTTGCTTTCTTATCATTTTGGCCTCCGGTATTTAAGTCATCGTCGTGAGATTTCCTCTAGCCAAAGCCCTCAATGTATTTTTCCGCCACGCAGAGAAAAACCATCTATGGGGAATCATCGCCGTCAATACATGAAGATACTCTGTAATGCTACGTTTCTTTACTTTACTCTCTTTCTCTCATCTTTTCTTAGCCTTTTCAAATCACAAGTTATTTTATAGAAATATGTTGGATGTCCATTTCCCCAGCAACCCAGGTTCCGATTTCAGTACTTCAGTTCTAAACTTCTGTTGTTCAAAATCCTAGGATGGGTTTGTTAGCCCAAACCACCAAATTTAGTGTTTTATTTATTTATTTGAGTTACAAAGCTAACATCTACAAGTGCACAATATTATTAGTAATGCAGGACATGGGAAAAAAATTATAAATATTATATATGATCTACACCTATTTCTACGCTGTTGATTTTTGATAATTGGTATATTTTGAGAACTATTTTTCCCTTTACCCTTCATCTGTGTTTAGAGTTAGGAAAAGAATGGCTTTGTACGTGTAAGACATTTAAGATCAAAAGCTTACTGAGCTGTTGACCATTAGTGAAACATAATTACCAAATGTAAAATAAACTGAATGAAAATTTACTTTGTTGTATTTTTGTTCTTAAATGTTTCAAGTTAAAACTGTTAATATGTGCCAATTTTTCTTTATAAAACTTATAATAATTTCATCCATAGCTTTGTTCTAATTCAAGTCATGTCAGGTAAGGCAGTGAACCAACTATTTCTTGTTCGTTACAACCTTTATTCGAACACAAACACAAAAGTTTCAAAGCCAATTTCATGTAGGAAGTACGGTTACAACCAGACATACGTAACGTTGTTCTATTGTAATAATAATAATTCTTCTTCTTCTTCTTCATCATCATCATCATCATCATCATCATCATCATCATCATCATCATCATCATCATCATCATCATCATCATCATCATCATCATCATCATCATCATCATCATCATCATCATCATCATCATCATCATCATCATCATCATCATCATCATCATCATCATCATCATCATCATCATCATCATCATCATCATCATCATCATCATCATCATCATCATCATCATCATCATCATCATCATCATCATCATCATCATCATCATCATCATCATCATCATCATCATCATCATCATCATCATCATCATCATCATCATCATCATCATCATCATCATCATCATCATCATCATCATCATCATCATCATCATCATCATCATCATCATCATCATCATCATCAAATATAAATAAAATAAAGAGTTTGTATGTCTGTCTGCGGCCTGGGGACCAGACGAGTGGACCGAGAGAGTTACAAATTTTGGTCACATAAGCTTAAAGCGGAATTCAAACTGCTTCTCGGCCTCCATCGGAGAGAAATTGTTCTTCATCTGGATTCGAAATCGACAATAATTGGCCACAAATGCAATGAGTCTCCCGACTCATTCACGAAGGACTCCTCTTTGTAAAACAATACTGAAACCGAAAGTCGTGGTGAATTTCTACTACTTCCAGTTTTAATAGAGATTTAAAGATGGAAATGAAATGTATTATTTGTGTAATATATGGCTGTACCACAGAATTATATATATATATTATGTTATATATTTTAGTTGGGAATATAGTAGTATAAATAGTAGCTTTTTTCTGTATAATGAATTCTTGAAACAAAACTTTTCTGTTTAAACTGATATATATTTAACTTTAGAATCTATTGTAAATATTGTACTAGGTAACTTGTGATTCATATACGTTCTTCTGTAGATAATTTTTCAGCTACGAAAACCTTTGTTCCTGTAGATAAATTTCTGTTTGTCGTTTCTGTTTACGTAAGCCAGTTCTTTTGATTTCATATTTTCTTAAGTTAATACCGATAATACTTCTGCTTTCCATGTTATTTGTTTTTTTTTTTTTTTTTTTCTTTTTACTAGTTTCCCTATTACTAGTTTTGTGTGCTTAAGTTAGTGCTTAGCGCCAGAAACAAAGCTAACATATAAACATATAGATGACAATGTGTGCATGATATTTTGAAGTCAAGATAAATTACATAATATATTAAATATTCTTCCTCTTTTGGAATCTTTTTGTAAGATACAAACTAAAAAAAAAAATCAGATTAGATAAGAAACATTTTAATATATAAAGTGTGAGACTTAACAGAAAGAATCATCAGAGAACCACGAAGCATACGCTACGGTATAAAATCGTAAGCTAAGAAACCTCTCTTCCGCAGGCCACCCAGAGAAGTTAAACTTTCGCCCTGATTTCATTAGATTTCTCAAAATTCTAACCTTAGCTTTGAGACATCATCTCAACAAATAATTCTGACATATTTAGTATATAATACAATATTGATTTGTAAATGCTTTTAATTCTTAAATCTTGGGAGAAAATATGGCTTTTTCCTATCAGGGATTTGCCACGAAACGAATATACGTCCTTTGTATTATCCTACTAGAACTTCCGGTTCAACATTGGGACGCTTAATCGATTACAGGAAATAACTTCTCTCTATCTGTTATCGTTTCTACTCCATAGCGATCGCCGTTAAAACCGGAAGTGGTGGATTTCTGCAACTTCTGGTTTTGGTAGAGGTATTAATGTGGAAATGAAATATAATTTTGAGACGCTTAATCGATCGCAGAAAATCGCTTCTCGCTAGCTATTACAGTTTTTATTCTTTAACGATCAATGTAAAACCCAGAAGTGTTTAATATCTGCTACTTCTGGTATGAATCGAGAGTTTAGAGAAAGGTTGGTATCTACTCTTAGACTGTTAAATCGATTCAAGAATGCATTTCTTGTTACCTGTTATGCCGAAAACTTAAAAAAATGAACTTTAAAAGGCCCATAGCTCCAAAACTACGGAACCTACTGTAGTCGGGTCAAGACTTCACTTAGAAACTAATATGTGCGCTATCCAAAAATACATGTTTCAGCATCCTAAGGTACTCGCGCAACATTTTTTATAAAGGCAGTCTGGCTACAGGCATATAATTTGAAGTACTCACTAAGTATCTCTATAAAAATCGTTGCGGAAGTACTGCAGGATTCTGAAACTTGGATATTTGGATAGGCCACATATTAGTTCTTAAGTGAAGTCTTGACCCGACTACGGTAGGTTCCATGATTAGGGCTATGGACATTATATAGGGCGCAAAATTTCAAAGTCAGACGCACTCGCCAAATCAAGAAATGATGGTCTCCAGTATCTCTCACGTACAAATTGTAAGTCTCCCTCCTTCCCTTCCCGCACGGCCTTTGGTTTGACAAAGAAAGATATAGACCATTTCGACTGAGGGTGGAAAAGGAGGAAAGAATTACAACGTTGTGAGGACTTCCGTATTTGCTCTCACTCAGTGACAATTATTTTCGTGCTAAACAGAAACTGCGCTGCCCTGTGAGTTTAGGCAGGAACCATTCCTAGTGAATATTGGTCGCCAGCTGTAAATTTCTAGTCGCCAATGACGACCTGGCGATCGGGAATTTTGCGCCCTGTATATATAGTAATACGATAGAAAATTTGGTACAAGGAAAATGATTATTTATTTTAGTATACTTATGATATTTTATAAATAGGCTACGTAGTTTAAGTTTGAAAATAAAGTACAGTCTTTTGTTGGTGCTATAAGGTCAATCAATCACGTAACATTGTGGCTAATGAGGAAGCTTTAATACTTACATTTAAATCCTTTACCTACTCCTTTACCTACCTAATCCTTTACCTTTAGCTAGAATATGAGTCTCTAAACGTCACAATTTATTGGATCGGAAAATTAAATCATCTTCCTATATTAACGTAACAAGGAAAATAACTTTATCAATTAGTCGGAAGAAAACCATCAGACTATTGGTACAGGAAGAGGAGACTCGTGAACCGACACATGTAGAATTGAGAGTTAGTATGTTTAAGACTGTGATTAGATTATCATCGTACTACTCCGATTACGAAGACAGTTTTGAGTACAAAACATCAAATTTGACTAGCACCAATGCAATATGGATTATCCGTCATGGTGCGTTACGCACAAAGGTATGACTTCCTGGAAACTATTGAGCTATTACAATTTCCTGACTTCCAAGAAATTGTTACCGTCCGCTCAAAAAGTCCTGTCGACAATGCTCTGCGACATACAATGCATTCTTCTGGTAAAGTTTAATCCACATAGGACAACTGTGACTGTAATCATCTACGGTAACTCATTACTAAAGAGGAGAGATCCATCGTGGCTATATGGTTAGCATACACGCCTCTGACGCGGGAGATCTGAGTTCGATTTCCGGTGGGAGCTTATGTAATTCGAATTCCTTTATAGTCCGTATTTCATATAGCCTCGCTGCTAAAAGGAACGCTAAATTCGAATCCAATTAATAAAGATGTGTCGTATCTTTAGTGAACAACATCCGAAGCAACATGCTTCAAATGTTGGACTTTCACAATAACGCTCGTCCCCGTGTTGCACAATTCATTCATGCCAAAAATGTTCAATTTGGCCGGAATGTGCTTCAGCACTTACCACACCATACGGATTCTGCTCCTTCAGACATTCACTTCTTTGGTTCCTTAAAAGATTCAATAAAGTTCAAATTTATCACTCGCAAGTAGTTACAGATCGGAAAGCAGACTCTTATGATGAAGATGCAATAAAAGGTAAAAAATAAATAAATAAAATAAATAAATAAATAAAAAATAAAAAAAAAACTGAGAAATATTTCAAGCATTTAGACTCTTATGGTAAAAAAAAGAATATGACAGGTTGTTTTGTTGTGTATGTGTTTCAATTTAGCTATCTACAAAATTTGGCACGAAAAAAATCCAAAACCACCCTATCAAAACATATTAAAGACACTAACAGTAGGACCCAATGGAGAATTCTGTAGATAGTATTATTTGACAGACCATAATAACAGCGAAACGACTTTCGGTTATAAGTATTGTAGATAAAAATAGGTATAAGGTTTTCAAAAAAGATAGTAAATATTTTGGCAGTGACACAGTATGTATTTTTCTTATTACAAACAATAAAAATTGAAATAGAAATAAACATTCTTAATAAGTTCGGAAGATTCGGGTATGTTAGGAAACGCTCATACCTCTCAGTGTCGAGTTCTGAGCAATGATGGTCTAGCTTGTAGAGTGGCCCTCTCACTGAGCAGCTCGGTCTCCAGGAAAGGTTTAGGCGTGCCTGCGGCAGCAGTGGGCAACAGCGAATACCAGTAGAATGTCGGCAAAAATGCGCATTCGTAACCAATGAAAGGCAACGGGAAACTATCATCGTATCTTCCCTAAGAGCACGTAGCATGGAAATAGCGATCTTTAAAATTGAATTACACCAAATAGGTAGAGCAAAAAACTGCGAACCCATACTGCAAAAGCATTCACAACGCGGATTTTAAGGGAGCAGAAGATCATTTAGTTATCGACACGCAATACACATTGAAGAATATAAAGTAGGAGTCTAAACATAGCAAGTAATTTAGAAAATCTGAGGAATGAGATAGAACGACATAATGTGGACACAGTGGGGATCCGCAAAGTAGCAAAGATGAGTAAGTTCAGATATACAGAGGGGTCTGAATTTGGTGCCAAAAAGACTATTAGAAAAAGCAGTACTGGATTTTCTTTCCGTTTATATGATGCAAAATATAATTACTAATATCCGGATTTGTATGTAATTACATATTTTTTCCTTCATATGTAGGTTCGTCAAATCCTTAAATGTTTGTGATTCAAACCTGTAGGGTGCTTCAACTCAAGTTTCATATTATATATTTTTACATATTTTGACCAATATTACATATTTCTATGGTTTCTACATATTTTTTTTTTACATAAAACTGTCTTAAAATTTTGTGTTTACTGAAATTTTTATTTAAAATAAATAAATAAATAAATAATAATAATAATAATAATAATAATAATAATAATAATAATAATAAACTCTCCAACTGTGCAAGGCTTGCATCTAGATTCAATTTTGTCATGACTATCTTTTCGTTTCTTTACCGAAAGCGACATCTCTCTCTCTCTCTCTCTCTCTCTTTCTTTCTTTTTTTTTTATGTCAAATCATATTTCGCAGAATTTTCGTCAATAACAAAAGAAATATAAGAAGAAACAAGTAAAAATCCTCCCTCCGGCGAACATAGTAGCGCCCTTTTATTCTCAACTCTGGAGGAAGACAGATCACGTGCCTAACAGGCGACTGGCCAGGAAATTCCTAAAATGAAGTCTATTTGATTGTTATCGGAGGTCGGACGGGAAAAAAGATGAAAACAAATCCTGCAATTCAAGTTAAAACTATATGCTAATGTGCTTCCAGGAATTTACTGCAAGAGTTCGTTCCAAGAACCTGGCGATAATAGCAATATCATAGCAGGTAACCTACGCTTTCAAAGAACTTCGCTTGTTCAACTGAATGACAGGAGGGCAGTACTCTAGTATTGCACTTGAAAAACGCACGTGTTCTGTATTGACCGTCGAAGTTAGAAATGGCTCCGGTTGCCTCAACTTTATTCGCGAAATTGCGGTCGTGGGTAACTATCGATGATGCGTTTTCTACGGACGGTAAAGTGTTGTTGTACCAAGCGTGTGATTTAAAAAAAAAAAAAAAAAAAAAATGTTCAATGAAATCTCAGTTAGAACATGTACGAAGTGCACTCCTTGCAAGAAATAAAAATTTGCGAACTGAAAAAAAAGTACTCTTGACACAAATGCATCAAGATACTTCAGTGAGTGAGTTTTTCAAAGACTTGTGCCAAGCAATGATAGCAGCAAACATTCCTTGGAACAAAGTTCAAGTGCCAAAATACCGTGCTTCTCTGCACAAGTACTGCGGGCGTCGAATTCCTGACGAATCCACTCTTCGAAAGTGTTATCTCGAAGTTTGTTATAGGGAAGCTATAGATACCATTAGGGCAGAAATAGGTAGTTCATATATTTAGATTTCTGTGGACGAAACAACAGACGTTTTGGGACGTTATGTAGCAAATTTAGTGATTGGAAAGTTAAGTGAAGGTGCTCCATCTAAATCCTATCTTATTGCGAGTAAATTGCTGGAACGCACGAATCATTCCACGACTGCTCGCTTTGTAAACGATGGTCTTACATCCCGGGCCGGGAGAAGTTCAGGAAGAAAAAGTCCTTGTTTTCTATACAGACAGTGCAGCGTACATGTTAAAAGCGGCTAGAGCACTTACACTTTTTTACCCTCACTTAATTCATTTCACCTGTATAGCCCATGCTCTTCAGCGTGTTGCTGAAGAGGTGAGAGACAACTTTTGCGAAGTAAATCAAGTAGTTTCTCCCACGCAAAAAAAAAAAAAACATGTTTGTTAAGGCGCCACAACATGTTCAAGTTTACAGAGATCAACTGCCAGACGTGCCAATTCCTCCGGAGCCTGTGCTAACGCGATGGGGCACTTGGATACAGGCAGTACATTTTTACCTCAACATTTTCAAAAAATTACGCCTGTTGTTCATTCATTTCCATCGGAGTCTGCTGTGTCAGTTGGCATTGCTCAGAAACTGTTTAATGACTCAAAAGTAGCGTGTGATATCGCATACATAGACAGCAATTTTGGTTGGCTACCTACAAGCATTAAAAAGCTAGAGACTGTTGGGCGGCCTCTTCCAGAATCCATAGAAATCATAGAGGATGCAAAGAGACTGCTGCAAGGTGTGTGTGGAGATGTAGGAGAAAAAGCTCGAAAGAAACTAAATGCAGTGCTGGAAAGAAACCCGGGTTACGACAGCCTATTGGCAGTGTGTGAGATTCTCAGTGGTGAAACAAGAACCCCCCCTGAAAATATTTCCCCCAACTACATCCCCTGTTGAAATACGCTCCTGTTACCTCATGTGATGTGGAGAGATCATTCTCAGCATACAATAATATTTTATCCGATCGCCGACAAAATTTTACTTCTGATCATTTGGAAATGTACCTTGCAACCCATTGTGCAACAACACACAGTTGAACTGCAGGCGCATCTTTTGTAAGTATTTTATTTCAAATTAAAAATGTTCATTAGTGGAAATATTCTTCAATCTTAGTTCAGCTGGTATTGTTTAGAAGATATAGGACTGCTTTTCTCTGCATGAAATAAATATATATAAAACAATACTCTGCATGAAATAAATATATATAAAACAATACATTTCTCTTAAGTTGCTTTCAGTATTTAAATTTGTATATTGCATATAATTCATTTCAAGATTGGGCCGTGGTGACGGATGCGCATTTAGTGTAAAAGGTTCTAGATTTGAAACGGGACCACACCACACCACACCACAGGAGATTTCTGACGTACAAATGCCTATGCATTGCTTTTCTCGGGGCTTTACTGTTTCTCTCTAGCCGATTCACATCTTCCTTCATTCGCGTCTGATTTTTATTATCCTGCAATCAGACATCAGTGACGTATGGCTGTCTCAGCTGTTCAAGCATTTCACTTCATTGGGGAACTTGCATTAAGCAGGATAAAGTTTAGTAGATTTTCCTTTTTATTTTCATAATTCGTTTAAATATTGCATACTCATACGCATGTTAATATTACGTTTTCATAAATATGTAACATATGTAATATTACATATTCTTATATAATATTACATATTTCTTACATTTTAAGCGATTTTTGTTACATATTTAGGGTGTTATTACATAAAAATCCGGACTCTAATAATTACCATGCAAATATTAAATAAATTTGAATAAAATTAAATAAACTACTCTCACTCAGAAATCTACATGTCAATGTAAAAACTAAATTCAACTAATACTTATATAAGTATAAAGTGCTATGATTGGTGACCAGTTGATTGGCATGGTATCTTAACACATAGTCTTATTTACATGAAATTTTTGTACTGAACTAGAATTTGAAGAAAGTTTCTTATTTACTAGGAAAAAGTTTTTTTTTTTTTTTTTTTTTTTTTGTGCGAGAACTAGTATCTTCTTTCAGAATCTAACTACGCCGTTACGTTAAAACAGTGTCTAAAAGACATTTTTCTCAACCAGTCGTCTTACCTGCTGAAGTATTTATTATTCTGTCTGAAGCACCACGTATAGTGTTGAAGAACAAGAGAGAAGATCAAAGATAGTGAAAGTAATAAAACAATAAAGAAAGAAACTAAGCTATTGAAAGCTTAATGGATTTTCAGCACTTACAATTTGGAAAAAAAAAAAAAAAACTTTCCACAAAAGGTACAACATAAACCACTATTATTCCACTTTTCATCCTTATCACTACAAGTAATATAATCTCTTCTCCGTTAAGTATTTTGTTGAAACTATTAAAGAAAGGAAACTTACTCTTGTATTTGAATTTCACACTTCTGTTTTCTTTTCTGCGGTGACAAAGCAGTCCTCTTAGTTCGTTTCTGATTGCTGGTGCAATTTTCTTCTGTTTCACTATCAGTTATTATCTCTACACAAAAATCAACTTCATCATCAGAACTGTCGGCTTCTCGAAGATTACTGTTGTTTTTACCCAAAGTTGCAGCAGAAAATAAGCATTTAGCTTTATCGGTCGAATTTGAGACATTTCTGGTAGCCGTATTTGTCGTACTAAGCCAATCCTGGTTAACATTTCTGCTTTGTGAAACCTCACTACTTTTTTCAGTATCATCTAGCATTTCATCTAAGATCCACGTATTCATTGTCGTACAATTCTCTATCAATGTGAGATCTGTTTGAACGGAAGCGTTACAACACATTTTACGTGACCTCCTCTGAAAGAAAATAATACATTATTTAATAACTCACAAACGTAGATTCCAATCGGACAGTTCCTTAAAAGTCCATAACATTACAATCAGGTAATTGAAATTAAATACAACTATAGCTAACTAGAACTAAAACTCATTCAGTCCATGGTTAAAGTACGACTGGAGGGTTCATGTGAATTAGATTTACAACTTCATATTGTGTCTAATATTACGCTTATATATCAGTCATAATTAATTATTGAGCGTATGGAACACATTTTTTATTATAATAATAATAATAATAATAATAATAATAATAATAATAATAATAATAATAATAATAATAATAATAATAATAATAATAATAATAATAATAATAATAATAATAATAATAATAATAATAATAATAATATGATGGTTCTGCTGCTGCTGATGAAGAGGTATTATACTATGATACTGTCGAATACTATGATCATGATATGACATATTTCGAATAAATAGGGACTAAGTTACAAGAAATTGAAAATTGTAGTTTTCCTAAAGGCTTTATTTCCAAAAAGTGCTTAGATAAGTATTACATCCTATCACGTAGATAGTTTTCCAAAGATATAAAGATCATAATGCCGTTTAATGCAATATGCTATATTAAACCGTTCAGCATATTTTAAAAACACGGATAGAGCTTGCTGCACTGCTTAGAAAAGAATTTTTGGGACACCTTCACAATGGTTGTTCATTTCTTTTGTTTCTATAACACTACAGAAACTATTCTTTATAATTGCAATTATAAGTTCTTGCGTGTGCTGCGCTGGCTCAGTGGTACAGCGTCCATCTTTTGTGCCTGGGGTTCCTGGTTCGCACTAAGTGAACGTTGTAGTGGACAAACACTATGTGCGTGGTATTTTTCGGGGTTCTCCTGTTTCCTTCCAATTTTTTTCATTCCATCATTTCATTCATTATCATGAGCTTCTTCGTGGCTAGGCAGTCAGCGTACAAGTCTTTGGCACGGAAGACCCGGGTTCGATTCTCGGCAGGAGCTCACGTGGTTCGGATCCCACATTAAGCTGTACGCCCACGTCTCATATAGCCTCACTACTAGAAAAGACGTTGAACTCAAACTCAAATCAAATAAAATCAGTCATTATCATCATCACCGTATCCTCTATTCTCACAGCATAATAGTGGGACGTAAAATTTTCAATTTATTATAATCTTTTTTACAAGCTATCGCAATGACATAATTTTAAGCAGTGTTGTGGACTTTACCAGAGAGCATTAAAAGAGGTAACACATTAAAGGGAATTAGAACATTAAAAGAGGTAACACATGAAAGGAAATTAGAGGAGAGGATTGATTGAAAGATTCGTGTTACTAAATTGCAGTTACAAACCAATACCGGAAGAATTACCTGACGACCAGTGTAGAAAGTCTTAAGTAACATTCATGAACATTTTAATAGTGGAATCTTATTGTTACCGTTACTTTTTAGTATACACTATGCAGACATGAAAAGACACAGAGATAATTAAATTTCTTTCTTTGTATGCTTTCGTTTTATTTCACAACGGGCCCTAATTAAAAACTATGCCTCGTAGCAAAATGTACTGTAAGAACAACATGACCATTGTCGTGGTAAGTAATTATATGTAAAGATTAGTAGAATACCGATACAATTGAAAACATCTGCTGAAATCAACGGATTAGTTATAAAATAAGGCGGCTTCGTGAAGCATCAAGATAAGATAAATAAGGAATTAAATAAATAAATAAATAAATAAATAAATAAATAATAAAAAAAGCAACAAGAAAAAAAAATGGGCTTTCTACTTCCTCATAAACACCTTAAAGCGTTAATATTAAAAGTTTAATTGTGCTGACGTAATTATAATTCTTATCGCAAAGGATATAATAAAATGATGAGTTTCAGTTTCTGGATTAATTACCTTCGGGTTTCTTATATCATATAGTTAGTACGATTTAATTAGCATTCAAATAGATTAAAATTATTCAGGCACAAATACTCGATAGTTATACGATGTTAAGTGTATGTATGTCTTATTCGGAAACCGCACGGAACACTATTCTAAATTTCAATGAATACAGGTTAATAAAAAGCAATTATATTAGCCTTTTCCAACAATTTCAGATGCGATTCGGGCACCCTTCTTCTGAGTATGCACACAAGAGATTCTTGTGGGACTAGCTGCATTTCTACATTTAAAAAACTGAAGATTCTCCTATTTGCTGAAGTATAATGAATGTTGTAAAGGTAAGCTACAATTATTTTATATTTGATCACATCATGTGCTTGATGACAACGGCATCTTCAATGTTTCTTTATATACACAAATACTAGTTCAATTATATTCACAATCCATAGAACTAAATTGTGGTTGCACAAAAGTAATTCTTGTTTCATACACAATGTAAAGTAGTAAACTTATTAACTTCATTTATATACAACTTATGCACCACCTATAAAGTAACCCAATTACCATAATTGGAAACTTTTGGATGTTTTCATTAAGCATTGCCAATTATCCCTTAGAAGTTTTTCACATTGGCAAACTTATCTGAAGCGGAAATTTTTGTTCTGATTATGTGGACAATTAAACTGGAAAATTTTTAATCTAAGATGAAGTGTGTGCTCAAAGAAGTCAGTGATTATGTATGCAATTTTTTGCTAATAAAGATCCCATGAGTTATCAAATGATCCCATTCTTTATCTTTATTTATCTGGTGAAAATCGTTTTATATTTGCTCTTCTTTACTAACGACAGCGTCCTGTGTAACACTTTAATATCTTTGTTGCTATTCTCTTTTGTGGTATAAAGTATTTCGATAAGACTGATACAGCTGCACTACCATCCATCAAGTTTCTAATTCATTACTTCCTTTGTCATCAGTTATACACGAAAAGATTTACAATTTAGTGAGATTAGAACTATCGTAATAGTTCGATGATCTCCCACCAGGAATGGGGTCCTCGTGTACCAAAGGCACGTATGCTAGTTCAAGACCGACGAGGATGGCTTAAAGTCTCTAATATGCTCCTTAATTCTAGTATCTATGTTTCACTTTGTCATGTTTATGTAACTACTGGCGCATTCACATTTTGACTTCATAAACGCTAGATTGTTCATTGTGAAAATAAATTTTGAAGGCTGCAAAAGCTTTTCTTTCATTTATTGAAGGTTTCAAACTTAAATTTATTTTGATGTATAATATATATGGAAGTCAAGGAAATTAAATCCCATATCACAATATTGCGAACGATTTTCTCATGAAATTAAATCCATTCCGAATTATTATCTTTTGTCTCCTTAGCGCCTGATTTATTAGTTATTTGTGCAGATAAATAAAATTTTTGTTTTCTAAAAATTAAAATCATAAGAGTTATTCTTGTCAAAATGGTAAATAAATTTGATTTTTTTAAAATTTAGCTCATCTACAGTTGAAATTACAGTTTTATTAAATTAAAAATTTTCAAATATTTTGTACATGTACGTCTTAGTTTCTGCAATTTAGTGGAGGATTACTTCAAACATATACATCTACAACAAAGTCGGGAACACATCGGAAAGTAGTTGAATTCTGATTGTTTTAACAGACGGAATGTTGTTCAACGTGCAAACTACGTATGTTGTTAGTCTTCTAAATGCTCATGCGATGTCTTTTATGAGAGTAAAGGATCTAGCCCTGCTTACTTTTAACTCCTTGAAAATGAGCCCCCTGCAATATCACTATCGTGTAAGGGCTACCACTTACAGATAAATACAGACATTACATTTATTATCAAAGGATAACAGAGTAGAATGTGTAACACGAGATGAGGTGAAACGTGAGGTCGGTGCTCCTCTCGTTAAGATTTGGTTCCATCTTAATAAGAACACGTATTGTCAAAATTCTTCAATATGAACCACAAAGAACACAAGCTGCATGAGTCACTTCTGCACAAAATATTACAAAAGGTATTCACAAACACGACTCTCCTATTAACTTGTGTGAAGAGTAAAATGAACATTTACAGTACTTAAAATAAGATTACAAGATTACTTTACTTTCTAAACATATTACAAATAGAAATAAATTAAAAAGGAAAATGTAGAGTACCTTTTGGATTTCTCCATATATTTTTTTCAGTTTAGAGGTTGCTGCTCTACAATCTTCTCTAAACTTATAGAACTGTTCCAACTTCTTGGCACATGGTTCACACACTATGTTCGGAAAGTCGTCACCTACAGAAATCTAAAAAGGAAGTTAAACGTTACACTCGGAAATATCACTATTTTTCTTAGTTTTACTTTAGACTATCTGTATTACTAACATAATAAAATGTCATTAATAGATCAATTATGTAATAAAATATAAGCATCACCCTAAAGCAAAGTTGTATTTACATGTTACCAGTGATCTTAACTTGGATGAATTACATGGTTTTATCACTTTATTCTTAATACAAGAATTTCTCACTCAACCTAATAACAAATATTATCAGACGCTTTACAACCACCTATATACAGAAGGTGTTCAGATAGTATTCGAGTGATTTTCAAAGTGTACTTATCCCATGAAAAACCATGCCGCCACTATTGGTTGTGCTCTATCGGACCACTTGCATAATGGATTATCATCCGACATCGTAATTTTTAATGAAACAAACTACATTGGAGCACACGCACTGAAATTCTATTGCATTCCTCAATGTAGGTTTTTCAAAGGCCAGTGAGTACATGTTGTAGATGTTGACTTAACAGTCCAAATGCGCAGAAATACATTGGTCTTGCATCAGGGCTTTTCTCTTGGCCTACCAGTCGAATTCCACGATGCACTTTAGGTGACATTTTCGCTTATAACCTCGAACGGGCCCAGGAACGAATATCTAAAGTATTAACCGTATTCTGTAATTTCGCAACGCAATGTCATTTTCCTTGCAACTATTATACAAGAGTCAGTCAAAAGTTATACAATATTAGCATACATGTTTTCTTTGCAGAATGTAACGTGACCGAAGCAGTTCAAGCCGTCGAAGATGATCACTACCATGGGTACAGACAGAAGTAATTTGCGCCCTGAAAGGTTCAGCAGTGTTGTGGTCCAGTGAGATTTGACAGTTCCAAAGATGAAAATGCAACGAAGCCTAACTCGGGGACATTTGCTTTACAAATTCGAACTGAGCTACAACGCCGCAGAAGCATCCCAGAATATCTGTGAAAAAAAGTGAAGGGGCCGTTGGTCACAGTACAACAACCAGGTGGTTTTAAAAAATCGCTCGGTAGTAAGAATCTCGCCAGTCAGCCAAGGTCTGGTACTTTGGATTCGGAGGCCGTGCATCATGCAATAGAGACAAGTCGGACAACTAGCACTTGGAGCTTATTAGGTTAACTTAGTATTTCCTATTTTCACGACCTCCACAAAAACATCTGGAAATGCCGAATTGTGCTTCACGATTTTGACTCGAGATCAAATACAAAGATGAGCAGATATGTGTAAGAAACTCCTGAAAAATCCGTATGATCTGCGTTTCCTGAAGAGAATAACACGTCAAAAAGTTTACATCTTTCCAAAATTCTAACATACATAAGCAATTGTTAAATAAGGGTAAGGTACTGGAACCTATAGACAAACATGAGTTTCGAAACTAAGGTAATGTTCTACGTTTAGTGGAATAATTCACTAAGAATTTTCCCGGACGCCCGAACTATCAATGCCAACCTGTATTCCGAACAGCTAGAGCAGATGTATGCCATTGTGTGCTATACCCTGCACTGGTGAGCAGAAAAATGAGCCTTTCTACAGCACGACAATGCAAAACCTCATACTTCTCGAATGATTTGGAATAAACTTCAGGAACTTTTCATGCCTAGAATATAGTCCGGAATTGTCACCCTCGGATTATTGATTGATCCAATGTGACTTACTCTCCTATGCTCGTGGTGTCATTAACTAAGAAATGGAAACTGCAGTGCAGGTATTTTTTATTGTAACTTGACACATAAAGCACGTACGTGACCGAAATATTGCAAAACTTGACTTTCGCATAGGTACTTTCTTAATAAGGACTCACCCTCTATACACCGTCTCCTTTAGCCTAGTCGGTATAGCCGTGGGACGTAAAACTCAAAAATTTCATTTCATTTTTTTTCACCCCCTATACGGACGTAAAGTGGTATCTTAAACGTTCCCAGACATTTTAGTAAAGTCATCAGGTAGAGTGAATGTTCCTGTCTTCCTGTCAATAACTTTAGATGATAAATTCGACAATACTAATAAATCTGCAAGCGCAAATGGGAATAGATACATCCCATCAGTCATCATAGTATAACACTGGTGAGTTTTAAAGCCAAAGTTTAAAGAGAAAGAAAACTATGAAAAGGAACCTTCACATCTGGTTTCACAGGTTTAGCTAGATAAAATAAAAATACAATGTGCACAAAATAATCTATGAAGAACTTTAAAAAAATCTGAATCGGTCATTGATAAAAGGGAATATGAGTTATTTTCAATAAGTTAGTTACAGAAAACATGGAGAATGAACAGTATGATTTAGAGTTGAGTTGAATTGATTTTGAGTTTAACGTCCCGTTCAGCAACAAGGCTATATGAGACGTGTACCTACTGATTAATGTGGAATCCGAATCACACGATCTCCCGCCGGGAATAGAACCCGGGTCTCCGGCGCCAAAGGTGCGTATATTAACCGCTTAACCACGAAGGAGCTTGTATAATTTAGAGTAAGAACATTAGTATTACTTATTCTGCAAAATACTACAAAAATTTAACCAATTAAAAAGAGTTGCTTATTTCTTACTCCATATTTTGGTGTTTTATTACTTCTGAGAGGTATATACTAAAACAAAATGCAGTAATTAGAAAACTAGGATGGGTTTGTAAAAGAACTAATAATAATAATAATAAAATAAATCAAAATACTGAACTTATCTCGATTTATTCAAAGTATGAATATCCTTTGTCTACACGTAACTTTGCATGACCCAGTACGTTATGGAATATGTTTTGGAAGTTCTGGAATGTAATGGTGTACAAGATCGTCGTCATGCTTTTAGGATGGAAATATAGTTAAACAAGCAAACTTTCAGTAGGCTTTTAATATTGGGAAAGACAATAATCACAGAGGAACAGATCTGGTAAATATGCAGGGTGTAATAACAAACAAACATTTTTTTTGAGTCCACAATTTTTGGGTCATTTTCTCCTTCTCGGTGGGTGGGGCATGAAATGTGCAAACAGCTTCCGTTTATTTAAATTCTCTGTTAATATTTGGCGAACAGACTCATTCATTCCCAGGAGCACTGGTATTACCCTCAGAATTGGATTTCCGTCACCCTAACTTTGCCAATCATTTCAGTTTTTCTCACAGACCTGCTTGGATCCGGGCGCTCATCATCTTCCACACACTCCCTGCCAGCACTGAGTCTCTTATACCGTTCAAAAACAGCAACGACAAGTCTAACTGTCTCGATAAGCCTTTTTCAAGATCTCAAATGTTTTCGTTGGAGTGACGAGGTATCATAACATTATTTTATAATTTTTAGCAGCGTCACGCGTTCTCTCGGCAGGACATTTCCGCACGTGTTCCTAATGTTCCCAAGGTTCACCACTATGAAAATCTTTCTGCCGCAACTAACTTCGCAACAAAGAAATCACTCTCATTTCTTAATTGCGTGTGTGTGTGTGCACGCTAAAGGTCTGCACAGGCTCGGGCTGAGCCCTCGGGCTTACAAAGCATAGATCACTTCGGGCTCCGGCCAGGCACGGGCTGTAAATTTTTAAATATACAGCCATATTTCTCGGGCCTTTCTGGGCCTAACTTTGTAAATATACTGCACAGCGATATTTATCGGACGACTCTTTCTGGAAAATTTTAAAACCACATTTAAATTTATAACTTGAGATGCCCACACTGAAATTCTGATTATCATTAGGCCTATGCAATTGAAGGTAAAGCTGTGTAGTGGATCGAAAAACTAAAAGTAACACAAATAAACATACTTAGCTTATCTGTGAGTGAAAGTACTGTTTCTTACACTGGATTAAAGGAACAAAAGCATTCAGAACAAGTTGTCTTTATTTTTTCTTCTTCGAGACAATGTTAGTTTATATTTTAGTTTATTATTATTATTTCTTCCTTTTGCTGATACTGGAAGCATTTCTTTCACAAATAAAAAAAAAAAAAGCATTTCCATTTTCACTTGTAAAAAGAGGAATCAAATATTCCCAAAACTGAATCGCAATCCAATGGATGTCGAAAATATTACAAAATTACAAAAAAGGAGAATATCTTCTAGTGGAAAATATGCTCTGCAAAAGTAAACTGCAAAATTAAACCTATAATTGTTGTAAATAAAAATACAATTTTGCGTTAATTAATAAGTTTCTGTAATTCGGGCTTATTTCGAGCTAAAACATATTTCGGATTCGGGTCGGGCCTCATATAAATTCACGGGCCGGGTTAAGAATTCCGGCCTGTGCAGACCTCTAGTGTGTGTGACACACACACACACACAATATATATATATATATATATATATATATATATATATATATATATATAGAGAGAGAGAGAGAGAGAGAGAGAGAGAGAGAGAGAGATAGGGCTTGAAAAATCTTGCTTGTATGTGGTACTAGACAGCAAAAAAACGTACTAGGTAGACTATTTTGCAATTAGTGCTTATACAAATAAACAAAAATCACTTTGCGACACAGTAAACATACCAATACAATTTTTATTTTATTTATTGGCATGTCTCTTACAAATAAAAAAAGAATGACATCTGTTATTTATTCTTGAATATAACACGTTTTTGATTGATCGGACTTTACCCACCAAATGTATAAAAAACACTTGCCACTGGCGAGCAGGCGAGTAGATTTTTCAAGCCGTGTACATATATATGTAATTTACGTACCGTGTTCATATACATATAAAAGAAAAGCTAACAGATTATATACTATTATTGCACATTGATATGCGGTACGTACCTCTGATGAAATAAGTATCTGAATTTTCAGCATTATATCTTGTCTGTATACTCGTCCATCGTTGTCAGATATGTAAAACAGCTTATTTGCTTTGGCACAACACAAGCGACACAGTAAAAGATCATCATCTTCCTTATCCAACTCTTGCACAATATGCATTATGCCACTATTTTCTCGAAAGAGTGGCAGTCCATCGTTTGAGCTGTCCTGATTATCTGATAATAAAGGATTTGTATTTTCTTCCACACCGGGAATGTATACTGAATTTCCTTTTGAATCTTCAACAATCATTTCCTGCGTTTTAAATTCTGCTAACGGAATTTCATTTTGGAAAGACTGATCTGTTACTGTTACTGCTCCAGGAGATTTACGTGAACAAAGGTAATCTGACTGGCTGTATACTGATAAAGGAATCGCATTTGGCTTAAGTTCATGTGTCCCATCTGCTTTAACTAACAAATCTTCCTCTGAAAAATGTATCGAACATACATATTTGGTCGTTAACTCATTGATAGGAAACTGATTATGGTATTTTTGTCCGGAAATATCAATCCACTTCTCTAACCTAAAATTAAATGAATTAATTAGCTTCTACATCTGTTTCGTTTATAATATCTA
This sequence comes from Thermobia domestica, assembly GCF_964235325.1. NCBI lineage: Eukaryota > Metazoa > Arthropoda > Insecta > Zygentoma > Lepismatidae > Thermobia > Thermobia domestica. The sequence continues at coordinate 131,091,385 of NC_137465.1, read as the reverse complement.
TATCTATATCTATATCTATATCTATATCTATATCTATATCTATATCTATATCTATATATATATCTTGCAACAGTATTTCAGTAAATGTGTTTCTTAAATCTTATAACAACAGTTTTTTCACATTTCAAGTTTCAGCAAAAATTTAGTAATAAAAGTCAATACTATACTTCAAAATTCGCTGATCCTTCTAATTAAGTAAAGGTTTACATTTTTTTGTCGAATATCACATTATCAAAAATGATTTGTAAAAAAATGAAGGATCAGGATGGAAACAAGTTTGATATTTTCTTACAGTAGAAGAACAGCAGAAACGTACACCGAATTCCGTTCGTAACAAGATATTTATTCTTAAAATTTAAAACACCAGCAAAAAGTTAACAAAAGAAAATACACAATAGACGATTTTTTTTTAAAGTTATATATGAGTTTTAGTCTGTATCTACGACTCCTGAACAATAAGAAATATGAAACGAGCCTATTATATATTTATTCCTTTCATTCTTCACTGTTTCTCATAGTTGTGTTATCCGACGCGTGATCTCTTTCATGCAGCAAAAATGGAGTAGAAAAGGGTAAAACAAATGTGGGAAAAAACATCTGATATATTGCTACAATATAAAATATGAAATCTTTGAGTTTTACGTCCCACGTTATGCCGGTTAGGCTAAATGAGACGGTGATGATGAGTAATGAATGGTATGGTGGAATGAAGAAAGTGGGAGGAAACGGGAGAACCCCGAAAAAACTCACGCACGCGGTGTTTGTCCACCACAAAGTTTACTTGGCGGGGGCTGGGATCGAACCCGGGACCCCAAGCACCAGAGGTGAACGCTCTACCACTGAGCCACCGCGGCCCCGTTGCTACAATATAAACTGCTAAGGTGACTCCACGTCAATGAATGAATGTAGGTAAAAAATGAACAGAAATGACGGCATACTACTGCTAAATGTCACTTTATTTCTTTTCAAAATATGTTTTTTTTAGAATAGAATGCCCAATGAGAGGAAACCAATTGTTGCCTAGAATGCAAGAATTTCTATTTAATGCATGACTTCCAGATTAAATACATGTAATTTTTTATAATAAAAAAATAATTAAAATAATTTAATTTGTATGTCGCTTTTGCTTTATTTATTACTCTCACATCGTTTGCAATATGTCGGGTCTAAACTTTTATGGCTGAATAAACCTGACTGCAGATTGAATATTTTTAAAGTAGTTTTTTTTTTTTTTTTTACTCTGGTCTGCATGCTGCATTATAGAGACACATATGAATATAATAAATAATAAATAAACGTACTTTTGCATTGTTCACATTTATTATTTAGGAGCCGCTGATTTCGATATCTATACAATTCTTTGGTATCTTTAACGAGGCAAATTTCACCTTGGAGTAGCAAATTGAAAATTACATGTGAGTCTATTGAGATTTTCTTCCAAAATCTTAAAATAAAAAACTTCTCAAAACACTGTTAAAAATTAAAGGAACTTACTATTGCTGGAAAATACAGATAAAAAACTTATTAAAAATCAATAAAAGACTTTACGTTAGAAGAACTATTGAATTTTAAATTACGTTAGCATTATTATTCAGAGTTGGCGATCTTATATTTGTACATTTCTTGTATGGAAAACTGCTGAGAACGTCTTCTAGTTCAATACGAAAAATGACTGAGTTAACACAAACCAACTGAAGTTAGTTCTTTTCCATGGAGTTACATAGCTTAATAAGAACATGTTACAATATTCCAACTTTTATGCAAAGAACCTTTATCAATATTAAGTTCGACCCTCTACTCCAAACAAAGTAGGATTCGTAAGTAGATCTTTCGATTTGCGAAGTAGTCTAACAGAGCAGATATACCTTATTAATAAATTGCTGTAATTTATTAATAACTGTAAGAAGCAGACAAATGTTTAGATAAACCTGATTCCGCACGATCTTGGTCCTTAGAGTCTCTCAGATGCTCTTTAATCCTCGTTATTATTTCTGTATATTCCTTTTAGTCATTCCAATATAAGTTAGCTGGCATTGGAAAGTTACTATAAGAATCCTGATGAACTGTTTCAACAATAGCATTTCTCAGCACCCTCTCTGCTACGTTGTATTTTATATATAGTTGCTGAATGCGGAATCTTTCCCTACACAGTTTGTGTTATATGAAAAAGATCCATAATTAGGACCGAAGGCAACCGTTATAAGTTCGTTTCATGTTAGTTTTAAAGCTTTCCTGTGCATACATCATACTCATACACTATGAAATAATGAACAATTTCTTACGCTGTTTATTCCAACATTTCACTTACCGCTTTTTATCCCATACAGGATAGTCGAAGAAGACTACTTCGGAGGTTTTAGCTGAAGGAATGGCATTTATGCAGCCACGAAAACTACACAATCGATCAGCATTGACTTTATCTGCCCTGCTAAAAAGTATTAAAATTACTAAATTATAAAGTTGGAAAAATTATGAGAATGAACACCATTGTCTTTACAGTAATTAATCTTATTGCTCAAATCAAAATAGATATGAACATAAATAAAATAAAAAAAAAAAAAATACTTACCTTTCTTACGTGTACAAAATTCTACTACATTTTATACTCATGCTTGCATGCTATATTATGATGTTAAAGCAACATTCAATTCTTCCCCTTAGATATCAGTAACGAATGCAATAATGATCGATCATTAAACTAAAAATACTTTTTTGAATTTTAATTTTATTAAGCCTCAAAATATGAGAGATGTCGTAAAGTTTTAATTATGCTTGGAAGTTGCTGAGCTAACTCAATGAAACTTTGCTAACTTAATCACTTGTCTTTAGTTGTAAGATGATGCAAAAACTGTCTCTGTACATCATTTATTTTCTTTACAGGTGGAGCTAGAAATCAGTAACCTGCCATACACGTAACATTAAGCCTTGCAGTGTGATGTGAGTTTTGAATTTTAAAAGCCAGAGCAACCGGCAAATAAATGATTAGGTGACAGCTGACTATGGTAATGATTGTTCATCCTATGATACTGTTGAGCAATAGAAAGGACATTTTAATCTCGCCACATGTCTCTAAGAGACAAGCCAAAAAGTAGACAGCCTTCATTCACGGCCATAGTGAAGAAAGGTGAGCATCTTATCCAGGAAAACAGAGGACAAACCATCAAATAATCATCGACGAGACTAGTTTTAGTTCGGCAGTGTTTAGAAAATGAATATGATGAACTGTGTATCAGCTGGTTAGGTTCCATGTGTGACCACCCTTCGTTACATATTGTTTCTACTGTTCTGAACTATTGCATTCTGTACGCTTAGTGTTATTATTCAAAGAACACTTAAATTTTAGAATTTTGTATAAAATTATTAAAATTAATGCAGTAACTGAAATTGGAGCTACTAACATTACAGTATGTTTTGCGCCTAATTTTCTTTTTCTTTTTAAATTTAAAACTTTGTTTACTGTACTAAATTTTGTAATTATGTTTAGGACAGTTTTTTTTTTTTTTTTTTTTTTAACCGATTACGAATCATTGATTTATTGAAAAATCCAGTGTCATTAGTGCCTGATATCATATTTCAGGTAATTTTCCTGTATATTAAAATATTGGTAAGGAATTACATTTTACTAATGGATGCTGAGATAAGTAAAATGAAATGAAATGTTTGAGTTTTACGTCCCACGGTTATGCCGGTTAGGCTAAAGGAGACGGTGATGATGAGTAATGAATGAAATGGTGGAATGAAGAAAGTGGGAGGAAACGGGAGAACCCCGAGAAAACCCACGCACACGGTGTTTGTCCACCACAAAGTTCACTTGGCGAGAGCAGGGTTTGTACCCGAGACCCCTAGCACCAGAGGTGAACGATCTACCACTGAGCTACCGCGGCCCCCGCTGAGATGTCTAACCACAATTATGTTTCTTTTTTTTTCAAATACCGTAGCATTAAGTTCCAAAGAGCTATCTTGGTAACCTAACTGCATTACAACTATAGCTTCTTAACTTTTATTGTATTTTATTTTAAGGCGAACATATAGCATAAAAATATAAAAACTAAACAAAAATATTTCAATTTCATAAACGTTTCTCAGTATTTACTATTACTATTATACACATAAAGAAGTGTTTTTCGCAATACAGCTTTTCATACATGTAGAATAAAAAAAATAGTAGAATACGGCTGGGGTGTGAGGTCCCCGATTGGATCCCAACTCGCGCCAAGTGAGCTTTGCAGTGGACAAACACTGTGTGCTTGAGTTTTCTTGGTATTACCCGTTTTCTCCCACTTTCTTTATTCCACCATTTTCATTCATTCTTATCATTACACTGTTGTTAGGCTATATTGCATAAGAGTGGGACGTAAAACTGAAAGATTTCATTTTATTAATTTAAGGCATCTACTAAAATTAGATTTCAGATCTAACTCTTTATCCCTGGTAAACTTATATACAAAAGAATAACATACACCCACTTTAACTATAACTAACAATTATTTAACAAAAACTTCCAGTACGTAACTTACTTAAACTTCGAACATCCTCTATAGAAATAATGAAATCCAAGAATAAAAATTACTCGCCTCGTCGCTTTTTTATTTTTTAATTTTATTTTAATGGTCAATTGTGTTTCACATAATCAATAAACTTGAATCGTACAAGAACTTGTCAAATAATAATAAATAAATAAATCAGCTATGAAATAAATCAGCAAAGGTACTTAATGTTCCATGTGTTGTTTGTATGTTTAAGATACATCTGTGTATATTTACATGCAGTGTCAAGGAAACCTGGGTGACTACTTGCATCCTTTGCGTTAACTGTTACTTGCACTTGTATATAAAATATACTCATAGAAAAGTAAAACTTCCCTTTTTTTCTAATATTTGTTTGAATTTGTTTGAATCTAGTGTTAAAACTATTGTGTAAATCATGGCACAATTGATCACGAAGTACAACTGATGGAAGGATTTTTCATTCACTCTGTCAGAAATTCATACTGGATTTCTGAACGCTTTTGCAGATTAAGTACAAGAGAGGAATCGTTTGTTTTGACTATTCAGATTTCATGATGGCAATAACTAACTAAAGAGTGTAAAAATGGAATATATCTATTGAAATGGAAGTCTCATTAACTATAAATTTGTACCAACATAAAGCAAAATTTGCGTTTTAGTTGTGATTGTCCTCATGCTGTAAATACTTCATTTATCGCATATTTTGCGTTGAATAGTATTATAATCAGGCCACAACGAAAGCTTACTACTCCGATGGGAAAAGAAAAGAAAATTTATGGGAATCATGATTTTCCAAAAACGGGGCTCTGTGTGATTCTGCTCTGTAATACTACTGTGTTTACTCGTGTAATAGTTGCCTTCGCATAATAGTCGCACCTCAAATTTGAAGTAAGATAGTCGCTAAAAAAGTTTTCTCGCATAAAAGTCCCAATCTACGGGCTTTTGTCTCTGTGAACGAGAGTTCCTTCGAACTTGTTTATCTTGCGCGAATCCGAACAAAAGAACTTTTCGTGTTTACTGATACGTAATATCGTGACCCATCTGTCAACAGAGATCAAGCAACCTACTTCCACCCTCCATTTTATATTTACACAATGCTGTATGTATCAAAATTCGAAATTGTTTTGACCACAGCAATAACTGAATGGCAGATTTCCTCGCGTAATAGTCACAGTTGGATTCCACATTACAAAATAGGTACAAAAAGTGCGACTATTACGCGAGTAAACGCGAAACTTGTGTCTTGTGGGTTTGGAATGGCTCCTCCCACCCACATCCATTTCTCATCATTTTTAGCATACGCAGTATAACAATGGTTTATTACTACAATGACTTGATATCCGAGACATTGAAATCATTAAAATTAATACGTGAACACAAACAGCACACTGGTATCTAGTTACAACAATTTATCTAGTATTAAGGTTTTCTAGCTAGTGTCGGCTGCACTTGACCATGTAACTACTTGAAATGCTTTTTAAATATTAGTTTCCAACTTTGTCAGGAATCAAGTTATGGCGGGTGTGCTACAAAGTGATTTTTTTTTTTTTTTTCAGTTTAACGTTCCACAATTATGATCCAAGACTAAGGGAGACGGTGGTGACGATAATGAATGATATGGTGGAATGAAAGAAATGGAAGGAAACCAGAGAAATCTGAGAAAACCCACGCACATGGTATTTATCCGTCACACGTGTACGTGCGTTGTCCTGTTTCCTTCTACTTCCTTTATTCCACCATTTCTTCATTATTATCAACATTGTCTCCTTAGAATCGGAGCACAATCATCGAACGTTAAACTAGAAAAATAAATAACTAAAATTTTAAAAAATAATTTCTACAATTATGACTTTCTATAAACCAACTATTATTATGCGATCAAATTTCTCTATGACACAAATATGGAATTATTTAAAGGACGGGGAACTGGTTAAAAGTGGAAAAAAAAAATGAACTAAATGTACCTTCGGAATGCTTCCGAAAAGTTCCTTGTTTCCTTTCTATGAGTCTGATTTGAATTGCTCTTAGAAATAGTCATTGGTTTCATATTTTCATTATCATTATCAGAAACGTTAATTGGTAAAGGAACTGCATTCCAAATAAGTCTTCGTCTATTGCTCGCTGAATATACATCTTTCTCAGCAAAATGTACTTCACAAACTTTTTTCGCATATAGTACGTTCTCGGGTAGACCACGAAGATCCTCTCGTCCCACATTTACAAGCCACTGTTCCAATCTACGGCAAAAAAGAAAACAAATCAAATCAATTAAAGTTAAAACATTTCCTTGACATAATTAACATAAAAATGAATACGCTCATTCATACCTCACACTTCCTTTAGATACATATACATTAACTAAGGAACTTGTACTACGACAGTTTCAATTTGAATCTCCTTTCAGTATTTTGAACGGAAATTACGTCTTCATTTACCTTGAACCCCTTACGTTATCTATTCGATTATTTTCATACGGAGTAACTTTGCGCTTATTTTGAATGGTGACAAATATCTGAAGTTAATAAACAAAGGGAATTCTAATATATTATAAAGCATATTATTATGTCCAAATTAAGGGGTCTTCTACACTAATAAGCAAATTGATCTAATATTAATAGTACATGAAAACTAGTATTGATATTGTCTTGAAGTTTGCCAAATCCTTCCTTATTAAATTTCAGAACCTCCAAAACTCAGGAACTCCATATAAGTTTCATTTTAAAGCCTGTTTTATATGAATTCTGTTGTTTATACTCCCTAAATCATTAATAACCAACAGTAAGTCACGGTTTTTACAAGCTTTGATCACGAAGTTTCCCGTGACTCTTCATACAAATTCAACTACCACCTCCACGTTTGTAAGAAATATTTTTTCTGCTACATATAGACAACCTTACCTCATCATTATTTATTAAGTATTTTTACTGTATTTTATTTTTCTTATTTTTATATAGGTTGTTGATTTTAAGTTTAACGTCCCGTTCAGCAGCGAGGCTATATGAAACGTGGACCTACTGACTAACGTGGAATCCGAATCACATGAGCTCCCTCCGGGAATCGAACCCGGTTCTCCCACGCCAAAGGCGCGTACTATTTTTATATAGGAAGTGTAATAAAAGTGTTCACAAGTAAAAAGTAAAAAAAGTAATCACAAGTAAATATTTATACATTGTTCAGCGTAAGCTCTAAACTCCTATAAACAAAATATTTGTATCCTTCCGCTTGTCACAAATACGATTGGCTAGTGATGTATCACTCCCACTCCCCACGGGGAGGAGCAAATTATACACGTGCATTTAGACAATACTGTCTCGTGTTGTCCAGATACTTACAGCAGCAGCAGAAAAGAAAGAAAAGAAACTCGAAAGATTAAAAAAAAAAAAAAGTATTTGAATTTCGCTGGTAAACAATTGTTGCTTAGTGAGTAAAGGTTTACCATGTTGGTGTTTCACCACAACACTCGCGGAACCGGGATTCATGCCAGTCATCTTTCAGACTTTAAAAGCAGAACACCCGTCCACAGTTGAGTTGGCGCCATAATTACTGCGCATGCTTAGTGTTTATTTCTACTGTTTCATTAGTCACACTCGTTTGCAGTATTATTAGATAATCCGTATTATATTTTTGTCATTTATAATAATATAGCAGTTTTATATGAAGCTTCATAGTAAAAGTAATAATGCAATCACATGAACTATTTTGCGGAGGAGTACAAGCGTCGGTACAACAACAGCAAATCAACGAGATTTAGTTTCACGTGGCTTTGTTTATCGCAGTTTAGAGCTTACGCCGAATAATGTAAGTGCTCAAGTATGTTAATACAAGCATTTACAAAGGTCAAGTTTGCATATAATGGTATTCTGACAATAGAGGAGGGCACTTTGAAGGGAATGGTAGTTGAAAGTCCGTACAAAGAGCAATAAAGCAACTACTTTATTTATTTATTTATTTCTAATTATGCCTGCATCAAGAATGAATTTACCATTGCCTCGTTGATTCAAGTGCATTTTATGGATGGTTCACCAATATGATATTCTACTTCACAAGCGAAATGCAAAAAAATGCGCTTAGTACAATTACACCTTGTTAGTGGAGACCACAGATAACTTCCTATGTTTGAAATGGCGATTTTTGTTTTAAAGCACTCAACCGCGTTTGAAATCCTCGTAAAATTTTAATTTTCAAACGTTTTTAAAATTTAATTCTTCGCAAATCGAAATTCCCTGACTTTTAGCAAAATCCACGCCTTCCCTGTTTCCTCAAATTCCTTGACAAATCCCAGTTTTCCAGGTTTGTCGCCTATCTAGGTTTAAAAAAAAAAAAAGTTAATATTAAACAAAGAACTTAGCTTATATACTACATTAAAAAAAAAAAGTTCGAAAAGCATTTTTTTTCATGTAATCTATAGAACAGATTTCATTTCTAACATGTAACAACATATAATGTTGATCTACGATGTAACTAGGAAATAACATAGTCTTTACAATTGACGGTACGAATTTCACGCATCCAACTCGTGGTCGATTCCAGCCCGCGCCAAGTGAACTTTATGGTGAACAAACATCGCGTGCGTGATTTGTGAAAGTTTTTTTAAAAGCCCTTTGTGTTCGAAAGCTTACCACGTTTTCCCCGGTTCGATAACTAATTGGAATAAAAAAAATGTTGGTTCAACATCGTGAGGCAATTAAAGAGTTAGTTGAATTAAAAGGTATAGCACTTCGGTCTACAACGAAAGAAAAACCTGTACGAACTGATGTTCAACAAGATTTACAAAGTACGCGAAACAAGTTTTCCAGTATACTCCACGAAGAGTATGAATGACACAATGGTGTACGTTTAACTGGGTGATCTGCTTTCAACGTCACGATTGCTGACATTAACATTACGGTAGTTAAGTAACTGCTACATAAACATTCTATTGTTATTAAGGGTCCGCGGTGGTTCAGTGGTAGAGCGCTTACTTCTGGTGCACAGGGTCCCTGGTCGATTCCAGCCCGCGCCAAGTGAACTTTGTGGTGAACAAACACCGTGTGCGTGGATTTTCTAGAGGTTTTTCCGTTTTATTCCCTCTCATTTTACAGTTATCATTAATCTCAACACCGTCTCCCTTAGCCTCGGTGCATACCAATAGAATATTTAACTAAATAATACTAATAATAATAATCGTACTTAATACAGTATTATTGTGCTTCATTGTTTGTCGAAGTAATTTTAGAAAATACTTCTCAAACTCGAGAATTTCCCGACGATGGTTCTTTTATTTTGAAACGGTAACGGACAAAAGATACTCATGCAATGAACCTGATGATTATAAGAACATCTTACAGTTTAAATCCTTTACATTCATGATTTAAGGATAATTGTAGAATTTTCCATGGAAAAATGCTGCACCTATTCTAATTACCTTAGATTTATGGTTCATGCATTGTCTTCAGAATAAATCAGGCTCTTGAGACCATACTACAAACATATCTCCATACAAAATTCGAAAGAAGTTCCAAGAATTTTCAATATAATGATATTCAAGTAACTAATTACACACTCCTGGCGGGGCCCAGAGTGGAAGTACCCGAAAAAAAAATAACATGTTCATGTCTCGAGAATTTTCGAATTATTGAAATACGAGTAATAGGTATGACGATAAACATTTCGCCGTCGGTTTGTCAAATTTCGTTCATGTGACACAGAATTACAAAAGGACCCCTATGGACACCGACCAATATCATGTTCGGATGAGCTCTTCACGAACACCATGGAAACGGCTCCTCGGAAAAGTGCTTTTGCCACTGCAGACGACTTAGGAATACAATACACCAACGTCGTATGACAGCTCCGTAAGATCAGTAAGGTAACCAAGTTTGACTCATAGTAGGGGAACTTAAGGCAAAAAAATGGCCAAACCCTGTACTTTGTGTTAAAAAGGTACCACTCGGATATGTTGTTCCCCTGATCCAACTAAGCAGGAATCGAAGTAGCCCCACTCCGACAGGTGGCCAGAATCCAATATGGCGGCTATCAAAGATGGCCGTCTCTGCGAATTCATAGTGTTGGTTTTAGAGGTATATATCTCCTTAACTAATAGTCCAATCTTCACCATTCAAAAACTAAACGACGTAGAAGATAACAGGGTCTAGTAATTTGGCAAAAGGTTTTACCTAACACTGAAATTAACACCTACAGAAATTATTTAATTTGGAACTTTACATTTCTTATGATGGAGTTTACTCATATTTTTTAAAATAACAAGTAAACGGCTGGGATTATCGAAAAAGATGTCGTATAACTTTTCAAAGAGTGTTAAATTATCTTTCGTTTGGTGTATATTTCATTCAGATTGGTTAATAAACAACGAAGTTATGACAATTTAAAGATTCGCATTGAGTCGATTGATTTTCCCAAATGTCGAGCGAGAGTTCATTTACCGTAATAAAGCATCACTGATGGATGCTGCATTGTACGAAACAAATCATTCTCTTGTGATGTGTTCTTCATAAGTAACATTTTCACCAGAGCACAAGACAGTCTGACCGAGCCCGGTTATATGAATCCAATATGGCGGCCATTAATTATCATCCATAAAGGTAAGTCTCTTTCGAAATATTTATTGAAGTATCTAGATTTATAAACAAATACGACAAACCAATAACAAACATTTTTCTCTCCCCCATCCTTCTGCCCCACAGAGTAAGTATGGGAAAGAATTAACTCCAAATCTTGTTTCGAAATACGTCAAAAGAATCGGATAGAACTGAGTGTTTAAAAAACTTGGAGTAATAACAACTGCACTATTCTCGAAGTATTTCCATTGAAAGTAACAATGGCGTAAATCCCGTGTAATGTTTCGGCGGGAATAGTTCGGAATCACAAAAAAAGGCAAAGTTCGAGGCGCCTACGCAATTCTTGTGTTACCAAGAAATCGTCGATTCAAAATGAGCGATGTTTTTGAATTGTACAAAACACGGTTAATGACGATTATGAAGAAGCCTGAATCAGAAGAAATAGAAGTTCATAGTACAAGATTTCGTGAAAGGATTCTTCGTCACAGGCCAGATCTAACAGCTCATCTGTCCAGCAGAGATGTTTTGCTTTCAGAAGGATCTGACATAATAAGTGAGCTGGAGAAAGACATAGATGAAGATGCTATGACACTAAGTCGTGTTGTTAAGATGCTTCGAAAGGATATGGCAAACCACAAGTCATTTTGCAAGAAAATTTGAGAATCACTGCCAGGAAGATACTGTTCCTCCTTCACTAATAACAAAATAACAAAATTATAAAAGGGGGTGGCGGAGCGATTGGACTCTTACACGACGACAATGCTCTTGTCAAATGGATGCCAACGGGACCTGAAATTAGTAGACTAATTAATGAATTCAAAATACCATATAATGAATATGATCCTGATAATAAGCACCATGAAGATTACTCGTCGATGCAAGAAAAATTTAAATCGTCTGTTGAAAAGATGAAAGAAGTTTTCGTCGAATTGGGGAATCCGTTTGAAGAAAATAGTGGACTTGTTAATGTTGCTTCCAGAATCATTTATAGCGGTGATATAATTGAATCCCTATATTGAGCAGAAGAAAAAGGATCTAATATGTACAAGAAATTTGTGCAAGAAAGATCAGTAGGATGTACGAAGCCATTCTTTTCGCCACCCCCTATCTTCTCTAGTGCTTCGTTCTTCACTTCAAAAGAATAAAACAAATAGAAATGAAATAAAATTACTTAAGATGGACGTTGAGCTATGCTCTCGCTTACTACGCGTCAGTCAAACAAGACGACTTGACTTGGATGAATTCTTTCAGCACGAGAGTCAACCAATTCCACAGTCTCTCTGCCATAATTCACAGTCCTCAAAAAAGTCCGACTTAGTTATGCTTCTAGAGAGTGAAGCCAACATCAAAGAAGAACACTTTCCTAATTCTTGTGATATTTCGTTATTTGATGGAGCAATTTTGATTCACATTTTGCAACCAGTATCAGTAGAAACATTTTGTGATCATTTCCAGTATAATTTCTTCAAATATGTTCAAGGAGATGCAGACACATTCCATGCAGAGCAAGTGGATCTGATATGGGATAGATACTATTCAAATAGCATAAAATCTTCCACATGAGAAAGCAGGGGAGTAGGAGTAAGGATAAAAGTAACATCAACTACACCAATTCCTAGCAAGTGGAACGATTTCCCTCGTAATGACGCAAATAAATAAGAACTGTTCCTTTTTCTTGGAAAGTCTATGTGTGAAAAGGAAGGAAGTAACTTTGAGGTAGCAATCAGTAATGGATATCACATAGAAACTTCAAGAAATCTTCCAACATTTTCAAACAAATCATCAGGAAATCATTTAGAAGAAGCTGATAGTAGGATCAATTGCTTTGATGCAGCATTAAATGCACACAAGAAGATAGTTATCCGCACAGTAGACACAGATGTTGTAAAACTTACTGTATCGTTTTTCCACGACTTTGAGCGACGCGGTTTAGAAGAATTATGGATATCTTTCGGTACCAAGAAACATCATTGATTTCTCCCAGTTCATCATATTTCAAAAGCATGAAGAAAAGAAAAATCAACTGCGTTACGAGGCCTCCACGCGTTTACAGGATGTGATACAATGTCATACTTTCTCGGACATGGAAAATTATACGCATGGAAAACACGGCTTTTGTGTCCAGAGGCGACCACAGCTTTTCTAACTATTTCACACCCTGTAATCAACATAGACAAAGATTGTTTTAATTCACTACAACGATATGTTGTCCTATTATATTCAAAAACAAGTGAAAAATTTAAAGTTAATGAAGCCCTTTATGGATGATAATTAATGGCCGCCATATTGGATTCATATAACCGGGCTCGGTCAGACTGTCTTGTGCTCTGGTGAAAATGTTACTTATGAAGAACACATCACAAGAGAATGATTTGTTTCGTACAATGCAGCATCCATCAGTGATGCTTTATTACGGTAAATGAACTCTCGCTCGACATTTGGGAAAATCAATCGACTCAATGCGAATCTTTAAATTGTCATAACTTCGTTGTTTATTAACCAATCTGAATGAAATATACACCAAACGAAAGATAATTTAACACTCTTTGAAAAGCTATACGACATCTTTTTCGATAATCCCAGCCGTTTACTTGTTATTTTAAAAAATATGAGTAAACTCCATCATAAGAAATGTAAAGTTCCAAATTAAATAATTTCTGTAGGTGTTAATTTCAGTGTTAGGTAAAACCTTTTGCCAATTTACTAGACCCTGTTATCTTCTACGTCGTTTAGTTTTTGAATGGTGAAGATTGGACTATTAGTTAAGGAGATATATGCCTCTAAAACCAACATTATGAATTCGCAGAGGCGGCCATCTTTGATAGCCGCCATATTGGATTCTGACCACCTGTCGGAGTGGGGCCACTTCGATTCCTGCTTAGTTGGATCAGGGGAACAACATATCCGAGTGGCACCTTTTTAACACAAAGTGCAGGATACTTCCCCTAAGCTCCCCTACTATCATAGGTGTTACATGAGTTGGCACTGACCAATAAGAATCACCGTCTGCAGGTGTACAACTGAATGTGAGAATAACCGGGATTGCACTTTTTTTTTTTTTTTTTTTTTTTTTTTTTTTTTTCAGTCTGGTCAGTGAGTGAATCTTGATCAAAGTCCATGACGGTTCCCAAAACCCCTACAAGATTACAAGATGATGTTGCCAGTATGGTAATCTATGGTCAAGTTGATTCATCATGTCTTCCCCAACGAAGTAAAGTCATCTATGCGGATCGTTACAGTGTGATGAACCCCATGAAATTATTCCGCAACGGTTTCGCACAAACATCCACAAATGTTGCTCAAAGCATGTTGCAGAGTGTCCTACCGTCTACCATCACTTCCGGCATCTCGAGCACTTTTTGGAAAGGAAGACCTTACCCTAATGATCGGCCAGCGCAACATGCGGCTAAGGATTTCTTCGCAATGCACACTCCAGACTTCTTCCGTCACGGAATCAACTCGTTGGCAGAGCAATGACAAAAATATGTGGCTGTAGACGGCTAATATTTTGGCTAACCAGGTAGTGTAGTATTTTTTCTTTCTTTCTTTGGAAATGAACCACTTGGGATGGACATTTTATTGGCAGCAACATAATACTTACGTTAAGCACTCCAAACAAAAATCAACCATTTAAAATTGACTCTTTATTCACGACTTACTCACTCCTGACGTTTGCACATGTCTTTAGTTTATAAACTTCCTGTAATCTTACTGTTTGTGTTATTTATTATGTGAATTTACTTATATCGTTAAGCGAAAAAATGTTTATTTTCCTCGTTTTCTGATCATAATTTTGTACTAAAAGAAGAAAGAATTGATATGTAAATAATATATTTGTATACCGATAAACTGATGCTTGAGTTTGAAAGTTCAATTTCTGTAATTTTTCCAAGATTATTGTCTAAAATTTTTTATATAATGTAATTTTATTTTTCAATGTAATGAAATTTCTCTTGAGCAATATAAAATTTACATTGTTTTCGTGATAACCGAAATTTAATACATCGAAATTTTGATTGTTACTACGTTCCAGTACAATTATATATAATTCTTTAGACATGAGTGTTAACTTACGAAAATTTACAGAAATTATGAAATTACACCAAAATAGAACAGTTGTAACGGAAATTATCGTGGTGTAAAGTAATCCACCCCACATGAGCAGGTTGAAAAAATGAAATGAAATTTTAAGTTTTACGTCCTACGCTTATATCGGTTAGGCTAAAGGAGACAGTGATGATGAGAAATGAATGAAATGGTGGAATGAAGACAGTGGGAGGAAACGGGAGAACCCCGGGAAAACCCATGAGCACAGTGTTTGTCCACCCCAAAGTCCACACGGCGCGAACTGGGATCAAACCAGAGACTCCAAGCACCGGAAGTGAACGCTCTACCACTGAGCCACCGCGCTCCCTATGAGCAAATTGAATTCTCCGCTCATTCTTGACTGATTTTATGAACGAACATTGTTGTTATTCCATCACAATCAATTGTGTATAATACATCTTTATTTTAGTAGTTAGCACAATTTAGTCATTACAGAAATATAAAATGAAAATGAAATAAAATCTTTGAGTTTTATGTCCCACGGTTATGCCGGTTAGGCTAAAGGAGACGGTGATTTGAGAAATGAATGAAATGGTGGAATGAAGAAAGTGGGAGGAGACGGGAGAACCCCGAGAAAACCCACGCACACGGTGTTTGTCCACCACAAAGTTCACTTGGCGGGGCCTGGGATCGAACCCAGGACCCCAAGCACCAGAGGTGAACGCTCTACCACTGAGCCACCGCGGCCCCCCTACGGAAATATAAATAAAACATGAAATATTATACAGGAAACGACGTTTTAAAGATATTTAATTTATCTTTCTTGATAACAAAATTTTTCACTATAACTATGAACTGCTGAATACGTAATTGAACCTCACCACTATGTACATAAATATAATTTGACTGACTGATTTTACTTACCTCTCTCGAGGCTTAATAGGAAAGCGGAAAAAGGATAATCCAGAAGAATTTTTCCAATTATTTTTGCATCCTCTGTACTCGCACCTAAAATGCATTCTGCGGTATAAAATAAACCTATTTCGACTCCTAATTAAAAAGAAAAAAGAAGTAGGTATTCGTTAATTAAAACAAAAAATAGAAGTAGGTAATCGTTAATTTACCAAACGTCACTTCGATTATTCACAGTACTATACACAAGTAACCTAATTCTCTTATCTATGACACTACTTTCGATTAAAAGTTGTACGAAATAGGCACTTCTTTTAGACAATCAGTGTTTAAAATATTGATCTAACGAAACTGAAGGAAACTGGACAATCAGAATGGCCGACCAGGATCTTTCAATTATATAGTACGAACTTCAACGACTCCTCAATCGCTCAACTGTTCTGAGTTATAAAAAACTACATACCTAAGGCCATGCCGAAAGTTTTTAGCAGCGCAATAATCTAACGTCACAGCAACATTTTGTTTATTGCATTCGACATTTTGATATTTTGTGACTTTCAGCCATCAATGGCACAATTAGTCTGTGATAGCATGGTCAGAGATAAGAGAGATAAGGAAAATGGTGAAAGATGATCCCCATATATCTTTCCTGGAGATCGAAGCGAATGGTGTGAATTTATGTTGAATACATTCAACCAAGGGGTAAGTCGTGATGTTTACAACATCGTCACGGGTGACGAAACGTGGATTTATCATTATGATACGCTTACCAAGCAGCAGTCGGATGTGTAGTGCTTTGAGAATGAAGACCCCCCCAACCAAAGTGAAGAGACCTCGGAGTGTTGGAAAGAAAATGGTTGCGTCTTTTTTCTCACGGAAGGGACATGTTGCGACTGTTGTACTTGACAATCGGCGTATGGTGAATGCTGAGTGGTACTCAACAGTTTGTCTTTCCACTGTGTTCAGGAAATGGAAGGCCCAACATTCAAGATCAAAACTCGGCCATTTTCTGTTGCATCATGACAATGCAAGTGCCCACAGTGCTGCAAGAACTGTAGACTTTTTGAACCAGGAAGGAGTCAGAGTGCTGCCACATTCACCCTATTCGCCGGACTTGGCCTTGTGCGATTTTTTTATGTTTCCCTAAGTGAAGGAACAGTTGCATGGACATCGCTTTTCATCGGATGATGATGCGACTGGTGCTTATTGGGAGTCTGTGGACAATATAGACTAAAGTGTGTGGAATGAACAGTTTTCTAAGTGGTGTGAAGGGATGCAAAAGTGTATTCGTGTCTGTGGAGAATACTTTGAAAAACTGTAAATGTTTTGTTCCAGCTCGATGCTTCTTGTGGTCAGAGCTAAAAACTTTCGTCAGCTTTTATGTTGAACGAATACTCAACAATGTGTATTATAGGTCATTAGAGAGCGCTCAAGAACTTGAGTGGGTTTGAGAGGAAGAAGGGTAATACAGAAAAAATAAACAGCAACTACAGAAGAAACGAAACAGGGGTGAAAGCAGAAAAAGACTTAAGTAGGAAGGAGGATTTTTACCAGTATTTGACTGATCTGTATTCATACCTATGGAGTGTTTGAGATGTGAAACACTGATTCTAGAAAAAGACGAATTGAAAAATTTGACTCATGGTAAAAAGAATGAAAACCTGCATTAAATCAATTGAGAGACTGCTGACACAAGAAGAGAAGCAGAAAAATAGGAAACCCTGACGTAAAAGATCGAGAATAGAAATAAAAATATAAACAATTGCTTAAGATTTTGAGTGTTTTACGATTGGCTAACACTCTTCCAATATGTCCTGAAAAATCCGAATCGAATAATTATATTCCTGTTAAGATTTTGGCACCCAATCCTATTACTTTCGACAGAGCTTCAGCCTCAGAAATACTTTTACATATTTTCTATCTCCGTTTATAATAATACTAATAAAAAAAAGGAAAAACACTAAAATCAGCAATAACCTTTTACAATAATAATGATCACTACACACACTAACTCACAACTTAGGGATACCAATTTAAAAACACAACGAAGGCGCTACTACTTACATATTCCTTAAACCAGTGGTTCAGTGTATCGCGAAATTTTAGAATTAAAATAGTAATAATAATAATAATAATAATAATAATAATAATAATGCATTTGATAATTAAATCAATTTATGGCAGATTGTACCAGTACACGAATCCAGTGGCACCAACAATCCCAGTACTACATAGAACCACTACATCAAAGAAACGTATAGACTTACAGTATAATAACTTATACGAAGGGGTGCTGGGAAGTCTTTAGCTTTGTTCCTTTCCCATTGTCCGACATCAATATATATATATATATATATCCTTTTTTTTTTTTTTTTTTTTTGATAGCTAGATGTTTCTATATGTTTGTGATCCAAAATCAAAGTACCGGTACTAATAGATCTATTTTTGTTGCAGGTAAGGAGTGAAAATGGAGAGTCAGCAAGTGAAGTTTAACGACGTTGAAACTAGAGCAGTCATCAAGTTCCTCTTCCTCCAGGGGAATTTTGCAGAAACCAATCATGATGAGATGCTACAAATAATGGAGTTCATGCCTTGTGCTATTCCACTGTTAAGAATTGCGTTGTCAAATTTAGAATATGGCAGTTTAGCACTAGTCTCCACCAAGGAAGACCTTTCAAAATGATTGTGCCCAGAACAATTGATTAAAGCTAATGAAATGATTCTCTCAGGTCGACGCATTTCCGCTAAAAAGATGGCAAAAGATCTAGGCATCTCCCGTAAACGCGTCAGTGTCATTATTTATCATCATCTTAACATGAGAAAATTTTCCGTCAAGTGGGTACCCAAATGTTTGCCTGCAGAACACAAGCATGAGAAAGTGCTTGCTTTCAGAGACATTTTGAGCAGGATGCCATTAATTTTGTTGCACGTTTGGTCACGCAGGATGAAACATGGATTTATTTGTATGATCCAGAGACAAACGGACAATCAAAAGAATGGCGTCACAGTGGTTCGTCGAGGCCAAAGAAGTTTCGTATGCGAAAATCCAGTCAAAAGTTTTTACTAGTGTTTTCTGGGATCAGAATGGGATAATCGTTGTTGATTATCTATAACAAGGTAACACCATGGATGGGCATACTGTGCATCATTACTAAAAAAACGCTATGGAAAGTTGTCCCGAAAAGTTGTTTGCCTTCAAGACAATGCATCCCCTTACAAGAGCAATATTGTAATGAACAAATTGGCTATATTATGGTTTGAAAGCTTGAATCACCCTATTCACCTGTCCGAGTAACATATGACTACACCCTATCCCCAATTTTCTTTTACATAAAGAAAAAAAAAAAAAAAATCACCTGAAGGGATGCAACATTTCTCAAGAGATTGCAGCTGCAAATGCATGGTTGACACCGAATCGATTTTTTTTTTTTTTTTTTTTTTTGCATTGAAAGAGAAGTATTTTGAATAAAGCCACTAACTAACTTTGATCTTGACTTGTTTTTATTAGGAAAACTAAAAACTTCTTCACAGCTCTCGTATTCTTATTAATAAAAAGTCAAACAAGTGTGTCGCGATATTGTCCTCATTCAGTAAAATATGTCGTCAATCAAAAGGGTTTAAACGATTTAAAATATTTCATTTCAATTCACTTGCATCCTTCTTCAATCTCTTCTTCTTCGCTAACCATAGATAAATTGCTTCAACTTATACTTATGTAGAAATCTGAAAGAGTAATAACTGAACCATTTAAAATTATACAGAATTGAGTATTTTAATGAGGGTGTTTATAATTAAATGGTAGGTCTTGTTGAGGGTGCCTTCGTTCAAATTTAACGTTGGTTGTTTTGTTCTAATGTAATACGACTCGAACAAGTATCTTTTTGCTGGTGATGAGATTTCTTAATTTTTTTTTTTACCTCCTTTGGGTTTTTTGGTTATGCCGAGATATTTTGATGAGCTAGAATACTAACTCCTGTTTGGGCACCACGTATGAAAGTTGTGGCGTTCGCCCGTGAAATGGAGGCAAAATGTAGAGCCATCTGACTTCCGGACGGGCCAAGCCTATATGGTAAACATTATACCTTTAACTGATTATTTTACAAGTTGTTGTCGTGGTTGGTCACACCATCTTCACCGGGCCCAGAACCTGCACCTAAGTACAACTACAATTGTATCGTAGTAGTAGAGCGGTTATCTGAATGAAACTAGGTTACTTTCCTCAAAACAATACGCATGAACTATCAAAACTCCAACCCATTCACGCCAGGAATCGGAGGTATTTACATGTGAAGCTATCCCTATGCTTACAGAGATAAGATTGTGAAGTAAGAAATTGCACAATCTTATCTCGGCGTGCACAGCATTAGAAATTAGATTTCTGTGCTTTCGGCATCTATGGCCATGTTAGCCCGTCAAGTATGAGGGATGACATCCCTCAGCGATCACACTATCCGAGGAAAGGGAAGAAAAAAGGATTGGGGAAGGAAGAAACTGGCCTGGGACCTGTAAGTTAGGTACCATACCGGCATTTGCCTGATTTGAATTAGGAAAACCCAGGAAAATTTCACTCAGGATGCCTGACCTGAAAAAACTTTCTCTTTTTCGACCGAGTACCCCTACCGGGAATCGAATTTGGAACCGCTCGCACGAAAGACGCGAGCGTTAGCGACTATGCTATGCGAGGACACTTGGCGTGCAAAGACTTAAATTACATACTTACTAGAGTGCGCAATTTAAAAATTTACTTATGTATATGTTTGTATTCATTGATAGAGATGCACACTAAATGTGATAAAACTTAGGCATCGGCACTTTATTTCTGTCTAACCATTTTGTGATATCAATGTTTTTGTCCTTAACCCCTGCACGCGAAACTGACGCGACGAATAAGCCACGATGCATGAACAATACGTAAAATTCCACAAATTCTAAAACTACTGTGTTTTTGTATGTTTAATAAGATTTTTAAATCCATTTTGTTCTTCATACAGTTTTGGAAATTGAATAGCTCTCATTGTACTAAAGAGTTACAAAGAACGATATAATACGTTAGCTTAGAACGACTTCTTCCACACGAAAGGTGTTAGGTTTCATCCAATTAATGGGTAGTCCGGGAACTTTCTTGTTGAACAATCCATAAGAAAATCAATCTCGTAAGATCTGGAAAATGAAATGGGAATTTTTCAGTTTAACATCCCACGTTTATCTCTTAGGCTACGGGAGACGGATAATTAAGGCTTGTGAATGGCGATATCAGTGCAATATAAATAGAATAAAAGCTAGGAGACTTTGCCATAATTCCAGGGTCAGGGCAATTTTGGCAGTTAAGAATTCAGAACAAATCATAATTTTCTCGGAGTTTTAGATTTTTCTTCATAATTCATGCAAATAATATAAAAGTAATATAGAATTATTGTGATATTTGTCAAAATTAAAACAAACTATATTATTTTGGTAACAGTTAAAGTTAAGATTTACGTTTACCTGCTAATCACCCAACTTTTAATTATAGTTAGGATTTATATTAACAAGACTTATATTAAAGTAAGCTTGGGGTCATGCTTATTTTTTATACTCTGAAGAATAATATTCTTGAATTTCCGTTTGAATTATTAGCAGAAACATAATTATACATTATTGGAAATGAAATATTTTCTTGATCACCTACGTTTACCTGACTTTGAAAGTGTTATTATTTTTTTAAAAAAATAATGCATTCATAAACTCTAAAAACAAACGGTTTCAGAAATCGCAACGTAATCGTAATGATGTCCCACGGCAGGCTAACTATCCGGGGAAGAAAGGAAGCGGCCTGGGACCTGTATGTTAGGTACTATCGCGGTATTTGCCTGGTATGAATGAGGAAAAGAAAAAAAAACCTTACTTAAGATGGCAGGGCGAAAAAAGTTGTCACACCTTTTCGACTGAGTAAATCCACCGGGAAACAACTTAGGACCGCTCGCATGTAACCTTTCAGTTCTACGTAACACGATTACGCTGTTTAAGTTAAACGAGACGTGGTGATAAGAATGAAGGAAGTGGACGGAAACGGAAGAATTCCGAGAAAACATGCACAATGCTAAGATGGAGCCAGGAACCCAAAATTGAAGATATTAGCAGAGTACTGGGCAATGGCGGCCCAAATGTAGCAATGAAGTGAGAACATGACACTGGTAAGATATGTTTTAGCGTCGTACTCTGAAAGAACACGTGAAATAAAATTAAAATGTAAGATATACAGAGCTATGTCTAGTTAAAGGGGCCCAGAAGTACGTAAAAGATTGTAGTCACGGAATTATACTTGATTTCTTTGTCATTTAAGAATGGAATCGTACTAGGCCTACGTTGTAGAAATGAGAAATATTTTGTACAGACTACACATACTTACCGGAAGCACACATAAAACAGAGAATACAAATATGTAAGTAGTTAGCCCTAATGTAACCTAACCAAGCTTATCTAAACTAAACCAACCTAACAGAAAGAAGCGAAATTTTATATTTTTTTCGAAAGTAAGTCTAGATCTTTTGACTATACATAGGCCGATATACAATATATGACAAATCAAGAAAATACTAAATGACTAGAACTACTCTATTTAAAGCTAGACTCATGTAAATAGTACTCAGTCCAAAGCCCTACCCAACTGTCCTAATTGTCTAACTTCACTTTCTCAAGTTCTTTTTGTCCGAAGCAAACTCCCTCATGCAAGAATCATAATAAAAGTATGTAACAGACTTTTTGATCATTTCGGACAATTGTTGAGGGGAAAAATGCAGAAAAGCATTACAATACACACTCCAGGTGTGCATTAAGTTTAATGAGTAGAGCCGCTTTACAAGATAGTAGAGTAGAGTAGAGTAGAGTAGGGTCGGGTTACGAAAGTTTGAATGTTTTGTTAAAATAATTTAGTACAATTTCTCGTTTCTGCGTACGGATACCAAGTGCAGCGGGCATTGTAAGGTTTACTTAACGATGAATATTCAGGATTGTTTTTGCCGTCCTAAAGTTAATGTACGCCGACGAATCCAACATTGCATCTACATAGTTATTTTGTATTGGTCGATATATTAACCTGTACGATATGGCCGATATATTAACAACCTGTACCATAGATTATATATAATAAACTCATTTTTTTTTTTATTCAAACTTAGTAGTGCCTCCCTGAAACCCAATGTAACCTGTGCTACTACCTATCATATACTTGACAAAAGCATTGGTACGGTGTATAGTAAATTCGACGGAAAACTAAATTTTAGTAATCCTACATTGTTACCGACATATTTTTAATCTGGATGAAATTCAGACTACCTTTTTCTTTTCTCAAAATAAACTTTCAATTGAACACAAAGAACAGATTATTAATTTATGAAGATATACTGCGTTCTATGATATGTTTGCGCTTTATGACTTTCATCTGTTTTAGTGTTTTGTTGTTAATTGTGCTACAGGGTTGGCAATTACATAACACATTTGTTTCAATTTGAGATATATCAATTGAAAAAATAAAAATTGATTCAAATTTGTTACTCCAATGCTTTTTTCGCGGCAGCCTTCGCAAAAATTGTGGAGCGTAATGTAACATCAAGCATTCATTAATCAATTATAACTGCATTAATATTATCGCAAAATAAAATCGTAGCTTTTGCGTTATTTGACGCAAAACGTTTTAGGGGCAGCCAGCAGTGACACAATTGATCCTCTGCGTATACAGATCGATCACAAAGTCTCGATACATCTAAGTACATGAAAAGTATAAAGTATATTGGAGAGTTTCAATTTCTCAGGCAAGAAGCAACCGCAATCCTTTACCTCCGTTAACTGCGAGCAATTTGCCAAGTATGGATTGCGTAACGCAGTGACGCGCCACAGGGATTAAGAATGTCATTATTACTTCAATAATGAAATACACCGAATGAATAGGTTTACTTATTAAATTGAGAGAATTCTCACTGTAAAAAAAAAAAAATGTTGATGTTGAAGTATTATTCGTGCAGATTAAGAATATGGGGGACACTAATCGAAGTACCGGTATCATATCATATTTCTTTGTATCAATAGCTTTAAAACGCATTCTGATCTTTATTTTCTTGCTGAATGTCTACTTACAGCATACAGATTTACAATACGATTACTAACTGATACGCTATGAAAACCATTACTTCAGTGCCTACTATTAATTTTAACTAGGTCCAAACACATAATACGATTTCTTAAGGGAAGTGTTGATGCCGGAGAAGCAATAGTAAGCAACCGTGTTCGATTTATGAAGGTATGTCTGAGATTTTCCCCTTTAGAAAAATCATCCTGCTTCTGATTTGGCAAATGTCGTCCCAAGAAGACATAAAGATTTCTCCTCTCTTACAGACTTACTCTTTGCTGAAAAATATATCTGAATAGGCTCTAAGAGTCCATTTTCTAAGTTTGGGTGACGCTTCTTCTGCCACATTTTCCTTTTCTTTTCCATACGTGAGGCTGTATTTGATCGCGCTAGCTACTCTCATAGAAAAATGTCGTTTCTAGAAGTGCAAACTACAGCTCACAGATGACGAGAAGAACCCTAGCAGAAGTAGTGTGACGTAGGTATGGGCTCGCTTACTTTTTGCACGGGGTTTCAATGACACCACGGAATAGCACACAGATAACTACCGGGAGTAGCAGATGACATCTAAGTATAGACCACACCTCAAAAACCGAAAATGGACTTGACCGAGTCGTTGACCTTTCCCCGCTGCCCCTGTTTTAGGGTTCTTCTCGTCATCTGTAAGCTGTAATCTTGCAAGAAAACAAAACCAAAGTGGTGTCTTGCTTTATGGTCTGTAGTAGATTTGGAAGGTGTTGTTTGTCAGCAAGGAAGAAGGGGAGGATTTGATGTTCAATCTTTCTGTTGAGACTTGGAGCACTAAAATTGATCATCAATAATGCGTTTGTACTTCCGTCGACAAGAAAACAAACAAATAATGTACTAGCAAAACCACAAATGGGTCAGAAAATTATCCCTCTTTCCCCGAGCATCACATCACAGAAGGAAGAAATGTTTGTTGCTCTGCTAGTCAGTGGTGCTATTCAGCCGGTTCACAGCTGTTCGCGAGAACCGATTGTTAAAATATTTCGAGTTCGTAGAACCGTTTGTTATACCCAGACAAAAACACACACACGCAAAATTTAGTCAAGAGTGAAAGAAAGAAGCCAAACAAGTTTGTGAAAACACCTCTTTATTTTCCCGCTCGCTTGCATTGTTCTGAAATCAAGCAGCTTTGAATTGTTTCAATTCAATGGGCAGACAGAAATTTGAATACGAATTCCAGAATACTGGGACTTGAGAGTGTAATGAATGTGATACGTATATAATGCTTATTACGTGTGCTAAGTTACCTATTTGTTTTTGTATGATTCCGATATACAATACAAAATATTGGTCTTTTCATCGTTACCTCAAAGGATTGCTGTCATTCCTCAAAGGATGGCCCATTCCTGGTGGGACACCATATCTATCTATATCTATATCTATATCTATCTATCTATCTATATATCTATATATCTATCTATCTATATATATACGAGGTGTATTCCAAAAATCCGTTTATGATTTAAAAAACAATGCTAGTGCGCATTGTCGTCGACGAGAATGATTCCGGACGACAGTTTCCCGCGGCGTCGATTTTGAATCGCACGTCGCACTTTGGTAAGCGTATCGCAGTACACGTCAGTGTAACTGTTCTCCCACGTTCCAAGAAATCAACCAACAGGACGCCCTTGTCGTCCCAAAAGAAGGTAGCCATCAGTTTGCGACTCGACTTGCTTGAACCTTTTTCGTTTGGGGGAACCTGAATGGCGCCACTGCATGGACTGTTGTTTGGATTCGGTGTTGATGTATGAGATCTACGTCTCGTCGCCCGTCACAATGTGGGAAAACAAATCTGTCGTCGATAGTGATCCAAAAACTGTCGGGAACTGCACATTCGTTGCTCTTTGTAATGGTCCATTAGCATTTTTGCACTCAACTTGTGATATCCAAGTGTTTCTGTGAAAATCCTGTAGATGGTGGTTCGTGCAATGTGAAAAAAAATCATAAGCCAGAGCACTGATCATCAATTCCTGATCAGAGGGCGCGGAGGCTCAGTGGTAGAGCGTTCACCTCCGGTGCTTGGGGTCCCTGGTTCAATCCCAGCTCGCGCCGTGTGGACTTTGTGGTGGACAAACACCGTGCTCGTGGGTTTTCTCGGGGTTCTCCCGTTTCATTCCACCATTTCACTCATCTCTCATCATCACCGCCTCCTTTAGCCTACCCGGCATAAGCGTGGGACGTAAAACTTAAAGATTTCATTTCATTTTTTTCAATTGCTGTTCACTTCGCAGTTTTTGGTTCACTTCCTCTACGAGGTCATCCGTCTGAATACTAGGCCTGCCACTCCGGTCTTCATCGTGCACGTTGGTGCCATCTTTTTGAAACTCGCGACACCATTTGCGAACCTTTCCTGCACTTACTACTGTAGGTTCATACACTACGCACAATTCCCGATGTATATCAGCAGCAGAAGTTCCTTTTGCAAACAAAAATCGTATCACACCGCGCACTTCACAACTTGCGGGAAGAACAATTCTCGCGGCCATTGCAATCTGCTTTCCACGACTGCCAAATTCCTACTGACTCAAGACAACCACTGAGTGGCTTTGGCAATAGTCTGTCATTGGCGTTGCGTGCTTGAAATTGTGTTCCAGCCTATCCTCATTTCACTATACCTCGACGGCCCTTACTTTTGAAATACGTCTCGTATATATATATATATATATATATATATATATATATATATATATATATATATATATATACACAGGGGTGCCCACAAAGGGGGCTATGACGCAAAGTGCGTCATTGAAATATTTGGGTGGTTAAAATATATATATAAATATCTTTGAGGGGGTGTAAAAATTAATCGAAAAGATTTTTTTTCATGGAAGAACACCTACGGATAGACAATTGAGAGGGGTGCGTCATGGACATGAGGGGGGGGTGGGCATCACTGATATATATATATATATATATATATATATGTGTGTGTGTGTGTGTGTGTGTGTGATAAATAGATAGATAGATAGATAGATAGATAGATAGATAGATAGATAGATAGATAGATAGATAGATAGATAGATAGATAGATAGATAGATAGATAGATAGATAGATAGAGAACCGGTTGTTAAAAAAATAGAATAGTACCACTGCTTGTAGTCAACTATATGTTTAAAAGTTGGGATCCCACAATTTGCACAACCAAAGGCAAGACTGAACATAAGTCTGCATTGTCATTTATTCTTTTTCTTCTTAGCTAATAAAGCAATGCAACTTGAAAATTTAATCTCAGTATAGCACTCGAACTCAGTATGACTACAATTGAATGGTCGTTGAGAAGAAATACAGGCAATGGGTGAAATTAAAAATATAAGAAGTGAAAGAATCAATTCAAGTCATTGTACACTTCGCGCTCGTGGAATCAATGTTATATTTGTTATTTCGTTTCCAGTTGTTTTCTTGACAGATCCGTTTGGTACAGTTTTATTGCTCGTTGAACATAGAAATACATATATGCTTTCCTCTGTCGGTCGTAGCTACAACACAGTCCGGAAGTAAACGTACCCCTAATTAGTGTTTTCTGACGGTTTCTATGTTTTACCCATATTTGTTTGGTAACATTGCTTGGCCTTGTATCTGGAAGAAAATGGTATCAAAGACAACACTGTTGTGATACAGCTGGATGGAGCACCAGCGCACTTCACGATTAACGTGCGCAGTTACCTGAATCAGACGTTTCCTGGCCGCTGGATTGGAAAAGGTTGTGCATCTTCACCAGATCTCTTTGCCTGGCCTCCAAGAAGGCCCGATCTGACGACATCAGACAATGCTCTCTGGGGTTTCAAAACAACAAGTAAGAAACATTCGATATCACACAATGCAGAAATTACGAGCAGTTGTGGAACACACCTTCACCCTCGTGACTCCGAAGTATCTCCGCAAAAAATCTGCGAGAACTTGCCGCAGAATTCAGCTGTGTTACAACATGGATGGTGATCATACCGATGTTTATGATTCTTAAGACTTAAAGGTAACTGTGTACAGATATTTTACCATAATTAACACTATACTGTTGAAACTAAAGGGGGATACGCTCACTTCCGAACCACCCTGTATACAGAGGATGGCGTCAAAATAATGACAATAACCACTTCGATTTTGATTTTCAAACAATCTAACAGTTATACAGATTCAGACTCGATATCAGCCACAGAGGTTTGAGGGATATGATTATTTTAGAGAGGCAAGTCATTTAAAATTACCTACTTACTGATTAACGTAGACCTACTGATTAACGTGGAATCCGAACCACATGAGCTGCCGACGGGAGTCGAACCCGCGTCTCCCACGCCAAAGGCGCGTACGCTAACCGCTTAGCCACGGAGGAGCTCTGGCTGTTACATTAAGGTAAGTTAATTATGTTAACTAATTATCGTTTGTAAGAGCATAGAAAGTTAAACATTCGGAGACCTATTCATAGACATTTTCAGACGTTATTAGCGGTCACTGGCGTAGTTTAAGAAGTGCGTGACTAATTTCGATTTTTTGACATAGTTGGTGGCTTTAAATTAAAAATAAGACATTTATTTGAGACTTCCCGAATATCCCGCTCAAGAGGGGGCGTTTCAATAATAGTAAAATTTCCCTTTATTTATTCACAAATTACCGAATGTGAGGATTCGCTTCAGTTAGAGATGTAAAATTCGGCATGTAAACTCATAATAAAAATAATGGAGCACAGGTTTCAGCGTCTTTGAAAATTTTCTCTTGAAGGGGAGATGGGGGATTTCTATAGTAGTGGGGTCCGGTGGCTCAGTGATAGAGTGTTCACCTCTGGTTCGATCCCAGCTTGCGTCAACTGGGCTTTGTGGTGCGAGAAGCACCGTGTGCGTGCGTTTTCTCGGGGTTCTCCCGTTTCCTCCCACTTTATTCATTCCACCATTTCATTCATTTATCATCATTATTATTATTTCCTTTAGTCTACCTGGTATATGCGTGCGACATAAAACTCAAGGATTTCATTTCATTGCTATAGGAGTGAAATTTCCCGTTATATATTTAGAAAGTGTTCAATATGAGAAAAAGGAAACATTTTTATAATTGTGACATTTAACGATAGAAGGTTTTGAGGAAAACCCCACAAGGAGGCAATGCAGCAAACGGAAGCAGAAACAGATGGGCTGATTATTTTGTAAGCGACATAGGTAGAGTTCCATGGCAACTCTAGAATAGCAACGACGTGCACAATATTATCAATTGTACGAGAAACCATGGGCGTCTCTGGCGGGAAGGACGAGGGGGACGCGTCCCCCTCCAATATTTTGGAGTACAAAATATTCAATATTTTATTCTAATTTAATTAATTTACTAACGACAACAACATATGAGTAATAATTATTTTATTTATTTGCAATATAATAGGTAACAGAGTTCCTGATATACCTCAGGGGGTCCGTGAAGGTAAGCAGAAAGGTAACACATGGAATCAAAGATAATAAACAGGTTGGGCTAGGTAGTACCATTTAAATCAGTTTCTTTGATGTCCCCCCCCCCCAAATTTTACATGCCAGAGACGCCAGTGCGAGAAACTAAAATATTTCTGTTACATCTCGAGCATGCTTTTTATTTTTTAATCACATGAGTACCCTGATGTTCAACAATATTCGTGTTAACTCTATTTTTTTTTTTAATTTAGTACATTAACAAATAAAGACATTTGTCAGCCGAAAAACGATGTTTTTTCTTTCTTTTTTGTTATGCTATTATGTTGATTGTGTTTTGGACTTCAGCGTCCCTTTTGAGCACAGAGGCTATATAATACGTGACCTCGACCTAAAGTATAATGCAACGTACGTTATAAACAGTCGGTTCATTCCGGAGTGAGTGACAAGAAATCTCTATCAAAGAAACTGCATTTACAATAAAGGCTTGTTCTCCAAGCGTATTTGTTGTCTATTGTTATCAAAAAAAAGTATTGATAGCCTCGCTGGTGGAAAGGGATGATAACCGAAAATCAAATGTAAATACTACATGAATATTAGCTTTTTACATTGGAAAATAATAATAATACATACCAATGCTGTTTTTTTCTTCTGTTTTTTCATTAAATTTCACACATAAGGTTACACACACCTTATTCCATGCATCCCGTTTTTCATTTCTATCTCTATACATTTCGCACTTTAAATTTCATAACTCGTGATATTTTTGTATTTCGTTAATGAATAGTTCTTCGCTTTCCATGAGCTCCTCCGTGGCTAAGCGGTTAGCGTACGCGTCTTTGACGTGGGAGACCCGGGTTCGATTCCCGGCGAGAGCTCATGTGGTTCGTATTCCACGTTAATCAGTAGGTCCACGTCTCATATAGCCTCGCTGCTGAAAGGGACGCTAAACTAAAATCAACTCAACTCTTCGCTTTCCATTTCTGCGGGCGCGGGAAAGTCTGCACGTGTGGCTTGGCTCATTGCCAGCAATGGTTTTCCGACCCGCTACACCTGTGTGGACTCGCTGCGAGCCAGCAATCCCCGCAACTCAATTTTTGCCCGCTGCGGGTCCGCAGCAGAGTCGTGCAGAGTCGTGTGGTAGGAATGATAAGAACCAATGTATTTCCGGCACGCGCGGGTACGCAACAGAGTTTTCTGTTGCGGGCCCGCAACAGACTTTTCTGCACGTCTGAACCGAGACTAACTTCAATTTTCAGGTTTCCTACAATAATCCTTTCTACTTTGTAGACCCTATACTTATTGTTTCCTATGTTTGGATATATTTGAGTGACTTCTTAAGTCTCTTATAAGTTACTTGCTATCATACAGTGTTTCTTTAGTTTATTATTATTATTATTATTATTATTATTATTATTATTATTATTATTATTATTATTATTATTATTATTATTATTATTATTATTATTATTATTAAAACTTAAGGATTATTTTTGAGATTTTAAGGCACAATAGTGCAGAGCAAGGCGCTTGAATAATCCTCCATCTCCAGTTCTTGATTGGCTACAGTGGTTACAAGAATCCGGAAGTAATTCTCGTTACTAGTTGCTCATGCGAACGGAGTTTCTCCAGGATTAATTATTTCAAGTCCAAACTAAGATCGACTATGCTTCAACAGAGACTAAACTCCATAATGTTGCTTTCTGTTGAAAAGTCGATTTCAGCGAGCATAGATATTAAATATATCATTGGAGAATTTAAAGCCATGGTTTCATTCAACACAAGAATGTTCTTATAAAAGCTCTTGTAATTGATGCCATTGCAATAAAAAGTACCCTTATACACTTAAAAATTCTGATATTTCTTTGATAAATACATAATTCACATACACGTATATTTGTGTATGAACTTTCTTTAAAAATATGTACATAAAAGTTTTTATTGCGTACCATGTTAATATTTTTTATTATGTCTTATCCCTTCCCAGCCTGCACCCACATTACCAAAATCCTGGCGCCGCCTATGGTCTGTAGTACAATTTACGTACAGCCGTCAGAATGGAGAAGCAACGAACTCCACTGTAGTCATTTTATGCTCCCAGTACGAAACAACAGGAAAGGAGACTGAAAAATACTACGGCAAATGAAGACAGGAGCGTCATTACAGATTTTGCATGGGGAAGCAAAACCCCTTGATATAAGTAAAATTTCGTGTTTGTCACTGCTTTACTATTATTCTATTGATAAAATCTATAGAAATCTCAAACTAAGGGGGGTAATTGCCCCTCCCTGCCCCCTAAATGACGCACCCTGAATGAAGATTCTTTATCAGATAAGATAAAACACACCGATGTAGAACCGAGTCGCAAAACGAAAGTAACGTAGATGTCGGTAGTTATGGTAATTTGAGTTCAATTGAGTTTAACGTCCCTTTCAGTAGCAAGGCTATATGAGACGAGACCAACTGATTAACGTGGAATCCGAACAACATGAACTCCCGCCGGGAATCGAATCCGAGTCTCCCACGCCAAAGGCGTGTAAATTTTACCAGCTATACGGTATAGGATAGATCCTAGGAAATTTCTTACGGTTTGTCCTCGTCAAAATCTCAACATGTATGGCGTCAGATCGCAAAAGAAAAATCCGAAAGATTTTGATTTAAGCGACATCAGGTGAGAGAAAGTGAAAACAGACAAGTGATCAAGGATGTTATAAATAGAGGATCTGCCCGTATGTATCGTCATCCGATTAAATCGATGAAGCCAGAAAACAACCGAGCATCGACACGTCTGATTGGCTACTCTCGTTTCTGCCATCGCCTGGTTAGCTACTTTCGTTTCCGCCATGATTGTTGGCTTAAAACATTGCGATCCTATTGGGCGGAGTGGACAGAGTAGGAGTGGCGAAACTGTGACGTATGGCTTCAGGATTTTGTTGTAAGGGCAGATCCTCTATTTTATAATATCCTTGCAAGTGATGCGGTATGTGCTGCTAATTTAACTTCTGATCGTGCAGGTTTATTTCTGGTGCACCACTCGAAATAATTATTGAAAAATTATAATTTGTCACTCATTTCCTTATTATTCTTTCCTAAATGATTTGCGCTGAGCGACATGAAAATATCTCACATGACATAAATAAAATTCAAGGGGACTATCAAAAGCAATTATTGAAAAACTACAATTTTTTTACGATATGCCTATAAATACGGCGTCCGGATGTACAGTATGAAAATTATAGTGCATAAATCACAAACCAACCTGTGCTAGGTGGCCACTGGAAAGCATGAATGCTATCTAACCGAGACAATACAGAGAGAAACGGGGACCCGTGTGTTAGCGAGGGGGTGCGTTCGAAAGAAGCAGCCGCGTAAGCGAAAGTTGTGCAAACGAGTGTTTTTTTTTTTTTTTTTTGGCAATGATGCGAGTTTGAATAGCACTGGTCATGGTATCATGCTAGTAGCGCTCCACTTAGTTGAGGGATATATGTAATTCCGTAAGATTTTGAAAGAAGCAATTATATGACTGGTGGCGATGGATAGATAATGAGCTATAGAATCACGTACTACCAGGTGTTTTGTCTCAAACTGTGGCTGTGCCGCTGTATGACGTCATACTTCTAAGATGGCCGCTAACGTCGACACCGATGTCTTTTTAGCGTTTTAAGCTAAAGTTATCAACCAATTTTCATGGGAAGTTGGCTCATTTTATTTCTTCTGGTTGCTGCATCTGCCTTTTGCATAGATATTTGCCAAATAAATAGTTTCACTACTTCAAAAATTAAGAAAACTACCGGTATCAAAACTGAGGTACAATTAAATCACTTTTTCTAACTCCAATCGACATACCCACTAAACTAGCGAATGGGTTTTAATAAGTGTCTTATTTTTTCCATGGCTATTATTTATACAATATTGAATAAATATTTGACAAATAAATAATTTTATTTATTTACAAATTTAATAAAAAGTCGGCAAAATGATATAAAATTCAGTCTTTTTGAAAGATATGCAATCAAATATCCACAATGAAAATTGTGTGAGGTATAAAATGTTAACAGATCATTAGGCCGATAAATACCTTTAAATTAAACAAAAGTTTCCGATTATAGGGTAATTTATTCTCGTATTGTAGTAGACCACTTCCTTATTACTGTTAAAAAAAGATAGGCATCCAATTAAACAAAAATAAAAATTAGTAATAATGCTGGGTTGTAATATCAAAACAAATAGTAAAATACTTCAAATAAACATTTTATTATTGCAGAATTGTTTAGAAAGGAAACTAATAATAGAAATTCGACTTATGAGTCATTATCTCAATCCGACGGTTGAATTTGATCTTCATTTTCACAGTTGTCACAATGCTCTTCCTCTGCTCCACATTTGCTCAGTTCTGTGCATCTAAGTATTTGAACACGGCATTTGTAATTGACACAATTGAAAGCAAATCGTCCTTTGACACAATCGCAACGCACCAATTTTAAAATAGCTTCTGGAGAGCATGGTATATGACTCATGGTAGGAAAATTTTCATTTCCCCTCCTTTCCTATCTAAACGTAGATGGTCAGGGAGATCCGGTTGTCGAGGATTAGCCGATCGTCACTCCAGCACTTGGTAGTGAGTTCTTAAGATGATTGGTGTAAAACTAGCTTTGTTGGCACCAAAGTGTCACGTTGGACATGTTTTCCGGTAAACAGCCACCACCGGACCTTACCAATATCTGAAAATTGTTTACCTTGTACATAGGCGCGACAAATGTACCTTTCTATCAATATTTCATCTTCACATATGAAACTTCTGGGCAGTTTAATCTATCAAATTCCTCTAGAAGTTTTTTCTGTGGAAGATTTAAAAACTTTCTAGAAAGATTGTTTTCCCTTGTCCTTGTAGCAGTCTGCTGTGTCACACCCAGATAGAGGATGATTAATAATGCCTTAATTTGCTTGGGATTTAGGAAAGCGTAAATATAAGTGCTATTAACCTCCTATTAGCTCAAATTCCGGTCACAAACACACTGCCTGATTGAAGCAACTGCAATTGTATCTATTGAATAGATGTGAAGAGCAGAAGCACGAGCCGATACATGTAAACAGTGTAAATTAATTTGTGTATCATCTCCATCCTGACTACTTGCAAGGTCGTATTACCATCGCTAACTGAAGACTGCCTCGTCCCTTCAACTAGCAACTAAAGTTCCATTTTAAACAAGACGAAATGCCGTTTTGTTCCTTAGGAACAGATGAAGCTCTCGAACAAGCAACCAGAGCAATGAAATATTTGGAGGTATGTTAAACGAAAACCGACTCCAACACGTTTTTTCTTAGCTTCTCCTCAACTTTCTAGGATATCCGCAGGAACTATGAAAACAAGTCAAAACACCACCATTTTATAGCATGTAAGAGCGTCTCACCTATTGAAAGATGCACGTCTCTCTTTTACAATGGCAAAGCCCGTAACGTTTGAGGTAAAAGAGCTAATTAATATCTCAACACAAGTTTTTTTTTTCGAATTTAACCAGAACAACACAATAAGAATGTTTGAAAAGGTCTTGAGCTGTACAGCGTTTTCTAACAAGAAAGGATTGAGTAAGATAAATGTAGCTTGTGGGCACCAATGAAAAAAGATATCTTCAATTATGTAGTAAAGCCCACAGAGTTGTATTGACGAAATTGTCGGATACTGTATTGCAGTTAAAGACAGTTCTCTGTTCACTATGTTACTAATTGTTTCGAGGAGTCGACCCTACATCGATCTGTAGCAATGTCTCAGTGATTATGAGTTCTCAGCTGTTCCCTGATCAATGTATAATTTAGACGGATCAATGATTTTACCTTTCAACAAGAGCAATTTGATGAAAATTCTTGAACGCCTTATATCGCCAATTTCTGACAATACAAATCAAAAAATTTTATCTAAATACAATGGACCAGCAACTCATTCAAAACAAACCACTCCCATACAACACTGTGGAAATCATTTATAGCATGGCTGAGGTACAACGTCTGCAAAAAGATTCAAGTGTGAAGACGTGTTGAGACCTTTCAATTGCGTTTATCAAGGAGATGGATCAGTATCTAACGAAATATAACGAACACTCTTAGTTTTTTTACACTTACGTCGAACATTCACTGAAGAACTCAATGAGAAATAAAAGGTCTATTCAAACAACATCTGTTCAATATAAAATCACGGACTCCACAGGTACAAGGAAAGCAACTTTGAGGTCTTTACTGTCTCATCTGTTCTCTAAGGATGAGTTGACAGCTTACCTCGCTCATAAAGTATTATTGCATGCACAGAAAATAAAGCAAAACATAGCTGTTAGTTGGACGAACGAGGCTGTCTTCGGTTAGTAGTCAGGAGGGAGATGATACAAAAATTAATTACACTGTTTGCATGTATCGGCCCGTGCTTCTACTCTCCATATCTATTCAACAAATACAGATGTGTTTATTCTGTTATTGTGGTGGTTAGAGTTGCTTAAGTTTCAAGATATGTTAAATTTATATGAACTACAAACTATTATTAACGTACCTACTCGTCAAGGAAAGACAGCTACCGACCAAATTATTATTCCAAAAAGTAATCTTAAATGTTTGTTTGAAGTTACTGAACTTGGATTTTCTGATCATGAAGCCATTTATTGTAGAATACCTACCGAGAAACTAGTGAAGGGAAGTCCGAAACCGATAACGAGAACAACCAGATTATTTTCAACGGAAAATATAAATTATTTTTGTTTTCTATTATCTCGTGAATCTTGGAATCCCTTGTACGACTTACCTAGTGCTAATGACAAATTCAATTATTTTGTTGATGTTTTCTTACATAATTTTAACACAGCATTTCCATTACAGTTACGGAAAGATCTTAATAACATAAAAAAGTGGGTCACGCAAGGAATAAAAGTTTCAAAGCAAAAGCTTATATATTATCATAAACTTAAGAAAACCTGTGTTAATTTACCAGCTAAAGTTATTTCCCATATAAAAACATACAAAAGAATATATCAGAATGTTATGCGAACAGCCAAAAGAATCCACAATGACATTATAATACACGGATATAAAAATAAAATGAAAGGTGCGTGGAACGTAATAAACAATTCATCAAAGACTGTTCCAATGCGCGAAATATCACAAGTTAATTATAGAAATAATTCTTTCGCTAATCCTGCTGCCATTACTGAAGTCTTTTATCAGTATTTTCTTAATACGAATCTACCACCCGGAAAGTCGGATCTCAATGTACAGCAAAATATTCCATGCAACAAACATAGTATGTATGTAACTCCGGTAACTGAAGAAGAATTGTTGGACTGTATCAAAAGGCTTTCTAGTACCCGTTCTGCAGGTATAGATGAAGTCCCATCCTTAATTATAAAAAAGAGTGCGCATTTAATAGTAAAACAACTATGCTTTCTTGTAAATGTATCATTTGAATCAGGCGTTTTCCCCGACAGATTGAAGACTGCAAAAGTTATACCTTTCCACAAAAAAGGAAATACTTATGATGTTCAAAACTATAGGCCTGTTTCTATTTTGTCTGTTTTCTCGAAGATTTTTGAATCACTAATGTTATCGCGCTTGAGAAATTTTATATCCTGCCATAACCTAATCTCGTCTTCTCAACATGGTTTCCAAAAAAACAAATCAATTGATACAGCGTTGTTTAACTTTATTAAAGAGGTTTCTACAGTACTTGATAAGGGAAAATATGCATAGGTTTATTTGTTGATTTCTCCAAGGCATTCGACAGTGTTCAACATTCTCTTCTACTGGCAAAACTCCAGAAATATGGTATTAGGGGAGTAGTACATGAATGGTTTCGCTCGTACCTGACAAACAGAAAACAAGTAGTAAAAATACAAAAAAAATTAACAATAAGCAAGTCACATTTTCATCCAAAACTGCTACTATCTCTGCTGGTTCCTCAAGGCTCAATTCTTGGACCAATTCTTTTTTTATTTTACATAAATGATCTTGTTCAATATATGTATCTCCTTGTAACAGCGGACAATATAGTTGAACTAGAAAGTAAATTAAAACAAACTGTGGAGCGTTTGATAAAATGGACATCTCAGAATCAACTGCTGATAAATGCAAAGAAAACAAAAGCACTAAATTTTCATAAACATGTACACCTCGAACAGTACCACCCATTGTGATAAATTCAACTGATGTAGACTATTCAAAATCCACTAAATTTTTAGGTATAACAATAAGCAACAGGCTTACATGGGATGCACATATTACTGAGCTAAACAGCAAATTAAGCCGTATATGTTTTGTCATTTATAGACTACGTGGTTCAGTGTCAAAAGAAACTTTGCTGTTATTGTACTATGGTAAGTTTCAATCATGTTAAATTACGGAATAATTTTCTGGGGAGCCTCCTATTTCAGTGTTACTACTTTTCGTCTAGAGAAGAAGGCAATAAGATCTATTTTTAATCTATCACCAAGGTCCTCATGCAAAAGGGTCTTTCAGTCAAATAAAATTTTAACTGTGCCTTGTCTGTACATATACAAAAGTATCATATATGTAAAGAGAAATGAAAGTAGTTTTCTTCATGTTGACGATGTACATTCATACAACACACGACAAAAGAATAACATATTCACCGCATACCAAAACTATGGGTGCACCAAAAGAAGTGTTCTTCCTATGTCCGCTAAGTTCTTTAATAAGCTCCCAAGTTATTTGAAGGATATCAAAAACATTCGAAATTTCAAAAATGAACTATTTAATTTTTGTGTAGCAAAATGTATTATCATATTAATGAATACTTGGGTGATAGTTTGTAAAATAATGTAAATCAATTATATTGAAATGTCTTCTTATTATTTGACAAGTCCTATGTACTGGTCTCTGACCAATAATGTACGACATGGATGAATAAACAATGAATGAATGAATTCCACCAGGCAGTGTGTTTGTGACCGGAATTTGAGCTAATAGGAGGTTAATAGCACTTATCCTAGCGGATATGCTAGAGACTTGAGGAGAAGCTAAGAAAAAACGTGTTAGAGTCGGTTTTCGTTTAACATACCTCCAAATATTTCATTGCTCTGGTTGCTTGTTCGAGAGCTTCATCTGTTCCTAAGGAACAAAACGGCATTTCGTCTTGTTTAAAATGGAACTTTAGTTGCTAGTTGAAGGGACGAGGCAGTCTTCAGTTAGCGATGGTAATACGACCTTGCAAGTAGTCAGGATGGAGATGATACACAAATTAATTTACACTGTTTACATGTATCGGCTCGTGCTTCTGCTCTTCACATCTATTCAATAGATACAATTGCAGTTGCTTCAATCAGGCAGTGTGTTTGTGACCGGAATTTGAGCTAATAGGAGGTTAATAGCACTTATATTTACGCTTTCCTAAATCCCAAGCATATTAAGGCATTATTAATCATCCTCTATCTGGGTGTGACACAGCAGACTGCTACAAGGACAGGGGAAAACAATCTTTCTAGAAAGTTTTTAAATCTTCCACAGAAAAAACTTCTAGAGGAATTTGATAGATTAAACTGCCCAGAAGTTTCATATGTGAAGATGAAATATTGATAGAAAGGTACATTTGTCGCGCCTATGTACAAGGTAAACAATTTTCAGATATTGGTAAGGTCCGGTGGTGGCTGTTTACCGGAAAACATGTCCAACGTGACACTTTGGTGCCAACAAAGCTAGTTTTACACCAATCATCTTAAGAACTCACTACCAAGTGCTGGAGTGACGATCGGCTAATCCTCGACAACCGGATCTCCCTGACCATCTACGTTTAGATAGGAAAGGAGGGGAAATGAAAATTTTCCTACCATGAGTCATATACCATGCTCTCCAGAAGCTATTTTAAAATTGGTGCGTTGCGATTGTGTCAAAGGACGATTTGCTTTCAATTGTGTCAATTACAAATGCCGTGTTCAAATACTTAGATGCACAGAACTGAGCAAATGTGGAGCAGAGGAAGAGCATTGTGACAACTGTGAAAATGAAGACCAAATTCAACTGTCGGATTGAGATAATGACTCATAAGTCGAATTTCTATTATTAGTTTCCTTTCTAAACAATTCTGCAATAATAAAATGTTTATTTGAAGTATTTTACTATTTGTTTTGATATTACAACCCAGCATGTTTACTAATTTTTATTTTTGTTTAATTGGATGCCTATCTTTTTTTAACAGTAATAAGGAAGTGGTCTACTACAATACGAGAATAAATTACCCTATAATCGGAAACTTTTGTTTAATTTAAAGGTATTTATCGGCCTAATGATCTGTTAACATTTTATACCTCACACAATTTCATTGTGGATATTTGACTGCATATCTTTCAAAAAGACTGAATTTTATATCATTTTGCCGACTTTTTATTAAATTTGTAAATAAATAAAATTATTTATTTGTCAAATATTTATTCAATATTGTATAAATAATAGCCATGGAGAAAAATAAGACTCTTATTAAAACCCATTCGCTAGTTTAGTGGGTATGTCGATTGAAGTTAGAAAAAGTGATTTAATTGTACCTCAGTTTTGATACTGGTAGTTTTCTTAATTTTTGAAGTAGTGAAACTATTTATTTGGCAAATATCTATGCAAAAGGCAGATGCGGCAACCAGAAGAAATAAAATGAGCCACTTCCCATGAAAATCGATTGAGAACTTTGGCTTGTATAACGCTAAAAAGACATCGATGTCGGCGTTAGCGGCCATCTTAGAAGTATGACGCCATATACCTGCTAAGCCAGTTTGAGACAAAACACCCGGTAGTACATGATTCTATAGCTGATTACCTATCCATCGCCACCACTCATAATGGCTTCATTCAAAATCCCACGAACTTTGTTTTGTTTACTTATACCCTTACACTAACTTGTAAACACAAATTACAGTTTCTGTAAATTGTGCAAAAATGCACCGGTGGTGGAAAATATTATCACCGGTCATCTTTTATATGCACTCACTTAGGTAAATGTTTCGTAGGAGTCCAGAAGAACGTAAGAATTACAAAATTTACAGGAGAAATGGATGATGCAAATACTTAGACCAAACACAACTTAACCAAATCTAACCTAATGAAACTAAACTAAGCTAATATCAATAGAAAAGAGTGAAATTCTATCATTTTTTTGAAAAGTATGCTGGACTCCTACACTAATATAATCTAACCTACCCTAACCTAACCGCAACTATCCTGAACTAACTTAAACTAAACTAATGTGAACAGAAACTACCGAAATTGTAACATTTCTTAGAAAAAGCAGCTGGATCTCTTCTGCTATACATTGTCCCTTACTTATTTTATCCGTCGTAAAACACTTATAATGATTTTACACTTGTGAACATAAAATATTGGTATATTACTTTGTATTTAATTCTACTGCTTGCAGAAATTTGTTCTTTATAAATATGTCTTTTCATGCAAAGTATTGAATTTTACCTATTAATCTTCTAAAATGTGGTGCGCCAAAAGTACCCCAGTACCCTTCTGATTTTTATATTCTTTTTAGAGGTATCCAATTTAACAATATAGCGTCTGGTATTAGTATTATGTGCAGTGTAGTTAGCATAGGAATTTATCAATTTTCTACTTTTATTAAATAGAACTATTTGATAATATTGAAGGTCATTCGGTCAGACAGGAAAACTGCTCACGTGTATGGCGCAAAACGGTAGGATTTCCTACGAGATATGACATAACATTTTCCCGAAGATAAATTCTAAGATATTTCCTAGGATTTATCTCGTAATGTATAGCAGGCCTTAGCCACGAATGAACTCTATTATGGTGATTTATCTCGCTTTCTGGATGAAAAGCATACTGTAGTTTCAAGAAACAAAATTAATTTAGTTATTTGTACCGTCTGGAATGAAATTCGATTTCTTAACGTGGGCAGTATGGAATGCGTACATATCGACAATGCGCTTATAGACAGTTTCTGTAACTAATCTCAGAAACTTAATGACGAAATGGGTGATCCTGGAAGATACAAGTTCCATATCAAGTGCATGGAAATAATGGATAATAATTGGAAGAAACAAAATATTGAAGAATTTCTACAGAGAAGTACTAGTCTGTGCCATCTTCAAACTGAACAGCAACAGCACTCATGCATACTACATATATACCCCTTATGCAGAGTCGTTTTACGTATGATTAGCGTAATACTAAAAGCCTGACTACTGTAGGAAAGATGTTATTCGAACTTTTTAGTATGGTACTAATCACGCGTCAGAACGACTCTGCATAAGACCCTAAGTGGCTAAAGAAAATGTTTCTCTCTTGATGCATTCTTCTTAGGTTGAATTTCAAAGGTTAAATGGCGTAGCAAACATGTTATACTCCGATCATACGTTCAAAAACATAATATAATGTTTATTGCCAAGGAAATGAGAGCGAGTGTTACTGGGCCTTATGCAGTCTTTTTGGCTCATGATTAGCGTCATACTGACTACTGCAGGAAACATGATACTCAAACTCTTTAGTATGGCACTAATCACGCTTCAATACGACTCTGCATAAGTTTATTGTGGAGTCGGGAGAAAATTTTAGTAGTATTTTAATTGATGAGAGCACGATAGTATCTAATAAATCTTGGATGATAATTTCTTATCGTGTAGTTTTCGAAGTTGTTGCTTGTAATTATTATTATTAAGACAAGATTTTGCAATTGTTGAACTTGAAAATACTACTGAAACTATACTTGGAAGTTTGTTAGAGACTATGAGCCTTAAGCAGAGTCGTTTTGAAGCGTGATTAGTGCGATACTAGAGTTCGACTTACAATTTCTTGCTGTAGTCAGGCTTATAGTATTACGCTAATCATTCTTCAAAATGACTCTTCATAAGGCGTTATATCTATGGAAAACGTTCTCAAAAATCATCTTGTCTTAACAACAGATGGTGCGGCAGTGATGCAGGGTCGTTACAGTGGAATTGCAACAAGACTATGTGAACAGTTAAATAGCATGAACCATAAGCTTGGCTCTACAGTTTAAGATGTGATAAGGACTGTCACCGATGTGTCACATACAAACATTTATGGATTCTTTATATTCAGGGTTTTCTCATAGTCCAAGAAACCAGAGACTACTTAAACAATTATCAGACGAACTGTCTACAAATATTCGGATATTTGGTCGTGTGTTTGGAATACGTTGGACTGCATCTTCATTCAATTTTGTGCGGTTTGGCCTACTGTGGGAAAGTTACATTGCATTGTGTAGTCAAGACTAAATGTAGTAGATGCATAAGAGATCGAAATTCGAGGGTAGTAAAATAATCAGCTGATTGTCCATCACGAGTTTATTTTAATCTATGATGATGATCTTGAAATTTTGAAAGGTATTTCGCTCTTTTTGCAAACGGAAGTTCATCTGTAGTATGCATCGGTGGATCACCGATGGGCAACTA
Source organism: Thermobia domestica (assembly GCF_964235325.1). Lineage (NCBI taxonomy): Eukaryota > Metazoa > Arthropoda > Insecta > Zygentoma > Lepismatidae > Thermobia > Thermobia domestica. Next base: position 131,048,430 of record NC_137465.1, on the reverse strand, counting down.
GCGGCCTCTCGCCAAGAATTGGCGGTCCCGCAGCGACGATCCGCGGTGACCCCACTTCCGTTTTGAAAATTATACCATGAACGGCCCACCAGTAGCAGAGAAGCAAGGGAACGCCAATGAACCACAAAATTATTCCCACAAAATACAAAGATCTGTCCTGAAAGTAATGTCAGTGAATTTATTGTGATGCGACTGTACGTCGGAGTGCGGTCTAACCGGTTGAAACTGGTAGTGGAGGAACCCAGCTAAGCAGCGCTCCGAGCATCCGGAGAGAGAGAATGGGCCTGTCCGTGAGGGTTGTTTTTTTGATCTTGTGCAAGTGAAAATGCAGCGCTCGTTAGAACAAAGATTCATCGTCACCTACTATCTGGCGAAAGCAGGGGTGCCAACGACCCCCAGCCCCGTATAACCCGGACTTGGCTCCCCCGACTTTTTCTGTTTCCACGCCTCAAAACACCCCTGAAAGGCAAGCATTTTGGGAGAGTGGACGGGATCAAAGCAGCTTGCACCGCAGAATTTAAGGACATTCTGGAGGACTACCGCAACGCATTCGAGAGCTGAAAGTCCCGCTGGAACCGACGTATCGACGCAAACTGCGAGTATTTTGAAGATTTTTAAATACTTGTAACGATAAATTCAATAAATGATTTTAATAGACATTACTGACATTGCTTTAGGGCAGACCGTGTATGTTAAATCGCCTATTATGTGTGAATTGTTTACATTAAGTAGAGTCTTAAAAAAATGAAAAAAGTACCAAAAAAATCCCCCATTCAACGGGAACCACCAACGTTTTGATTACTAGGCGCGTGTTCTTCCGACTTCGCTTGTAGAAGGATAAATCGGTGAGATCTTTTTAATTTGGCCAATCAGAGTGTTCGTTTAACCATATACATTCAACGATTCCTGTTTGGGATTAGATAAAATGAGTTTGCCATGTAATTTTATAACAAAATTACGCGCGTCTATTTACTTTATTTCATAGTTCTCCCATATTAACTTTCTAATGATCGGCGACAGTTGTCATCTAAATTCATACAATTATACGCACTCATCTCAAGATTTTTCACTTCATGATGTAGAGGCAGGGGTTACTCTTGACCCTCACTTCAGAACAATTCGACAGGAAACAATAATATATACCGTAATAATAACCGCATGTACATGATTGGCAATAGTTCGTGTTCGTCTCTTCACGATTCTCCGCGACGAATTGAAGGAGCGCGAACCAAAATGAAGTCTTCGCTGCTACGCGGTGGTAACTTCCAACCCCAACTCTAGATATGTTTCGACTCGACGAATCTCTGCCGCTAGTAGCACATTAGCAGCAATCCTTCGACGCGTCGCTATATTGACGATTGAAATTTACCGGCAAATGGGCCACTAGGTGTTGGCGACGTTTACGGTATGGGGCAACTAAAGCCAAACGAGAATTGGTATATCGATCAGTTTGTGCGTTAAAGATCCCCCAAGGTCAAGAAATACCCTTAATGAATTAGAACAAAGAAACACATTCCAAAGAGTGCCCTGAAGTTGTCGAAATGAAGACTGGTTGTAATTGGCCAGTGACTGGTGTTTTCTGAGTGGTTGGTAATTTGACCGATCAGAAAGCACATGCACCGACCAATGACAGCGAGCCTTCAGGTCGACAACTGATTGGACAATCCATCAGCCAATTATAGTCCACCTTGCCCACTCTTGATAGTATATATACACCCAATTACTCTGCTTGATCTCTTCATACTGACCCTGAAGATGAGAACAATGTCTGTTGTTGAAACTTTCGACGACGAAATCTTGCACATGGTTGAAATCCCGAGAATACATATTCATCATCACGTCACCAGTAATGCTTGAACTCCTATTTTAATATTATATAAATTATAAATAATAAATGACAAAGCAAGACTTTAGTATATTTGATATTCTAATTTCATGTATTTATCCTTTCGAGCGCAGGAGACCAGGGTTCGATTCTCGACAGGAGCTCACCTGGTTCGGATCCCACATTTAGTTGTTGGTCCAGTCTGTATAGGCTAGCTGCTGAAAAGGGTGCTAAACTTCAGTTAACGAACTATTTTTCTCTGATTCGTAATATAAAATCATTCTACAAGGTTTTCTTAAAAATATATATATATATATATATATATATATATATATATATATATATATTGTTTTTTATATATTTTGAAATAGAAAATTCATTACTTTCCTGGAAATGAATAAAGAAATATTTACATTGTTCCTACGATAATTATCATCATATACTGATTTTTTTTGGGGGGGAAGGGAAGTACTTAGCTCGAATTAAAACTCATGTATGGTCTCGTATTGCACTTTAAAGTAAATCTCCTTATTTAAAAGTGATGCTGGAAGAGACCCAATTAATTAATCTAATACAGTGATAAATATGACACAATGAGTCGTAGAAAAATAAGAGTAATACTGAGTACATGTAAATTACGAACCACTGTCTCACTCCAGCAATTATCCTGTCACTATACAATTTCTGTTGTTTCTAGTCAAACATTGTGACATGTAATTTTTATGCGCCTCTTTTGAAACTAACTTAACACAATTCAGGGAATTCTGCACAGACCGAAACAAATGATAGCCTGACGGTGTCATGTCCAGGCTATACAGTGGATACATTAAAACTTCCCAGCAAAGTTTTTGGAAATTCTGACGGATCGTTAAATGGGTATGTGATCTGGTGTTATCAGTGTGGTATACCACAGTCACACTAGTTGTCAATAGGACAGGTTCAAGTCAATCATTCTGCTCGATTGCAGTAACTCGCGATAAACGATCCCTTTTAATTTCGCTAACTGTACAGTGTAACCTTCCTGGACGTAAGTGTGAGCTTTGCCATAAATTGTGAGCTGCTTCTCACTTCAATCTCGATCTTTTTCACTCGATGTTGCTGTTACCCACTTTCCAACAACATTCGTGAGTAACCGCTTCAGACATGGATCGAGTTCGTTATCTTTCAGTAGAGATTCGCAGATAGAAATCCTATCCAGTAATATTTTTGAATCAGATCATGTGGCATCCAAACGTCGAGCTTCTTTTTTGTAGCCAACTTCCTGCAAATTGTTTACCAACGTTTGGGGATGGATATTTAGATCACTGGTGATATTGTGACTGCTTATATGCCGGTCTTGTTCGACTTTCCAGAATATCAACTTATGTTGCGATTGATCGCCCGAATCACGTTTTGACTGTTGCTTTTGATAACGTGTCTTGCTTGTAATAGCACAATCTTTTTTTTTTTTTTTTTTTTCACGGGCCTGCGCAGCATTTAAGTTTTATTGGATACACAATTATTAAATGAAGCACAGTTTACTCATCTTCAGCACCAATACTTATCGCTTAATTTGAAGAATTCATATCTACTAGTTTGAACTGGCAGTTATCAAATTATATTAGGACTGATCCGGTGCGATTCATATAGTCTGAAATTTTGTATACTAATCCCATCTTGTGAGCAAAGGCTTAAATCGTTTTAGATTGTTATATTTTTACTATTGAATTTAGATCTTTTATGTCCTATATTAAAATCTCCCAATGCTTTTCGCACAAATTATTTAGTCTACGTAAATGGTCAGGTTCTACTAGAATGTCTTCATAGTTGAACAAATTTATATTGAATGTTATTGGGAAAAAAAAAGAGACTTGAAATCATATATTAAGGGGTTCTGGTATCAGTGAATTTCCTATAGAAGAGGCACATTACTCTTAAATCTTTTTCAACTGAGGTTTCAGTGTTGAAACATTAAAATCCAAAGCAAATCGTTGTGAGAATTGCAAGACAGTAGCTGCAGAACTTATGAGTCCTTAAACTTCCTGTTCAATTTTTGGGTGAACACTTGAACGTCAATGTATTTTGTATTTAGTATATGAATACAGGTCTCAACATCATAAAATGTGTGCCTCCTGAAGTTGGCAAACTCAATTTATTTCCAGATAACTGCTCAGAGTAGAAAACATCACACAGTTTGCCGGTTCTGTCTTGAACTTACTGATTTTGCAAACTTTAAGATGGTACTTCAGTTCTTTCCACTTTTTCGAGGGCATTCATAACGGCCAAGTGACAAAATTTGCAACAATACAGTTTCTTCTTTCAGGTCTGCAGGACCTGACACTTATTTCTTTCAGTTTACTTACGCTTAATAGACCCACTGTCATAAGCGGAAACATATGTAGGAGCAATGCCAAATCCTGCAGTATATCAGTTCCAATTTTTACACAGCGAATTTAACTGAAGTGAGAAGAAACATTTTCTATCTAGGTATATAAACTACATAATCAGAGAACATCACGCTAAAATCTTATCAATTGCTTTTAATTTTTTTTCATCATTTCACAAAGTACTTCAAAAAATTAACATAAGTAGGATTACAATAGTAAAATAATTTACTACATCATCGCTGTATACAACTAGCCTTCGAATCATGGGATACAACCCTACCCTTGCAGGGCATATAACATTATCCCAAATTAAGTGAAGAAATAGTTTTAAATCATATATCAATAATTTCGTTTGAACCATAAGCAATTGTATTCTTCTACAAACTGTTAACAATGGAACCTTTTAAATTCGAACTTAAATAAACTATGAATAATTTTCTAATTATCCACAATATGAAATTACTCACGTTCATTTATCATTTACATCATGTCAGATAATTCGTGGAAAAAGGTTCGTTTAAATTTGGTACGACATATTGGTTGAGATCATTTTATCATTTATTATTGTTGAACATAATACATTCTTTCTCGTGTTTTTATGTGATTTGCACCATCCTGAAGCTTGACTTGTGGATAAATGTCAAACATATTTGCATAGCAGTATAATACACGACAGAGTTTTTATCTTTCAAAACTTCAGATTTTTAAACTCCCAGCCTTCGAACATTGCAAATTTCTTAAATTTCAATGTCAACTGATTAGATGCATTGGGTTATTTCACATACAAATTTCATTAAATATGTACTACACATAAGATAGACTGTTGTGTCCTGAATAAAATGGTTTTAGTTTCATCAATCTAGGGTTAACCAGGTCCAGTAGCGTAGCCAGGATGTGTTTGGGGGAAGGGGGGGAAAGTACTGTTACAGGTACATATAGAAAAATTACAAACAAAAAATATATAAAAAAAATTACAAACATCAAAGTACCAAAGTACATTGTCGGACCTCTTTGGGGGGGGGCGGCCCCTCTGCTCCCCCCTTCCCTACGCCACTGACCAGGTCTGAGTAATGTAAGCTGATGCTAACCCCTACAAACGCAAGAGTCAGCTCGTGTGTTCAAGCAAAAATGTCTACTATCTGACTTCATAAAAAGTATTATTTTTGGACTCTGTAATAACGTACGATTATAAAATGGTAAAGCAATTCCCGATTTATTTCGTTCATTATTATAGCATTAAAGACAGGGTACTCAATTTCAAAACAAGATTTCCCATCTAATTTTACCACCAGGTATTTCATTATTTTCTTGTGATCATAAATACAGTAGAAGTTTGGCTCATGCAAAGCGTTGGATATTCTAGAAAGCAGTTTAGGAGAAAATACTAGTTAACAAATACTGAATACCTCGAACAGGAGTTTGCTTGTTCTGGTTATATATAATTTTCATGAGTAAAACAAGTCAATCTTCTCTATTGAGTCTCGTATAAGAGCATCGCCTGTAAGAAAGCAGTATTATTGCCAATATTGTAAGCCAACTAATCAGAAGGGGAAGAGTTGCCCAGACAGAACACGTGTTTGAAGAGTCAATAGCACGTGCTCGATGGTAATCGAACAGTTTTAATACGGTAGTGGTACTACATCCAATTGTGTCCCCTCCATGCCGCTTATAGCTACACGATCCCCTTGGTTTTCAGTGACTGTTAAGATAAGGCATGTGCAATTGTCTCATGTTAACAACATACATTCTCGGGAAAGCCTTTGATAACATTTGCGTCTGGCTATCTAGTACATTAAAGACGGCAGCACCGTATGAGATCAGGGGATGCATTTTTTTAATGATATGCCCATTCGTTAATCCTCCCTCTGAGTACTTAGTATTATAGTTTCAAATACCCATGCGGATATTTGGTCATCATTGACAGATGTTCATAGGAGATTGGCCGACGCAAAATGTAGGACAAAACTCCACGGGATTGAACAGGACATACATATTCCTCCTTCATTATCGCGAGTGACAATTCTTTTGCTATGAAAATTTCCGGATTTATAAAAAAAGCCTTCAAATGCTAAGAAATATGTTTCGGCAAATTTGCTATGGCCCGAAAGAAGCCATTTTCTTGAGATCATATCTGGTTTCTGTATATCCTGGGTACTCATGGGTGCACCTAGACTGGTACTATAATCGATGGGTTCGCTCGCCGCTTCCATTGATGGGAATAATACCTATCAATAATTAATATTAAACATCAGGTTTTGTTTTCATTTTATTTATTTTTGCACAATCTACCGGGAAAACTAGCTGGATCTATATATGGTTTGCAGTGTTCTACATTTACTTTTACTATACCATGTTTACCATTCTCAGTGCTTCTACTACATTCTTTGATGGAATACGCAAGATCCGATACGGGCCAACATACCTTGCCCCTACTAACTTTGGGGATAATCCGGACCGGATCACAGGGTTATGAATCAATATCAAATTGCCTACTTTATATGAGGATTCTACACGTTTCCTATCCGCACGCTCCTTATTACTTTGTTGTTGTTTTATGAGTTCCCTTTTTCCTATTTCTCTTATTTTCTTAACCATCTGGGAAGTCGGATTGTGACATGGGATATTGAGTTGATTGAAAAATACAGATTCCCTACCATACAATAATTCATAAGGACTGTACCTATGATGTTAATGTCTGCTCACATTATACGCATAGGCAGCTAGCTTCACGTACTCCCTCCATTCTTTCTGGTTGGCTCTCACATATTTGGCTAGATATTTTGCTAGGATTTTATTGTATTCTTCAATTTTCTCATTCGTTTTCGGGTGATAGCTAGTAGTGAAAAGTTGTTCTATTCCCAACAGAGCCGAAATTTCCTTCATCACACTGGACGTGAAGTTAGTGCCCAAATCTGTAAGAATTACCCTTGGCGGCCCACGCACGATGATTATGTCCTGCAGTAGAAACCTTGCTACGTTTCTTGCTGGGATTGTTAGTAGTGGTCTAGCCATCACAAAGTGAGCAAAGTAATCACTAGAAGTAATGATATACTCATAGATATTAGAAGATGGCAGTAGCTCATAAATATCCGTTGCGATTGTGTGAAAATGAGCCTTTATAGGAAGAGGTTGAATTAATCTTTGTTTTCGAGTGTTTCTGTTTCACCGTTGACAGTCTGAGCATGACTTTGATAGACCACAGCCCGGCCAATAAAAACGATCGTTTAACTTCTCATATGACTTATTAAATGCAAAATGTCCACCATGAAGTGCACTATCATGTACTTCGTACAACACTTGCAGACCATCTCTTGTGGTACACATAGTTTCATCTCATCCCCCCTACAACGGTAGAGTATACCGTCTTTTAATTTGTATGGTAGCGCTATCCTAGAAGTAGGGTCCGATTTTATTTGTTCTGAAATCGTCGACCAGTATGAGTCTCTTGCCTGCGACTGTGCTAGTTCGTTAGTGGTAGAGTGTGATATTATCGTCGAAAACAAATGATACATCTGGTCTGGTTAGTTCAATTAATGGTTTTGAAATGGTAGCAAATTGCTTAACGAATTACCGAAAATAGGAGCAGCAGCCTAAGAATGAACGTACATTCTTTACATTCTTTGGTTCTGGAAGATCTGAGTATATAGATAACAAGATCGGCTATTCCCTTCACCACACCACCTATATATATATATATCTATACTGGTATACAAGAAACTAATTTTGACAAACAACTTGACTCACACGCGCCAAGGTATTGTTTAAGCTTCAGTACTGAAGATGAATTGGAATTATTTTTAAAATTATTTATCTTGTCACAAATATTACTTAAAAGATAAATTACTCTGCTAGGCTTTCGTTTCTCTTATTTATACTGTCATATGCTAAACAGCCTAATTATCTTCCTTCTTACTAGATGGTGTCTGTCCAAGTCGAAAGCTTCAAGTTTGTCAAATGATGTCCAATCACTTGACCAGCAGCCTGGTTTTAGCTCATCAGTCACGTGCTAACAATGCTACAAAGATGTTCCGCACTGTTCCACAATTGCTGTGTGGAATATGAACCACAATATTTCAATCACGAACCTGCAAATACAGCTACTGAACGCAGAAAAATGTACCAACACAAATTACTCTTGTAGTTACTTATTACTACATGAATCCATTAAATGCAAAACCCGTCTTATACACTCAAAGTGATTGTTTAGAAAACACAAAAAACTGTGATGCAAACAATGAAAATTGAGGCTCACAGCCATTTCCCGAACTATCTGGCAATAAGATTATAACAGTTAGAACATAGCTGCAACCAGGGAAGTAAAATGTCTATTGAATCATATGCGCATTTCAAATTTTCAATTTGGAATAAAGCGAATTTTGCATTTGTTACAGCAATACAGATAATATAGTCTTATATAGAAAGTATAAATTTAACAAGTGTCATTGAAATTAAATGAACCAAAGATCACTCTGCTATAGGTTAATGAAAGCAGCACATTCATTCATTGATTACTACTACATCTTATCGTTTATTTCACTACTAACAATAATAAAATCGAAATGCAAATATATATATATATAAAAAAATGTGGCATCTAGACTCAAAATCATTTCTCGGAAAACCCATGTACAAATTTAAATTTAGTATAAAAAGTTCTATTTACTCGTAAATCAGCCATTTTTCCTCCTAGCCAAAAAAGAAAAAAAAAAAAGATATGTCGTAATTACATACGCAAAGTATGATTTAAATGAAATAATAACAATAATAAGATTCATGTAATAAAAATAATTTAAATAAAACAATAATAATAAAATGATTTGTGTTGTGTAATTTAAATGAAATAATCACACTAAAATGATTCATGTAATAAAAATAGTTAATGTATAAAAACTGAAAATAATATAATTCATGTAATAAAATAACAGGTACAGTAGAAATAAATTTTACCCTTCTTTCTTTCCAGGTATACATTTCATATTTTAACGTATTTATTCCACTGTATTATCTTACCCTTAGCATCTTTAAATACATGTTTTAACAAATTCTAATTGAGTTCTGGAGGTTTCTCTTTTAAGTCTAGTTTGGTTGTTTTCTTATCTTTTTTACTTCCTGGAGGATAAGTAACAATACCCATTGTGTCTTTCTTGTTTACAGGATAACGTCTTTTCTTTTTGCTCGAATGTTCACACGTTTCACCACTGGACACATGACTTGATATTCGTAATCCCTGAACAGATGACTTAATACTGGATTTCGTAGGTTCCTGAATAGATGATGTCTCAGTATTGCATTTCGTAGTAGAATCAAAATTCCCTGACAGAAGAGGCATTGTCTCAGATTCAACAGGTAACAATTCAGAAGTTTTCCTAGAAAATAAAATACAAAATCATCGTTTTTGTTCATATCTTAAATATACCATCTTATTTTCACATTTTACTTAAATTTTGCATCTATACAACTACGTTTAAAAACAAAAATTTTCAAAAGGATGGATTGATTTCAGCAAAGGTTTCCGTAACGTAAATAAATAAGATGTAGTATTATTAGTAATGCAGAGCATGGAACAAAATTTATACATATTATACTGTATATACAGGCCCGTGCCCCTGTGCTCTAAATAATTTGCCGCCCCCGCCCCCTACCAAAAATGACCAATATTAAAGTTTTGGGGGTCGCTGAGATAAATAGTGACAGTTTTAATCCGATTCAACTTCAAGGTCACACACAACTCCCCAGGAAGGGAGAGAGATTTTAAAAGTAATCGAAAACAACAGATATTACTGTTCAATTCATAGTTCTCGAGGTCGCTAAATTTAACGGTATGTTTCCATGATGTTCACATATCTTTTACCCCCTGCAATGGGAGTGGGAGAGGATGAATTTTTAAAAATAATCAGATAAGCTAGCTAATTAGTAACTATTATCATTAAAGCAAATTCAATACGTTAACATTTTCTTGCGTTTGCGCGGGACTCTGCGGGTTGCTAGTTTTAAATATTACTTTACTGTGAATCTTAAAAGAATTCCAAAATGTTGCCGCCCCCTAAATTCTGCCGCCCTGTGCTCGAGCACAGAATAGCACTTACCTAAATACAGGCCTGTATATATAATCTATCCCTATCCCTACCTCGTTGATTTTTGATGATTAATATGTTTTGAGCACTATTTTCTCTGTACTCTTGCTCCACGTTTAGAATTTATAATTCATTTTTCTTTATGAAATTCATAATAATTTCGTCCCTAACTTTGCTGAAATTCATGTCAGACAACTAAAGATTATGTTACTTTCATGATTAAAGAACATATTCACGATGACAAAGAAAGTGAAGCAACTATTTCTGGTCTTTTGAAACATTTATTTCGACATGAACACAACAGTTTTAGTCAATTTCTTGCAGAAATTACGGTCACAAACAGAACCATTTCAAATCTGTCTGTCTGTCTGTCTGTCTGTCTATCTATCTATCCATCATCCTCCTCCTCCTCCTCCTCCTCCTCCTTCATCATCATCATCACCATAATCATCATCATCATCATCATCATACTACTACTACTACTACTACTACTACTACTACTACTACTACTACTACTAATAATAATAATAATAATAATAATAATAATAGTAATATCATCATCCACATAAAACCGTTTCTTTCCTATCTCTAAACTCGGATAAAAAAGTATTGAATATGTATGCGTTAAAATGTTAACGGAATAAGAATCAGATATGTGACAAACTGTAAGACAAGGAATTATTCATTGTTGTCTTTCGAGTGTCACTATACAAAACACTATTTATATAATGTAACATTCACGGGATTTGTTTCCTGTGTAGAGCAAACCACTGGTAAGTTTTAATTAGGCTTTTACGAACCAGGTACGGTTCGTGTCTTTGGACGCAATGAAACTATATAGTCACTGGCCGATTCCAGGAATACCTTTCTATGCACTTTGGACGCAATGAAACTATATAGTCACTGGCCGATTCCAGGAATACCTTTCTATGCAGGTACAGGCTTAATAACTGGGGAATTAATACCTTGTACTTGTACAATGCTAAAGGCAGGGTTGGCAAAAACCATGGTTTTTATTAAAAAAACCAAAAAAACCGGTTTTTTTGGTTTAAACCAGGTTTTTTTGGTTTAAACCAGGTTTATTTGGTTTAAATAATTTGCTCTATATATTCATATCATATATGGACAGAAATAAGTTTGTTTCGCCTTGATGTTATTATGCAACAACCGGGTTATGCTGGAAGGGGTCACATAAGCTTAAAGCGGAATAAAAACTGCTTCTCGAGTTACATCCGAGAGAAATTGTCCTCCATTGGAACTCGGAACCAGGACTAATTGGCCACAAATGCGATACGTCTGCCGACTCACTCACGAAGGAATCCTGATAAAAATACGTTGTACTGATCTTTACATGTTTCTTAATATAACTATTAAGAGTCATTTCAGAAGGACAAAAAGATACACAGTTGCACAAGTGAAACCATTATACAGAATTACATATGGACAATTTCGAAGTACTACGGAGTACAGAAGAACTCATTTAGTTCAAGTTAGTTAACAACGACTTTTATTGGTCCAAATTAAAGAAATACAACGACTTAATATGCATATCAGTAAGAAAAGTGTATAAAGATACGAATTATTTGAGTCCACTTTGGCTCAGACTCATTTATACATAAATATATACCAAAGATACTTCTCATTTCACTAAATGCCTCTCGTGGGGTCTGTATGACCCCCTCCCCACACACACACAAAAGTATGCCATTTCGATGTATTTTATCAATAGTAAACATTGAAACGAAACAATATTTAGAATTTTTCTTTGATTGCAATTACACAACAATAATAACTACAAAAAAAATCACAAAACATTTATAAACTTATATTTTAAAAAGTTGCTTTTGTAGTATAATCTTTTTGAGTAATGAATGGGGAATTTAGGTCTGAATATAATACGAATAATATACGGGAGTGAAACGTGATAGCCCACAAATGTGTGTTCATCAAGATTTTACAAACACTTACACTTTTACGAACATTTTTCGTTTTTTGGTTTAAACCAGTTGGTTTTTTTGAAAAAACCAGCTGGTTTAAACCTTGGTTTAAACCATGGTTTAAACCAGCCAACCCTGGCTAAAGGTAACAGTAAAATATCTATACATTAACATCAGCGCTTGGCTCCCCCTAAGAGGAAATCGTACTTGGGAATATCGAAAGCCCAATAGAATTTTTACATTAGTTATAGCGAAATTTGAAACTATATTTGAACCCTCGCTTATATTTGCCTCCCCCCCCCCCCCGGAAACCACAACATGGGCGCCCTTGGTTGTAAACTTCGTGTTTTCTGCTCTTTCACTGTTAATGCCCAGGAGATGCATTAACAAAAATGGGTGATTTTTGAGCGTCCCATATAAAGATTGCATTTCTTTCAGTCTTTTAAAGTAATACGTTGTATCGTAATAAAACAATGATTACTCTTCATTCTAGTACGAATTTTTATGAAAGTCACACAAGTCAGACATAATAAACTTATAGGCTATAACACATTGACGACGAAATGATTCTATGCGCAATGAGCAAAAAGACGGAAGATATTATTATTTTTGAGAAGGCTATAGTGTCAAAACTTACATTGGTGCTGTGTGTTTGTATTCAGTAAATATATTATTGCTTTGTTGGTTATTTGTTTGAACTCTCACACAAACTACAATAAATTATGTATATCATGTAAGTTTATTCCCTTCTGTTTTCTGTATTTTGTAATTCATATACATTGTACGCAGTATTTTTATTCTGAAAGTTAAAACTTAACTGTAAATTTCAAGAATGTACAGAACCAACCAAAACGAAGCTCTTAAGGTGTAGCCTTTAAGCGTATGATATACATGCAAATATTTCTCTCATGTTTACTTTAATTTTATTTTGTTTCAAAAAGAGGATGTGGGATATTTTGAAGTAAAAATACTATTTACAATTTTGCTAGTTATTTGTGTATTTTTTTAAAGAAAGTACTTTTGTATATAAGTGGTTGAAAAATTGTTATTATATACATTGGTTAATCTTTTGGGACTCATAATGTAAATGTGTTAAAAATTAAAATTGTTTGAAATATCTTTTCGAAATTAATGGTTCATTTTCGAGATTTTATATTATCTGCGTCAACCACTAATTAAATGAGCTTTTGTGTTGTAGAGAAGCGAAACGAAGTCTACTTTATCAATGTAAAGAAGCACATTGAAAAAAAGACCAAAATTTCCCGAGCAAAAAAGCGAAGCAGAAAAAACCGAGATTTTCCCCAAAAAAGCCGTTTTTTTCGTGCCCTTGCATCTCTACTAACATAGCAGGTAACTTAGAAAATCTGAAAAGAGAGACAGAATGACTGAACGTGGGTATACAGTAGTGGGGGATTACCAGAGTAAAATGAAAGCAACGTTCGGATATAGAAGAAGTTTGAATCTGGCACAAAAAAGACATTAAAAAAGAAATGCTGGATTTGTTCTCCGTTTATATGATGCAGTATAATACACATGAAAATATTTGATTATGAATTATCTGATAATGTAAAATGCGTTGTTTTACACTCAAAAATCTATACGCCAATGTAAAAACTAATTTCAACTAATACTTATCTCTAAAAGTATAATACGCTATGGTTGGCAATCAGTTAATTGACATAGTATCTTACCATAATTTTATATACATAAAAATTTTGTACTGAACTAGTACTAGTAGTTTGAAGAAAGTTACTTATTTAGTAGAAAACGTTGTCCTTTGTTGCAAGAACCAGTATCTTCTTTCAGAATTTAAGTACACTATTACGGGATAATGTTTAAAAAAAAATAACTTACTCTTGTTCTTGAATTTCACACTGCGGCGATAAAATAGTCCTCTTAACTCTTTTCTGATTGCTAGTACAATTTTCTTCTGTTTCACTATCAGTTATTATATCTACACAAAAATCAACTTCATCTTCAGAAGAACTATTGGCTTCTCCAGGATCATTAGTGTTCTCATCTAGTGTTGAAGCTGCTAATACACATTTAGTCCTCGAACCATATGTTGTACCTGTCGAACTTCTGACATTTCTTGATGCTATATTTGTCGTACTAAGCCAATCCTGATTAACATTCATACTTTCTGAAACCTTACTATTATTTTGAGCATCATCGGGCATTTCACTTAAGGTCCACGAATTTATTGTTGCACAATTCTCTATCAATGTGACATCTGTTTGAACGGAAGCGTTACAACACATTTTACGTGACCTCCTCTGAAAGAAAATAATAAATTCTTAACAAAAATAGATTTCAATCGGACAGCTCCTTAACAGTCCATAACATTAGAATCAAAGTAATTGAAATTAAGCACAACTATAGCTAATTAGAACAAACTCATTCGATCTATGACTTGGAAACCACCGGAAGGTTTATGCGAATTAGTTGGCCAACTACATATTGTGTCTAATATAACAAGCAATATATATATATATTGTAGCAGGACTCGATTTTCGAGGAAAGTAATTTGTATATTTTGATTTTATTTTATGTTTATGTCACAAAATCATTTATTAAGGTTATGGGAATTAAATGTTGTATATGCGAGTAAATGCAAGCTGCACAAAGTTGCTAATGTTTGTGTCAGCAGTTTATTGTAAACACATGTGTACAAGAATGTCATCGTTGAGAGTCTGGCAATGTAGGAAGGAAATGTTGACAATGTGTCTATCCTCACATTAGCCAGATTCTAGAAATTGTATAAAGTGAATCTGTAAGATTTCACGAATTTCATGAGATTACGGATGTACGGAGAATTGCTTAGAATCGGGAAATCAGAACGTGTCGAGGGTTGCAATTTTGAGTTTTGACACATGGAAGGAATTTGTCTCTCCATGTGAAAACGGTGTTGCACGTGCTGCAGCAGACGACAAGCAGACGACGGAGGTTGGACAAGGCGAAACAAAACTGGAGGACGAGAAGGTTTTGGGAGAGTCCTTTGAGAGTTCGTAGAGATTCGAGAGTCCTTTGAGAGTTCGTAGAGATTCGAGAGTCCTTAGAGAGTTCGTAGAGATTCGACAGTGGACAGTACTTCGAGATTCGATAGGAAGTCTATAGTAGAGTCTATGATCAAGTTACAGTGATCATTCTTTGGTTCGAGTTTGGAGAACCAAGTTCTATTCGAGAATCAGCCAGATGACAGGAGGAGAAAATACTTCATATTCCAAATCATCCTAACTACGTAGAACATCACGCCGAGAGTAGCATTTGAGAGGAGCCATACCTCAATGCTCATTTTCGTCTTCCACCAGCAAGGAGAGTCAGCTTAAAGGAGCCGAGGTCAACGTCGGAGCAACGAAGGAAATACACCAGTTTTATCCAGGTATGTGTAGCACCGATTCAGGATTCAAAAGCTCAATACTTGATCGTTTCTGTACCCGTCTGGCAAATGAATCTTAATATCCGTCATTACTAACGTTCTGAAATCTTACAGTACACTCATAAGCATTACGAAATACAGTGTTTTATTTTAATGAAGTGGACGTATCTTTATTTAAATTATCCCCAAATGAGAAACCTCTCGCAAATTAATATCAGAGTTTGTCCCACTCATTCTAGATGGTGAGTGGAAGGCATCCAGTTACACTCAACTTTGCATCCCCAATTAGGCACTGAGTGGCTGGGTTGTCATGGTGCAGATGCGTTGGGTTAAGTTCCAGTTAAAGAGTTTAAACATTCGTAAATTTAATTCCCTCCCAACCCTCCCATGGTGGTGAGATGCTGGTCTTAAGATCTTTTAGATCAAGGTACGATTCCAGTAGTAATTCATCCATGAGGGAGATACTGTTAGACGTAAAAGTCATGGTAGCGATTCCAGTGTGATATCTGTGAATTATGCGATTTCAGAAAATTTAAGCAATACTAAATTTAAAACCCTCCCTACCCGCCCATTCATGGTGAAGTATGTTAAATTAGTAACTTATATATTTGTAAATGAAACCCACCCATCCCACCCTCACTTCGATTAAGTATAACAGTATAACAAGTGTTACGACTGAGTTCGATTCTCGATTGTATAACAGGAATGTGTTTCAGTGATATTTTTAAATTAAATAACGTATTACGTTCACCAAACGTAGTAATTTCATGGTAGTTCGTTTTATAATCTTTAGGTTAATAGTAGTAACACATACAGTGACAATATATTACAAGTTTAGAATAATAATAATAAGAGAAAAGAAAAGTAGTGAAATAAGTTTGTTGTTACGTTCTGAATACACAGAACGGGATGCATGAATCAGACAGGAGTTGCTGAGCGAACGACGATTGTGGCTCAAGCGCTTAAACACGAGTGTGGCCGATTAGACACGACGGCACACGATTGTTCATTTTACGTCAAGATCCGCACGAATTATTTGCTCCGTTTCGAGGTTACAGGCAGAGCTGGAAGAATAACAAAGACAAAGCAGTTACTGTGTAATAGATTAAATATAACCTATATTAATCTTAAAACTAAACAATTTGGTATTCAATTAGTACAAAATAGCATTAAGTTCTTACAATGTTGTCTTTAAAGAATAATCACAGGGTGCATTATCCTGTTCTTAAGGATAATGGGAAACCCGCGACTATGTTCAGCAAGTCAAGGTATTATTCCTTAGATTTAGGTGTTTTAAAGTACTTTGCTGAATATTATCCAACCTACGACGAAACGAAGGAACAGACGTTCAGAGATAACGTTCTGGGACGTAGATACAAGAATTATTACCTAATTGAATTCTCAGAAAAGAATTTTAGCGTAGACGATCTTGTAGAGTTAGGATTTAGGAGACACTTTTTGTCTATACTTACTGGTATATCAGAAACGAATACGTTGATACGCAATGCCATATTTTTTGCGATCAAGGAAGATCAATTAAAATATAAGGTATGTGCTTTATTCACTAGTGGAGCGAATCAAGAATTAGTAAATCAATGGCTAGATCGATTTAGGAATAGATTTATCTGTACTCAGGTAGTGAAAATCTCAGATTTTATTACTACCGTAGCTCTGTATGAAAAACAAGCAAAAATCGTAGTAGCGAGTGATAAATCGTTATTAGATTTAGTAGCTTTTGCTTTATTCTTTAAAAAGCGAACACCATGGTTGTCAGCTTAAAGACCAGGAAGAAGTAAAATAAGAGAATGGTATAGATATTATTATTATTATTAGTTTTATATGTATAGGGTAAGGATAGATATTATTAGTAATTATTAATGTTTAAGTATTTAGTTAGGATAATAATTTGATTATAAGAAATTTTGTTTTAATAATAGAGGACATAAGTATATGGGTAGTTATAGTAGCATTATTAATATTGGAAGAGGAAAATCTGACTATCAATTGGTTTTATTGTAGTATGTCTTTATGGCATATAATTTTAATGTAATTTAATAGTGACGTAATGAAAAGAATAAAAGTAGAAAAGACTATGGAGAAAAGAAAAGCAAAACAAAGAAAATGAAATATGAATGATTTTGTGATTAGTTTTTGCATTAGGATTTTAGATGTAAGAGAAGGCAAGAATGAAAAAAAAAAACAAGAAATGAATGCTGCAATTGATGTAGATTTAATCTAGACATAAGTTAAAATTAAGAAACCCTGATAATTAGGCAAACCTTTCATTAGGGGAAACTCTAATCAGGAAGGAAATCCCATTCTCGTCGAGTTAAAATTGGGCGATTACCGAACGTCGATGAGAATATTTTATTTATTGTGCAACATAAGTCTTCCGTGATTGTTAAAAAGAGACACAGGAGTTGACTCGTACATCACGTGTAAAGCCGTGCAAATTTTTTTTTTGGTGGAGATATCCTTGATTTTTAGTCAGTACCTTAGCGTAAGATTAAAATTAAGATAGTAATAATTAGCGAGTAAATCATTCGATATCCTAGGGAATAGTAGGATAGTCAGAAGAGAAAGAGATGTTAGTAGTACATCTAGAATATAGAATATAGTTATATTCTTTTAGTTATAAGGTAAGAATTGTCTAGATTAATCGGTTCATTTGTGTTAGTAAGAAAGAAAGAGGAAAAGAGTTGGTTTTAGGAATGTGAGTATTGAGAAGAAGGACATGTTAGTGGAAGATAGATTTAGAATGTAAACAATTAAAGACGTTAGACGTAAAGAAATAACCAACAGTAGATTTATAACATAGACTAAAATTAATAATAAATGTGGATAGAGAGAAGAAGAGAGAAATAATAAATAATGAATAATGTTTAATAAGTAAATAAGAGTAAGAAGATAGAAGTAAATAATGAGTTTATAGAATAAAGCATGCATCGACGAATAGATTTATAGATGAATATTTATGCATGAGTTAGCGCTAGGAGTACTCCAAGAGAATATAAGAAGTAGATAGATATATATGAATAAAGCGCAAGAAGAATAGTGAAAAAAAGGAAAAAGAAGTGTTATCGGGGACATGCAGAGGATTTTACTGCAGACGAGAAGCCCTGAACAGATTTAGTACTTATTCGAGTTGGAAATATGAAGTAGTTTTAGACTTTCTTCGAAAGTAATCCTTCTCACACGCTATAGGCCCTGTCGGCATTGTTAAAATAATTTAATAATTTAATATTTTAATGTAGAAATAAATATAGAGTAATAAGTTAATAAGTATATGATAAGAAGATTAATAGTAATAAATAATAAAATGAATTGTTGACCTAGTGAAATTGTTATGGAAATGGCCATCCTAGACAATGTAATTAGGCAAATAAGTAAATAAGTAAATAATATAATAACTAAGTAGTCTATGGTTATGATCTAGGAGAATAAATAGTCACGTCTTCAATATTGATGAAAAAAAAAGGATCCCGCACGAAATCCCGAAAGTAAACATCAAGAATTGGAACAATTGTAGTGAATTTAACAAACATTCGACACGGATAAAAGTATTCACATACACCGTGTGACGTCGTGGTATTATAAATTACAGTGTTTTAAAACTAATAACGCAATAATTGCTACGGAATATTAACACTCGATGTTATCCAGTCAACAGTGACGCGCGAACAGAAAGGCAGGAAAAGGAAGTCAGGTTAACCTTGACGCACTTGATTGAAAACTGTTGATCTTGCAGTTACTATGCTGGAAGTATCTACAGGATATCCAACGCCCTGCGGCAAGATTATATTTCCGTTCATGCTAAAATGTCAGTGAATAAAATTTTGATGAAAATAAAACAATTATATTTTCAAGTTTTTACAGTGCAAATGTGAATATATTAACTAACTATGTTTTACAAACTATGTTACAAGCTTTTGTTTTAGATTTCCATTCACATAGCGGTGGAAATAAATGAAGTTGATCCAGTACTGATACGGCCAATAAATTCATTGGTTGGCACGTATGGACATACAGAGTAGTGGAAGTTTTTGGTAACTTGAGATTCTAAAAGCGTTGTCGCTAAGAGAAGATAATTCAAGAGTACTTGCAAACTAACATATATGTAATTATGCACAATCACTCTTGACCAAATGTGATGAGCAAGTATTTCAGCGAAAACTCACTAGATGTCGTGAGGATATACTTTGCTACATTACATTTGAAGTTTTTGTATTTTATAATTATAGGAATTAAGGGAAAAAAAAAGAAGATTAAAGATTCAAATATATATATTTTTGAATAATTTTAGGTGAAGGAATATTCATTACTATTTATATAATTATTCTGCATAATAATACATGTTTTATTTTATTTTATTTCAAGTTTATATTTATCTTTCAATATGGATTCAGTATATATAATGTACAGGGTGTTTATGGAAAATCGCCCTCTTACGAGGTCTAATTTGGTTTGCGGAGCAACCAAGTTTTTAAGGGGGGCCATGTAGCAGGACTCGATTTTCGAGGAAAGTAATTTGTATATTTTGATTTTATTTTATGTTTATGTCACAAAATCATTTATTAAGGTTATGGGAATTAAATGTTGTATATGCGAGTAAATGCAAGCTGCACAAAGTTGCTAATGTTTGTGTCAGCAGTTTATTGTAAACACATGTGTACAAGAATGTCATCGTTGAGAGTCTGGCAATGTAGGAAGGAAATGTTGACAATGTGTCTATCCTCACATTAGCCAGATTCTAGAAATTGTATAAAGTGAATCTGTAAGATTTCACGAATTTCATGAGATTACGGATGTACGGAGAATTGCTTAGAATCGGGAAATCAGAACGTGTCGAGGGTTGCAATTTTGAGTTTTGACACATGGAAGGAATTTGTCTCTCCATGTGAAAACGGTGTTGCACGTGCTGCAGCAGACGACAAGCAGACGACGGAGGTTGGACAAGGCGAAACAAAACTGGAGGACGAGAAGGTTTTGGGAGAGTCCTTTGAGAGTTCGTAGAGATTCGAGAGTCCTTTGAGAGTTCGTAGAGATTCGAGAGTCCTTAGAGAGTTCGTAGAGATTCGACAGTGGACAGTACTTCGAGATTCGATAGGAAGTCTATAGTAGAGTCTATGATCAAGTTACAGTGATCATTCTTTGGTTCGAGTTTGGAGAACCAAGTTCTATTCGAGAATCAGCCAGATGACAGGAGGAGAAAATACTTCATATTCCAAATCATCCTAACTACGTAGAACATCACGCCGAGAGTAGCATTTGAGAGGAGCCATACCTTAATGCTCATTTTCGTCTTCCACCAGCAAGGAGAGTCAGCTTAAAGGAGCCGAGGTCAACGTCGGAGCAACGAAGGAAATACACCAGTTTTATCCAGGTATGTGTAGCACCGATTCAGGATTCAAAAGCTCAATACTTGATCGTTTCTGTACCCGTCTGGCAAATGAATCTTAATATCCGTCATTACTAACGTTCTGAAATCTTACAGTACACTCATAAGCATTACGAAATACAGTGTTTTATTTTAATGAAGTGGACGTATCTTTATTTAAATTATCCCCAAATGAGAAACCTCTCGCAAATTAATATCAGAGTTTGTCCCACTCATTCTAGATGGTGATTGGAAGGCATCCAGTTACACTCAACTTTGCATCCCCAATTAGGCACTGAGTGGCTGGGTTGTCAATATATATATATATATATATATATATATATATATATATATATATATATATGTGTGTGTGTGTGTGTGTGAAACAACACAAAATGAACATCGCCTTCCGAGCGTATTGAAAATAACTCGTTACTAAATAACTAACACTAATGGCCTATAGAACCCGGAGGTTCAATGCCGCGTTCACAAAAGCTCTCCACTGACTTCTAAACTTGGCCAATTGGATCCAGTTTCTACTTTGTATTCCTTTCTCTGCGAGATCCATCTTAATATTGTCCTCCCATCTGCGCCTAGGTCGACAACGCATCTCCTTGTTTCAGGCCATTTTCGACGTGAAAGCTCGTGGACAAAAATCTTCCTACCCGGACTTTACTTTGGAATTCATATAAACATATCTTAATTAATCTAATTAGCTTTCTCGGTATTCCAAGTTCTGTAAGAACGTTGTATAATGTTTATCTCCAAACCGAGTCGCATGCCTTTCTAAAATCAATAAATAGTTGATGTACTGGAGTATTGTATTCCCACTTTTTTTCGAGTATTTGGCGAATGGTAAATATTTGGTCGATGATTGATCGATTTCGTCTAAATCCGCACTGATAATCTCCAATAATATCATTTGCGTATGGGGTCAATCTTGCTAATAGAATATTTGAAAGGATTTTATAGGATGCTGACAGAAGAGAAATGCCTCGATAATTACTACAGTCAGTTTTGTCACCTTTTTTGTGAATTGGAACAATGATTGATTCTTTCCACTCTTGTGGCAATTTTTCCTTGTTCCAGATAAGGAGAATGAGTTTGTGTATGTTGTTCCACAACTTTTCGCCTCCAGCTAAAATTAACTCAGCCGGAATTTCATCTACACCCGGAGATTTGTGTTTCTTTAATTTCTTTATAGCGGTTTCTACTTCTATTCGGTTGGGTTCTGGAATATACGGTTCTGCGGTGTGTATCTCCTTTTCTCCATGCATATTAGTTTTTGGCTTCGTGTTCAGCAAACCGTCAAAGAAATCTTTCCATCTATTTAAGATGCTATCCGTATCAGTAAGAACTGTTGCGTCAGCATTCTTTAATATATAAGCACGAGGTTGATAGCCTTTCTTAAATTCGCTGATCCCCTTATACATGTCCCGATTATTTTTATTTTTACTATTATCTTGCAAGTTCAATTTAATTTTAGCTTTCAAAAAATCGCGTTTCTTTGTTCTAAAAGTTTTGGATATTTCCCGCCTGATATCTGCGAAATTTTGTGTAGTTATTTCACTCGGATTTTGTAGCCAGCGTAATTTTGCCTGTTTTCTCTTCTCTGTTAGTTTAATGCATTCCTGGTCGAACCATGGTTTGTTCCTACGTATTTCCGCGTGTCCCAGCTTTCTTTTGCTTAACTTTTAATGCTATCTCGAATTTCAATCCAAGTATCCTCAATAACTCGTTACTAGCTGGGAGAATTTGCATTGGTATTTATTGTTTGGTATGAGCAAAGCTTTGCGAAATATATTTTGCATTTATGCCAAGTAACGAATAATATTCTATGTTTTCTGTAATCGCTCACAACAATATTGCTGTAAACCTGTGAATCGTTTGACAACAGTTAGAGCCTTTCTATTTGAACTGTGGCACAGCATAGGGTGGGAAGGAGCAGAGGTCATAGAAGTAGAGAACAGAACTTTGGTGAGAAAATGGAAGCTAGGGAGATTATGAAGGCAGGAGACTAGGTGATGAATTGGAATGCAGGATTCTCGATAAATAAAGAGTGGGAGAAGATTCTGCTTAAAGAGGAAGAAATGAAAAGAAAGAAGAAAGAAAGAGAAAAAATTAACAAGGAAAATAAGGATCATTAGAGGACAGAATGTATCCAGCGAAAAAAGTAAACTTTTAATTGGACACGTGTGCAGCTAAAAAGTGAAAGTGAAAGCCACACAAGTGTTACTTTTTAATGAAGGGGTGGAGCCTAATTAAAAGTTTATCTCCGGAGAGTATATATAAGTGATGACTAACTCGCAAGCAGTCAGAAGGAGTGGAAGTCTGATGAAGACATAGTTATTGGTTGAAACTGTTACTGTTTTTTTTTCATATTATCACATAGCCTTGCTCAGTGTGTTATTGTGTATTAGTTTAAAATAGCTAATATTATTCCTGTATACAAAAAGGGTGATCGTTTGATTTCGTCAAATTATCCCAATATCTCTTATCCCATTTTTTCTAAAATTATAGAAACCATTGTAAAAAACAAAAAAAAAAAAAGTATGTAAATATTTGTCTCAGCAAAATATACTTTTGCGGACTCAATACGAATCTATATCTGGAAAGTTCACTACTGATGCAGTTGAGTTGTTAATAAATAAAATATATGAAGTTTTTGAAAAGAAGGGTTTTGCTCTAGTGACTTTGAGATTTAAGTAAAGCATTTGACTGTATAGATGATGTTACCTTATGTAATAAATTAACATATTATAATTAAAAATAAACTAATCGCTGGGTAAAGCAAACCAATTTATTATTATAAAATTAATATCTTGTGACAGTTTCGCTAACTAACCACTTGACTTCATCAGATACTACAAATATAGTTTAGTTTATTTTTAATTATGGTATATAATAGACAAAGCTTGTATAATGGAGAATATAACATATTATGGTTTTCATAAAAGCAGATTGAACTTCATAAATGGTAGAAGAGCGTAAATAGGTAGTCAGTATTAACAAGATACGTTCAAATATCTTGGAAGTAAAACATGGAATACCACAAAATTCTGTTTTGAGTCCTCTATTGTTTTTAATAGTGATAAACTATATACACAAAAGAAAAAAAAAAGGAAATGAAAATTTTCAGTTTTACGCCCCAGGATAATGCCGGCTAGGCTAGAGGAGGAAACGGGAGAAATGAATGAAGTAGGAGGAAATGGGAGAACCCCGAGAAAACCCCCACACACGGTGTTTGTCCACCACAAAGCTTACTTGGCATGAGCTGGGATGGAACCAAAAACCCCATGCACCAGAGGTGAACACTACCACTCAGCCACCGCGGCACAACATAAACCATACACCTCTTAATATCAAATATTACACCAATTTCATATGCAGATAATACTACACTACTAAATACGAAGACAAGTTTTAAAGAAGTGCATACAGAAGCTGAAAGGACGTTAATGGAAGCAGCAACACAGTTTAAAATAAATTATATTGTATTAAATCAACACAAAGCAAAAGAAATAGCATTTAGCCTTAATCATTCTAATGATACGGAAAAATGTAAAAATACTGATGTTAAATTTCTTGGTATATGTTTAGACAGCCAACTAGCATAGAAAAACATGCAAAATATGTACTAAACTCTCCCAAGTAGCCTGTCTATTAAGAAGTCTAGATGACATAGTTTCATGAATATACGAGAAATTTATATTTTGGATCCTTTCATAGCATAATTCGATATGAGGTTTTGCTTTGAAGTAACAATCGCTACGTTTATGATATTCTAGGATGTTGCAAAAAACTGTTTGGATGGGGCATCTGGAAAAACAAAAAATGTAAACCGTTTTTTATGAAACTTAAGATAACGACACTACTAAATTTATGTATTTATGAAGTCCTATTTACACAAAGCAAAACCTTATAAATATGACACTCAAGGAGTTAGATACGTATATTGAATGGTGTAAAAAAATTGATGTATCTTTCAGTAGATTAATCAAAGTAAGAAACAGTTATTTAATTGTAGGACGATGTTGTTTAATAAGCTAACAAGCTCCATACAGCAGTTAAATATTTGCAAAAACAGTTCATTGATTGTACAGAAACTTTTTTTTTTAATCATCATTATTACGAAGTTTACTATTTTTTGTTATTACATTAACCATCACTAAATTTTGATATTATGATTCACTATTATTACTGATGAATAACCTTAATTGTTTGTATACTAGTTGAACGAGTTGGATGTTGTCTGTTACTTGTAAAGCTTAACGACAATAAAATATTCTATCCCATTCTATTTAAATAGGAGTACGACAATAGTTACGTAAGCATGACCAAGTTTTTCAGCAGAGCAAAAAATTCTGAGTTAGATACAGATAAAGATAATTTGGATAAAGAATAGGATCATTTGATACCTTGCATACACAATTACTGAGTTTTTTCGAGCACACACTTCATCTTAGATTAGAAATCTTGCAATTTAATTACCCTCATAATGAGAAAATTTTCTGCTTCAGTCAAAGTTTCTTAATGGGAAAAAATCTAATAGATAGTTGAGAAAGCTTAACAAAAATATGGTGGGCCGCGGTGACTGAGTGGAAGTGTTCACCTCTGGTGCGTGCGGTCTCTGGTTCGATCCCAGCATGAAAAGTAAACTTTGTGGTGGGCAGACACTGTGCGTGATTTTTCTCGGGGTTTTCCCGTTTTCTCCTACTTCTTTCATTCCACCATTATTGTGTGACTCACCACTATCACCTCCCATAGCCTCATGGCGAATATAGCACCTTCAGTGTTACTACATCAATTATATTGATAATTTTTAGAACCAAACTGCGCTTGCACAGAAGTAATTTTTCTTTCTTGCACACTGAACAGTGATAATCTTAACTTTATTTATATATATCGTATACACCATTTATAATGTATCACAATCAATATAATGGGAAACTTTTGGATGTTTTCACTATTATTATTATTATTATTAAGTTTAATGCCCCACGATTACACACGATTAGTGATTAGTGATGGTTAATGTAATAACAAAAATATAGTCAACTTTGTAATAATATTAACTCTTTAACGGGCAAAATTCCCTGCTGATATTTGGAGTGTACTAATTTTTTTCTCTGGTCGGAATGTGTCTTTCTATTGTAATTTTGAAGTCCATTTGATCGCATGTTAGGTCGCGACGTTAGAACGGTTGGTATATATATTTACCACCGTCCATTGAGAAACAACCTGCAAATGGTAGTTCCATAAATATCGGTGGTAAAATAATTTACCACATTTTTAATAAAGGAAGAAAGGTATTCAAGGATCATTGATTATAATTGACGTGATATA
Organism: Thermobia domestica; assembly: GCF_964235325.1. NCBI lineage: Eukaryota > Metazoa > Arthropoda > Insecta > Zygentoma > Lepismatidae > Thermobia > Thermobia domestica. The sequence goes on along the minus strand of NC_137465.1, from coordinate 131,022,126 downwards.
TTTTTAGTTCCTTAAGCATGTTTACAAAGTTTACAAAGTATCCAATGATTACAAAAGCGGTTAGAGGTAAGAACACAATATTATAACGGAGTATGATAGGGATGGTATTCAACCATCATTGAGTATAGGCATGATTTATTTTTAGTTCCATGTCTTTGTTTAAAGAGCATAAATATGCCATAAATAGTGATTACAAAAATGGTTACAGATAAGAAATCAACATTGTAGCACAGTTTGAGGGAGACATTAGATTTGAGAGTGAAAGGAGTCAAAGCAAGTTTTGCATAATGCAACGTTACACTGCTTACATATAAAGTTGCTTCTCTTTCGTACTACAGAACGCAACCCTCCAGTATGTACCTTGAAAGGGTAAATGTTTTCTTACTTCAGAAAATCTTACTAAATAAAGGATAGTAATTTTGTCTGATGCAGAAGTATCTTTTCTGCTTATTGCAGTACCTGTCTTTAGCTTACTAGAAAAGTTGTGAATGAGTTCATTTGCTAAAATACTTCTGTACACTAAATTACTTATTGTCTTTTCTTTGGGATAGTGTAACAATAACGTTTCCTTATACAATACATAACTGCTGGCAATTGCCGAATCTAACATATAATAAAATAATTTTATCCATCACCTACGCGATTTCCATTGGACTAAGGAGTTGATCAAATTTGTCAACCATACTCATATACTTATTATAGTCTACAATGCTAACTGGACATGGCACTTCTTTCTTTACACTTTGTGGTGGACAAACACCGTGTGTGTGGGTTTTCTCGGGATTCCCCCTTCCCTCCCACCTTCTTCATTCCACCATTTCATTCATTTCTCATTATTACCGTCTCCTTTAGCCTAACCGGCATAACCATGGGACGTAAACCTCAAAGACTTCGTTTCATTTCTTTCTCTCTCACATTCCCTGTTCCTACATAACACATTTGTAATTTCGGTAGGATTGTGCATAGTGTTAGCTACTGTAATAGCACTTTTACCTCTGTCTTTCGAGCATATATTGCCCTTTAGGGTGCGCCTTCAAATCAAGGGCCCGAGGCAGAGCCCCCTTAGCTGCCCCTCTTGAGCATACATTTCATGCACTATTTCAAAAGCAAATCAATCTAGCTTCATCTAACATGTGAAGTCAGTAGTATGCATGATGAACCTGTTATTTACATTCTTCCTCATACATGGATTCATGGTTCGATCCCACCACGCGCCAAGTAAACTTTGTGGTGGACAAACACCGTGTGCGTGGGTTTTCATCGGGTTCTCCAGTTTCCTCCCACTTTCTTCATTCCACCATTTCCTTCATTTCTCATTATCGCCATTTCCTTTATCCTAGCCGGCCTAATCTTGGGACGTAAAACTTAAATATTTCATTTCATTTCCTTCCTCATACGTGACTCAAGACGTCATCACCGCCCCCCATTACCAATATATTTTGTTGAATTGAGTTGAGTTTAGTTTAGCGTCCTTCAGCAGCGAGGCTATATGAGACGTGGACCTATTGATTAACGTGGAATCCGAACCACATGATCTCCCGCCGGGAATCAAACCCGGGTCAATATATTTTGTGCACGGGAACTACAAAATTGCAAGTTTACACATGTTTGGCTGTGTTTCTGTTATCGTACCCAACATAATACTGTGCATATATTCATCATCTACGTGATTTCACCTCAGTGCATTTCTGCACTAAAAGACCAACAGCAACAAATTATAGTGCAAGGCATTTTATCAGCTATATTATCCTTGCGCCAGAAAACTTGTGACAGCGTTTGTTATTTTTCTATCGCTTAGTAGTTCAACTTTAGAAATACAATAAAAATATACTTTGTTAGAACAATGGAATGACGACAGACCCCATCAAATATCACAGTCATTTATGATTTCAAACAATACAGATCATGTCCGACCATTATCATAAATAGGCTACAAGCATAGGAAAATTTACAAGAAAATGAAATATACATGTAAGTGTTCCTAGTACTTTCTAGAAAATATATAGACACCTTTCGAACACCTACTTACTCTACAAACATCAGGAAAACTTATATAAAAAATGATCATCTTAAATACAACTTCTTTTCTGACTTTAATGGACCATTGTATATTATTTTACCACTTTTTGGCGCCAGTGGCGAAATACAAACAACTAACAAGGGTAAGAATACATACCACTGACCTCACTAAGACACTAGAGTTTAGTCAAATATCATTAATGGTCCGTGTGGAGTAAGTGGTAAATATTTATACCTGCCCGTTAAAGGGTTAATAACTAGAACAAAATAACAGGATAAAAATTACAACACAGTTTCTGTACAATTAATGAAATCTTCAATGAAATAAAATGAGTTCGATATTAACAAGTTATATCGAACACCTTCTTTTTGCAAACATTCAACTGTTGTATGGAGCTTGTTAGCTTATTAAACAACATCGTCCTACAATTAAATAACTGTTTCTTACTTTGATTAATCTTTTGAAGAGCACATCAATTTACTTACACCATTCAGCATACGTATATAACTCCTCCCTGAGTGTCATATTTATAAGATTTTCATTGGTGTAAATAGGACTTGATAAATACATAAATTCACTATTGTCATTATCTTAAGTTTCATGAAAAACGGTTTACAATGTTCTTTGTCAGATGTTCCATCAACGATCCTAAACATTTTTTTTCAACACTAGAATATCATGAACGTGACTACTACTACCCCAAAGAAAACAATTATGATATGAAAGTATCCAAAATATAAATTTCTCATACATTCATGAGAAATGTAAAATGAAATGAAATCTTCTAAGTTTTACGTCCTACGGTTATGCCGGTTAGGCTAAAGGAGACGGTGATGATGAGAGATGAGTGAAATGGTGGAATGAAGAAAGTGTGAGGAAACGGGAGAACCCCGAGAAAACCCACGAGAACGGTGTTTGTCCACGATAAAGTCCACACGGCGCGAGCTGGGATCGAACTCATGAGAAATGTGTCGTTTAGACTTCTTAATAGGCAGACCACTCGGGAGAATTTTGTACAAACATATTTGACATGCTTTCCCATACCAGTTAGCTGTCTAAACATATACCAAGAAATTTAACATCAGTATTTTTACATTTTTTCGTATCATTAGAATGATTAAGGCTAAATGCTATTTCTTTTGTTTTGTGTTGATTTAATACAAAATAATTTATTTAAACTACACCCTGTTTCAAAACGAATATATGTATTTCGAATGCATATATTTTATTACACTTTAGGACATACGAATATGAAATTTTACACACATATTTACCAACCTCTTAAGTTCAAATTAGAGACGTTTAATATGTCCTGCATCAGCGATACGAACAATATCACATCGATACTCAAATTCCTACCACACTCGGGCAAGCATGTCCTGCGTCACTGATGTTATGGCAGTACGGATCCGGTTCTTCAACTCTTCCAGGTTCTGGGGGAGTGGTGGTACATAAACGTTGTCTTTAACGAAACCTCACAGGAAGAAGTCACATTGTGTCAAAGCCGGTGACCATGGAGGCCAGCTGAGACATGCTAAGTCGCCAGCTCCTTGACGACCAATCCAACGGTTCGGTAGAGTTTCATTCAGATATTCACGCACTTGGCGACTCCCAGTTAGGGGATGCACCGTCTTGTTGAAAAATGAAGTTGTCTTCGTGCAGCCTCGGAAACAACCAGTTTTGTAACATAGCGAGATACTGCTGACTGTTAACCGTGTTTCCATTAAAGAAGAATGGGCCGTAAACAGATGATCGGGATATCACACAAAACACATTGACTTTGGACGAATCTCATACATGTTCAATGACTGCATGTGGGTTCTGTAGGCCCCAAATTCGGACATTTTGTTTGTTTACCTGACCACTAACACGGAAAGTCGCTTCATCACTGAACACAATGCGTTGTGCAAAAGTGTATCATTGTCAATAGCATCCAGAATCTCGTTACAAAATGCCACTCGTTTGCGTTTGTCATCAGGACACAGAGCTTGTAACAGCTGTAACTTGTACGGCTTCATAACCAACCGATGTCTCAAAACACGCCAAATTGTTGTTGTCGGCACTTGTAACTCCTGACTGGCACGACGAGTTGATTTTGAAGGACTACGTTGGAAAGCAGTTTGAATTCGTGCAACATTTTCTTCAGGAGCACGACGGGGGCCAGGATTCTTTCCTTTACATACATATCCTGTATCTACAAACTGTCGATACCATCTGCGAATGTTCCACCCATTCGGAGGATCAATTTGGTACCTGAACCTGAAACGACGTCTTTGCACTGTAATCAAGGAACTGCACTTCGCAAACTCGAGAACACAAAATGATTTCTGCTGCGGAGTAGCCACTTTAAACATATGACGGTTACCAAGCAAAACAGAAGACAACTGACATCTAGCGGCTATTAATATAAACTAGACTATGTATTCGTTTCTCCAATAGCCGAGCCGAGGCGCAGCGATCGATAGTTTGGACAAAATAATTCTTCATAATACGTATATTCTTTTTGAAACAGAGTATGTTGCTGCTTCCATTAACCCATTTTTACCTTTTGTATCCACTTCTTCAAAACTTGTCTTCGTATTTAGTAGTGTAGTATTATCTGCATATTAAATAGATTAGTATTGATATTAAGAAATATATAGTATATCACTATTAAAAACAGTAGAGACCGAAAACAGAACCTTGCGGTATCCCATATTTTACTTCCAAGACACTTGAACGTATCTTGTTAATACTGACTACGTATTTACGCTCTTCTACCATTTATGAAGTTCAATCTGCTTCTATGGAAACCATAATATACATGGCTTTGTCTATTATATACCATAAGTAAAAATAAACTAAACTATATTTATAGTATCTGATGAAGTCAAGTGGTTAGTTAGCGAAACTGTCACAAGATATTAATTTTATAATAAATTGGTTTGCTTTGCCCAGCGATTAGTTTATTCTTAATTATAATATGTTAATTTATTACATAAGGTAACATCATCTAACAGTCAAATGCCTTACTTAAATCTCAGTCACTAGAGCAAAACCCTTCTTTTCAAAAACTTCATATATTTTATTTATTAGCGACTCAACTACATCAATAGTGATCAATAGTGAACTTTTCAGATCCAGATTCATATTGAGTCCGCAAAAGTATATTTTGCTGAGACTAATATTTACATACTTGATTTTTTACAATGGTTTCTATAATTTTAGAAAATAATGGGATAAGACATATTGGGATAGTTTGACGAAATCAAACGATCACCCTTTTTGTATACAGGAATGATATTAGCTATTTTAATTGCAGTGGAAAAGATTCCTTGGAAAAAAAAAAATAAATAAATTATTAAAGCATATTGAACAGCTTTTATTATGTTATTAGATATTTCAAATATATCCTTAATGTATGGCGTTTTAAATTTTTTTTAACTACTTCTATGAAGTCATCAGGTCCAACATGGTTAATAATGAAAGAATACTGATTCATATTAACATTAGTGTCCCCATTTCTTTTGATAATTTCCTCTACAGAAGTAATAAATAAGTATTTAGAGAATAACAGCATTTATACGAAATGACTTTTTTTTTTTTAATTTTTGCTTACTTTGTTAATAATTTCGTAAACTTTAGAATGCGAATTGTAAGTTTTGTACGTTTTTCTTCCTCCATTTATTGAAAAGTTATATTTATTGGCTACTTTCTTCGATACATATATGGTATATAAAAGTAAAGGAAATGAAATTCATTCTAAATTATTATCTCTTGTCTCCTTAATGCCTGATTTAAAAGTTAAAATGTCTTTTCTTTTCTTCTAAGTGCCAAAATCATAACCATTAAAACTGTCTAAATGGTAAATAAGGTCACTTTTTTATTTAGTTCGTGTACACTTAAAACAAATCTATAAGCTGTAACAAATAGGTAAATCCAGGCGTTATACATTATTAAATTAAATTTCTTAATATATTTTGTAGTTATATTCATCAGTTTCTGCAATTTAATGGAAATCTACGGTCAATATATACATCTATAACAAAGTCGGGAAAACACCGAAAAGTAGATGAATTCTGATTGTTTTAACAGATGGAATGTTGTTCAACGTGCAAATTACAATGTTGTTAATCTCCCAGAAGCCCGTACGACGTCTTTTATGTCAGTAAAGTATTTAGTCCTGCTTACGTTTAACTCCTTGAAAATGAATCCCTACAATATCAGTATCTTGTAACAGCTGCTACTCGAAGACCAATACACACATTGAATTTACTATCACAGGCTAATACAGTAGAATGTGTAATGCCAGATAAGAAGGAACCTGAAGTCGGTACTGTTGTGATTAAGATTTGGTTCCCCTTGACAAGTAGGTGCATTATAAAAATTCTCCAATATGGAGGGGGGTGGGGTGCATGAAATGTACAAAATGTTACAAAGGGGGTACTCACGAACACGATTCCCTATCAACTTGTGTGAAGGGTAGAATGGCCACTTACAGTACTTAAAATAAAACTATTTATTCTAAGATTACTTTTGCATTACAAATATACAGTATAAATAGAAGTAAATTAAAGAGAAAAAAATATAGACTACCTTTTGGATTTCTCCATACATTTTCTTCAGTTTACAGTTTGCAGCTCTACAGTCTTCTCTAAATTTATAAAACTGTTCCAACTTTTTGACACAAAGTTCACACACTAAGTTCGGAAAGTCATCACCAACTGAAGCCTAAAAAAGAAGTTAATATTATATTCGCAAATATCACAATTTATCTTTTTATTTATTTATTTTTTTATTTTATTTATTTATTTTATTTATTTATTTATTTTTTTTGTACGTGTAGAAAGCTGTATTAACAATGTAATGAACTTTTATTAATAGGCCAATAATGTATTAAACTGACAGTATCATGCAAAAGCAGAGCTATATTTAGATGTTACTAATGATCTTAATTAAACTTAGATAGCACAAGGTTCTAAATCTTTATGTTTAATACAAAAACAATTCACTTAAACTCATAATAAACATCATCATACGCTTCCAGCTACTTATATACAAAAGGTTGACTGGGTTGTATCCGAGTGATTTTCGAAGTTATTCGTTGTTTTAAGCTTTCGTGACGAAAGTTCAATATGAATTTGAGAATGTGACAGTAATCTGACCCTGATGAGGCTAACAACAGGATCAGCGTAACGATCGTTGGTTTTAAAATTAAAACACAAGACGTATTACCTGAAAACCTTATATAGAGAAATGTTTTTCAGTGTACTTATTCTATGAAAAGCCGTGCCATCACTATCGGAGGACCACCAGCCTGACACCGTAATTTTCAATGCAACAAACTACACTGGAGCTCAAGCACTGGAACTCCATCGCATTCCTGCCAACAGTTTTTCCAAAGGCCATGTTATAAACGTCAATTTAATAGTCCAAACGTGCAGAAATCTACATTAAAAAAAAAAAAAAAAAAAAAATCACGCAAACATGTGTGGTCAAGAGGTATGGCTGAGACTTTGCCCATGTGCATCCACACTGATTTCTGTTGGTTCCGTGCCAATTAGGGATGTCTTTCGGACAGACTGGGATCATGATTGTTTCCTGGAATTAAGCATCATTAGCCTTTATGTTTCTCTCCACTTTAATATCTCCAACTTCCTCTCGTAACCGTATTCGGCAACAATCATGATTCTCTGCAGGAACTTTCTTGGCATTGTAGGAAAAACTCGGTATGTCTCTTACGAGAGGTGTCATTGTACGCAACTGCCCAAAGGTTAGAATTACATGTGAGACAGATGTAGGCTTCATCCAATGTTAGCACCGTTTTCCATTTTGATCATGGTAAGTGTGTTTCGAACAATCTGTCTTATGTTCAGCAATGTGGCGCAAGAGAAAGTTATAAAACCGCCCTTATCTACTACGCACCACAAGCCAACACGGTAACAAATGAAGTGGCTGACAGTAGATTGTGGCAGGTTTAATCTCCAGGTAATATCACATCGGGGTGGTAGCGTCTCTCGTCCTGCCACAAACGAATTCCACAAAGCACTTCAGATGACACTTTCGCTGATTTCGAACAAGCCCAGACCATCTCTGAGGAGACGAGTACCTCAAGTATTAACATTATGTAATTTCGCAACGAAATGTCATTTCTCCTGCAACTATTACAAAGGACAGTTATAAGTTTTGAAAGTTAGCACATGTACATTCTTTGCGGTGTCACGTGACCGAAGCAGCTCAAGCCGTTGAAGGTCATTACTAGAACAGGAATAAATAATAATAATAATAAAATAGTGCCCTGAGAGGTTCTACAATGCTGTGAGTGTGATCTGACAACCACAAAGATGAATGGAACGAAGTCTAATTCGAGATCTTTTTCTTTTATAAGTTCGAAGTGGCCAAAACGCCGTGGAAGCAACTCGAAACATTTGTTATGCAAAAGGTGAAAGGGCAGTTAAGCACAGTACATCAACCAAATGGTGTCAGAAATATCGCTCGGTAACAACATTCTCGCCTATCAGCCAGGTCAAATAGGCGAAAACCTTGGACTCGGAGATCGTGCGCCATGCCATAGAAGCAAATTAGACAAGCAGCATTCGGAGGTTATTAGATGAGTTTGGTATCTCGCTACTTTCATGACCCCCGCAAAAAGATCTGAAACTGCCGAATTGTGTGCCTTATGATTTCACTCCAGATTAAGCATAAGAGTGGATGTGTGGAAGAAACTCCTGGAAAACCTACATGGTCTGCGTTTCCTTAAAAGAACAGCGTATAAAGAAAATCGGATATTTTCCGAAATCCTAACACGCATAAGTAGTCGTGAACTGAGGGTCAGGTGTTCGGATTTTCCTTCACCATCCCCACGAAATCTGATATTACCCTGAGACATACATTCCTGTCATTCAAAACCAGAAATGTGCCGAACATTTCAGTTGCTCTCACAACCTGCTCGGATCTAGGCGCTTGTCTGTCTTCTACAGATTGTCTGACTGCACTGAATTCTTACAATTCAAAAACACGACAACGAGAAAGGCAATTGTTCCCGTAAACCTTTTTCAACATAAATCTTTCCGTTGAAGTTGTGGTAATGAGGTACCATAACACTAGTCTATACTTAGCAGCGTACCGCGCACATTGGCGATCGGTCGAGCTGGACATTTCTGCATGTGTTTCCAAGGTCATACGAAAGGCTTACCACTATGAAAATCTTTCGTGCAAAAACTAATTTTGCAGGGGGAAAAAATCAGTCCTGTTTCCTAATTGCGCGCATATACACAAAAGAAAAACTCACAGAACGTATATTACTGTATATTTATACGCAGTACGTACCTCTGACGAAATAAGAACTTGAATTTTCAGCATTATATCTTGTCTATATACTCGTCCTTCGTTGTCAGATATGCAAAAAAGCTTATTCGTTTTGGAACAACACAAGCGACACAGCAAAATATCTTCATCTTCCTCATCCAATTTCTGCATTATGCCACTATTTTGTTGCACGAGTGTCTCTCTATCATTTGAACTGTCTTGATTGTCTGAGAACAAAAGACTTACATTTTCTTTCACATCGGGAATGTATAGTGAATTTTCTTCTGAATCTTCGACAACCATCTCCTCCGTTTCAAGTTTTATCCACGAAGTTTCAATTGGGGCAGGCTGATTCGTTAATACATCTCCACTAGAAGATCCACATGAACTAAAGTAATCTGACCGAACGTGTACTGATAACGGAATGGCATTTGATTTAAGTTTGTATGTTCCATCTGCATTAACTAACAAATCTTGCTCAGAGAAATGTAAGGAGCAAACATATTTGGTCGCTAGCTCATTTATAGGAAGATGATTATAATCTTCTCGTCCAGAAATATCAATCCACTTCTCTAACCTAAAAATAAATAAATTAATTAGCTTTTACATATGTTTCGATATATATATATATATATATATATATATATATATTGCAACAATATTCCACTAAACGTGTTGCATGAATCTTATAACGGTTTCTCAAATTTCAAATTGCGCAAAAATAAAATTTTAAAAGTCAATATCATACTTGAAACTTTCATTGGTGTTCTTAGAGTATAAAGGTTTACATAAATTGTCAAAATGATAAAAAGGTAAAGGACCAGGATGAAAATATTTTTGGGATCTTCTTAAAGAAGTGTTAAGCAGATATTTCTGGCTACTTAAATTCACAAATATTCCGTTTGGAACAAGATATTTACTCTTAAAATTGGAATTCTTTTTCCACAAATATATTCGACAAGAGCAGTAAAAAATTAACAAAAGAAAATACACTATGGACGGATATTTTTCTAATTACATATGAGTTAGTACGCAACCAAGACAACTGAACACAATCAAAAAATGAAGCAGGCCTATCAGATATTAAAATCATTCTTCACTGTTCCTCACAGTTGTTTTATCCGAAGCGTGATATTTTTCATCTAGTATATGTTGCATACGGAAAGGTATAAAAAAATAAATAAATAAATAAATTAAATAAAAAATAAACATAACAGGCAAAAGAAATCAAGTAAAGCCGAACGAAGTACAGCTACAATTAAATTATTAAATTTATTAAGGCGTCTCTACATCGAGTGAAGTGCGTGAAAATGAACAGAAATGACGGTGTGTTACTGCTAACTGCCACTTTATTTCGTTTCAAAATGTATCTTTTGAATATAACAATCAATGTAAGAGAACCAACTGTTGGCTAGATTGCAAGTACCTGTATTCAAAGCACGCTTTTCGAATTTAGTTAAAAAAAACTAAAAAAATTTCATTTTTATGCCACTTTTGGTTTATATATTACTTTTACATATACATTTTGTTACATCACCTTTTGTGGCTGAGCAAACCTTGTTGGAGATTACACTTTTTTTCAAATCCAAGATGTGTTGTTTACTCTGGAATGTATGTTTCGAGAGACACACAAATAATTTTAACTACAGTATTCCTCGGCACCATTCTAGCACGTTCCTTCTTACTCCACACGAAGCATTTTATAAGTCTTTTTCTCAATTCTTTATTCAAGGTCCCACAAACAGACTTTCCTCCCTACTAAAGGCTTCTTTCGCCATTCCTATCCTTGTTTTTATTTCATGTTCGCACTTTATGTCATTACTAAGAATACTACCCAGATATCGAAAACTATTCACTTGTTCTATTTTCTTCCCCTCTTCCACTTTTATATTTTACACAGACGACTTCGTTCCAATCACCATGGCTTATGTCTTCTAGGCAAATGGTATAAGTTATTCAAGCTTACCTGTATAAAGCATCATTATTCTAACACTTCACTTACCGTTTTTTATCCCATACAGGATAGTTGAAAAAAGATACTTCGGAAGTTTTGGCTGAAGGACTGGCATTTATGCAGTCACGATAACTACACACTTGGTCAGCTCTGATCTTATCCGACCTGCCAAAATAGCATTTAAAATTACTAAATGATAATGTGTAAATTAACATATTTTCTAATGAGATTGAAAATCATTACCTATAACTATAGTAATCAATCTTATTACGAAAGTCAAATCAGATGTGAACATAAATAAACTCAAGAGGTATTCATTTGTTCTTTTATATTGTGATACAGATTTGTTTAAAAATAATACTAAACGTCGAGTTTTCGCTGATTGTTGTCATAGGATTAGTTACCCGTTGCTGAGACCCTTCTTTATACCACTAAAACGCTAAAAATCAACCTTTTACCTGATTGCAGCAAAATGTTTTTCTTCAGTTCAAAAAAGAAATTATTATTATTATTATTATTATTATTATTATTATTATTATTATTATTATTAATAATAATAATAATAATAATAATAATAATAGTACACTGTTTGCTTAATCTTATTTTAACTCAATTTAACTTCCATTTCTCCTTTTTCTTTCCATGTTACCAAGTGTAATGATAAACATTTTTGAACATACGACTTTTAATCTCCAATTTTCTGCTTCCTTCAGTTCTACAGTACAACTTTAGTCAATACATGTATATATATACGAGTATAAAGTCCTAATAGAAGTAAAATAGCATTTTGTTGCTTGTATATTCAGAAAATATATATATATATTTTTTTATGTTGGAACATTAAAATGATAATTAGTCCCGAAGATAATTATAAATGCAATTTAAAAGAGATTTAAGAATTAAGAGACATATTCAGTGGGTAGGCAAAACAAGTAATCAGTATAATCTGAAACACATAATATATACAATATACTACGATACCTGATCCAAAAATAATTTATTTAAAATTACTATTATTATTTAGGAGCGTTAAACCGACTAAGCACTGTCACGAGAAAGGTTAAATAAATGGAGGATATGATTGATAGGAATTAATTATATAGGTAATAATAAATTATTAACGTATCTCTAGCAGTAAATACTATTTTTTTCAAGGTTTCAATGCAGGTCTTCACAATATACAATCTTAAGTTCTTCTTCTTCTTTCGTGGTCTGTAAGGACGGTGAAAATGCTAATGATGTTTTTCCAACTTTTGTCCAGATTGGCTACGTTAGAATTTAATTTTGATTCCTTCGTTCTACTTTTTTTCGTTTTCTTTTTTTTTTTTCATTTTCACTTTACTGATCTTGTTTTTTTTTAATATTTTACGTAATTTGAAAGGAGTATTGTTGGGTCATAGTATTACTTGTCATCACGATTAAGTTTTTTTTTTCCAGCCTAGTGTGTGTGTGTGTAGTCCTTTTTATCATGCTTATATAATTGTCTAGGAATGTGCATAAGACTACTTTGACACATACGGAATCTAGCGTATATTACTTTTATAGCCTATAAAGATATTCTTTACGTTCTTTGAGGGCACTAATGGTGAGTGTAATGAAAAGCTTATTTCAGTGGTTCTATCATTATTATTACAACATAATATACACAAAAGCAAGATCAGTACTTTTTGAGTTAATTAATCAGACTGCAGACTGCTCTGCAGTTATCTTAAATAACAATACAGGCGAACACGTTGACAAAATCTTATTTATCCAAATACAATAATTTCTTACATAATACTGAAAAGAAAATTCTATTTTTTATATTCATGTTTCAGGGTGTCTACTAAAATTTCAAAACGAAATTTCGTGACTTTTCCATGACCTTTTCTTTCCCAAACCATAAAATTTAGTAACATTCTCAAGAGCGAATTTAGGTACGAATTGGGCCGAATTTTCATAGATGCGATAGAAGTGCGCTTTGCTTGTGATTTGGTAGCGTCTAAAGCCGATCACAGACATTTTTGGTGGTGAATTTTGACGTTTTATAGAACAGAATTTTCCGGTCTACACTTATATTTGTAGAGATTTTAAAAAATCGTGACCCAAAAGCTAAATTTCTGACTTTTTCTTGACTTTCATGAGCGTTGTCTGATTTCGTGACTTTCTCATGACTTTCGTGCTTTTTTGTGACCGATAGACACCCTGTGTTTGCATCCTAAGGTATTGTGTGGCCTACTACACCTCTAAGATCAAAGGTCACACTGTGACAAACGGGTCACAGCGTCAAATAAATCCATGATGAGATAAGAACTATATACAGGAACGACTACCCATCTTACGATACTGTAGTGAGATAAAAAAAAAAAATAAATAATAAATAAATCTATTATATAAAAGAGAACGCACAAATCCTTTGTTAGCTCATCACGCTAATACGGCTGAACCAATTTCTTTCATTTTTGGGGGGTTATTAGGATTTGGACCCTAGATGGTTTTTATCATATCACTTTAATTTTTAATTACCAGTGTCTTGAGATAATTGACCATTCAAGTGTCCATAACGTACAAATCCTTTCTTAGTTCATCATAGGTATAAAAATAAACGTATTTATATGCAACCCGCATGACCGTGTCACTCGGCGGGTTAACATAAATGACAGGCGATATAATGTTAACATTTACTGCAAGCATATTTCACGGGTATTAAACACATGAGATATGGAGTTGTGCATTTAAATTTTCATTTCAACCCAGCGAAGCGGGTAATATATGCTAGTAAATAAATAAATAAATAAAAAAAAAATAAAATAAAATAAAGAAAAAATCTCGTCACATGTTCCTGAAAACCAAGCCAAGAAGTGAATGACCTTTGCACACAAACGATAAGCTTAAAGAAGAAAACTGATCATTCCATCCTGGAAAACCAGGGACAAATCAACAAAATTCATGTCTTAGTTACGGTAGTGTTTCGTAGGACGTTGAATTTCACGTTTTCTCAACCCTCAATAGAAGCAAACATAGGACAATAGAGACAGATGCAGACTCTATTGAAGCAAAGTGAAGAGTGAAGAGGATTTTAGGTCATGAAGTAACTGTGGACGAATTTGGGTCTATCATTGTGAAGAGTATGAAGCATATTTTCTCCTTACTCCCACGGCTAGAGTACACACATCGGCAGGAAAGAACATGTTGTTAGTTTCTTAGAACTGTCATGAGGTCATCCTTGTAGAGTTCTTCGAGAAGGGTTGATCATCAATCATACATACTACTCACCCCTTTCGAAAATGTTGCGCAATGCCGAAGAGAAACGCCGTGCTATGTTCACTAAAAGAGTCCGTCTCCATGCCGAGAATCACCGGATCATTCATCTCAAGGTGCGGGTAATGTGAAGCTGAGCCGTGTGGTTATGAAATATCGCATTCGGCCTATTTCTCTGATCATTCTAAGCCTGAAAATGAAAACGCTTTTCATCATCCTGTTCCTGAAGATGAAAGGTCCATTGCACATTGCGTTAACGATACTGATGACATCATTCAGGAAGTGGGACTGGCTTTTGACGCGATCTGAAGACTTTAATAATCAAGGGATGTAAAGTATGAGGAAATGCAGGAAGACTTTTTTTTTTTTTTTTTTTGATAGTACAGAAGATGGAACTATCAGAAATCAAAACTGACTATGACTCATTTCCTTCATAGTTATAATTAAGACCTAATGATTCTCCCTCGCACTGTATGACAAACAATACGAAAAAAAGATTTGGAACAGCAAAGAAAATTCCCGTAGGCAATGTTTATCTTATGTCTCTGTAGACCATACTACTGAAGAAATTGTCCATAGAAAAGATATAATTATCTGAAAAATAGGTGTGCCTTTTCAAGAAACAACTACTCTTATAAATGCTTAGCCGAAACAATAGTCGCTTAATTATTAGACTTCTAAACTATTATGCATAATTGTCGGGAATCTCATAGTCCATGTCCGTCTGAACATTCGTTTATTTGTATGCCTGTTGAAAGGTATCAGACCAAAAACAATTAGTGATAGCGATTCAGTGTCACAACAATATTTCCATGTCCTCCGTTTACCTTCTATTCGAATCGGAAGTGGTATAAATCCAGTTTCAGATTTCAACATTTATACAACAGTGTCTCAAGAAAATATATAACCACCCGTAACACTCTATTCAAACCGGAAGTGGTTGAAATTTACAACTAGTGCTTAGGGTACCAATATTAATTTACATAGAGCAAAAATGGTTAAGAGATATCGAGAAGTGTTCCTTTCAAAATCAAATTCGCATCTCAAGAATAGGCTCCATTTCGTCTATTAACTCCACACTGAAACCGGAAGTGGTAGAAATCAACCGTTTCCGTTTTCAACGTTGATAGCCATAGTACATAAATTGCAATAGATAGCGGCAAGCAGTTTTTGAAATCGACTCAACGTCTCAAGAAAGGATACCATCTTCACCACTAAAACGTGAAGCGGTTAGGTGATTACTAGTACATCCGGTTTTAACGTTGGTCACCATACAACTAAAATGGTAATACATAGCAATAAGTAGGTTTTTCGAATCGATTCAGCTTGTTAAGAAAGTATAACATCTTTATCCGTAACACATAACTGAAACTGAAATTGGCAGAAATTTAGTAGTACTTCCGTGTTTAAATATTGATTTTTCATAGAGCCAAAACGGTAAGAGATTTGAAAATTATATATAATATATTCCGCGTCCCAAGAATAGGATCAGTAATGGATATTGACCAGTTTTTTGGAACAAATTCAGCACCCAAAGAACAGGATCTATATCCTCTGCTAAAACTATTGAAACCGCAAGAGGTAGAAATCAACCGTTTCCAATTTCAACGTTAATCACATTAGAACAAAAACAATTAGATATATCGAGAAGCGGTTTTTCTTTTAATCTATTCAGCGTCTCAAGAAAATATACCATCTCTACCTGGATTACGCTACTAAAATCGGAAGTGGTTAAAAATTTCTTGTACTACAGGTATCAGTATAGATCACTGAACGAAAACGGTGTTTTTATTTGATTCGATCTCTTATAACAGGATATCATCTCCACTCGTAGTACTTTACTAAAACCGGAATGATAAAAATTCACTAGCACTTTCATTTACAACCTTTATCGTCATATAACTAAATCAATAATATACAGCAATAAGTAGCTTTTGGAATCAATTCAGCTTGTTAAGGGAATATAAGATATCCGCCAATAACACTCTATTAAAACCGGAAATGCTAGAAATTTAGTAATACTTCCAATTTAGATATTACTTTCCGCAGAGCCAAAACGGTAAGTGATGTGGGGGAAACTTTTCTTTTGAGGAGGGGAGAATCGATTCTGCGCCCACAGAATACGATCATTTTCTCCATTAAAACTATATTCAAACCAGAAATGGTAGAAATCAACCATCTCCGGTTTCAACCTTGATTACCATAAAATATAAACAGTCAGATACATTGAGGAGTATTTTTTCGGGATCTATTTAACATCTCAAGAAAAGATATCATCTCTCTTTACTAAAATCGGACGTGGACAAATATTTTGCATTTCCGGTATCAATATTGATCTTCACTGAGCAAAAGCGATAATAGCTATCGAGGAGAGGTTTTGCGGAATAGATTCAGCACCCAAAGAACAGGATCGATATCCTTTACAAAAACTCTATTGAAACCTTCAAAGGTGGAAATCAACGGTTTCCAGTTTCAACTTTGATCGATATAAGAAAAGAACGAAAATGATCAGATACATCGTGAACCGGTTCCTTCGAATTGATTCAGCATCCGAAGAAAAGATGCTATATCTACCCAGATTACGCTAGTAAAATCTAAAGTGATTAATTGTACTACAGGTATCAATATTGATTACCACTGAGAAAAAACGGTAATAGATGACGATAAGATTTTATTATTTTTTAATCGACTCAGCATCCGAAGAAAATACAAGATCTCCACCCGTAACATTCTTCAAAACCGGAAGTGGTTGAAATTTACTAGCACTTAGGGTTTCAATATTAATTTAGAAAGAACAAAATAGGAAAGATATATATCGAGAAGCTGCTGTTCTTCATCTATTCAGCGTCCCAAGAATTGGTTTTATCTACCCCGATTAACCTCCACTAAAACCGGAAGTGTTAGAAAGCAACCGTTCTCAGTTCAACGTTGAAGCCATAGAACAAAAACTATAATGGATAACTATAAGTGTCTTTTTGGAGTCTATTCAACATCTCAAGAAAGGATATTTTCTCTATCCGTATTATTCTTCTCAAATCGAAAGTAGCAAAAGTTTACTAGTACTTCTGGTTTCAATGTTATAGAACAAAAATGGTTATAGGCAGAGACAAGAGGTTACTTGGAATCGATCAGTGTCTCAACTAAACACACATCTTCACTGTAACATTCTATTAAAACTGGAAATGGTAGAAATTTAGTAGTATTTCCGGTTTCAATATTGATTTACAAACAGCTAGAGCCGTAAGAGATCTCGACAAAAGGTTCTCTGGGATTGATTCAATCTCTTAAGAATACGGTTCATCTCCTTCATTAACCCTCTATTCAAACTGGAAATAGCAGAAATCAACAATTTCTGGTTCGCCAACAAAAGCGGTCAGATATAACAAGAAACGGTTTTTCAAATCGATTCAGCATCTTAAAATAAAATAAATAAATAAATAAAACGGATTATTCTCAGAATTGGTTAAACTTTCTTGTACGTGCAGTTAGCGGTTTTCTGGAATCGATTTAGCGTCCCAAGAATAGAGTTTATCGCCTCCATTAACCATCTATCCAAACCAGAAGTACTAGAAATCATTATTTCCGGTTCCACTCTTTATTGCCGTAGGACAAAACAGCAACAGCTAGCGACAAACGTTTTATTTACGATTGATTCAGCGTTTTGTGAAAATATTCCCTTTTCTGTATCTTTTGTACGACCAGAAGTGGTGAAATTTACTATTTAACATGGTTCATGTCTCACTATTTCGAAGCTCTATTGTGGTCAACATTATAGATCTGCTTTAATATTGAATTCGTATAATTTGGAAGTTTACTGTAGTTTAACAAGTGAGTTTTGTTTCACAGTTGTGATATATTTCAGTTCAGTGCTATATTTTCACTGTACGGTAGCAAATTAATGAAGATTCACGTCAGTAGTCATTTTTTTCTTAAATAGCTTCTTCGGACATAGTTACTTGGCACGTAATATTGGTTATGCACTACTACTACTTTGCACAATTCTCGCTCTTTCTTCTTCTAACTTACGAGTAATCTGTTGTTTCTCGGTACAGGACTATTTTTTATCTTTCCTGAGACCTCCTCCTAGTGTATGATTATTATGCCCACCTTTGGTGCTCGTGGTTCTAGGTTCCTCCCCATGTAGTAAAAGCATTGAACGAATCACGGTCGTTCGGATTCCACTTTTTACCTGTACGCCTATGTCTCAGTACTGTAGAGGGATTCTACATTTTAGCAAACAAAAAGTATCTTTCGTGCGTGTCTACCGTATTGAGAACATGTGTCACAGTAGGAAGTAGTCACCTGCTGTCTAGTGTCAACTTAGCAGTAATTTGGCGAAGGTATATTAGTGTTCTTATTTTCAGGGCATCTTTGAGACGTAAATAGGTTTCGGATTTTGGCCCGATGGTTTTCAACCGAAGATGGCAAGCCACCTAAAACTGGCCATCGACTGCTTATATGACAACTATAACCTAAATTGGTTAACCGATTTCTGGACACCCAGACGAACGACATGATGCAGGGATTCTAACCATGGGAGTAACCAGAACAACTGGAACCAAGAATGGTAATAAGGCAATTGGTGGAACGCTTAGGACGGGTACTCCTATGACCAAGCAGCATCAAAAGAATTATCTGGAATCGAACACGCAATATTTTACAACACAAATGAGAACCTAAGTTTCAAATATCAAACTATAACTATACCTGACAATTACCTTAGTATTATGTTCCATATATATCTTGATCTCATAAAAATATAAAAAAAACTGAATTAAAACATTTCAATTTCATCAATATTTCTCAGCATTTATTATACCTATTATGAATATAAAGTGCTTTTAGAAATAATTCTTGATGTACATTGTATATAAAATAGAAGAGTAAGGATGGGGTGTGTGGTCCCTGACTTGATCCCAGCTCGCGATAAATGAACTTTGTAGTGGACAAACACCGTGTGCTTGACTTTTTCTCGGGGTTTCCCCATTTTCTTCCACATTCTTCATTCCACTATTTTCATTCATTCTTATCATCACTGCCTTCTTTACGCTACGCGGCATAACCATGGGACGTAAAACTGCAAGATTTCATTTTCATTTCATTCAGAAAAGTAAAGCACCTACTAAACTTAGTATTCCAGCTCTACGAACTCTTTATCCCCGTAAACTTATATACACAAGAATAATATATACCCATTTCTAAATATAACTACGAATTATTTAATAGAAACTCCTAGTAACGTAACTCTCCTAAACTTCGATACATGCTCTATAGGAATATAGAATGAGAATTACTAACTTCGTCACTTCTTTGAATTTTATTTTAATGGTTACTTATATTTAGACTATCACTACGCATGCACCGCACAAGCAAAAAGCTAGTTAATTTTACATGGTTTGCTTGCATATTTACGTAAATCTATGCACCTACCTCTTACTTCGACTAGTATAGAAAATCAAACTTTAGAAATAAACTTTAAGCCAAATTTAGTTTGAATTTGTTTTCAAAGTTTAAGATCATTGTGTAAAACATGATATAATTCGTCACGAGCTACACTAAGCACACAACTGATGGCTAAATGTTTTATTCTTTCTGTTCCGAACTTCGTACTGAACTTCTGAACTTTTTCGCAGATTAAATACAACAGAGGAATTTTTATTACAATTATTCTGATTTCATAATGGCAATAACTACAGAGTATATAAATGAAATATGCCTACTGAACAAAGGCCTTAATAATATAGATTTGCGACAAATTAACGCATAATCTGCGTTTCAGCTGCGATATACCTCCAAGCGTTGGTTTTTGTTGATAATTTGGTTGATATAGTAGATTTGCGTAAACATTATTTATTCAGGCTACAATGGAAAGTCTACTACTCTGCAGGAAAAGAAAGATATTTTGTAAGAAAATATAGGGATAATAGATTCCCAATTGGAAATCTTTTGAGGCACTGCTCCGCAATACTGTGTTCTCCTCTGCTGATTCAATTGAACACCATGTAAATTTGTGATTGAAACTTGTGTCTGTGGATTTTCATGGGTTCTCCCACCTACTTTATTCACTCCATCACGACTCAATTTGCATTTCTCATCATACTTATCAAACATAGATAACCATAGTTTTTGTTAAAGGATATCCTGTCGACAAGACTTGATGTCTCAAACTCTAAAATAATTGGAATTTATTTGCAAATAAGACATTACATTACTATATAGTTACAACAGTTTATCCAGAACCAGTATATCCCCAGTACCA
The DNA here is from genome assembly GCF_964235325.1 of Thermobia domestica. Lineage (NCBI taxonomy): Eukaryota > Metazoa > Arthropoda > Insecta > Zygentoma > Lepismatidae > Thermobia > Thermobia domestica. The sequence continues at coordinate 131,001,366 of NC_137465.1, read as the reverse complement.
GTAGGACATACATACAAAATTTCAAATTATACGCTTAACAAATTCATATAAAAAGAGTAATTCAAACCTTCCTACCCCTCCCCCTTTCCCTGTATTCCCCTTTTAAGTGTTGCAATTTAATTAACCCGTGTAACCTACAATTTAGACTGTACGGTTACAAATGCCAAAAGTTCGACACATAATAATTTCGTAGATCTTATGAGGAGTGAATCAGTGTATCTACTTTTATTCATACAGATACAGCTTTTTTGCCAACCTGATGTAGTCTGCACTTGACTATGCAGTTGCTTGTAATACTTTTATACTAGTTTTCACCTCTGTCAGTGACAGTCATCGCAGTTGGGCTGCAACGTCTAATTTGATTTCATTTCTACAACTATATACTGTGATTACTTTTCTTTATTACATGAATATAACCATTTTTAAAAGAACGAGAATTAAACAAAAAAAAAGAAGAAGAAGAAGAAGAAGTAGTAAACTAACTGTACCCTTGGCTTGACTCCACAGATTTCTTTACTCTAGTTGCATGAGATTGATTTGAATTGCTCTGAGAAGCAATCCTTGGTATCACATTTTCATTGTCATGGACATCAGATGCGTTTACTGGAAAAGGAACTGCATTCCAAATAAGTCTTTTTAATCCACAGCTAGCTGTATATAGATATTTCTCAGAAAAATGTACTTCACAAACTTTTTTTCCTTTCAGTACTTTCTCGGGCAGACCACGAAAATCCTCTCGTCCCGAGTTTACAAACCATTCTTCCAACCTATAGTAAAATAAATAAATAAATAAATAAAATAAAAAATAAGACAAATAAAAGGTAAAGTATTTACTTTTCATAATACAAAAACATGAAACTGAATACGCTCACTCACACTTAACACTCAATAAGTTTTCACATCTTTTACATACTTACATATTAACTACGAAACTTAAGGCTATACTTCATAACAGTTGCCATGCTATTGCCAAGACAACTATCCCTATCTGGATAATAAAAATTTTAATTGGTAAGTAAAAAGATAACAAAGATTAGATTACGAAATCAATCCACTACTTTCTCAAAATATTTTTCGCATAATACAATAACAATTATGCTTTAACTTAAATATAAAATTTGTATCAATCAGAATATCGCAGAAGGCCTAATGCTATTCTCCACTTGTAGGCAGAATGCCTTCCATCATCGACTGAAGTCGATTGAGATTGCCCCGGAGATCATTTCATGGGCCGTACCATAAAGTACCTGCCTCTCGACAGGGGTCCGGTTTTTATTGAAAACTCACGAAAATGCCTTGTTTTCCCTGCTTTCTTGTGCTCAAACTAGTTTTAGGCAGATTTGCTTTCATGGTGTATGTATGTGTGTGTGTGTGTATGTGTGTGTAGAGTGTCTGTATATATATATATATATATATATATATATATATATATAGGTAGAGTCAAATGATGGTCCGGGCGACTTTTCCCTTCACCAAATTTTATTACAAAATATAATAAATACAAATGTTTCTAATTCAATGTCTCCTCTTCAATGACCAAATGAAGGAATATTAAATGTTTTGCCGGGTGCCCCTTCTACTCATGGCAGTTTCCAGAACACTTAACAGGGTGTAGGTTAGATTAGGATTATAAGTTTAAGATGGGATCCCTAGTCCTGTGCGACATAGGGTAAGGAAGAGGTGCTCCTAGTCCACAGCGACATAGGAAGGTAATGGTTAAGCGATCAGTTGGTCGACTGATACTGGGTCCCTCGGTGGTCCGGCTTTTATCTGTCTTCTTCGGGTCCTTCCGTGAGGTCCGTCTTCTTTCAGCGATCCTCGGTGTTTTTCGTGTCGGCTTCTCTTCTGCTATGTTGTTTACAATCAATAGCACGTGTTGTGTTGGCATGTGCCTTTGTCGTGATGTGGGGATCCTTACAATATCTATATCTATATCTATCTATCTATCTATCTATCTATCTATATATATATATATATATATATATATATATATATATATATATATATATATATATATATATACACAGAGGGTTGATTAATTCGTGTGTCAATTTCATTTGTTCAGTGTGCGAAAGTGGTATGAGATAAAGCCGTGCAATTTGGTGTAACTTTAGACGGACGTAAGTTTTGTTTCGTCATAGAAGAATGTCACTTGTACTAAAGATTGAAGAGATATAGGATCAAAGGTCAAATTTCGATTGTTTCCTTATGGGATTGCAATGGTAAATTCTGAAAGAGCTTGAGAAAACGTAAATCGAAATAATAACAAAGAGCAAGCTGTATGGTATGATTCTATGTCGCAAGCCGACCAAATATGCGTCAATCAAGTGTCATGGTCAGAGGTCACTGTCAGATCAAGATTACAGGTCACCTTGAGAACCCATTTGACACGATGAGGTATGAATATTGCGTTGTTTTCAGTGTATTCAAATGGGTTCTCAAGGTGACCTGTAATCTTGATCTGACAGTGACCTCTGACCTTGACACTTGATTGACGCATATTTGGTCGGCTTGCAACATAGAATCATACCATACAGCTTTCTCTTTGTTATTATTTCGATTTACGTTTTTTCAAGCTCTTTCAGAATTTACCATTGCAATCCCATAAGGAAAAAATCGAAATTTGACCTTTGACTGTATCTCTTCAATCTTTAGTACAAGTGACATGCTTATATGACGAAACAAAACTTATGTCCTTCATCGAAAGTTACACCAAATTGCACGGCTTTACCTCATACCACCTTTGCAGTGAACAAATGAAATTGACACACGAATTAATCAACCCTCTATATATCTATATATATCCATCTCTCTCTCTCTCTCTCTCTCTCTCTCTATATATATATATATATATATATATATATATATATATATATATATATATATATATATATATACATACATACAGGGTGGCCCATTTTAATCTTTCCACGGAAATATCTCAAAAACGGTTGAATATAAATGAACCGAACAAAAACTCAAATAGGAAATACCATGGGGCAAATCGAATGGTGATGTCGTGGTGATACTCAGGGCCATCCTTTATGTGGGGCCCGTGGCTAAACTTTAAAATTTTAAATGGAAACAAGGGGCCAGTGATACCTCTTTCGATAGATCTTTAAAAACTAAAAAGCTTTGCGGCAAAAGATTTTTCATGTCGGTCACCGTATTCAAAATAGCCGCCAAGATTTGTTGCCTTTATCACACAAAATGTCCAGTACCACTAATATGAAAACGGTTGAACATAAATGAACCAAACAAAAACTCAAATACGAAATGTTATGAAACAAATGGAATGGTGATGTCGTGGTGATACCCAGGGCCCAACTTCAAATTTTTAATGGAAACATGTGGCGAGTGATACCTCGTTTGATAGATCTTTAAAACCTAAAAAGCGTTATGGCAAAAGATTGTTCATGTGGGTCACCATTTTCAAAATGACCACAAGAAATTGTACCTTTACCAGATAAAACGTCCAGTACCACTAATATGAAAACACCAGAACAAAAATTTGAATACGAAATCACAGAGGGTATTTATCATTCCACGGCACGAAATTGCAAATGAGAACCTTAGTTTTTGCAAATTGTATCTACGAAACAGTTATCTGAAATGTATAAGAGATAGATGTGTCTGAAATGGGATAAAGTATGTAAAATTCTTGTTAAATGTTATCTTCCATTGTGATTGCAGGCAAATGATTTGATGCAAAAATGAATCAACTGAAACGCGAAACAAATTTGTCGAAAAGGTGTACAAACGTTGGTTTTGTTCAACAGTCCCCTCCATGATACTTGTTCGATTATTTCTCTTCTATGTCTTCTTGCATGTGATAGAATATGAGCTCCACTGAAATGCTGTCCACAGTTACATTCCGAATAACTTTAATCTCAGTTGTCATCCTCAGTAACGAAACGATACATACTGATGCAGATGCCTCCCAAACATCTTGCACACATTGCGTTAAATTATAAAGGGCGGACAAAATGTCTGCAAGTTTCAAAAATGAATTATTGAAACCTTTGCTTTTCATTTCAGTTGCTCTTTTTTCCTATCCAATCACACTTTGCAACGCAAATGGGTGTTAAACTTGAATCTTACCTTATTTTTATTCATTACAGTACCAGTCACTTGTACACACAAGTGTTTCAGACAAACTCTACCTATTGCAAGCAAATGATTGCCCTACCTATTGCAAAGTGGGGTTCTCATTTGAGATTTTATCATTCATTCCCGCTTCATGCACTTACGGAGGGAGATCGGAAAAATAATTTTCTAAGAATTGCATTTTCACTTTTGCATAATGTCAATTATACTTTAATATCTTTTTCTCCGTTGCATTATTCTTGAGTCGAGGAATGATACATACCCTCTGTGATTTCCTATACGGGTTTTATTTTGTTCATTTACGTTATCCATTCGATGATTTTATTTCATAAAGGATAATTTCTCGCATATTTTGAATGGTAACAATATCTGAAGTTAAACAGAACGGAAACTCTAATGCGCTATAAATTATATTTTTATGCTGAAACTCAGAGGTTCTCTACTACAATAATAAGCAAATTAATCTAAGATAAACAGTATGTGAAAAATAGTAGTGATGTGGTCTTGAAGTTTGATCAGTCTTTCCTTGTAAAATTTCAGATTCTCCAAATATTTTATATGAATTCTGTTGTTGATATTTCTCAAGTTATTAATAAATATACAGCAAATCAGGGTTCCTACAGACTCTAATCACAAAATTTCCCGTGCTTTCTGCAACTCTTCACACAAATTTAACTATCACCTGGAAATTTGTATGAAATATTTTTTTCTCCCTAGACAATGTTTCTCTTCCTATTTTTCTAAATTATTTTTACTGTACTTTATTTTTTTTTAATTTTTATATAGATGGTATAACAACTGTGTTTTTTACTAACAAGGAAAATACTTGGGCTCGGACGGATGAATAGGCACAAAAAGGAAAGCATGTGTAATGTTAGCAGTCTGGAAGCAAACAGTGATGTCTGTTTTTCTGCAAGATGCTGTAAACGTCCGCAAGAGCAGGGCAAAGTAGAGCACGTGCTGCCATAATTACAGGACGTTAGCTCCCATAGCTCGCGCTTCATCAAACTTTGCTATGGTGCCCTGCATGATTGTCTTTAACTGTAGCGGAGATTTCCTTTAAACGCAGCCATGTTTTGCCGTTTCTTTGCTACATATTGTAACACGCATTTAATATTGCTTTTTTCTTCAGTTTCGGGTATCGTTGCAGGAGTTTATATATATATATATATATATATATACCTATGAGTTGAATTCGCGCACATGATGATCCCCGAATATGTTCTCTGGTGTGGCATCAGTAAACTGTGTGATCACACTGTTGACGGTTCGTATTCACTTTGGCTACTTTCATTGTCTCTCGTAGGACTTACAATGTCACTATACGCTCTCATTTTTTCCTCTTCATTCTCACCACTGCGCTCTAACATTCGGAGACTTTCGGTTTCTAACTGATTTCCATATTTTTGCATTATTATTTCTTCTCGAAAACATGCAAATGCCTCACCTTCCAGACCAATTCCTTCCTAATGACGTACCTTGCGTCGCATTTTCACTCCAGCCAACCGCACTACATTCATTGGATTGATCACCACTTTCCGCGCCATTTGACGTCTCACTACTTATTCAACCTTTCCTCATGTGAAGAACTAGCGTCTGCAGCTACACTGTTGGGAGTAGTGTAGTGATAGACATGAGGTATGCTCTCTCTGCCACTATGTAGCCATTTATGGTGCAAATTTGCACCATGTTGCAGACAAATTGACATCACCTATCGCTTTAGGGGTACTAACACTATTCATACACTATTTCTATGCGTATTTTTTTCGGTCGGGCTCACGTAGTTTCCTGGACGGGAAAATACGCACAAATATGAAAGCATGTGTAATGTTAGCACCCGTGAAGCAAGCAATAAAGTTCGTTTTTCTGCAAGCTGGTTTAAACGTCTGCAAGAGCACGTGCCATGCCGACAAGGCATCTATAAAGTCTGGCCCAGGGGCATTTGCGGAAATGTTTGAGTGAATGGAAACATCGGCGCACCCGTATCCCTACACATGTTGAGTGAAAAGGTATTACCCCAGGGGTCCCTGTAGGGTCCACCTAACAATTTTCAAATGGTAAGGTGGGTGAAGTAATATATAGTTTGAAAGGTAGTGTGAGAAGAAACAATTTACAACACGTTCCAAGTCTGTATGCACTATGCAAAATGGTGGTCATAGACTCCTTCATGACAACTGTGTTGACACTTTGACTGTACCGTATATCATTTTGTACAGAGTAAGCGTAGAGACTAGGAACTTGATTCACCTTGTTTCTTTTCAAATACCTTTTCAATGATATACTACTTGATCCCCCCTACCATTTGAAAATTTTGGTTGGACCCTGTCTGAGACCCTTCGGGTGACCGTGGGACACAACTTTTTCATTCAAAATGTGTGCCTCTAAAATAATAAGATACGCGTTCGCCTATTTTTCCATTCACCCAACCCTTTTCTGCGGAAAATATCCCGGGGTCAGACAGTATAGACGCCCTGTAATTATGGCACGTGCTCTACTTTGCCCTGCTCTTGCGGACGTTTACAGCATCTTGCAGAAAAACGGATGTAACTGTTTGCTTCCAGGGTGCTAACATTACACATGCTTTCCTTTCTGTGCGTATTCTCCCGTTTGATCCCAAGTACTTTCCTTCTAAGTAACTGTATGTAAATATTTAGTGTATGTTTCCACAAGCACTTAAAAAGGTCAAGTTTACACACAACGATGTGCTAACAGTAGAAGGAGCACCTTGAAGGAGTCAGTGGTTGAAGGTCCATACAAAGAACAACCAAGCAAGTCTAACCCGCCCCTCCCCAACGAATAACAACTGACGAAACATGGATTCCATACTTCAATTAGAACAAAAGCCTTTCTAAAGAATGGTGCAGAGCAGAATCTCTACTTAAAACACGTTCTGTTTCTTCTGTTGGCAAGGTAATAATTATTGGATTCTTGAATTATAGTGAGAATTTTGCATGAATTACTTACCAAAGATAATCAATTAACGTAGATTATTATTTTGTATGGTCCACTGCAACAACTGTCGCACTATAGGTTGATTGTTCTACGACTGACACATCGCGCCCTTACTTCTGACTACTACCCGCACAAAAGAGGTTATGAATATCCGTAGATGTATAACTGAGAAATGACACTGCAATGGAATGTTATTGTATCTCAACTATGCATTTACGGATTTGCATACGACAATGGGAAATCAGTGAGGTAACGCAACCATCTAAAGGTATTTTAATTCGGATGAATATCATTATTACATAAGCAAGGTGAAACTCGAGATTGTCTAGCAGAGTGGGGGAGACTATTAATTAACGATTCCATATTTTCTAGTTATACATGTATAAATGGACTTTGGCATAGCCGAGGTGTTAATGTGCGAATGGTTCCAGGTCGGTTCCTTATATATAATAAAAAATGTTATATTATTTCTAATATTTTTAAGAAAAGCAGATTATAATGCGAATTAAGAAAAGACGCATACAATATATTTTAAAGAATTACTACTAAAATATTCATTTAAGATATAAACCATTTCGTCGTTTTCTTAAGATATTGTTGTAATTCACTGTACCTGTATATAAACAATACACTTGTTGAGTTCTTAAAATGATCTTACCCTAACAAAATATGATTAAGTTTACTATTAATTTAATAACTACGTGGCAGACATTTTCCTTATTATAATACAAACTAATTCTTGTTTTAAAATTCAACGATCAAACTTCATAGTAAGACATTTACCATTCCGTCATTTTTCATCTTCAACAAAAGTAAGTAATCTGAGTACCAGGGTTAACACTTATTTGGTAAGCACGATTTTTCTGACTATTTCAGGTTTTTCAGGTCATGATTTACAATTTCCAGGTCTATATATAATGTAAAAAAGTTAACTATATTTTTTTCCGACTGTATTTTTCTAATGTTTATTTTCTTCCCTTTTCTTCTGAGCATAATTTTGTACTAAAAGAAGAACAAAAAAGCCAGTTGATATGTAAATAATATATTTGCATTCCGAAGAACTGATAATAATTCACTGGATTTAAAAGCTCTATTTCTATAATTTTTCCAAGATTATTGATTAAAATTTTCGGGTACCTTGTTTAGGTTAGAACAGAAAGGAGTCAAGAATGTACAAAGTAGTCTGTCTGGGACTCATTTGAAGATATGATCCTAGATTCCTGGAACTTACTCTGGAAGATTTCTCACTCCAACTAAATATTTGAATTCAAGGCTTTTTCACGCTTTTCACGGTCCAAAATATTTCAATTTCACGGTCGAAAAATCTATAAAAATAAAATTTGCTGACTACACAACAATAAAATCTGCCCAGTACGGGCCCAAGGCGTGCACCATCCCTCCCCAGAAGCGTATCTAGGGTGGAACAAGCAGGACACATATCCTTGACGTAGCGGCTTGAGGGGCGAAAAATGTAACGGGATAGACGTGCTCTCGGTAAAACAGTCCTAGGACAGACATATCTCTCAGAGTCCCAGAGATCGATATACTGCCCGGTAAAACTATCCTAGCAAAGATATATCCCCGATAAAATTATCAAGTTATCCTAGGACAAATATACCCTTTGGTAAAACAGTCCTAGAAAAGACAACAGTCACTTTTTTCCGGTGAATTTTACTTACAAAAGGAACTATTGTTCGCCCACAACAGGGGCGGCTTTTCTTTAACTCAAAGAAAATAAAGATAAAACATACATTATTAATACCATAATGAGATGTACGTTAAGATTAGTGAACGCATACCGGGAGTAAATCTATCCTAGGATATTTACCCCCTGTCAGCTTTTCACTAAAACGAAATAAAGACAAAGCATGTAATATTAATGCCATAGTGAGATGTACATTAGGATAAACAAACCTATACCGGGGGTAATTCTACCCTACAATATTTATAACCCCTGTCGGCTTTTCTTAAACTCAAAGACAATAACATGTAATATTAAAGCCACAATGGTGCTTACATGATTAATTAATTACAAGAAGATGGTAACACTGCTCATTTTATTTCCGCCAAGTTGAAGCAATAATTCGAAAGAAAAGATTTGTATTGACACTCGTAGATAAAGGAAGTTTTCTATCTGACTGGCCTGTAACCTTGTTAACATACTATAATGCACTGCTTAAGATATTCCGAAGCTGTAAAATTTCCACGTCTACCCGCTCTAATAATAATAATAATAATAATAATAATAATAATAATAATAATAATAATAAACTTTATTTTACGTGCTGAGAACAGCTAAAATACAGCAAAAATACAGCACTTTGTCTTATTCTACATTATTTTAGCAATGAATATATAATACTAGTGATAAAATTATGATTACATCTATATCATTAATTATTAATAATAAAAACATTGACAGTGTAGTGTACGTCAATTATTAAAACAAAGAAGTGTCAAAAATTAAAAGTAATAAAATAAAATAAAATAAAAATAAAAAGTACTAAGTTACGTATATTTAAAATTCTAAAATAAAGTCATATTTTAAGATATGCATTCATTATAGCTTTCTAAAATCCTACAGATTAAAATATGTTTTCTATTATGCGGTTGCAATAAAATTTTTGCCCTTGTACCATATGTTGGAACTTTAAAATCAACATTTTTAAAAATATAGTCTGAGGTATATTGGTTGTCAAGTAACTTTCCTACAAATACAGATTCAATCAATTTTCTCCTGTCAGCCAGTCGTTCCAAATTAAAATACGTTATCCAATGTTCATACGTGCTAGAATAATAGTCAAGTCCTAACTTAAAACAAAGTATTCTAATAAAACACTTTTGCACCATCTCGAGTTTGTTTACGAGAGTTTTTGTTAGGCTGTTCCAAGTCACTGATGCATATTCTAGTTTCGACCTTACCAGTAATTTATATAAGAGTACATATGTATTTGATTGACAGAAAGCAGGCCATTGATTAAACAGGTAACCAATTATTTTTCTTGCTTCATTACATACATTTTGTATATGATCACCAAAGCTTAGTGACCTGTCAAATGTTACACCTAAATCCTTTATTGTGTCAACTTTCTGTATTACAGTACCTTGTATTTCGTATTGACTTACATAGTATTGCGATTTGTTACTGTAGGTCATGCACTTAGTTTTCAGACAATTGATACTCATACCGTTATCCTTGCACCACATAATGATTCTATTTAAGTCATCTTGTAGCCTATCGTTGTCCTCAATATTATTTACTACACTAAAAAGCTTAATGTCATCAGCATAAAGTAAAACCTTTAAATGATTTAAGACTGTTGGTAAGTCATTAATAAAAATAGAGAAAAGTAATGGGCCCAGAGGAGAACCTTGAGGAACACCGTTACTAATACTGGCTGAATCTGACATGACATTTCCAATTTTAATTTGGTATGTTCTACCAGTCAAATAGCTTTCAAAAAATTTTAGGTACAAGGGTGTTACACCTGTATTTGACAGTTTTTTTAACAGCAATCTATGGTCAACTGAATCAAAAGCTTTACTCATGTCAATGTATATGACATCAGTTTGTGATCTACTTTTCATTGCATAGTAGATAAAATCCGTTATTTCACAGAGATTGGTTACAACTGATTTCCCTTTATAAAAGCCATGCTGTGATTTTTGCAATATATTTTTTACATTAAAAAACAAGTGTTTGTGAATGATGGTTTCAAAAATTTTAGAAAATATGTTCAATAAGGTTATCGGCCTGTAGTTGTTCGGATTTAACTTGTCATTATTCTTGTAAACCGGTACCACATGTACATGTTTCCATTTAGATGGGAATGACCCTGTTCTTAATGAGGTATTGTATATTTTTGACAAGACTGGGGCTATTTCTTTCGAACATGCTTTAAGGATATAATTTGGAAAGCTCCCAGGTCCTGAAGATGCTAATGGCCGAAGTTTGCCTATTACTTCAGTAACATCATTTTCACATATTACTGGAATCGTTATATTATTGCTGTTCAGATTACTAACTACAGCACAATCTAGGGTATTAACTTTTAAATTAAAATTATTGTAAAATACATCTTTAAAAACTTCAGCAATTTGCTTTGTCCCTGTAATGGTGGTACCATTGAACAAAATTCTATTTGGTACAGTTTTGTCTTGAGACTTTTTAAAGTTATTCCAAAAATACACTTTGTTGGTACAAATACTATTCTCCAATTGCTCAAAATAACATTTTTTAAGTTTATTGTACATTCTTTTAACATTTTTTCTTAAAACCGAAAATTTTTCATAAATGACTAAATTACCAGTTTTCTTAAATTTTACAAAATATTTTGTTTTTTTATTAATTAATGCTTTTAACTCTTTAGTAATCCAAGTAGGAGCTTTGTATTTCTTCTTTTGTATAATATGCTTTCTCGGTACATTTGCTTTCAATATATTTTCCAAACAATCTTGCAATAATACCGTACTGTTATTTACATTTCCTGAAAACCTATCTACTTTCATCTCATTTTTAATGTCCTCGTATAATTGATAAAAGTCAGCTCTTACATAGTCATATAACTCACCTTGAGCTTGAGCTGTATCTGCATTTAAGAAATTTAACTTTTCGTCAACCTGCCATTCGAATACAAAAGGTGGGTGAAACCTATCTACCTTGACTAATGGACTCACATCAAACCATATTGAGCATTCAGTAATATCAGTTAGAACAAGATCCAATATATTATACGGCAACTGAGAGTCGTATGGTTGATTATACTGCTTTAAGCTAAATATAGACGCTAACTCTAACATCTTCTCAGCTTTTGTTTTTAAATAAGAATGCTTTGTTTTTACAATTCCATTATGCCAATCAATACCTGCAGAATTGAAATCCCCAAGAAGCAACATTTTCAAACTTTTTTCAATTAATAACTTATTCAGCCAATCACAATAATTTACAAATTCTTTGGGTGGCAAATTAGGTGGAAGATAATGCAAACCTATTAATATTGGGGGATTATTGGGTATATATAACTTTATAATAATCACATCTAGGTTCGGAAACGGTACCTGTACTACGTCATACATTAATCTTTTATTTACAAACATAATACAACCTCCACCTGTACTTTTGTTTGTCAGTTGAAGGTTTCTGTCTTTACGTATAACGTTATATTGCTCAGTAAGCTGTTCAAAATGAACTTTGTCGTGTTTAAACCAACTCTCAGATATGCATATTAAGTCATAATCAGTGCAATTAACTTCGTCAATAAAGTCTGATTCTTTACTATTTAAACCATTTACATTTTGATAAAACAATATAATTGACTTATCTAATTGATTGCTCATTATGTTTCTATTTAGTTTAAACAGTATTTACACACACAATATCATCTCTGAGTCTTCCATAGAATTCAGTAAAAAGTACTCCTTCCGGCCATACATTAGCATTCAAAATATCATCAAAATTATTTGACAAGACGGAAACATAAAAGGAAGAGTAGCTGTTGTATTTTGTTTTTAATTTTACACATTTTTGTACGTCTATATCAGCACTGTCTTTAACAAAATTCGATAATTCTTCACATGTAACGGTCGGATCGAGTCTTGTAACAAAAACTGCTTTTGTTTGTGCTTTTTTGTTTACTTTTAGCTTATCACTCACCTTTTTTCCTTGCACCAATGTTGATCTAGTTTTGACAGGCTCACGTGCCTTCGTGTTATCAGAAACCAAATGCTTTCTTCTATTAACTCCTGCTTTTTGCACAACTTGCCACTCGGTGTCTGTGTCTTGCCTCGGGGAACTGACCTTGGCACTGCTAACTATTGCTATTGCTATTGCTTTGGGGTTGTTGTCCTTGCACCTGAGTTGTATCCTGAGGCGGTTTGTTTACAATTTCAGCATACGTTACGTTTGTTACTGTGTTGGATTTTTCTAACAACTGAACTAACTTCACATTTTCTTGCTTGAGAGAAATGACTTCAGCCTTAAGGGTTTCATAATTATCACTCACAGTTTGTAAAGCTGCCAGCACTTCTTTCAAACATACAGACACAACACTACAACATTTGCTGCAGTTCACATTTTCATTTTCTGTTTTGTAGTCGCTAATTGAGTTATTTTCAAATTCTTCTTCACTACACGACTCTATTAATGAGTTATCATTGTTTAAAACTTCAGATACTTTCGTTGTCTTCACAATAGTTGGGGTCACTACTGTGTTGTCGTCCCTCTTCTTGATGCAATCATGGCATTTATATGTTGAAACACCTTTTGCCATGTATATTTCATACTCAACACGTCCAAATTTCAAACAATTTTTAACATGAAATCGATTTTTGCACACACAACAAGATAAAATCAACTGTTTGCCAAATATTGGCTTCCTGCATAAAGCACATGGATCTTCAGCCGGCGCCATGTTGTATTATAATAATAATAATAATAATAATAATAATAATAATAATAATAAAAATATATTTATTTTTAGTGCCATGAACAGCCAGATAGCAAAAATACAGCACTTAGTCATAGAACTAAGGGTTATAACACACATCTTATATTCCTTTTAATATTAATAATACATTTGTTTCGACGATAGGAGGTCATTGTTTATCCTATAATGTACACATAATTTTATGACTTGTGTCTTGTCTGAACAAACATAATTACTTCATTCTTCATTAAAATAGCTAGTCAATTATCTTAAAATTGTCCTTAAAACAAGGATACCGTCAAACATACAAATATACTATAAAAAATATACATACCTATTAAAATCTATCCGGCTGTTCAATAAATACAATTATCCCGATAATATGTTAAAAGAACTTGTCAGTTTTCTTAAGATTATAGAATTTTTATTCATGGGAACCACTTCCGATGCTCTTCTAAGATTATATGTTGGTACCCTTATACCTATATTATGTAGGCAGTATTCACTACTATATCTATTATCTAAAATTTTCTGAATAAAGTTTTTCTCTATCATTTTTCTTCTTACATGTAATTCTTGCAACCCCCAGTATTTGTTCCAGTAATCATAACTATGAGAGTAGTAATCTTTTTTCTTATTTCTACACAATAGCCTAATGAAACATTTTTGAACCGATTCAATTTTGCTACATAATGTTGTGGATATATTATTCCATATAATTGCACCAAATTCTAATCTGGGTCTTACAAGTACCTTAATAATAATAATAATAATAATAATAATAATAATAATAATAATAATAATAATAATAATAATAATAATAATAATTCAATCCATGATAATAGTTTCAACAAAGTGAAATAACATCAATCTTCCCCGGCTGAGGTCTCTTTAAATAGTATTTAATTAAAAACGGTTCAATGTTTTTGGCGTGATCATGTAACACGTACGTAACAAAAAATATAAAAAGGCTGATTTTACGCTAAAATTACATCTACAAATAAAAGAAATACGAATCGAATTACTTTCAATATATCACATGAACTTTCAATTCTTTCATGACGTTTTGGGTGGTTAGCTAGTTTAGAGATTAGTGTTCCTTTCAGCATCGAGGCTATATGAGGTATTCCTCCAGCTTAACGTTACATCCAATCCGAACCACACGAACTCCTACTGAGGATCGAACCGAAGTCTCTCGCGTCGACGAATATTTTGTGTAGCATAAGCTTAATTTACAACATGAGTTTTGTGAAATCCAGGTAGTAATCTATTGGTAGAAACTGCTAACGTAAGGAAGGTTCTTCTCTTATTGGTCATTTGTGACAACACCAGAACGATACAGAAGTTCTTATTATGAAGCTAGCTGCATCATTGATTGACTGGAGGTTATGATGGGGATCTATTGATCTTTGTAATTCCCGATTAATCGATCAACAATATTACTGAAGGACACAGCTGTGTCATAAAATGAATGCAAAGTACTGTTCCGCACAAATTACAAATTTATAAGTTGTCTCTTGCTTGTTTATTAAAGTGTATCGTCACTTTTCAGACAGTAAGATTTGAAACAATCGCTACAAAAATATAAAAGAAAACACGAAACATTAAAAAGGCAATGAAGTTTTAAGGATATTGATGTCTTTAAAATTACAAAATTTTGATTCTATAAATACCAAATGCTGATTACGTAACTAAGCTCGCAATATCTCTACATGAAATAATTCAGTTTCACAGACTAATTTGACTTACCTCTCTGGGGCCTTAATAGGAAAGCGGAAAAAGGATATCCCAGAAGAATCTTTGGACGTATTTTCGCATCCTCTATAATGACACCTATCACCAGGCATTCTGTAACATAAAACAAATCTATTTCAATTCCTAATTAAATAGAAAGAACATTTGGAAGTATTGGTTAGGTTAATATTTTAAACTTCACTTCACTTCAATTATTCACACAAATATCTACAAGTAGCGTAACTCTCCTATCTATGACATTAAAACTGTAATGATTTACTTTTGGATTAAAAATTTTACGAAATAGATATTTCTCTTAAGCAATCAGTATTTAGAATATTAGCCAAATGAGACTGAAGAGTACTGGGAAGTCAGGATGGCTAACAATGTGATTCTATTCAGGATCTTTCTACTAGACAGCACGAACGCGAGCGATTCCTGAACCATTAAAATTTTTGTTTCGAAAATTACATATATATCTTCACTCAATAATGTATACTGGAGGTAGGTTTTATAGGGTAAAATTGGATTTTATTGGACAAAATTGAGATTTATTTGGGTAAAACTGGCTTTTATTAAATTTTTATATGTATATTTAACAGCATATTTGTACTTGAAATACTATTTATACATTCATGTTCTAATTTACATATGAAACTATGAAATTCCCTTGTGGGGCTGAGGTGCTTCACTATTGGTGCGACATCCTGGTCGATCCTAACTCCCGCTAAGTGAACTTTGTAGTGAACAAACATGAGTATGCACGAGTTTTCTTGAAGTTCTCCCGTTTCGTTCCACCATCACCATCTATCTTATCATCATCGTCTTCCTTAGCCTCGTTGTATCGTAAAACATTGAACTAATCTTAAAAACAAAAAAGAAAAAAACGAACAAGCGAATCTGTGAAGCACCACTCGCGTTTCGTGGTACACAGCTTGCACCATTAACACTCAGGGTGGAAAAAAAAATCATTTTTGTTGATTTTTTAAATTTAAACCACATATTTTAAATTGTATAAGTCCGTGTCGCAAACTGAAGAAAAATCACTAGGAAATGAAACTGAATGTTAATTACAGGGAGTGTGTAACTAGGAATGGGGATGGATATTTTATTCCCATATGTTATTATTCTCCTCCCACACATCCCTGCTTGAAACGTGCTGCCCGTGTTTTTCGATGAAGACTGTCCCGCGACAACAGCGGCATAATTATGTTGCCCAATAATTAACCAGAAATGCATTACTTGGCTTGGGGCTCGCATAACTCCTTTTTGGAGGTCTAGGAGCGGAGATAAATAAATAAATAAATAAATAAAGGTAATTATATGAATTACATTTTAAAGGTTCTGCTGAGGAGAGGGCCGCGGAACATTATTACGCCCCTTGTTAATTATGCTAGTTAAGTGCAAACTTCCAAATTGTCGAAAGTAGAGAAACTTGCTAGAATACCACTACAACTGCAGGAGCTGAACACAAAGCAAGTGGGGATAAAACGGGTCATTTTCTTCCGGTGGATGACGAGTTTTCGGGAAAGCTACGAATCTATGTCAAGAGACGAAATCAGGACTTTCTCTATGCTCGTTCAAACCAGGATTTCCCCTCAGCATGAAATTCGCGCTTTCATGCCCTGTGCTATTCATTCGTATCCTAAGTGGAAAGGATATAGAGCTAAATGTAAATCCTACGGTACAAAATTACAAGGTATAGTTGCACGACTCAAGAAATATCAAAGCTCCTGTAAGGGTCAGGAAAGAGGTCCCGAAATTTCGAAGAAAGAAAAAAAAACTCATGTGACACCAGAAAGTTTTATTTGTATTAAGTTTAGCAAAATTCATACTTAGTTACTACAAATTCCAACTGCAAACTAAAACAATAGGTTTAGATATAGGGTCATTCCATGTGAAGTCAATCAAGCCCAAACCCTCATGGTGTCAGATTTCGATGAAACTTGGTGTACATATAGACCTCTACGAGAGATGATCATGCACCAAATTGTAGCCTTGTACCCCATGTAGTTTCAGAGTACAGGGTGGTAAAAATACACATTTTTTTTTTTTTTTTTGAATTTTCTTAATTTCAAAATTTATCACATCTTCCATAAATATTGAGCTAGAGAGAAAATAATATATCATTTCGAAGAGGGAAGAATAGGCTACAAGATATGTCCGGAATATTTATTTGAAAATCAAATATCGTTATCCAGGAAAATTTGAATCAGTGATATCTCAAAAACTGCCCATTTGATTTCCTTGAAACTGGGTACCAAGGTAGCCCCATATGTTCGGCATGGCTATGCCAAATGTCAACTTGGGCCAAGAATGGGCCTGAGTCTACAGTGATTTTCGTGTGACCATGTCGGGAGAGACACCTGGGTGCCAATCTCTTCAGCTTCTTTTCCTGAATTGGTAACGCACGAAATACCTGAAAACTCGGGTTCAATACGCCAATTGTTGCGTCAGATGATGTGAAAGGCTGATCAGGATTTGCACTAAGAGACTGCCCGTCAGACGATTCATGGTCATCACTCGCCTGTACGTCCAGCTTCTCTGGAACGGAGTTTACTTAGTTCCTTTCTGCACTTGTTGCACACCTCACTCAGACTCTGAGCTTTGAGTTGTGGAGCCAATTCTGCCATCCACGCTTGCACCAGGCGAAGTCCAACCCTCACTTTACAGCTATGACTGCCAAATGGATTGGCACAGTAGAGGCGTGGCAACGCTGATATAGTGGAATCACCTAAGCAGCAATGCAGCTTTTGAATGTACACAGTTACAGCTAATGCTGCACCTGGATCATGGGACTATTGACTACTGACACTCGGAAATGTGCTGTATAGTCACTGTGATTTCACTAGCTATGCCTGAACACTATATAGACACTTACAGCTAGAATTGTTGTCCAGTCTAGAGCTAAGAGCTTACTGGCACGCAGTATCAATGTCCTCTGTTTTTTATTGCTTTTTTAACAAACCTGCCAGAATGTTCCAGACGATTCTAGAACTTTCTAGAATGTTCCAAATTTTTCTGAAACTTTCTAGCGTGTTCCAGACGGTTCTAGAACCTTCTAGAATGTTCCAGATGATTCGAGAACCTTCTAGAATGTTCACATATTTAGGTCAATGCAATGTACTACGATTAATAATGGAATGTTCCAAAGATCCCCGCAAGATTACTGATCTACAGATTGCCCCAGAAAAACATTACTGCTAAAGAGTTACACCTTACTTCACCAGTACTGAGAAATTGGCAAGTTGCTACCCCATTGGCACCCCAGGTGTCTCTCCCGACATGGTCACACGAAAATCATTGTAGACTCCAGGCCCATTCTTGGTTTAAGTTGACATTTGGCACACTTATACCGGACATATAGGGCTAAATTGACCAATTTCAAGGAAATCAAATGGACAGTTTCTGATATATCTAATTTTCCCGGAAAACGATATTTGATTTTTTTAAACAAATGTTCCTGACATCTTGTAGCCTATTCTTTTCTCTTCAAAATGATAAATTATTTTTCTCTCTAGCTCAATATTTACGGGAGATATGACTAATTGAAGCTAACAACATTCTACAAAAAAATCAAATTTGTCCATTTTTTACCAACCTGTACTCCGAAACTACATGGGGTACAGGGCTAAAATTTGGTGCATGGTCATGTCTCATAGGGGCCTACATGTACACCAAGTTTCATCAAATTCTGAGACGACGAAGTTTTCTTTTTTCCTAAAAATTTGATTGATTTCACATGGAATGGCTATATAGCAGGGTGGAAAAAATCATGATTTTTTTAAAAAAAAATCATTTTTGATGATTTTTTTGATTTAAATCGATTTTTTTTGATTTAAATCAAATCTTTCTCCTCGTATAAAACAAGTCGCGAACTGAAGAAAAACATTAGGAATTAGTATTAAATGTTAATTATGCCATTTAAGTGAAAATATTGGGGTTGAATTTTGAATTAATCCCCAATCGTTAACCTATATCAATCCCAAACAATGTTTTTTTAACAATTTTAATTTTTTTTGGTAAATTATAGACTTTCAGTCAAGCATCATTCCTATTTATCCTAGGATCATGGTTCTTACCTCCTCCTTTTCAGAATAGAACAGCCTTTAAAACGATAACATTCACATTTTCCCTATCATGTCCCTGAAGCGGAAAATTTTTAGAGAAGTCGGGATTTTTTTCTGATTTTTTTCAAATTTTGATCCCCTCTGGACTCCCCTATGTTAACGCACAGATCTCAAAATCAACTGGGAAATACTAAGGCTGTACTAAATGTGTGTACAAAATTTCAAACTTCTATCTTGAATAGTAAGGGCGGGAAAAATATTTAACAATGAGCTAAGAACATCAACACAATACCCCAGATGACACAGATGTAATACAAAAATTTCCTCAGACATCCTTATTTATACTAGAATCATGATTTGTACATTATTCTCTTCAGAATAAAACAAAGTTTCAAACGATACCATTCAAATGTCTCCATCGTGTAGGCAATCTGGGGCTGGAAAATCACGAGAAAAGGGATTTTCTGTTAAGAAATATCCCATTTTTTTACTTTTTACCCCTCTGTACCGCCTCTGTTTAAAGGCAAAGATCTGAAACAAATCTGAAAAATACTAAGGGGTGCAGTGAATGAGTGTCCAAAATTTCAAACTTCTAGACGCAAAAGGAAGCCCGCGAAAAATAATATCCCCAGATTCCCGTATAAAACAGGCTCTCAGTAACAGTTTCCTGAGACATCTCTATATATCCTAAGATCATGGTTCGTACATCATTCTCTTCAGAATAGAGCAGCCTTTCAGATGGTACCATTCATATGTCTCCATGAAGAAAGCTATTTTTTGTTAATTTTTTTTTTTTTTTTAACATTTTTGCCCCTCTAGATCCCCGTTTTCACGCAGAGATCTGAAATAATCTAAAAAATACTAAGGGTGAACTGAACGAGTGTGCAGAATTTGTCTTCTGAATGCAAAATGTAGGCCCGCCAAAAAATAATAAAAATAGGCACAACAGAAAATATCTTTTTTAAATTTATGACGTCATCACATCCTATGTCTTGACGCAGAGTGGCGTGAAAGCATATGTAACGTGCTCTACAATGCCTTCGAGAAAACGAAGCAAAAAGCTTTATTGGTACTTTTTTAATCGAATAATGGAGATTTTAGCCTATCACCTAAAAGTAGGTGATATAATTTAAAAGGTTAAGCGTTAAGGAAAAAGTACAGCAACGCTTATGAAAGTGACTTTTTTTTCCACAAAAGTTACTGATATTTGACAGGGGCATATTTTTAAGAAAATTGTAACTAGCTTGCGGTACCAAATACATAAATTTTGCCCAAAGTTATAAAAAAAAAAAAAAAAAAATCGAGGGGGGATAGGACACTTCTAAATACACCCTATTATCTGGGAACAAATATATAGACGCGCACACAAAAAAATCTTCTTCTTAAATGTCAATGGTGATTTCTCCGTTGGAATAGTTAACGATTTACAATATAAACCCTATGTTACGAAGAGAAGAAAACAGGATTGCCCTATTACCCGTTCAAAACGGGATTTTCCCTAATCATCCTCTGCATGACACTTGTTTTCATACAATGCTGTACATACTGTACATTTGAGTCTCGTTGTATTGTGATTATCATCTTCCATAATCGAAATAACAGAACAGAAACGGGACTTTACTTATTTTCGCTTTAAATTATTTCGGAATTTGATTTAAATCAACGATTTTTATTTAAAAAATCAAGTGATATAAATCTTGATTTAAATCAGACTGATTTAAATCAATCCACTCTGCTATATAGTAAAGTAGGGGTTGTATGCTTGAAAGTAACGAAATGAAACTTCACTTAACAAGTGAAAATAAGCAAGTTAGACCTGATTAACACAATTACATACGTAGTAGAAAGTGAGTTTTGATAAATAAATAATAGCGCCTACTAAGCAGAAAAAACAGCACAAATGTTATTATTATTATTATTATTATTATTATTGTTATTTTGTACGTAAAAAGTACCAGTTTCATTTATGGGCATAACCTTATCAATGTTTTACTTCATATAGTACTAGTACGAATATTCTTAACAGTAGGCAGTATAATTGTATAAAGCATGTCTGATACAGTGAAAGCATGTAGCAGTGAATTCAAAAGAAAGTGGCTAAGTAAGTACCGAAGCCTAAAAGAAATTTGTGTACTCTGTACCTAACATATACTGGTTGAAAAAACAGAAATATATAGGCAATGTTATACTATATTTTTTGTACAGACGTTTTGAATTAATTACAAAATATATTGCAATCGCAATTAAGGATTTAGGCCTAACAATATTTTTGAAGCCTAAGTTGATCTTCTGAACTCCAACTGGTTACGATTAAACTGCTGTATGGTCTAGCTGTTTAAATACTTTATGTTTGTTTCTTATGATATCATAATTTGGTATCTTCCATCATCGAAATAACAGAACAGAAACGGTATTTCAGTTATTTTACTTTAACTTAATTTATTGCAGAATTTGATTTAAATCAACGATTTTTATTTTAAAAAATCAAGTAATTTAAATGAAATGAAATGAAATCTTTGAGTTTTACGTCCCGCGGTTATGCCGGTTAGGCTAAAGGAGACGGTGATTATGAGAGATGAGTGAAATGGTGGAATGAATAAAGTGGGAGGAAACGGGAGAACCCCGAGAAAACCCACGAGCACGGTGTTTGTGCACCACAAAGTTCACTTGGCGGGGGCTGGGATCGAACCCGGGACCCCAAGCACCAGAGGTGAACGCTCTACCACTGAGCCACCGCGCCCCCCACCAAGTAATTTAAATCTTGATTTAAGTCAGGCTGATTTGAATCATTCCACCCTGCTGACACTCATTTACATTTCAATTTCTAGACAGAAGGAAATACACAATTGTGTAAAGTAATTCTAAAAACTTTACAATAGGAATAAAATCCCCTATTACATTCAGAAATCAAATCCCTGAGCCAGCCGTCCTGATTGAAGATTCCCCTAAAACACAGCAGGCAAATTGTGAGATAGTACTTCAAATTCACGAGCCAAAATAAATAATAATAATAATAATAATAATAATAATAATAATAATAATAATAATAATAATAATAATAATAATAATAAAAGCATTACAGGTTATCCAAAGAAAGAAAAAGACTCATTTTCAGTTGCCAATTTGCTTTCTTATAATAGATTTTATGATTAAAGGGCCTTTGCCCTATTTAGCATATGATAATTGTACTATACGCCACATACTTCACTAGATAGATAAGAAGAATTCCAGAATTTCAAGATCTGATTGCCGATGGTAAAAAGATAGAGACATATCTTTACTAATTTCCTTTCTTAACTGAAGTCTTTCCGATTTGTAATTAACTGACACATGGAAAAAACTTTTATTATTTGCTTGTACTAATACGCGAGTATGTACTATAAACAACAAAGAAAATATCGCATTGCTTTTTATTACAAACTAGCTAAAATGCTCACACGGAGAGAATTAGGTTCTTAAAAAATATTGAAGCCTACGCATTCTATACAACAACAGGAACTGCTAAGCTCTAGTAAAGGGTGCGTTGAAGCACCCCCACCCATCCTCTTGACTTACAGGGAGGTTGCGGGCTTGTTTGACCCTGCGGGAGAACTCTGCAAGGAAAACTATCACGTGTCCCGTACGTAGCCCGCAAAATAACTATGCATACGGCCCTTCGGGAAGCTTAGTGTGTTTTTCGCGTGAGTACTCGTTTTTGTGCATGCTCAGCATCACTGACAGATCGGCTCACTATGGACGTACCCTGCATGCTGGGACACATGCTTAGCCCTGCCGAGACTCGGTTAGATAACATTCGTGGTTTTTAGTGACCACCTACTACAGGTTGTTTCGTTTTTCAACAATTAATTCTTGTGGTCCCTTTAAACTTCATCTATGCTAAGGGGAGTATTGTCATGTCGACTTGCACAAATACTATGCAGAAAATACAAATACTTATGAAAGAATTACGATTTTGGAACAATTAGTTCTGGTGGACCCTCTTGAACCTCGTTCATACCAAGTGAGATATTGTCATGCACCCATCATAATAAGGTGATTTTTTAAAAATTATTCCTGGTGATCCCCTTGAACCTCATCTATGCTAGGGTGACCAGATTCTGACAAGCGAAAAGTAGAACACAATATAATAGTATATGATAGTTTACTGCGTCAGAAATACGCTTATTTCATTTAACGTTAACCTTAAGTTAACCATTCGTTTTTGTTAAAAAGCGAAGTACTGAACAAAAGAATTGAAATAATTGAACACAACTCCAAATGGTTTGATATATGACAAATTGGTTTATTTTTATGAACGTAGAGTGAAAACTTCATGTAGAGCTAGACTTTTTTTAAAATTGATTTTCGGAGCGTGGGATTATTTTAAGGAATGTAGGATAATTTAGACCGGCACGAGGGACCCGATGCTATTTATCTTGGTTAGCTTCACTGTCGTAAGTTGAAAAAGAAACCTTTCCTACCTTATAGATATTTCAGTAAACCCTCCTCAGTAAAAGCAATGCATTGCAAAACAATTGTTTGTTGATTGTTCTCCTGGATATAGTATACGAGAGTGCCTCATCATTTAGCGAGGACTCACGAAGTGCAGTCTTTTAAGGATTATTCATTGAGGATATAGGAACTTGAAAATGAGGTAAAAATGCGACTTTCATTTAATTACTGAGTAATATAAAATAAAATGTACGTCGGTTTGCGTTGCGTTTCATTGTGTTTTATGGTATGCGAAGAATAATAATGTGCCCTTGTACGTAGTGTATGAGTATATGTGGGGGATTTGAAACACATATGGCATGTCACGTGCACGTGGATGCTTCTTACTACTTCTAAATGTAATAAAATCATTTTTATACGTAGTGCAACAGTAGGAAGTATCCACGCGCACAGATCATGAGGCACTGTTGTATACTATTACCGTTCTCCTTTCCTAATCTTTTAAGAAGTATTAAAGAACACAGCGGTTCATCATTCAGAAAGAGTGTCTGTGATTCAAAATGAGGTGAATAAAGAATGAAATATTAAAATACTGGAAATAAGTTAACTCACGACATTTCGTAGGACATTTTTCGATTTTCTAGACGTCTTCTCAACATGCAGGATAGCTCTTTGAAAAACAGTACTATTCTGCGAAAATCAGTACGTCCAATTACTCTAATCTATTCCGTGATATTTTCATTTCCACAACGCAAATCTTTTAGGAGACAATAAGAAGGAAATTGGTGATAGAATTATAAGTCCTCAACAATTATTTCGAGTGGTGTGCCAAAACTTGACCTACACAATCATTTATGTAGGCTATGGATCCGCACAATAAAACTGCACCGAATTTTCTACGCAACATACTATTAATCCGGACAAATATCAACTTACCTTTTTTCGTTCCTTCTCAGATTAAATTTTCAAATCAATACGAAGAGTTCAACAATTTAAGGAAATGTACTATGTTCACTAAGGTATATGAAATGACATAAACAAACAAGCTTCCTGTTCTTGTCTTTTCTTTTTCTTTTCTTCTTCCTCTTCTAAGCTAGAAAAAAATATGATGTATAAGTCCATTGTCTTAATCTAGACCGATTTGTAATTTACAAATGTAAAGACGAAAGTTAAAAAGAGATCAAATTGGGAATTGGAAAAGCACTTGGAAAATTGAGAGGAAATTATTGCACTAAAGAAGCAAATTATGGACTTATGAGTGTGTTTCTGACTCATAAAGAAATTTCATACATTATCTTCTACCACCAGTTGTAAGAAACTATATGAATCATTGAATATGATGGCAATTCCTTCTTTATACATATTTGAACTTCTGAAAATTACCTGGGATCATTTAGATAATATTACAAGAGATACTCACAACTACCTTACACGTGGAAAAGAAAACGTATCTACTGTGTATCATAGAACATCTGTATACGGAAAATCACACATCTATATGGGTTGTAAAGTAGTATAATAAACTACCTGGGTAATACATAAAAAGTAGTCATGGGAAGAGTTTCTTTGTGAACTCACTGCGCAAACTGGTATTAGAAAATACATTTTATACTGTAAATGAATATCTTAATAGCAAATTTTGAAACTTCTAAAAAGTAATTAAATTCCAATTGTATATATAGTGGGGGCAGTTGGACGTTAAAAGTGGGGGAGCAAGACATTATCTGAATATTTGCATATAAATGTTAGTTTTCCTGCTTGTGTCTAATATTTTGTTTGATGAAAGATTGTATAACTAATAGGATACTATCTTTTTCAGTTAAAATACCGTATATAGTATTTCCTATTTTATTAAGTAAATTGAAAAGAGCAACGCAAATAGGTACTAGCCTTTTGTACTCTTAAACAATGAAAGTGTAAGACGAGATTTGATTCCTTGCTCATGAACATTTTACAATTCTGTCTGAAAAATTGTGGATCAGATTATTGAATAACAAATTAGCAAAACAAATAAGTAGAAAGGATCATATTAATCATAGTAATGAATAATGTTGCTTGTTTTGCAAAAGTTATATTGAAACAGGGATTAATGAACAACTTAATTTTTAATTCCACACATGCTATTAAATGTACTGTATGTTATTATTCTTAGAAAATGAAAGACAGTAAATACTACAAGCATATGCTACGGCATTTAAAGAAATATTTGCTTTTGCAACTTCCCGAAACATTTTCGTTGTCATTAGTTGCAGTTTCACTTTCTTGGACCACATCAAAACACAACAATACATACAATCACTCCATACTCCAGTTATACAAAATAACACTAAAACGTAGAATTATGTTGAATTCACTAAATTTAATTGTATATACACTCGTACACCCCTAACACACCACTTCACTCATATATTGC